>NC_068916.1:83462058-84087058 GCF_023091745.1 Budorcas taxicolor
TCACTTCTGATCATATGGAATCTATGTCACATGGAAGATGGGGGTCTCATAAGGAAGCTGGGTAATAGTGTCACAGTTCCTAATTTCCCACTATACATGTGTCAAACTCAGGGAAAAAATTTAAATGAAGAAAACATGTGAGGAGATTTATCATTCAGACTCAAGCTGAAGGCACCAGGGTTATAACTATTAACACCAAACTTTTCCAAATAATTCCCTAGGTTAAGATTGAGAATTCTGGAAAATATTTTCTGTGTTGTTTTCTATAAAGATCAACTGAAATATCTCATTCTGAGAAAGAAGGTTTAGGTTTTTTTTTTTTTCTTTTGTAAACAATACTTGCAAAGTTATAAAGTTTTTTAATCCCCAATGGAATGATGTACTCGATTAACTGTATTATTGGGATGGTCTGTCTCCTACTGCCTGGAATTATGAAGTTCATAAGTTTATACTAATCTTAGATAGTCAGTGTTACCTCCACTATTCATGAAAAGGAATCAGAATGTTTTACTTGGTTGCTACTATCCTATCACCTAAAGAAGACAAAATCTATTCCTAAGAATCTGCTTATATGGTTCCCCAGCTCAGAATGCCTTTCTTCACTCCACTGTCTCCTTCAAATCTCCCCTTCCTTCCAAGACCTTCCCAAGTTTCATATTCTCCACTCAGCCAGTGGATACAGGATGGGAATAGGTCAGTTTTCATTCCAAAATCAGAGTAGGGCAATGCCAAAGAATGTTCAAACTATCGTACAATTACACTCATTTCACATGCTAGCAAAGTAAAGCTCAAAATCCTTCAAACTAGGCTTCAATAGTAGGTGAACTGAGAACTTCAAGATATATAAACTGGATTTAGAAAGGGAGAGGAACCAGAGTTCAAACTGCCAACATTCGTTGGATTATGGAGAAGGCAAAGAAAGGCATTACAGAAAAACACCTACTTCTGCTTCACTGACTACGCTAAAGCTTTTGACTGTGTGGATCACAACAAACCGGAAAATTCTTAGAGAGATGGGAGTACCAGAACACCTGACATATCTCTTGAGAAATCTGTGTTCAGGTCAAGAAGCAACAGAACTGGACATGGAAAAACTGACTGGTTCCAAATTTGGCAAGGAGTACGACAAGGTTGTATATTGTCACCCTGCTTATTTAACTTAAATGCAGAGCACATCATGCAAAATGCCAGACTGGATGAACCACAAGCTGGAATGAAGACTGGCCAGGAGAAACAGCAATAACCTCAGATATGCAGATGATAATACCCTAATGGCAGAAAGTGAAGAGGAACTAAAGAACCTTTTGATGAGGGTGAAAGAGGATAGTGAAAAAGCTGGCTTAAAATTCAACGTTAAAAAAAAAAAAAAACAAAAAAACTAAGATCATAGCGTCTGGTCCCATCACTTCACTGCAAATAGAAAAAGTGGAAGCAGTGACAGATTTCATTTTCTTAGGCTCCAAAATCACTATGGACAATTATTTCAACCATTAAATATAAAAAGACACTTGCTCCTTGGAAGGAAAATTATAACAAACCTAGACAGTATATTGGGCTTCCCTGAGAGCTCAGTTGGTAAAGAATCCACCTGCAATGCAGGAGACTTCAGTTTGGTTCCTAGGATGGGGAGATTTACTGGAGAAGGGACAGGCTACCCACTCCAGTATTCTTGAGCTTCCCCTCGTGGCTCAGTTGGTAAAGAATTGGCCTGCAATGTGGGAGACCAGGGTTTGACCCCTGGGTTGGGAAGATCCTCTGGAGAAGGGAAAGGCTACCCACTCCAGTATTCTGGTCTGGAGAATTTCATGGACTACAGTCCATGGGGTCACAAAGAGTCAGACATGACTGAGCAACTTTCATTTTCACAGACAGTGTATTAAAAAGCAAAGATAACACTTTGCCAACAAAGGTCTATACAGTCAAAGCTATGGTTTTTCCAGTAGTCATGTATGAATGTGAGAATTGGACCATAAAGAAGGCTGAGCACTGAAAAATTGATGCTTTAAAATTGTGGTGCTAGAGAAGACACAAGAGTCTTGGACAGCAAGGAGATCAAACCAATCAGTACTAAAGGAAGTCAAATATGACTATTTATTGAAAGGACTGGCTTTAAAGCTCCAATACTTAGGCCACTTGATGCCAAGAGCTGATTCATTGGAAAAAGAACCTTATAGTGGGAAAGACTGAAGGCAAAAGGAGAAGGGGGCAGCACAGGATGAGGTGGTTAGATAGCATCACCGACTCAGTGGACATGCCTTTGAGTAAACTCCAGGAGATACAGAGGCACCTGGTATGCTGTAGTCCATGGGATCACAAAGAGTTAAACAAGATTTAGCTACTGATCAACAACAATAGCACACAACAAATACTTGCTGGATGGATGAGAAATGTTCACAATTTTATGAACTGAATATACTGGCAAAGTATGTTAGGGATTTAAGTGACATTATTTCATACCAAGAGGACATTCTGGTTGATTCTTCCACTTATCTAGGGAGTCACTTTCATATAAATTACAGGAAAAGTCAAGTTGGATAAACTGTTGATACTCTTTGTTGCTTTCAAAAGAAGTTTTGTTTGCTCTATAAGAGTAACACATTCTTTAGCAATGTCAATTCCTTTTAGACTTCACAAGAGGAAAAGAAAAACACATGAGAACAAAAACAATGATAAGAAAATGAAGGTAGGAAAAACATGTTGAGAAAAGTTTCAGACTTACCTAAAGTCCTTTGGCTGGTTTTTGTTTTTCCTTGATCTCCCTGGTGCTACTCTCAATACTATACTGTCATTTCACTAACCTTGTAAACCCTTTTATTTGACTACACATCTAAAACTGGGTTCTGTAAGATCATTCTGACAAGAGAATCTAGTTTAAGCCGCTACACTATTAGGCTGAGAAAACCTCTATCATGACTTGCCCAGGGATAAGCAGTGTGTGGGTGAAAAAAACGAGAAAGCCATTTAAAAATAATAACATCACACTTTACATAAAGTAATGTCTGCTTGCTTCCTAGTAGACATGAAAATGTAGGTGGCAGTTAAATATTTGAAAACTCTAGAAATCCACTTAAAAATGTGTATAACAATTTATTATCATTACAAAGCCAATTAAAAAATGTTGAGCTATTAAACACAATTCAGTTTCCAGCCCAGGAGAGAAAATACTAAATGAATTCAGCACAAATTTGCATTACTATAAAAATCTATATTTCTACTTTTCCAGTATTACGCATTTAAATTTGTAAATTCCATGTTGCATTAATCACATGAATATAGATGGGTAATTTTGGAGAGCTACAGTAATCACCCTATTCCCTATAAAAGAAATCATTCCTGCTGACAGTTTTGTGGTGAATTTTGCTAAAACTGACTATTGGTTCATAAAATAGCAAGGCTTCCTTCACAAAAGTTATTAGATGTTTGAGCCCTTCTCAGCTTTATCAAAATAATAAAAAAAACTTGTTAAATACTACACTTTAATAGCACTGTCTTTGGACTCTGACACTGCACTTAATACTACATAGAATATGGCCATATAACCATTAAAAGAAATGGCAGTAATCCAAGTTTGACTGTACCTTAATTTAACATGTATAGTGTTTTCATGATTCAAATAAAGTATGCTGATTAAAATGATCAGGATGCCGCCACATGGATGGACAAAGCAGCTGAGGTTCACATCTTCAGTATAAAATGCCTCAACTTACTTCTGCCTGTTATCCTTTCTTATTTCCAACACAATTTCTGTTAAATGAAATATCATAGTACAAAGAAATTATATACAGTAGAGAAGATCTTAGTCAACCAATGAATACCTTAAATAATTAATTAGAGAAGTTCTTGCCAACATGCTACTTAAATATGGGTTTCCTTGGTGGCTCAGTACAAAGAATCTGCCTGCAATGTGGGAGACGTGGGTTCAATCCCTGGGTCAGGAAGATCCCCTGGAGGAGGGCATGGCAATCCAATCCAGTATTCCTGCCTGGAGAATCCAAAGGACAGAAGAGCCTGGCGGACTGCAGTCCATGGGGTCACAAAGAGTAGGACATGACTGAAGCAGCTAGGCTAAGCACCTCACCTATTTAAATATTGTATGTTAAATATAGTATATCTGAAATTTATATTCAGTAGCTCATTCTTTAAGATCAGCATATCAAATATAAGAGATTTTGAGAGTAATCAATAGTCTACAAGAAGTGACTGAATGTGTAACTGCCATTTGGTAAATATGGTATGACTTTCAGTCTGATTTTTCCTACAAAAAGCCTTTTAAAATAATTTATGGGTCTAATTGAAGTAGGTCACAAACAGTAAAGAGATTTATGACTGTTGACTCAGCACTTGAAAAAACAGCTGTAAATATACAGACATGGTAATTTCCAAAGAAGCAACACAATGACATCTTCACATCACTGTACAAGATAGAATGGAACTATGATAGGAAGAGCACACTGAATTCTAATGAAGATTATCAAGCAGCAAAATACTCTAACATGGGTATTCAAGGATAACCATATTGTTCAAGATAAAATTTCTCTTAGATGTGGACTCAGGCTCACTCTCATAATTGTAGTAGGAACCTTATTACACTGTTTTAATATTTTTCTGGATAAAATAATTTTGACCACAATTTAGTTCATAGAACTGTAGACAAGGGTTCCAAGTTTTCCTTGATCTATGTGCCAGAGGGGAACCTGAAATCTCAAGAATCTTAGCTCTTTACAGAGAAAAAATACCTCTGGGCTAAAATGCACAGTCTTTGATTCACACACTTAGGCTCATCAGGCCTCTCAACTTCCCTAAGAGGATGTCCTCAAGCTTTGCCTATGTTGCCCCTTGGAACATAAAAGACATATATGCCTTTACCCTGCAGCCAAACTCATTAGGAAACGCTATTGATTCCACCTGCAAAATATAACTGAGTGACTATAAAACCAGGGAACACAGATAAACACTCACAACAAATGATACATTAATATTACACTGCAAAACAATGAAAAAAATTGTGTTTACACAGCCCCTGTTGCTGTATTGAACAAAACGATGCTACCTGTTTACTATTCAAAATTGCAAGTCACACCTTCAGGCTCAATATTCCTATTTCTCCCTTATTGTGATCTGGTTTTCTTAAAAGCATTTACCACCTTCTAATAGAACTTGTTTATTTTACCTCTTTCCCTTCCTCTTCTTCCTCCTTCTCTATTATTTGGGTTTTCGCTTATTAGCTCCATGAAGACACAGAACTTTGTTTTCACCACTGGCATATCCCAAGTGTCTGGGAATGATGTACTCAGAGTACCTTTGTTGACTGAATATGTCTCTGTATTTAAGTAGCTAAGTTTTCCAAGTGTTTGTCGGGAAATAGAATGTTAAACTTACTAAATACTGGTCAAAGCTGGATTTAGCCCTGCATTAGGTCAGAAAGGCCATCATATATATAGGATCATTTTGATATAGGATTGCTTTTGCTGTAATCCCATAGACCTACATGAAAACCAAACTAAATAAACAAACTAAAACTTTTGGACAAAAAGAAAAGAACACCCTGTTTTATTTATTGGAGTCATGTTATCAAGGATCTGAGGTGGAGAATCTCTGAAATTGAGACCAAGAATAATTTTGTTTTTCTTGAGAAACAAATCTAGTTATTTCTTATGAAAAATTTGAATTTATAACAGCATTCCGTCATCAGAAACTTATTAAGCAGCTGCTATACTGAATCATGGAAAAAGCAAGAGAGTTCCAGAAAAACATCTATTTCTGCTTTATTGACTATGCCAAAGCCTTTGACTGTGTGGATCACAATAAACGGTGGAAAATTCTCAAAGAGATGGGAATACCAGACCACCTGACCTGCCTCTTGAGAAATCTGTATGCAGGTCAGGAAGCAACAGTTATAACTGGACATGGAACAACAGACTGGTTCCAAATAGGAAAAGGAGTACGTCAAGGCTGTATATTGTCACCCTGCTTATTTAACTTCTATGCAGAGTACATCATGAGAAACGCTGGACTGGAAGAAACAAAAGCTGGAATCAAGATTGCCAGAAGAAATATCAATAACCTCAGATATGCAGATGATGCCACCCTTATGGCAGAAAGTGAACAGGAACTAAAAAGCCTCTTGATGAAAGTGAAAGAGGAGAGTGAAAAAGTTGGCTTAAAGCTCAACATTCAGAAAACGAAGATCATGGCATCTGGTCCCATCACCTCATGGGAAATAGATGGGGAAACAGTAGAAACAGTGTCAGACTTTATTTTTCTGGGCTCCAAAATCAGTGCAGATTGTGACTGCAGCCATGAAATTAAAAGACGCTTACCCTTGGAAGAAAAGTTATGACCAACCTAGACAGCATATTCAAAAGCAGAGACATTACTTTGCCAACTAAGGTCCGTCTAGTCAAGGCTATGGTTTTTCCTGTGGTCATGTATGGATGTGAGAGTTGGACTGTGAAGAAGGCTGAGTGCTGCAGAATTGATGCTTTTGAACTGTGGTGTTGGAGAAGACTCTTGAGAGTCCCTTGGACTGCAAGGAGATCCAACCAGTCCATTCTGAAGGAGATCAGCCCTGGGTGTTCTTTGGAAGGAATGATGCTAAAGATGAAACCCCAGTACTTTGGCCACCTCTTGCAAAGAGTTGACTCATTGGAAAAGACTGATGCTGGGAGGGATTAGGGGCAGGAGGAGAAGGGGATGACAGAGGATGAGATGGCTGGATGGCATCACTGACTCGACGGACGTGAGTCTGAGTGAACTCCGGGAGTTGGTGATGGACAGGGAGGCCTGGCGTGCTGTGATTCATGGGGTCGCAAAGAGTCGGACACGACTGAGTGACTGAACTGAACTGATGCGACAGACACTAGGTATTGTGAACAATATCAAAAAGAGCCAGTGGTCTCAAGAATCCTGTATGTCAAAGAAGATTACAGGGAAGTAAACAAAAACCTTCAATACAATGAATTAAGGGCTAATGTATGGCAAGTACTGAGAGTTTTGGGAGAATGTAAGAGAAATACCTAATTCAATAATGGAAAATCAATTTTGAGATCCTAGAATAATGAACTTTTAAAACTGAGATCCACAGGATGAATAGAATAGGCTAATAAGGTAAGTAGGGTATAGCCCTTCTGGTGGAGGAGGGCTTGATCATACATGAATACTCAAAGTAAAAATAATCATAATAATAGGTAATTTGAAGAAATGAAACAAATGCAGTGTCACTGCAGTCCAAAGTGTAACAGGGAATGGTAGGAGAAAAAGAGAGATTAGCAGAGCCTGAGGTTTGTCCAAACCTCACAAGCCTACTTAGAGATTTAGACTTTATCCTGAAGGCAATGAGAAGTTGAGTGCTTTAAGCAAAGAATGACCGATCAGATGCACACAAATTGAATGTGTAGGATTAGCTACTTGATGGAGTTATTGAGGGATGGTTTCTGTTTCCTCTACGAAGTATATCTGTCTCAATACTAGAAGAGATATGGCCAGCAGCCACTATGTAAAACAGTATGGAAGTTCCTCATAAAACTAAAAAATGAGTTGCCATATGATCCAGCAGTTTCACACCTGGGCACATACTCAGACAAGACTATAATTTGAAAAGATGTATGCACCCCTATGCTCACAGCAGCACTATTTACAATAGCAAGACATGGGAAAGGCCTAAATGTCCATCAACAGACAGACGGATTAAAAAAGATGGAGTACACACACACACAATGGAATACTGTTCAGCCATAAAGAAGAATGAAATAATGCCACTGGCAGCAACATGGATGCACCTAGAGATTATCACACTAAGCGAAGTAGGTCAGAAAGAGAAAGACAAATGTATGCTGTCATTAAATGTGGAATCAAAAATATGACACATATGAGCACATCTATGAGACAGAAATAGATTCACAGACAGAGAGAACAGGCCTGCGGTTGCCGAGGGGGAGAGGGGTGGGGAAGAGAGGTACTGGGGTTGGGATTAACAGATGCAAACTATTATATATAGGATGGATAAACAATAAGTTTACACTGTATAGCACAGGAAACTATATTCAATATACTCGGATAAACCATAATGGAAAAGAATATATATGTGTGTGTGTGTTTAAGTCATTGTGCTATACAGCAAAAATTGACAGAATACTAAATCAATTATATACTTCAATAAAACTAAAAAAAGATAACGGGTGGTAGTGTGACACAAAAGGTAGCAGAAACATTTTAAACAGCAATTGGCAGAGCTTAGAAAATATCGGATGAGGCAGTCAGCGTATCTGTAGGTAGTACTGATGTTCAGCTGCTGTTGAAGACTAGGAAACTGTAACGGTGGCATTCTCTGTAAGACGTGACATTTCTTCTTGTGTGCTTAGTAGAGAATGATGATGATACCACTAATCCAAAACTAGAAGTTTTCTAGTTGTATGCGGTTCAAGAATGGAAAGCAAAGAAAAATATGTGCAAGAGAGTTGTTTTGATGATGGAACTTGTGGTCTTTGCTAGGAAAAGGAGGGTGATCAGGCTCAAAGGAGCTGAACAAGAATGCTAGCATAACATAGGGACTGGAGGTGTGAAGTCAAAAGAAAGGTGTAGTTTAAGAATTAAATAAATTCTGGATCTGGAAGGAAAAAAGGCAGTTCTAAGTCACATAATAAATGTATATGTACACTTTGAATATACATTTATAATGTGCTGCTGCTGCTGCTAAGTCACTTCAGTCGTGTCCAACTCTGTGCGACCCCATAGATGGCAGCCCACCATGTGCCTAAGTCCCTGGGATTCTCAAGGCAAGAACACTGGAGTGGGTTGCCATTTCCTTCTCCAGTGCAGGAAAGTGAAAAGTGAAAGTGAAGTCGCTTACTCATGTCCAACTCTTAGCGACCCCATGGACTGCAGCCTACCGGGCTCCTTCACCCATGAGATTTTTCAGACAAGAGTACTGGAGTGGGTTGCCATTGCCTTCTCCATTATAAAGTGCTAGAGACTTGTTAAAGATTAGCAACACATTGAGCTATTCTTGACTTGATCAGAATGAATAAAAGAAAATTAGCATGAAGGCAACACTTGGTGTAACACCATGTCATTCAAGGTTATTCATGTCTTATCTGCCTACCACCTAAGGTCATCCAATGACAAGCAGCAGTAAGTACCATCCTTTTGGAAACACTGTGTTAAGAGAAAGACATGTCTGCGAAGATGTCCAGCATGTCATGGAATTTGTGTGCCATGGAATAGGGCTCTTTAATTTTAAGAACAAGGTGACAGCAGAAATTTGGATATGAGCAGAGTAACCAGAGCTGTATGAGAACATGGACTAGTGAAGATCACCAGCCAGAAGGCTTCGATTTTAGGAGTCATCAAAACATTGAGGTTTCTGAGATGGAATGAGATTGCCGAACTGTGAAGATTTCCAGAATAATTAATTCCCAGCAGTAACTTACTCAATGGAGAGACCCAGAATTCTGTTTAAAGAGCAAACTGCAAGTTGATTTCGCTTCTGAATAAGTCTTTGTTTGGTGGGTAGTGATGAGATGGTCCAGTGTGTCAGGACCTTTTATATGTTGAAAACAGCAACCCTTAAGGAAGATGTTCAGAGCCAAATTCATGGCTCACCTCTATCATCCAGAGCTATGCTAAGAGTCTGCAAGCCCTTTAGACACAGATTGTTCCCCAATTTCATCTTATTGACTGCTTTCATGTTTTTTCCTTTGTCACATATAACCAGAACAATCACCCTCACTTTCCAACCATTTTTGGAAAAAAGAGATAGAAAACCCTAATATTGCATATATTAAACGTTCAAACATCAAAAGAAGACAATAGGCTCCAAAATGTGATGCAATCCCCAATAAACACCTCTTAGGTAGGAATTCTTTCTGTTTTTGCCTGGCAGTGCTTTCTAATGTTGATCTCTTATACTTAAGTAGGTATCTGCCATTACCTGAAGCATGAGATCTTCAATGGGAGGATTGAACAAGGCAGCAGATTTCAGAGCGAAAGAGGTTTTGTGCGTGTGCGTGTGTGTGTGTGGTTTTGTTGTTGTCATTATGTTCCTTTTATTTCTTCCAGGGAGCCTCAAATCTCCAGTAAAATTTTTGCAACAGGAAGCTTTTTGTGTTGGTTGGATTGAAGAGGCTTTAGTGGCGGCAGTAAACGCAAATGTTCAATTCCTCCTATCCAACCTCAATGGCACCCCACTCCAGTACTCTTGCCTGGAAAATCCCATGGGCGGAGGAGCTGGGTGGGCTGCAGTCTGTGGGGTCGCTAAGAGTTGGACGCGACTGAGCAACTTCACTTTCACTTTTCACTTTCATACATTGGAGAAGGAAATGGCAACTCACTCCAGTGTGCTTGCCTGGAGAACCCCAGGGACGGGGGAGCCTGGTAGGCTGCCGTCGATTGGGTCACACAGAGTCGGACATGACTGAAGCCACTTAGCAGCAGCAGCAACCTCAGCTTAGCTGAGGGCTCCATTAGTAGCAGCAGATGGAGGAGCCCTGGAAACTTAACCTGTGCTGGACTACAAAGTGAGCGAGGCTGACAGCCAGGCTGAGAGCAGCTAAAGCAAATAGTACCTGATGACTGAGGAAACCAAGCCCTTCCCATGTGTGAAGATGGGATATTGGTACAATTTCCCCAGAAGCTTGAAAAAAGTAGGGGACCTGAGATGACTACAATCAGGACTACATTCAGGGATTAATTTTCCTGAATGAGTTTATTTAGAATATGAATTATAAATGCTCTATGATTTATATCTGAATTTAAAGATGATTTTATAAAATTATTCTGAAAATAAAACCACAGAGCTGATAAATTAATCAACTTCTCAGTGAGTTCAGATTTGGTCAGGGATTAAGCACAATGCTATGTAAGATATTCAGTACACATAAGCAATGAAGCATCTTTGTCTTCAATAAAACAAACTGGACATAAAAACTAATATCTATGAGTGAAGAAAATATAACATAACTTCTCCTCAGTTCTAAAAATAATCACAAATTCCAAAAAAGGAATCCTAATATATATAGGAGAGAATAGCAGCGTATTGTCTTAAATTACTACACAGTTTGATGATATCTGATATGATTTCAAACTAAGAGATAGGAATATATTTTATGACATAACCAGATAATTAAACTTTTTAACAGTTCTGTGAAATACTATTTTTTTTATAATAAAACTGAAGTGATTAGTCACATAATTACTCTAATGAAACTGAAACTTATTTTAAATGAAACAAAATATTTTAAGTCCACATCAGGCCAATGTTTGCAGCAGACAGGCATTGCTAATTATGTAGATATTGATAATAAGAAAAAAACTTCCATTAAAAGTACTGGCATAATTGGAAAGACCTGGAAAAATTGTTTTCTAAGGGTAAAAATTGAGTGACAAATATTTGAGTTGATATGATTTAAGATTGACTAAAATTCATATTCAGAGGAAAGCCTAAGATATTCATTACGCATTTGTTAAGCACTCAAGCATGGATCACAGTAAAGTTAAGTGTGTATAACATTTTAACAGGATATATTTGCTTTTGTAATAAAATAATTTATTGTGTATTATATCTCAACAAAATAAACTGGTTTATGAATACTAATTACCAAACATGTATCACTTGAATCTTGTGGAGAGATCAGCCAAACAATTAAGGGTATGAGAATCCCTTGGACTGCGAGGAGATTAAATAGGTCAGTCCTAAAGGAAATCAATCCTGATTATTCATTGGAAGGACTGATGCTGAAGCTGAAGCTCCAATACTTTGGCCACCTGATGCGAAAAACTGACTCATTGGAAATGCCCCTGGTACTGGGAAAAATTGAAGGCAGGAAGAGAAAGGGATGACAGAGGATAAGATGGCTGGATGGCATCATTGATTCAATGGACATGAATTTGAGCAAACTCCAGGAGATGGTGAAGAACAGGGAGACCTGGCATGCTTTGTCCGTGGGGTTGCAAAGAATCGGACACGACTGAGCGACTAAACAAGAATCAGGAGTGTGATCCAAGGGAAAGAAAGGCAAACGCTTCCATTCTTTGTAAATATACAGATAACTAAGGCTGCTAACAAATATTTGCTAGCAGGAGAAGGCAGTATATTTCTAGTTTAGGACTATTTCTGGTAAACAATCCATAATCTATGAATTTATAAGGCACAGTTTCATGGCAAATGTCCTATAAGCTAGTCAACTATATTAAGATTGACCATTATCTAAACACCCACGTACACGTGATAATCCATGTCCATACATAGAGACCCCAACTGTTTTCCAGGGTCAGATATCATGTGTCCAGTGCACAAATGAAGGACCTAGGGAGCTGTCCTCAATGTCCTAAATCTCTCTGCTTCACTTGTGCCTCTTGACTGCTTCTATCATTGAAATTGCTAGTAAGCTTTGACATTGGCTAAGATCTCTTGATTTGTGTAAGGCTGATTTAACAATCCAGTCTTTTGAATTAACTCTATACTTACTCAACCTTTCTAGAAAAGTTGTATAGACTAAAAGTGAAATGCTTGAAAAAATTCAAATGTCCATAAGTTTAGGAATAGTTAAGCAGCCCTCAGTATAATTATGAAGTATAATAGAAATCTGCCAGTTTAAAATATGAAAACTTCATTACATGATAAAATCTACATAAATTCTGTTAAATGCAAAAAGCAGTTTATGCTACAACAAATGATCCTGAAAAGTCATGTTTAAGAGAGTGAAATAGAAGGTGTCTTGGATGTTCTATGTCTGACAGAGAAACTGGTAATGTCATTGAGAAAGCTAAGACATGAGAGCAAAGGGGGAAAAAAGTTAAGAAAATTTTTGAAGTTAAGAAAAAAATTTTGCTTTTAAGTCATTAAATGTGTCTAAATGATATCTGAAAATAGAAATATGAAATTCAATAGTGAGGCCACATTTATAGAAAAGAAGAGGAAGAAGAGAAAGCAAACTCCCATATTTTATGAGCTGGGTATTCCCCTGGGTCTTTTACATATATTTTCAATTAATAATTGAAAGTTTCATCACTGCACTGAAAAAACTGAATCACTAAGATATTTAGCTACCCAGATTTGGGAATATTTTCCATATAGGAACTAATAGAAGCCTGGGAGAGATTACAGAAAAAGGGGTAATGAGACAGTAAAAACTATATTCAAAAGACAGGTCAAAGAAACGGGACTCTAAATAAAAAGCAAACATTTTAAAAGTCAAACCAACATACAGGGCCACTGAGGTCAAAGAGAAAATGTCGACAGGTAAAAGACTGTTCTGCTCATGTAGAATGCTTCAGAGAAAACTAACTAGATTCATTATCTTCAAACTACTGAATTTTGTTTCAAAAAGATTAACTTACAAGAGGCAAAAGCTGAACAGTATTCAGGTTTTAATATATTAATATTATGCAGAACATTAAGGTGAATGAATCTCAAAGATGGGGTGTTTTATGAGCATTACACCTCATGTTTGTCTAAATTAAAATCTTGGGAATTAAGTAAATACTACCACTAGGAATATTTTTTTTATTTCTTTAGATAAAATTTCCAGCAAAGATGACCCAACAGATGTTGAATAAACCCCTTAACAGGCTTGAATCATACAGGTAAATTAATTCCACAAATTGCTCTCAAAGGGAATCTGAATCTCAGTGCTGATTTTGATGTGCCAACAGCACATGTTCCTGATGGTTCATAATGCTTCATGAGATGCTTGGGAACCTCTGGATTGGATGAAAATTCAAAGTGATCTTCAGGGAAATACTAAATTAGAATGCCCTCCAATAAGTGAATGGAAAGGTCACATAGGTGAGTGACCATTATAAAATCTGTAACGTAATGGAATCATTGTATTCTCACAAGTGGCAGTTAGGAACTTTAGGTCAAAGATTTATTGCATTTCTACACTTATAAGAAGATAATACTCATAACAAGTGTTCAAATTTCTCTAAGGAAAAAAATATACTCTTTTTTATGAAACCAGACAAAACACTTATATTTCTAATATCAACTTAGAAAAGAGGCAAATTTTAAGTAAGAGAAGCACACATCTGTAGATACATTTTTTTTTTTTTAACATTTAGATTGTTACAAGTTTTTGCCAATTCCTTAGATTGGATAGAGAATTTTTATAGATATTGGATTCTACTATTAGAAAAAATGCTTTATTTACCTGTTTGCTCCACTTTTGTTGTTTTGTAGTTTTATTACTTTTATTCTAAACTAGATAGTAAAAGCAAAACATCAAACATGATTTTACTTTAGTAGAGAACATTTACAGCATTTTGGGGACACTTGGTAAATAAATCCAATCATTATTATCATAAAATTTATTTAAAATATTTCATTAGAAAATCATTAGTTGTCCAAGGACAAATTACACATTTGTATAGTCCTATTAGTCAAATTCATTTCCATATACTTCAGGGAGGAATATCTACTATCTACTGTATATCTTCTGAGAGTAACAATACAGAATACAATTGATTTTAAAATTTAAATATTTTGAATACTACTTATTCTAATTATATTTGGTACAGAATTTATTTCCTTTATTTTCATCAAAAAGTAGGTTAAAAAAAAGCGACTGAATTTTCTCAATCAAGATAATATATTTTTATAACCAGGTTTAGCCCTTTCTTTAATTAAAAAACTCTTCATTTTTTCTTCAATTCTATCACAAAATCTGCATGCATCTCCATTAAGCCCCTAGTTTCAGTCATTATGTAATTATTTTCTGTCTCTAGGTCTACATGCAACCTGTTCTTCCCTTGTTGGCTTGAGTTCCAATAACTTGCAAATTCAGCAGGCCTCTTACAACTGAGACATCAATATCCTTCAAAGAGTCTTCTGCTCTTCTTTTGAAGTAGCATATTAGGGATCTCAAGGTAGCTCTTAAAATCCTCTTTCCTATTGTGACCGTTTATAAGCACAAGTTAATTGGCCCAAGCCAACTATCAAAAAATGGATATGTGACCTGAAAGGGAAATGTTACTTTTGTATGGTTTTTCAAATGCAGTGTGTCCTATAAGAAGTTTTAGTAATTACTATAGTAAACTTCTACATGCTCATGTATTTGTACCTGGGTCTCACTTTTATTCCAGGAGGGATTTTGAATAGCTGCAAAATAATGGAAAATAAACTAGAAACATTCGATAACTAACAAAAAATAAAGATGAGCAGTGATGCAACAAAGGAGCAAGAAAGCCAAAGAACTAAGCTGTGTTCCTGTAAAGACTCTATTTCTTTTACAGAGGCAACTGAAGAAGTGTAACAGTCATGATATTTAAAATCTTATAAAGAAGCTGTGTCCACTTGAAGAACTTGACTCTAATAACAGATGGTGAACAGTAAGGCTATTCTCAAATTCTATCAATCATAGGGTAGAGAAGTTGGCAGTGCCATAAACAACTCAGCAACAGTAATACTTGCATTTATTGGGTATCCTGGTCACTGATAAATAAAGTGGAAGAAATTCCGTTAAAATGTTTTCCTGACACATTTTTCACAGCAATCTACTGGTATTTTCTGCTCTATCCCTCAAGTTACTCAACATGATGATTTCCCAAGGGTCGTTTCCACATCACACTGAGAAACTTGGTTCTTGTTACCTGAATCTAGAAAGAGCTTAGATTCTTGTCCAAGCACATTCTAATTTACCCTTTATTGCCACCCCTTTCAAAGAATATCTTTTAGGTATAAACATACAGTAACTTAACAATAAGATTTATTATAGTTAAAATTATTATGAAAGTAAAATGTTAAATAGTAACAATTTAAAAGTTTCTATATTTATTACAGTAAGGTTAAGCTTTGGTTCCCAAATTGCAAAAAAAAAAAAAAAAAAAAAAAAGAATTTGAACAAAAAGACTGCTCTCTTTGCCACAGTAAATATTTGCTTTCTATTTAAAACAGATTACCCATATCAAGACGATTTTGTTCTGCCGATAAATAATAAAACTAAAATAAAAATAAGATAAAGTTTAATTTTATGTTTTCTCATTATGTATCACTTTAACTAAGTTGACTGAATAAAATAAATGCATTTCAGTTTTCTAAAATCTGGGGCTCTGCTTTCCTTTTTCTTGCTTTTACAAATTAATGAATTCAGCATTAAAGTTGAAGAAACTGTAAAACACCAAGTAATTATAAAACATGTAAACATATTTAAGAAGAAATTTGTGAATAATACTTTTCTTTAAAATGAACAGGAGATACTTTATTATGTAGTTAAAAATTGCAAATCTGTTTTTCTCCTCTGTAGATATTTCTAAACATATCTGTTTAAATTAACTATATTATATCTATTATATAATTTTTTTGTTTTACCTAGTACCCACTTCATAGAAGATACAGAGTTTTCAGTAATATTTAAGTTAGCTCCACCTTTACTGAATTATAATGGACTTTGACCACATCTATAGGGTTGGGAAGACCCCCTGGAGAAGGGAAAGGCTACCCACTTCAGTAGTCTGGCCTGGAGCATTCCATGGACTGTATAGTCCTTGGGGTCACAAAGAGTCGGACAGACTGATCGACTTTCACTTTCATAGGCTTTATGAATGTTTTCTGTGCTGCTTTATTGAGTCAATTATGATTTCATCATTATACTTTTATGATCCATTTTTAATCCAGGGAATAAAATATATTAGAGGTGCAAGAATAAATAGTCTATCCATTCTTGCAAAAATCTTTCATTGAACATTAATATGTTCATTTACTTAAAATTTTCCAGTCCAAAAAGAGGACAACTTAATTCACTGTACCTTTATTTTACCATATTTACTTTAGCTGTTGCAGTAAGTTGAATGACGTCCCCTAAAAAACAATGTCAGGGATTAAATCCTCGAATCTCTGAGTGCTACGTTATCTGACAAAAAAGGTCTTTTCAGACGTAATTACAGTTAAGGATCTTGAGAGGAGATCATCGTATATCACATGGGTAGGTCTTAAATCCGATGGCAAGTGTCCATACAACACACAGAAGAGAAACCGCAGACAGAACAGGAAAAGAGGATGTTAATAAGGAGGAAGGGATTGAAGTGATGTGGCCACAACCACCGGAGCCAAGGAATGCTGACACCCACCATGACCAAGAAGAGGAAAGGAGGGGTTCTCCCCTAGAGCACTCAGAGGGACTCTGGCCCTCATGACACCTTGGTTTCAGAACTCTGGCCTCGACAACTGCAAGAGAATAAATGTGTGTTGTTTTAAGCCAATGAGGTAATGGTAATTTGTTATAGGAGCTCTGGAAAACTAATATAGCTGTAGTCAAAGTGATTAAGAAAAGATTGAAATCAAGAAATGTGACTAACATAACTGTAATTTATACCAATTCAAGAGGATATAATTATTACATAGCTTGCATACTTCGTATATTTGCAAAGCACCGTGTTCAGTTAATTTCTTTCTCTCTTTTTGCTTTATGATCCTAAGGGGTGAGAATAATGGTATGTATCTTGATCACAACACAGATATTGAACCCTAACCCTGTCTTAATCATTGCTGGGAATAAAATAGAAAGATGAGTCACAGTCAAGCCTGAGTCACCAGTTCAGGGGGTGAAGCAATTCCAATGAACATCTAGTATATAATAAATAAACTCAAATCCCTGTAAGAATAGAAAATATTATATCCCAACCTCTATTCCATACCTGTTTTTATACTCACAGAAACATGGTGTATTTGAAAGGTAGTAATGATGGCTTCCCAGATGGCTCTGTGGTAAAGAAACTGCCTGTGATGCAGGAGACCGGGGTTCAGTCCCTAGGTCAGGAAGATCCCCCAGAGAAGGAAATAGCTACCCACTCCAGTATTCTTGCCTGGAGAGTTCCATGAACAGAGGAGGCTTGTGGGCTACAGTCCATGGGGAAGTAAAGAGTTGGACACAACTAAGTGAATAATACTTTAATGAAGATGCTGTGACCTCAGAGAATGGACTCCTTCCCCAGTCATGTTAATCTCAGTTACCTGCTATAGAGAACACTCCCAACAGATACACAAATTGAGATTTGGGAAAAGAGACATCAGTGTAGGTTGTAGCAGATGAGAAACACAGGACCTGAGAGGAGTGTGAAAAGATGGGTAGGTTCTGGAGATATAAAAGGGAAAGGAAAGTATGCCCTAGACAGACAAACATGAATTAAAGCTTTGAGGTAAGACTGAGCGCAGCAGGTATGACTTGGAAGAGCAGTGACTGTTTGTCTCCTAGGGAGAAGAAACACGGGTATGATGGGTTATAAAAGCTAGGCACAAGTTTCATGGAGCGAAATGAAAGAATGTTTTTAGGAGACCAGCTTTCACTGGTTCCCTCATTTGCAGAATAAGAATAAAATTAGTGTGAAGCAATAGTTCTGTCTGTCTCCTGCCACCCGCCAAAGTATTAAGGAGTACAGAAACTGAACGATATATATACAGGAAATTGAAAAAAAGAAAAAAAAAAGTCTGAAAACTCAATTTACTTAAAAATATGCTAATCCTTCTTCTGTAACTCTATTAATCTTGAAGGTTAGAGAACTTACTTGAGCATTCTGCTTAAAAAGTATCAGATCAAACAATGGCATATCATAAGAACTCAACATGGATCAGAATTCTCAGTGGTTTCTTGATGATACTATAAATAAATCTTACTGCAAAACAAAGCGTTTGAATAGGTAAAGATGCTAAATGTTAAAATTATGGGCAAGGGGGGCTTCCCTCGTGGTCCAGTGGCTAAAACTCCAAGCTCTCAAAGCAGGGGGCCCAGGTTTGATCCCTGGTCAGGAAATAAGATTCCTCATGCCACAGCTGAAGACCCCTTGTGCCACAAATAAGACCAAGTGCAGCAAAATAAATAAATAAGTACATATTTTAAATCCTGCGGCTGGGGGGATATCCCTATTCATTCACTTACTGATCATTTTTATTTTAGTCTGTTTATATTCATCATTTATTACCTACACAACTCCTCTCACACATTTCTAAACACTAAATTATGGAATGAAACAGATTTCACAGGGCTTCAGTCATAGACAGGTATCTTTAGGTCTTTTAAAAATCTCTAAAGCCTTAGTACAAACTTCTACTTGATTTGAACAATTGTTTCTATTTTTGAGAATTGGATTGTTCATTCTTTTTCAAGAGTCTCTAGTAAGTTCTCAAAACATATGATTTAACTTAGATAAGAAACACTGGATATTTTCTTATTTGAGATTTATGTTTAGAGTAGCAGAAAATTAGATGCAAAGTATGGAATGGATCTCTAAATCTTTGCTAATTCTAGCAGTTGAAGATCTGTATTGGATAAAAGTTAGAAACAAAAAGGTGTATCCCAAGAACACTATATCCAGATACTATTCAAAGACTTAAAAAGTCTCCCACCCACACAACTTGGAAACTAAAACTACTTGAAATCATGTCTGTGAGCTTATTAATGAGACTTGCATTGATAACAATGCAATAAGAAGGAAGGTATTGCACCAAAAAACAAACAAACAAACAAACAAAAAAAACTACAGGTCCTTTTTTATTTCCCTTGGAGTTCAAACCCTGGAAGCCAATGGCCCAGCCCACATCCTTCCTGCTGCCTCCTGGAGCTCTACCCATGCCCGGCTCTAGATAGCGGTTATTGTCAAGTTTGAGGCTTCTTAACGTTACTGCAGAGTACATCATGAGAAACGCTGGACTGGAATCAAGATTGCCGGGAGAAATATCAATAACCTCAGATATGCAGATGACACCACCCTTATGGCAGAAAGTGAACAGGAACTAAAAAGCCTCTTGATGAAAGTAAAAGAGGAGAGTGAAAAAGTTGGCTTAAAGCTCAACATTCAGAAAATGAAGATCATGGCATCCGGTCCCATCACTTCATGGGAAATAGATGGGGAAACAGTGGAAACAGTGTCAGACTTTACTCTTCTGGGCTCCAAAATCACTACAGATGGTGATCGCAGCCATGAAATTAAAAGATGCTTACTCCTTGGAAGAAAAGTTATGACCAACCTAGATAGTATATTCAAAAGCAGAGACATACTTTCCTGACTAAGGTCCATCTAGTCAAGGCTATGGTTTTTCCAGTAGTCGTGTATGGATGTGAGAGTTGGACTGTGAAGAAGGCTGAGTGCTGAAGAATTGATGCTTTTGAACTGTGGTGTTGGAGAAGACTCTTGAGAGTCCCTTGGACTGCAAGGAGATCCAACCAGTCCATTCTGAAGGATATCAGCCCTGGAATTTCTTTGGAAGCAATGATGCTAAAGCTGAAACTCCAGTACTTTGGCCACCTCATGCGAAGAGTTGACTCATTGGAAAAGACTGTGACTCTGGGAGGGATTGGGGGCGGGAGGAGACGGGGACGACAGAGGATGAGATGGCTGGATGGCATCACTGACTCGATGGACGTTGAGTCTGAGTGAACTCCGGGAGTTGGTGATGGACAGGGAAGCCTGGTGTGCTGCGATTCATGGGGTCACAAAGAGTCGGACACGACTGAGCGACTGAACTGAACTGAACTGAACATTACTGCTGCAGGGTCCATTCAGTAATTACTAACAATCACTAAATTATCAGCTTTGTTAGGACACCATGCTCAAAGAACTACTAAACAAAATGTATTTTATTTGTACTGCAATGAAAACAGAAAAACAAAAATCCATGTAATGACTTTTAACTACTGATTTCAGACCTTTAAAGCATCCTTAGGGCTTCCCAGGTGACACAGTGGTAAAGAAGCCACCTGCCAGTGCAGGGGATGCAGGAGACCTGGGTTCGATACCTGGGTTGGGAAAATCCCCTGTAGAAGGAAATGGCAACCCACTCCAGTATTCTTGACTGGAAAATTTCATGGACAGAGGAGCCTGGCAGGCTACAGTCCATGGGGTCTCAAAGAGTTAGACACTATTTAGCATGCACATATGCATGCAAAGCATCCTTAAGATTCTCATTAAGGTATTTGTGCTATCCTTTATTTAAGTTGGGAACTACATCTATCATCACTCCTCTTTATATCATACAGAGAAGAACTGTGTATGTTAACAATGCTCTAAAATCAGCATAACTAATTTTTTTTATTCAATCATATGAAAAATATTTATTAAGCATCCACCATGTACCAAACAATTATTCTAGCAGCTAGGCATTTAGTATTGAATAAAATAGATCCCCAAATCCTCTCCCTTGGGGATTTCTCTCTCAGGCTAGAGAGAAAAATAAACAAAACACATAAACCACGCAGACAGTACTAACGTTAAAAAGTTAAGCAAAGCAGAGGATCATGACAAGGTGGAGGTGGGGCCATTTTAGAGAAAAAAAGGTCTTTCTGAGAAGGCATCTTTAGGTCAAGACATAAAGGATACAATGGAGGAGTCATGCAGATAACTTTTAGGAGAAGCTGTCAGATAATGGGTCTGTGAGTGCAAAAGCCTCCCAAGAGAGTGTGTGTTCAGGCCTTGTGTCTATTATATGGAAAATAGAGGACAGGATAACTACAGAGAAAATGTAGCCAGGAGGTAATGAAGGGTGCAAATTACATCCAGCTTCAATCCTAGATCTACTGGAGGGTTGAATGAGAGGTTCTAAAGTAGCCTAAGGCTGAAGAGTGATGGGATCTCATGGCCTGGTAGGAGAATCACCCAGCCTCTGCTGAGAATGAACTGCAGAGGGGCTGAGGGTACCAAGAAGAGAGCCACTTAGAAGGCTACTACGTGATAGACCAAGTGTGAGAAGATAACTTGGACAAGGGTTATTGTATATGAGATGGCAAGTGATTATGTGCAGTATATATTTTGAAGGAGAGGCTAAAAGGGTCTGGTGAGAATGGAATGTAGTGGGAATCTTTAGGGGTGACCCTGACGATTTTGGATTGAGCCACGGACATGGAGGAGATTATAAGAGCAACTAGATTGAGGCAGAATGTTTTTTGAAAAAGCAAATATTCAATTGGGATGAAGGTAGGCAAGAAGATTTTCATTTCGCTATTTTATTATTTTCAAAATGTCTACAAGGTCCATAAATGACTAAGGTAATCAGATTATCCTTTAAAATAATAGGAAAAATTTTGCACATTATTAGGTACAGCTTTATAATATAGTTCATTTGGGTTTTCTATAAGATGGTATGGAAAACCCAAATGAACTTTCTGACCAGCCTTATATATGCATGACAAAAAAAAAAATTGAATAACTATTACTTTCATAGCTGAAAGAAATAGTATATGTGATCCTTACAGCAGGCCTTTTATTAATCCATTTTATAGACAATGAAAATGAAACCTATAAAAGGAAAATACTTCATAGGTAGGAGGCAGCTATTTCTAAGTGAATAAAAGGCAGTTTGCTGCAACAGAGTAAGCATAAGTTTCTCCAGAGAACCCTGAATTGAATCCTCCTTTGGTCAGTTGCTTACTGTGTAACCTTGGACATATTTCTTTAGGCTTTAAAATTAATTCAGTGCTTTTCCCTTTAATAGGAATATATATATCTGTACATACGTGTGTGTGTGTGTATATATATATATAGACACATACATGTATTTAAATAGGAATGTTTAATTTAATTAGCTGTATTCTTTTATTATGAAAATTAAATTAAATATTGCACATAAAACACTCAGCACATTGCCTGACAAATGATCATAATCAAAATAACAACAATAATATGGGAAACAACACTGATGATAATGAATGTAAAAGCAACAGCTTAGAATCCCTGTGCTTATTATAGGGTAGACGTCATATAGTAACTCTTTCAGTTCAGTTCAGTTGCTCAGTCGTGTCTGACTCTTTGCGACCCCATGAATCGCAGCACGCCAGGCCTCCCTGTCCATCACCAACTCCTGGAGTTCACTCAGACTCAAGTCCATCGAGTCAGTGATGCCATCCAGCCATCTCATCCTCTATCGTTCCCTTCTCCTCCCGCCCCCAATCCCTCCCAGCATCAGAGTCTTTTCCAGTGAGTCAACTCTTCGCATGAGGTGGCCAAGGTACTGGAGCTTCAGCTTTAGCATTATTCCTTCCAAAGAAATCCCAGGGCTGATCTCCTTCAGAATGGACTGGCTGGATCTCCTTGCAGTCCAAGGGACTCTCAAGAGTCTTCTCCAACACCACAGTTCAAAAGCATCATTTCTTCGGGACTCAGCCTTCTTCACAGTCCAACTCTCACATCCATACATGACCACTGCAAAAACCATAGCCTTGACTAGATGGACCTTAGTTGGCAAAGTAATGTCTCTGCTTTTGAATATGCTAACTAGGTTGGTCATAACTCTTCTTCCAAGGAGTAACTCTTTAATGTACCATGTTTTATCCTTATAGCAAATCTTTCAGAAGATAGCTATTGGTCTGAAGATAAAAACACCTAAAGGCATAGGCTTAGGCCTTTAGGTCCATAGGTTTTACCCTGCCCATTATGAATAGGAAAATTCAACGCCTTTCTGAGCCAAAAAATTTCTGGAATATTAAATTAATACTTCTTCAATGCTCTATTTGTAATAGACTTTGAGGTGAAACTTTGGACAACAACAACCTAAACAGGACAAGGGCAATTGGAGAAGGACTTAGAGATAAATACAGTCATAGCAAAGAAGACTAGAAGTTAAATAAGGCTTGAAGTCCAAGTGTATACAGATAGTGGGACAACATGTATTGGTCTATTTTCCTGAAGCACATAGGTTGAAAATTAAAATATTTTGTATTTATATAATGTTTACTCATTTTTGGTGATAGTTCAATTTTGTCTGTCAACTTGGGCTAGACTGGGGCACCCAGCTGCTTGGTCAAATACTAACCTAGATACTGTTGTGAAAGTATTTTGTCAATGTGATTAACATCTACAATCAGTTGGCTTTAAATAAAGCAGATTACCCTCCATAATATGAGTGCACTTCAACCAATTAGCTCAAGGCCTGGACAGCAAAAACAGATTTCTCTGTGAAGAGAAACTTGGCCTCAAGACAAACAGAAATCCTGTCAGAGTCTTCAGCTGGTCGGCCTTAGAGATTTCAAACTTGACAGCCCCACAAGCACAGGAACCAGTTCCTTAATATAAATCTCTGTATTTTATATACTTATATATATTATATATCCTTTTGATTCTGCTTCTCCAAAAACACTGACTGATATACTTTTCCTTTCCATTGATATATCTCTATTACTATTTTTGTTTACCTTAATAAAATATCAAATATAAAATAAGAAAAATACTACCTACATATAATAGAAATTTAAATAACTATTTTTCTCACAATTCAACATCACTATCAAGTATTTATCGAAAAAAAACCACCACATTTTTTTAATTAAAAAAAGAAGCAAGCACTATTTGGCCTTTTCACCACTGTCTCAATGAATTGGCCAAAGCTAAATTTTTAGAAGGAATTACTTCTTTCCTGTTCCACTGAGAATCTACAAATAATGACTTCTCACTATTCTTTAAAGATTGCAGCAAAAAACATTTCAGTTTTTAATATGTAAGCCATTCATTTCTCTAGGGGATCTTCCTGACCCAGGGAATGAACCTGGGTCTCCTGCATGGCAGGCAGATTCTTTACAGTCTGAGTCACAAGAAAAGCCCATAAGCCTACTTAGTATGTATTTATGAGCAAAGGATATACTTGATAAAATAATTAGTAAGCTTCCTTTATGCACTAGAGGGAAAATAGACATGCCTGTATAAAAAAGGAGAAAATGTGTAATAAATGTAAAGTGAAACAAAAAAGGATGTGAAACTTTACTGTAGATTCCAAAGGAAATAAAGTGCTAAGATCAAAATGAAAAAGCAACTCATGTTCATTAGAGAATAATATGGTTAGATATCACTCCTTTTAAAACGCATAAGTTGTAGAATAATTGAGCATAGTCTGCCATGCAGAATTAAATTCTACAAGAAAACAGAAAGGAGATCTAGAAGAATCTGCACCACAATTAAGAAAATCAGAAAGTCCACCATAAACAGAAGTAATGCTTTTGTTAGACTAAAACTGAGCATTTCAAAAGTTAGAGAAAACTACCTAATCACTGGGTCCTGTGGTTAGCTTCCATATATATATATATATATATATATATATATAAATGGATATTTAAAAAATCTGTTTGCAATGCAGGAGACTTGGATTCAATCCCTGGGTTGGGAAGATCCCCAGGAGAAGTGAAAGGCTACCCACTCCAGTACTCTGGCCTAGAGAATTCCACGGATTGTATAGTCCATGGGGTTGCAAAGAGACACGACTGAGCGACTTTCATTTTCACTTTCACGTATACATATATATGTGTGTGTGTGTATTTGTTTTAAACTATATATATATATATATATATATATGAAGTTTCTTTATAAAACTATGAATATATATTTATAATATAAAACTATATTAAATCTTTATTACTGCTAAGGTGGCTCAGTGGCAAGGAATTCTCCTGCCAGTGCAGGAGATCCAGGAGACATGGGTTCAATCCCTGGACTGGGAAGATCCCCTGGAGGAGGAAATGGCAACCCTCTCCAGTTTTTTGCCCAGAGAAATCTCATGGGCAGACAAGCCTGGATGGCTATAGTCCTTGGGGTCACAAAGAGCTGGTCGTGACTAAACGACTGAGCATGCGGCACTGCACATCCTCAGTGGCCAAGCTGATCACTTCGAAGATGAAACACATGAGAAGATTTAGAAGGAACTGGTAACAATGATGAAGCTCTGGTGTGCTGAATTACCACTGCCTCCACCTCTGATGGGCATCACAAAGGTCACAAGAATTCTTTTATAAACTATTGTATCCAGGCAATTATCTCTGTCATTACTACCATTTGGAATCAGATGTTAATAGGCCACAAATATAGATGTACATTTAAGCAAATGATGAAATTTTAACTTTATAAATATATGAAGAACAGGATAGCATTTACAGTGTAGTGTTGTTAATAAAGCTGATTGCTAAAAAGATTTTCCTTTTACATTCATCTAAAATTTCCATTTTTTTCTAATATTTTTATTATATGAGCTAATTCAGTATTAATATTTATTTTATGTATTCAAAACTCAGTCTCTTTCTTTGATATTAAAAAACTGACATATGACAATTAAAGCAATTAAAAATCTTCCCTTAGGCAAGAGAAGAAGGAAAAAAAGAAAAAAAATCAAGTTTTGCTTTTGAGTTGTTATGAATAAAAAGCTAACTTGCAGCTTGATTAATTTTAGCCACTGATTTATCATACAGCTACAAGATCTCAACTGTGTCATTTTCTGACTGATTGATCCCATTCAGTAATATTTTCTATTTCCAGTCTTCTTAATTTTTATCATGACTGAATTAATTATTGAGAAGAGGTAGTAAGAATACACAGAAGAACTATACAAAAAAATCTTAATGACACAGATAAACATGATGGTGTGATCATTCACCTAAAGCCAGACATCTGGGAGTGCAAAGTCAAGTGAGCCTTAAGCAGCATCACTAGATGGTACTGGATGTGATGAAATTCCAGCTGAGCTATTTCAAATCCTAAAAGAGGATGCTGTTAAATGCTGCATTCAATATGCCAGCAAAATGTGCAAAACTCAGCAGTGGCCACAGGACTGGAAAAGGTCAGTTTTCATTCCAATTCCAAAGAAGGGAAATACCAAAGAATGTTCAAAACTACTGCACAATTGTACTCATTTCACACGCTAGCAAAGTAATGCTCAAAATTCTCCAAACTAGGATTAGTACATGAACAGAGAACTTCAAGATGTCCAAGCTGGATTTAGAAAAGGCAGAGGAACCAGAAATAAAATTGCCAATATCTGTCAGTTCATAGAAAAAGCAAGACAATTCCAGAAAAACATCTACTTCTGTTTCACTGATTATGTTAAAGTCTTTGACTTTGGTGATCACAACAAACTGGAAAATTCTTAAAGAGATGGGAATACCAGATCACCTTACCTGCCTCCTGAGAAGCCTGTATGCAGGTCAAGAAGTAACAGTTAGAACCAGACATGGAACAACGGACTGGTTCAAAATTGGGAAAGAAATACGCCAAGGCTGTATATTGTCTCCCTGCTTATTTAACTTATATGCAGAGAACATCATGGAAATGTCAGGCTGGAAAAAGCACAAGCTGGAATCAAGATTGCCGGGAGAAATATCAATAACCCAGATATGCAGATAACACCACTCTTATGGCAGAAACCAAAGAAAAAATAAAGAGCCTCTTGATGAAGGTGAAAGAGGAGAATGAAAAAGCTGGCTTAAAACAACATTCAAAACAAACAAAAAAAATCATGGCATCCAGTCTCATCAGTTCAGTTCAGTTCAGTCACTCAGTCATGTCCGACTCTTTGTGACCCCATGGACTGCAGCATGCCAGGCCTCCCTGTCCATCACCAAGTCCCAGAGTTTACTCAAACTCACGTCCATTGAGTCGGTGATGCCATCCAACCATCTCATCCTCTGCCATCCCCTTCTCCTCCAGCCTTCAGTCTTTCCCAGCATCAGGGTCTTTTCCAATGAGTCAGTTCTTCGCATCAGGTGGCCAAAGTATTGGCATTTCAGCTTCAACATTAGTCCTTCCGGTGAATATTCAGGACTGATTTCCTTTAGGATGGACTGGTTTAATCTGCTTGCAGTCCCAGGGACTTTCAAGGGTCTTCTCCAATACCACAGTACTGAAGCATCAATTCTCCGGTCCCATCACTTCATGGTAAATAGAAGGGAAAACCGTGGAAACAGTGACAGACTTTATTTTGGGGGGCTCCAAAATCACTGCAGATGGTAAATGTAGCCATGAAATTAAAAGATGCTTGCTCCTGGAAAGAAAAGCTATGACAAACCTAGAGAGCATATCAAAAAGCAGAGACATTACTTTGCCCACAAAGGTCTGCATAGTCAAAGCCATGGTTTTTTCAGTAGTCGTGTATGGATGTGTGATCTGGACTATAAAGAAGGCTGAGCGTCAAAGAATTGATGTTTTAGAACTGTTGTGTTGGAGAAGACTCCCGAGAGTCCCTTGAACTGCAAGGACATCAAAACAGTCAATCCTAAAGGAAATCAGTCCTGACTATTCATTGGAGAGACTGATGCTGAGGCTGAAGCTCCAATACTGTGGCCACCTTAAATGAAGTGCTGACTCATTAGAGAAGACTCTGATGCTGAGAAAGATTCAAAGCAGGAGGAGAAGGCGATGACAGAGGACAAAATGGTTGGATGGCATCACCAACTCAGTGGATTGAGTTTGAGCAAACTCTGGGAGATGGTGAAGGACAGGGAAGCCTGGTGTGCTGCCATTCATGGAGTTGCAAAGAGTTAGACATGACTGTGTGACTGAACAACAACAAGAATTAATTTGATGAATATTTCTAGAGAGGTAAAATAATAGCTTCTAAGTCAAAACAAAGAAAAATGAAGAAATTTATGACAGCAAGCTGAATTTGATAGACCTTATAGTTAATAAATTAAATTTACATAGATTAGTTCACTTGCAGCAGTTAATTTTCTAACGTAAATGTCTTAATTTCTTAAAAGACAGACAAAGGCATTAGTGTAATCAATTTATCAAGTCTCTCCTTATTATGAAATTTAATAAAAGATAAATGAAAATTGGATTTGTGCAACATGGGAGAAGCATCCACTGACTTAACTTTATTAAAGAGCATTATTAAAGTTATAGACTGATCTGTATTTTACACCTACAGATACATACACACACAAACACTCTTAATATTTGGACATCTTTGTTTTGAAGGCCTATTTTTCAGACCACTGTGTGGTGAACAGAGCAACACAGTTCTGAGACTATAAAAGAGAATAATTGGTATTGCAATAGCTGGAGGATATTTTGAAAGAGAGTTACCAAAATTATTTGAGGAACAGCAATATAATTGGAGTACATATATCACCTCTTAATATGAGTCACTTGAAGTTACAGTATCTGTTATGATTGCTCCAAAAATATGAATCTCATTAGTTTATAATTAGATCTTGGGCTATAACCTAGTTTGACAGGATTTCTTATATAGTTCATTTGTGTTTTTATGCTCAATGATAAGATGTTTAAATACCTGAACAGAAGATTCAACTAAGATAAATAAAAAGAAACTTCTGGTAGTTATAGAACCAGGTGTTAGGTGAAACTGCCCTAGTAACTCAGATGCTACTAATATGTTGCTCTGGGCTAATGCATCCCATCTGAACATTTGGAGATAAAAATAATGAACAAATGGATGGCTCCATATTCAATATGGGGATACATCTCCATGAGGAGTAATGCAGATGTGACAGGTTTTTTTTTTTTTGCATCCCCTCTATAACTCAACACACACACAAAAGCTGTTACTAGGCACTTGCTTTTTGCATGGCAATTTAGAGGTTCAAATAAGAGAAATTAGGTGTATTTGAAAACAGACTAAAGACACAGTGAAGGATAAAAATATTGTAAATAGAATTATATGGGGAGAGAGTAGAGGGATCAGTTGTCTGTTATAATGCTGCAGTCATAATAATTCTAAATATAAGGCAAACAAAATATGCTCTATTGTAAAGAGAAAAGCCCAGATCATTTTGTAGAATTATAACACAAGTAACACACTCTCTAATATCTCATTAATTTTCTCAGTTATAATGTCTCTATTTTTATACTATCTGTTAGTCCAGACAGAAATCTATTATTTCTCTAAAATATATTCTGGACAATGAGAATTTGTCATGATTATCAAATTATAATTGATCAGTTCTGTATACTTCTGGGGTAATAATAACTTAGATCTATTATATAAATCTCTACCTTCCAAATATTTAATAAATAGTATCATTCAGTCACAGTGTCCAGTAGGCCCCTGTATATTTAGATAAAGCATACACATATTTTTAAATAATAATTTTAACTTTTAATTCATATTTTAACATCTAGTGATCAGGAACCTGTGATGCTTTGGCAGCAATAAACACCTCCATTTACTTTATTTCTTCTACTGTTGAATTTTGAAGAGTAGCAGATCTCCTACTAGAAATATCTGAATTATTTAATTTAAAGAAACTGTGTCAAAGAACTGGTGCTTTTGAACTGTGGTGTTGGGGAAGACTCTTGAGAGTCCCTTGGACTGCAAGCAGATCCAACCAGTCCATTCTGAAGGAGATCAATTCTGGATGTTCTTTGGAAGGAATGATGCTAAAGCTGAAACTCCAGTACTTTGGCCACCTCATGCGAAGAGTTGTCTCATTGGAAAAGACTCTGATGCTGGGAGGGATTAGGGGCAAGAGGAAAAGGGGTCTACAGAGGATGAAATGGCTGGATGGCATCACAGACTCAATGGACATGAGTCTGAGTGAACTCCGGAAGTTGGTGATGGACAGGGAGGCCTGGTGTGCTGCGATTCATGGGGTCACAGAGAGTCGGACACAATTGAGCGAAAGTATGTATTTTAAAAAGTCACTGTCCAATTATACTGTGAATCGGAAGGAAGAATGTGAAACTGATAAAGCTATCATAAGGGGACTTATAAAAGTTTAATCCAGGTACAATTACTGTGTCAAACAAATGACTGGGTTTCACTGATAATTTAAATAGAATCAAGAAATAACAAGAAAGAAAGATGAAGAAGGATCACAAAGGATAAATTAAGCAAGTCTGAACCTGGAAAAGATCATTCTAGATAAACTCTGTTGGCAGGAGATGAAAGCAAAAACAGAGAATATTAATAATCCATTAAATATATTATGCATAATATTTTAAATAGACATATTTTGATAAAATAGACATATGAATAGAATAATAAATATTTAATTTAGAAAATTATTGAAAAAATTAGGGGCAAGTAGTAGCAACAAAGGACTAAACAATCCAATCCACTTTCCACAATTATTCATAGTCTTTATGAAATCAGGCCTTTACTAACCTCATCATACCACATCAAAAGTTTTAATAGAACTACACAATTATATTTTTTATTATATATTTTGATAAAATTAAAGGAATAACATTTGGTTCCCAGTGGCAGTGCAATGTAAAAGGAATGTCTGCTTTATTAAATGCAAATTTTCTTAATGTAATATTCATGTGAAATTATTTAAGATATTACTTAAGAATACATTTGCTCTATTCTAATTGTCTATGGTAAAATCACACAAAAAAACCTGGTCATATCTGAAAAAAAAAAATTTTTAAGCATAATTTAAAGTCTATGATGTTCAGATCATTCTCAAGTTAAATATTTGTGCGGGGGAAGTATTTAGTTGCATTTACAAAAGAATTTCTTAATAACCATAGAAAGTATTAAATTAATTTAAAACAAGAAAATTATACCAAGAAATATTTATATTTTAGGTATTATTTACATTAAGTTACAATTAATCTTCATCACACAAAAATAATAATTTTTTGCAAAGTCCCCAAAATTGCTTGGCAGGCAACCTAACAAAGAATGGGGTATTAGAATATTAGAGGAATGAGCCTGGGCTAGAAAGCACGGGCTCACAAGGACTGGTACTCACAGAAAGAAAAGATTCAATTGAGGCTGAGAAACAGTCTGTCAACACTATAGCCTCAAGTTAGGGCAAAAAATTCAGAAACCAGGCAGTGGAAACTCATAACACATAAGTCTGCTACTGAGTCATATGATTAGGTTGCTCCTAAAAGTATGCTACATAATACTGACTAGAGAAGGAGAAAATTATAGAGAGTTCTTATCCAAATCAGGTTACAAACTATCTAGCAATATTATGAAAACTAAACATTAATTGAGAATTTACCTTATTCTGTGATTCCATTTCAAGACAGTGATAATGAACATAATGCAATATGGTATTTTTGAAGTTTACCAAAGATATTTGTAAGATGTCTATTTCACTTTCTTCCATTGAATTTTGACTTTCTGAACTACTTTTACAGGTAAAAATCCCTACCCAGTTTTAGAAGAAGGTAGAAATCAAGAAGTCTCCCACCAACTGAAATGTCTCTGAACTGAAAAGACCCTATCTTGTACCCAAGTTCCAAATAACAGGGCTACATTTCACATTTCCTATAAAGTCAAGTCCCATTTGTGTCCATTAGTTTCAGTAACCATTTCCTGCTTATATGTCTCAGGCCTAACTCCCTCAAACTGCCTAAGACAGACTCTGGTGCAAAGGTCTCATCTTTCTCTTCCAACCAGCCTCTGACCTCCATCTTAAGACTTCATCCCTTTTTCCTGATTTTGCTGTCTGCTAGCCCGGGCCTTTTATTGCTTGCTAACCAGACTGACTGGTGCTGACTTTCTTCTTATAAACGTACTGTTGGCATTCCTCACAGATTTTAGTTCAGATCTCAGCCTTTACTTGATAAATGCTGAGATAAATGCTTGATAAATGAGCAATATCATGGAGCCAAATTTCAGTATCATTAAGTTATAACTACAGAAATTATTTTCTTAAAGAAAGTGAGTATTTGAAGCAACAACATGATTTTTATCCTTAAATTTATATGAATATCATGTTCAATATCAGTCAAATATGTGATAATGCAATATTCTATCATGGTAAGTCATATTTCTGAAAGTATGTTTTACCACTTTCCTCTTTTTCCTTTCAGTCTCATTTTATTATTTTTCTGCATTTTATCATTTCAGTTTTTCTCCCCATTTTATTACTTATTGGCACTTTTCTCAATGTTTTAATATTCCGATTTTCCTTATTCTTTCCTACCGATGTGTTCTGTGTTATGATTTCCTCTGTGACAGTTCATTTTTAATTATTTTCTCTTTTTACTGTAAACTCATAACAATGTCATTTAGTCTGGGACAGTATAATGGATTCAAGAAATAAAGTATATTAAACTGTGCCAGGTTTCTGGTTGAAACCTGAACAAATACATCTCTATTAAAGGTCTTAAATAGGAATAATTTTTATAGCATAGAAACTTTACCTGCTGAAGTTGGCTCTTCTTCATCTGATGCTATGATAGAGGAAAAGAGATGGAGGGGGGAGCAGGGGGAAAGAGAGGTGGGAGTGAGGTGAGAGGGAGAGAGAAGGTGAGAAAGAGAAAGAGAAATTGAGATTGAACATAAATATATTTCACATTTCTAAATAATAAATAAAAGTATCTGACTTGAAATTTTGTGTCATACATTAGAAATTTGTCATTAGATAATTAGATAAACTGATACACATGTTAAATTAACAGTTAAGTACTCCCATATTTTTAAATAAGGATTAGAAAAGACCATTCAGTTATTTAAATTTGAATTTTCTGTCCTTTTGCAAACAAGGTTGATTTTTTTTTTAGTCTGAGTGCAAATTATATTATAAATAATATTGTTTAAATATAAATTATATGTTACATATGAATACCCCAACCATCACCACTTCATGGAAATTTTCCATTAGCAAAGAGGAATTAAAAGGTATTGTTAACTGTCAAAAATTTTGCTTCATGAGGTAGAAATTATTTTAAAAAAATAGGAATTATTAAACCTTAGAGTAACTTAGAATCACTCTGAGTGTTGGTTAAACACAGAGATTGAATCTTTCTCTTGCCCCATCACATTCACACACAAATACACTCAACTCATGGGTATCACACATTTCAAGATTCAGCAGTGGCAGTTCTGTGGTGAAACCACAGGATCCTGCAATTTAAAGGTTGATCCCAAGTGATTCTGACACCAGCGTTCTACTGCCCATACATGGATAAGCATGGGTATTACAAAAGGAGAGATCACATTATGAAAACAACTCTCTGCTAAAGCAGTTCATAATTCCACATCTATACAAGATGCCAAACTCTGGGCCCCATTTCAAACCAATTAAGCCAGAGTCTCTTTCAACAGTAGTAATTTGGAGCCAGAATTGAGATAAGACTAGGTAATATCATTTTAATGTATTGATTATATTAGAGCTATAATTCAAATTGTTAATCATTTTGATTTGTTCTTTAAAGGGAAATATTTTTGAGAACAGCACAACTCCAAGGGTAATAATCAACTCTGTCTTTGTGGAGGATGGAGCTGCAAGAGTGAAGCTGCAACAGTGAAGCAGTTCACAATGTTGCCTAGAATTCACGTCTCACTAACAGACATGCTCTGTGAGAAGATATTTCTGCTCTGTGCAAAAGTGCAACTTAAGCAGAATATTACTGTTGAATTATATTACTCTAGGCAATACTACTTCACTGGATTTATGAAGTTTTAAAATAAAAATTTACTCAGCTGAATTGCTTATAAAAGAGCTTTGTTCCCAGGTGATTCGTTCATCAAGGTACCACTGTCTAACTAGGGAGAGTTCTCCACTCTTTCCCGTTAGGGTTACATCTGCACAGCGTACACATTAGACAAGCTTACTTTGTGTCCTGACAGTATTTTCCTCTCACACTGTTTGGCTTGTCTCCTTGGCACCAGAAAAAAAAAGGAAAAGAAAAATCGAGAGTGCAAACACACTTGGCACGCATGGTGTAGAGAACATAAATTTTTAAAAGCTTTTTGCTGCTTTATCATGTCCCAAATACATCACAACATGTTCAAAGAGGAAAACCTTCAGTAGCTTCCAGGAATTCCCTTTTAGGAAAATACCACAGGGGCTTAAAGAAGTGTTGACTTTTATGGGTCATTGTTAGTAAAAGTCTGGAGATTCAAAAGGAACAACAACCAAAAAAAAAAGTTTATAGCAGGTCACTTTGTGTGTGTGAACTGAATATATAAAAGAAACAAGGAGATGAAGTATACTCTTATTTGATAGATGAAGGGACAGAGGTTCCTAGTGACATAACAATTTGTCTAAGGTCAATTTGAATTTGAGCTCATGTGATTTGAAAACCACTTTTTCCACTGTGCATTACTTTCTCACAAAGTGCTGATTCAGTATCCACTAAAATAGAAAAGTAAACAGGAGAAGGAATCAAGAAATAAGGATTAGTTATAACTATGATAACATTCCTTGGTCTTAGCCTAAGGGGAAAAAACAAAAACTGGATATAAGGGCTGCAAGAGAAATCCCTTTAAGAAATGAAGTGCTGTCTTAGAAACTTTTTCAAGTCCCTTACAATCCAGGGATAGGCAGAGGCAGCTTAGAGTCTGCCTAGATGGTTAAACAAAACATCCTAAGCCTGTAATGCCTAAGAAAGAAGATCAGAAGTACCAAGATTTTACTTCTTCATTATATATGGAGAAGCAAGAAATTTTTGGAAAGAACCAGCAAGTACAGAAGTAAAGACAATTCCAAACTTACAGGAGTAATAGCAATTCGCCTTAAAAACAAAGCTTCTGGGGCAAGCAGTGCACTGACCTACACTTGAGACTATAATACCTGAAAGAAGGTTTGTAACAAATTAACAATATTACAATCAGCAAGTCCACAAGTCTGCAAACAATTGCATTTCCACGAAACATCTCCATAGTCGTGGTTTCTCATAACATGCAAATATAACTATATTCATATTGCTAACTATATTCATACTATTAACCAATATCCATATTATTAAAACAATATTCCCTGGTGGCTCAGATGGTAAAGTGTCTGTCTACAATGCAAGAGACCTGGGTTCAATCCCTGGGTTGGGAAGATTCCCTGGAGAAAGAACTGGCAACCCACTCCAGTACTCTTGCCTTGAAAATCCCATGGTCGGAGGAGCTTGGTGCAGGCTACTGTCCATGGGGTCACAAAGAGTTGGGCACAACTGAGCGACTTCACTATATACTCACAATGTCACATATGGGTTAGGATTGGTATTAATTCACTGTTTCAGTTATCGCTGGCAAAGAAGGCTTTGTAGACTAACTCATTTCCAAAAAAAGCACCATGAATTATAAAAAGGTGACAGCAAGAGCCCCAGGAGTACAACCAAAACTCTAAATGGACAGTAGTGGTTTATTTAGTGACATTTAAGTGAAATTAAGGATCACAGAAGTCATCTCATGATATCCAATGATTCCTCACTCTTATTTGCTTCTTGGAATTCATGAATCAGCAAGTCAAATAAACACAAACATATTTGTGTCACATGCAATTTATTCTAATCCTGGAAATTAAAAACACAAGAAAACTAAATACTAAAAACTCTGTATTGTTCTCCCTGGTGACAACATAGATGAATGTACTGAAATTATAGTAATAGTAGGAAAACAGAGAGCAAATGTATATATTTGATACAAAGAAGCTAACCCAGCATGTGGACCACAATAAACTCTGGAAAATTCTTAAAGAGATGGGAACACCAGATCACCTCACCTGCCTCCTGAGAATCTGTATGCAGGTCAAGGAAGCAACAGTTAGAACTGGACACAGAACAAGAGACTGGTTCCAAATAGGAAAAGGAGTACGTCAAGGCTGTATATTGTCACCCTGCTTATTTAACTTATATGTGGAGTACATCATGAGAAATGCTGGGCTGGAGGAAGCACAAGCTGGGATCAAGATTGCTGGGAGAAATATTTATAACCTCAGATATGCAGATGACACCACCCTTATGGCAGAAAGCGAAGAACTAAAGAGCCTCTTGATGACAGCGAAAGAGGAGAGTGAAAAAGTTGGCTTAAAACTCAACATTCAGAAAACGAAGATCATGGTATCGTCCCATCACTTCATGGCGAATAGATGGGGAAACAGTGGAAACAGTGACAGACTTAATTATTCTTTGGGGCTCCAAAATCACTGGTAACTGCAGCCATGAAATTAAAAGACGCTCACTCCTTGGAGGGAAAGCTATGACCAACCTAGATAGCATATTAAAGAGCAGAGAGACATTACTTTGCCAACAAAGGTCCATCTAGTCAAGTTGTGGTTTTCCCAGTAGTCATGTATGGATGTGAGAGTTGGACTATAAGAAAGCTGAGCACTGAAAGAATTGATGCTTTTGAACTGTGGTGTTGGAGACGACTCTTGAGAGTTCCATGGACTGCAAGGAGATCCAACCAATCCATCCTAAAGGAGATCAGTCCTGAATTGTAAGGACTGATCCCTGAAGCTGAAACTCCAATATTTGGCCACCTGATGTGAAGAACTGACTCATCTGAAACGACCCTAATGCCGGGAAAGATTGAAGACAAGAGGAGAAGGGGATGACAGAGGATGAGACAGTTGGATGCCATCACCGACTCAATGGACATGAGTTTGAGTTAACTTCGGGATTTGGTGATGGACAGGGAAGGCTGGTGTGCTGCAGTCCATGCGGTTGCAAAGAGTCAGACATGACTGAGTGACTGAACTGAACTGAACTGAAACCAGAGTGGTCCTCTCATTGCCCATAACAGAATTGTCTGGGATTTTGTTAAAATGTCTTAGAGGATTTGACATTTGGGTGTTTGGATTTGAATTCTGGCTAATAGCACAAGTTTTTGCATTTTTAGAAAGCTCATCATGTGCCTGTTATGAACACTAGGTTTGAGAATTATGGCTCTACCCATAAAGTTTGCTGCAGAGCAATGGGTTCTGTTGTTGGAAGTACAGAAGCAAATTAGCAGGCTTGTAGAAAACCCTCTTCAGTGTACACTGCGGTTGCTTCAGCTGCTTTCAATACTTTATCTTGCAATATGTTCACGTTTATTTGGCTTTCTCACTATCAGTGCCTTGGGGGTGATGACTCGCCCTTCAAATTTAGAAAGAAAGTTTTTATCTCAGAACAAAGTAAATATTTTTCCTTTTCCTGCGCACAGTTATTTGTCTAGGTAAGTATATGATCCATTTGGGGACAGTAATATATGAGGACAGGTTTATGTTTGGGCAAGAAGCTCTTGGAATTTACTTCCCTCTGAGAAAGTGTCTGCTAATAACCCTCTCTCTCTCTCACCTCTTCAGATACAGACAAGCAAGTCTATGGCACCAGAAGCAAGTTGACAGGCATCTTGCAACCAAGATGGAAGCTGGCTTTAGAAAGAAGCCAATTCTCAAAAGACTAAGTAGATAAACAAAAGGAAATTAGATTATTGATGATATTATTAAGCCATTGAATCATACCCTGATCTCACTCTAGACTTCTCGCTCTGAGGAAAAATACTAGCACTTTATTGTTTATATAGTTTTAGTTGAGCTTTCTCTTATTTGCCAGTAATAGCACTCTATTGCAAGGCTACATAGTTTTGCTGTTCCCACTTAAAATATATTTGAATGCCTAAGAAATTAATTGTCTCTGAAGGAGGCAACAAAGCTCCGCCTAGTCAAGGCCATGATTTTTCGAGTAGTTATGTATGAATGTGAGAATTGGACTATAAGAAAGCTGAGCACTGAAGAATGGATGCTTTTGAACTGTGGTGTTGGAGAAGACTCTTCAGAGTTCTGTGGACTGCAAGGAGATCCAACCAGTCCATCCTAAAGGAGATTAGTCCTGGGTGTTCATTGGAAGGACTGATGTTGAAGCTGAAACTCCAATACTTTGGCCACCTGACGCAAAGAACTGACTCATTTGAAAAGACCCTGATGCTGGGGAAGACTGAAGGCAAGAGGAGAAGGGGATGAAAGAGGATGAGATAATTGGATGGCATCACCAACTCAATGGACATGAGTTTGAGTAAATTCCGAGATTTGGTGATGGACAGGGAGGCCTTGCATGCTGCAGTCTATGGGGCAGCAGAGTTGGATACGATACAACTGAGCAACGGAACTGAACTGAACTGAGGGAGGCAAGACTGGAAATATATACAGTTCAGAACTGTACTTCAGAGGACAGGTGGGCTTTCTGCAAATTTTAATTTTTCCACATAGCTCACCACCACATTTTGATAAAATGAATCTACTTCTCTAATTTCAAAGTTGGTCACAAACTTTTCAGGGCAGTCTGGCAGTGAATATGTTCGTGAACTGATCTGGTGCTTGATCAAAGAAGAATGCATTCTACAGTTTTTTCTTCCCTTCCTTCTCTCCCTTCTCCTTCCCTTTCTCCTTTGCTCATAGGATCAACTATCAAGTACAATAACTACCCACTGATGCTGTGAAAGTGCTGCACTCAATATGCTGGCAAATTTGGAAAACTCAGCAGTGGTCACAGGACTGGAAAAGGTCAGTTTTCATTCCAATTCCAAAGAAAGGCAATGCCAAAGAATGCTCAAACTACCGCACAATTGCATTCATCTCACATGCTAGTAAAGTAATGCTCAAAATTCTCCAAGCCAGGCTTCAGCAATACGTGAACCGTGAAATCCCTGATGTTCAAGCTGGTTTTAGAAGAGGCAGAGGAACCAGAGATCAAATTGCCAACATCTGCTGGACCATGGAAAAAGCAAGAGAGTTCCAGAAAAACATCTATTTCTGCTTTATTGACTATGCCAAAGCCTTTGACTGTGTGGATCACAGTAAACTGTGGAAAATTCTGAAAGAGATGGGAATACCAGACCACCTGACCTGCCTCTTGAGAAACCTGTATGCAGGTCAGGAAGCAACATTAGAACTGGACATGGAACAACAGCCTGGTTCCAAATAGGAAAAGGAGTATGTCAAGGCTGTGTATTGTCACTCTGCTTATTTAATTTCTATGCAGAGTACATCATGAGAAGCGCTGGGCTGGAAGAAGCACAAGCTGGAATCAAGATTGCCGGGAGAAATATCAATAACCTCAGATATGCAGATGACACCACCCTTATGGCAGAACGTGAAGAGGAACTAAAAAGCCTCTTGATGAAAGTGAAAGAGGAGAGTGAAAAAGTTGGCTTAAAGCTCAACATTCAGAAAACGAAGATCATGGCATCTGGTCCCATCGCTTCATGGGAAATAGATGGGGAAACAGTGGAAACAGTGTCAGACTTTATTTTTTTGGGCTCCAAAATCACTGCAGATGGTGACTGCAGCCATGAAATTAAAAGATGCTTACCCTTGGAAGAAAAGTTATGACCAACCTAGATAGCATATTCCAAAGCAGAGACATTACTGTGCCGACTAAGGTGTCTAGTCAAGGCTATGGTTTATCCAGTGGTCATGTATGGATATGATAGTTGGACTGTGAAGAAGGCTGAGCACCGAAGAATTGATGCTTTTGAACTGTGGTGTTGGAGAAGACTCTTGAGAGTCCCTTCTGAAGGAGATCAACCCTGGGATTTCTTTGGAAGGAATGATGCTAAAGCTGAAACTCCAGTACTTTGGCCACCTCATGCGAAGAGTTGACTCATTGGAAAAGACTCTGATGCTGGGAGGGATTGGGGGCAGGAGGAGAAGGGGACGACCGAGGATGAGATGGCTGGATGGCATCACTGACTCTATGGACGTGAATCTGAGTGAACTCTGGGAGTTGGTGCTGGACAGGGATGCCTGGCATGCTGCAATTGATGGGGTCGCAAAAGTCGGACACGACTGAGCGACTGAGCTGAACTGAACTGAACTGAACTGAGCCGTATATTGCTCTGATATACATGTGCTATTAAAACACACATACTTCTTCATTGGACCAGCTCTAATTTCTATGTGGTCTCAACAATTCTTATATCTCCTGTTTTCTTTTCTTTTTCTTTTTTTTTGGTTGCTGTTACTTTGTTTTTGTCTTATCCTTGGGTGTTTTAAGTACACTTTCAAAACAGAAATTCTACCCATTTAAAACAATTATATACACAGCATGGCTCACCATCAAATTGGAAAAGCTCATTACGAAATATATAAAATACACTTCTTAGCATACAATAATTTATTTTACGAGATGTTACTCGGTTCATATTGATTTATGGATCATTTTGTCTGCTATACTATATAGTTAATTATGCACTGAACATGCTTTGCAAATATAGAATTATCTATGCAATCCTTTATTTCCATGAGCAAAGCAACAAGAAATATGTATTTTTGTACTTTCACAACATCTTAGAATGCTTTTACTCAACTGCAGTGATGCAAAAATATCAATGATGTTATGTATGCACGATTACTCATGCCTGCCCAGATGTTAAGTGCTATAAATGTGTGTGTGTATGTGTGTGTGGGTGTGATTACTAAGACAAAGTAGAGTAAACTACCATTTAAAACTTGTGAATTCGGTCATTTAAGTAAGTTGTGGAGCTGCGTCTGGAAGTTTTCAGGGAAGTGTTTAGAGGGAGGTTTTGGTTTACAAAATCTTTGTTTTATTGTTTGTTGACTTGCTTGTTTTTGGCCAATGGCCCAATGAGGAAGTGCCTCAGGACTTACAGTTGTTATTACCAACTGCTTCTTTGCGAAAGCATGAAGAGAAGCGATAATCTCTCCTGGCCAAAGATTTCAGAAGGCATACTGTGTGGTCACTTCCCCACCCTAAGAACTGCAGAATAACTGGGCCACAGTGAGGAGCAGCAGAAACTGCATAGAAAATGTGCAGAAAATTACAAAGTCTCCTCTGCATGAAGTTTGATTCTGGTGCTAGATTTGGAGGATGGCATTTATTTGAAAACAGTTAACAATATGCAATACATAAAATATAAGTATCTACACATGTGGTTAGCATGTTTACTAGTCTCTGCCATTCGACTAGGAGTTTCATGAGGGCAAGGATGTGCCTCTTTTGCTTACCCTTATAACTATAGGGTAGTACTAGTTTTAGACTAGTACCTATAACACAGCAAGGCTCAAATATTTGTCCACAGAAAGAAAGAAATTATGAACAAATACTTAATTCAGTCTTCCATGTTACTCAATAAAATTTAGCTACTTCATTATGTTACATTAGTAGGCTTACCAAAGAGAGAGTCTTAAATGTCATCTATATTTTAGTGAGATCAAGTTATATGTGCATGCATGTGTGCTCATTTGCTTCATTCATGTCCAAATCTTTGTAACCCAATGGTCTGTAGCCTGTCAGGCTCCTCTGTTCATGGGGATTCTCCAGGCAAGAATGCTGGAATGGGTTGCCATGCCCTCCTCCAAGGGATTTCCTGACCCAGGGATTGAACCCGTGTCTCTTATTGTCTCCGGCATTGGCAGGCAGGTTCTTTACCACTAGCACCACCTGGGAAGCCCCAAAGTTATATGTAATTATATACAATAACTTGTATCATTAAATATAGTCATATAAATCAGATTCTCTTTCTTGGGGCAGGAGAGAAAAGGAATAATAATTGAAAATACAATGCTCTAATAACCATTTGATCATCTCATGAAAATACAAATCTGTGATTTTAAATTAAAAAGCACCAAACTATAGCTTATTAATTTAATAGATTCATTAAAATAGAAAACACCAAATTCACTCTATAAAGTTTAGTAGTAATAGAGCTCACATGAGTTTTATAAGCTACTTATATAGTGAATCATCTTAACAGCAATTAGCAATGCATTTGTGATTTTTCAGTTTAGAAAGAGGTACAAATGGGGAAAATAATAAAGAATGAATGAAAGCTTTGGTTTCATTTTTTTCCTACTGAGTAAAAAAACAACATGTAATTTACAAAATATTCCCAGAGTACTGGGTAGCAGACAGTAAGCAGACTATATTCATATCCCCGGTAGTATTAAAGAGACTTTGGGGACATAATTAGGACATATTTTGCTACTTAAAGGAATCACTAAAAAGATCTTTAAGCTAGGTGATTTGACATTATAAAAGCCTATAATCCAATATCTCATGTATCTATACAACTGTTCTCAAATATCCTTTGTCTATTCAATGTGCCCTCCCTCATATTTGAATTCATCTCATCACTATAGACTGAATGCAAATCTTACCACCCTCAATTCTTTAGTATTTATTTCAGTTTTTAGACTTAGTTGACTCTTTAAAGTTCCCACTAGCTTTTAAACTATAACCTAAAGGCAGTTCTAATCAAAATGGCAATAGTATTTTTCAGTCTTGGTCCTGAGCTGGGCATTTTCTATGATCCTTCTTTCCAGGGGAGCAGTTATGTTTTAATTTTGCACAGTGCACATTATTAGTACTAAGCAAATATTTCTGGAAAGCTATCCAGTTTTAGAGATGAGAAAATGAAGTCCAGTTAGTGACTGGGAGTCATGTAAAAAGCAAACTGGAAATTAAACCTAGAGCAGCCTAAGAAAATTCATGAACCAACAGAAGAAACTTGTGAAGAATAAAGCAGATCTGGAGTTAATGTAAATGATTGGTCACATTTATCAACTTCCAATAAAATTAATTCATAATTGTTTAAAAATTTAATACAGGAGACAGGGGATAGACCTGGAAAGAAGAATGCTATTTAATGTGACAGGAAAGTCATGCAGGTGAGGTCACTTGCTTATCATATGTGAATTTCAGATGGTTACAGAATCCATATCGTTCTGTTTCACAGCAACTGACAGAAGGAAGCTAATATCATCAGGCTCATGTTCTATGGATTTCTGCTTTATTTATGCATGGGCAACCACTCACTTCAACCTCAGTTCACCCCTATAATTCTGGACAAACGAGCTAATCTAAAATGTAAATCTATTAAAACCAAAAGAACCAAAAAAGTAATGGCTAAGTCAGCAAGACCGGGACAAATCTCACAGAAACACCCACTTAAGGAAACCACAGAATCGTTGCACATAAAATATTAATGTCAGAAGAGATTTTGTGATTAAGGAGTCGGCAAACAAACAAACAAAAAAAAGAATTGTTATAATCGGTTAAGATTTGCATTATATGATAGAAATGTATTTATTAAATTATCTAAATTATCAACTAAAAACTCAACATAAACTGTACTTTAAAGTCAAAATAATGAAATATCAGATTATATATATAAATATATGTCAGTTAAGTTGCTCAGTTGTGTCCGACTCTTTGCAACCCCATGAACCGCAGCACGCCAGGCCTCCCTGTCCATCACTAACTCCCGGAGTTTATCCAAACTCATGTCCACTGAGTCGGTGATGCCATCCAACCATCTAATCCTCTGTCATCCCCTTCTGCTCCTGCCCTCAATCTTTCCCAGCATCAGGGTCTTTTCAAATGAGTCAGCTCTTATAATTATGATTAAATATTTATATCATAAAAGTAAAGAGAGGACTATGTAATAATGATATTCCTTAACTTGCTTCCATTAATATATTGCACAATCTTTTCTATGAAAATATAAAGTAGTATTTTATTTTATGGATAAATCATGGTTTATTTAACTGAGTCTCCACTGAATGAGGGACTTCTAAGGTGGTGCTAGTGGTAAAGAATCTGCCTGCCAATGTAGGAGATTCAAGAGACATGGGTTCAATCCCTGGGTCAGAAAGGGATAACTCTCTCCAGTATTCTGGGTTGGAAAATTCCATGGACAGAGGAGCCTGGCAGGCTATTGTCCATGGGGCCAGAGAGAGTCAGACATGACTGAGCAACTAAACACACACACAACACTAGTGAATGACACTTGGATGGATTTACGGTTTTTCTCTTAGAAATACTATTTCAATGAATAATCAAACTCCATTTGAATGGTGGTAAACAAATATCAGTTCAGTCGCTCAGTCGTGTCCAACGCTTTGTAACCCTATGGACTGTAGCACACCAGGCCTCCCTGTCCATCACCAACTCCTGGAATTTACCCAAACTCATGTCCATTGAGTCAGTGATGCCATCCAACCATCTCATCCTCTGTTACCCCCTTCTCCTCCCACCTTCAATCTTTCCCAGCATCGGGGTCTTTTCAAAAGAGTCAGTCAAACAACTGACTGACTTCGGCCACCAAAGTATTGGAGTTTCAGCTTCAATGTCAGTCCTTCCAGTGAACACTCAGGAGTGATCTCCTTTAGGATGGACTGGTTGGATCTCCTTGCAGTCCAAGGGACTCTCAAGAGTCTTCTCCAACACCACAGTTCAAAAGCATCAATTTTGTATTTGTAACTTCTTCCCATTAAAGTTACTCCCTTGGATTTGAGTTACTGTTAATGGAGATTAAGTAAAAGTTGCAGTGACCTATGCCCAAACAGCACAAGACACAGGCAAAGAAATGCCTTGAGCTCTGGGCTTGAGCAAATGAAGCTGCGGAGGATCAAATTCCCCTGACCATCACCGTCACCTCAATTGGGGTGTGTAGGGCTGTACATTGAAAATAATATCCTTACACTGAATAGTATACAACTTCAATGTTTAGTAAACTTAATGGTTACTGAAAACAGAAAATTACTTTATTACAAAATATTGATGTGTGTGTGTGTGTGTGTGCACACAAGCAAGTATTTACTATGCTACGGTTATGACAAATATGACATTTATACCACAAATGAAATTTGAGAAGCCTTTTTAGTAAGATATCATTCGTTTTTCACTACTCGTAAAGAGGAATTCAGAAATTTTATGATGGCTTTGAAATGACAGGCTCCCAAAACACAGATCCACACCTCTGGCTTAATTAAAATATCTTTGAAACTCAAAAGATGAAGGGAATAAAACAGTGGAAGGTGTAACTTAGAAAAGAGCTGAGCTATCTCTGGTGGATCTACCTGTTTCTGTTTGGTCAAGGGCAATTATTGTTTCATGTAGTTTGAACTCATCCCAAGGACACTAACTGGAAGAGATAAAGTACAGTCTCTGCTTGCCTACACAGAACTCGATTAATCTAATGTGCCACTGACTTACTCAGCAGTGAGTTAATGACTGCTATAGAGAATTTTTTCTTGCCTGTTAAAATAGAAGCTAAAATTAAATGTTTTCTCTTCAGACTCATTAGGACCTTCTTTAAAAGAAAATAGCCAGTGTATCCACATTTAGGTGTTAATCAAATGACATTGACAATGTAATTTCCCTGTCTTCAAAACTTGGCTCCCTGGGCTGAATTTTTCGTTAATTGGGATGTCTTTAAGGAACTCAACTGAAAAAAAGTGGACAGGTCTAACTTTGAGACAATGAAAACGAATAAAGATACCTGTATTCAGGGCGAGCCCAAGCCCCATTCCTGTTATCTTTGAGGTAATTTTCAAGGTGTGAATGCACACTATTAACTTCTACTTTCCCAAACCATCAAGAAACAGTCTAGGAAACAGCCTGTTCAGATAACAGGATGTAAAGAACTTCACATAAATAAAAGTTTAAATCCAAACCCAAATTAAAGATCATTTAGTCTAACTTGCCAACAAAAATCTCAAAGTTGCTTCGAAACTTCTAGCGGCAGGGAACTCTAAACTCAGAAAGAAACATGTCATATCACTCTCCCAAAGATAGCCTCTGGAAAACAAAGGAATAATGGGTCTTTGACGTACCAGCCATTCAAATATTTGAAGACAAGTATATAATTCTCTTAACTGAGACAAACATCTCTACTTAATTTTATAATCATAACATACAACCTGGCCATCCTTTTTTTGTTAACTATTTCTTGATAAACTAAAACGTATCAAGGTCTTTCAAAATGTAGCAACAAAAAAGAAGTCTTAGAGCAACAAGAATTGATGTCCAGGTGAGATCTAACTAGCACAAAATGCAACGGCATTATTACCTGACTTCTTCAGGCTACCGAAAGAATTCACTTCCGTTCCCTCATTCCTCCTGGGCATCCCTAACAGGTCAGTTGGTAAAGAACTGAGTGATTTTCACTTCCCTTCCCTTCCCTCCTTCCTTCAGCCCCATCTTCTAGACCAATAGCTAGAATGCTGGGGACAGCCAATCCTATCTCCTTCCCATTGGAGGGCAAGCTTGAGCAGAAAAAAGAGAAAGGAGAAAATCACGAGGTGACTGTCAAGAAAGAATAGACTGGCTTGCAGGCAATGCTAAAAGTACCTTATAAAAAGGAAAATCTGCAGAAGTTTAAAACCAGGCAAAGCCTTAAAGGTATTCTTCCAATCTTTCACTTTCTCTCCAGCAAAAATATCCAGCTTGCATATATTTCATATGTAGCTGATGAAGTTCACAGAGAGGAAAAGCAAACATTTTCGGCATTGAAACAGTTTCCTTAGTGACCGGGACTAGGTATTCACCCAGGTGGAGATAAATATTTTGTGGTTTCTCATGGGAGTTTTCCACATGTCAATTGACATTTTTAGTCATAGAAGGGTCTCCCGAAAACTATTTTTGAAACTTCATGCTTGTTTCTTTCAGCAATTATTTCTGGTTAGAAATTCTAGGCTAGAAATTAGCACTGATTTCAGTCAATAAGCCACACTGAGCCTTTTCCAAATCAACTACCTATTACACTAGGTCTTATTGAAAACAATCACAACAGTTAATGAATTTGGAAAAGAGACTTATCTTGGAGGCAGAAAAAAAAATGTAATGGAAAAAACAGTACAATTTAATCCTAAAAAAAAAAAGAAGCCTGAGGTAGTACTTAAAAATTATCACAACTTTTGTTAAGAGTTTTGTACTGTTTTGTTTTTGTGTTTGTGTGCTTCAATTATATTAGGAAAAGAGATTACAGAATCATGTTCCTGGGATAATACTGTTAATAATGCTGAAGTCTCTATTACAGAAATAGTTCAAGAAGATCAACTAAAAGCCCTATACAGCACAGAGCCAAACCACTATCCTGTCCGGCTCTTCATCATCTCCACAAACCCCGCAGAGTCTAGAAAAGCGCTCCCGCTAATTCTTCCAGAAGGTTCCCAAGCTTCTCCTCTTTGTGCTTTTTATCATCTGGAAGAGACTGCTAGGCTACAGAACAAGGAGTCACAAAGAGTCAGGCAGGACTTGGTGACTAAACAACAAACTTTGCTGAAAACGTGTCTACCAAATAATTTTACTCGTGAAGCGCACTTTTATCCCATCCCATCTCAAAAGCTTTCTCACCCATCAAATTTGATCCTTGGGACTGGAATTAACCTTTCCTCCTCCTGATACCCACAGTATTTATTTTTTCTCCTCTTAGGATAAGTATTTTCTGCATTGTGTAATGACTATTGATGTATGTGTTGTAGTCTTTCCCAAATGTATCTCAAAGTCAAGCTCTTTATCTTGGGGGCATAGACAAAGAGAAGAGTATACCCTGGGGTGAGGAACAGCTTTCCAGAGATGCTCGATAATAATCATTAAATGGAAGATTCTAGTTTTCTTTCTGTTCTGTGATTCTATCTTTATGCAAAGCCACAGAGAGCTTATTGTTGATGGATCACATCTAAGAACCTAATATTAATATGCTGTCATAAATTCTAACTTCATATTTATTATGCCTTTACAGGATTTCCATTTTGCAATCTTATAAAAAAACAAATTCATAAGTTATTTGCTGTAAGCATAAGGAAAGCTCTATTCCAGAAAGACCAATTCCTAATTATGCAAACATTACTTACATTACTCATAATTTTCAAATAATAAAACATAGGGTTCTCTTTTTTCCCATAATAAGTGAGGTGATTTGTCAAATTATACACTGAGGAAAAGAAAATTTTGAAAAATTAAAAGCTGACAGCTAAATTGCCCCCAGTTTGCATATTGAAGCACAAGCAGAAAAAATCCTGACATAAAAATAATAGGTCAGGATTTATTGGACATTTCAACAATATTATTAATGACTGAAATGATGGAAGAATATTCAGGAACTTCAAAATTTGATTTCTGCATATGTTTGAATTGTCTATAAGGTTTAATTATATTTATTTACTTATTTGTACAACTCCTACATAGCTTTTATTACAAATCAGGAATAATCCTAAGAACCTTATATATATAAATCACTTAATTTGAACAAAATCTCTTTGAAGTTGATACTTAGTTATTACCCAGATTTTACAGATAAGTAACAAAGGCATCAAGAGGTTAATCAACTTGGCCAAAGTAACAGAGACAGTAAATAGAAGAGTCAGAATTTGAATTCAGTCTGGCTGAGCTCTTGATCAAAATATCATGATACAGTTCTTTAAAGAATGTGTTTCTACAGAATTCCAAGAGCATGATCAGCATGAAAACACTGGAAATACAGGTTTTATTATTATTATTTTTGCTATTGTATCTCTAGGTTCTCTCTGTGTTGCCTCTTGAGAAATCTTGTGCAGGTCAGGAAGCAACAGTTAGAACTGGACATGGAACAACAGACAGGTTCCAAAGAGGAAAAGGAGTACATCAAGGCTGTATATTGTCACCCTGCTTATTTAACTTATATGCAGAGTACATCATGAGAAACGCTGGGCTGGATGAAGACTGCTGGGAGAAATATCAGTAACCTCAGAGAAGCAGAACACCACCCTCACGGCAGAAAGTGAAGAAGAACTAAAAAGCCTCTTGATGAAAGTGAAAGAGGAGAGTGAAAAAGTTGACTTAAAGCTCAACATTCAGAAAACGAAGATCATGGCATCCGGTCCCATCACTTCATGGCAAATAGATGGGAGAAACAGTGGAAACAGTGGCAGACTTTATTTTGGGGGGTTCCAAAGTCACTGCAGATGCTGACTGCAGCCATGAAATTAAAAGATGCTTACTCCTTGAAAGGAAAGTTATGACCAAGCTAGACAGCATATTAAAAAGCAGAGACTTTGCAAACGGTCCATCCAGTTAAGGCTATGGTTTTTCCAGTAATCATGTATGGATGTGAGAGTTGGACTATAAAGAAAGCTGAGCACCGAAGAATTGATTCTTTTCAACTGTGGTGTTGGAGAAGACTCTTGAGAGTCCCTTGGACAGCAAGGAGATCCAACCAGTCCATCCTAAAGGAGATCAGTCCTGGGTTTTCATTGGAAGGACTGATGCTGAAGTTGAAACTCCAATACTTGGGCCACTTGATGCGAAGAGCTGACTCATTTGAAAAGACCCTGATGCTGGGAAAGATTGAAGGTGGGAGAAGAAGGGGATGACAGGGGATGAGATGGCTGGATGGCATCACCAACTCAACCGACATGAGTTTGAGTGAACTCCAGGAGTTGGTGATGGACAGGGAGGCCTGGCATGCTGCAGTCCATGGGGTCTCAAAGAGTCAGACACGACTGAGTGACTAAACTGAACTGATCCATCAGCATATGTGTAATAGGTACACTTTAATTTGGATACAAACACTGGACTGTGGAAACAGGCTGGAGCAAATTTTCAGGTTTAATACGTACATTTGTCTCTGAACAGGAATCTATGACCTGGGTATAGTCATTCTGTTTATCTCAGAACCCCTTTCCCAATACTGAGATTGGTATTTCTTTAACTGTTTATTTCAATATTATTGCAAGAATAATACATAGATTAGCCTTTTAATGGATAGAGTACTCTAAAAGCACTATTAAAAGGGAAAAGGGTGAAAGAAAAGAATGTCCTTGGCATCATGGTGATTGGCAAACTGCTTAAATGCCCAACTTCAACATTTAATACATGGCCTTATACCCAGAATGATTATGAGGCCAGCCTTACCACAGAAATTTTAAGTCAACAAACCATTGTGGTGATAATATAGCTCAACCTCCATAGCTGAATAATTAATGGAAGCTGACAAAGGTCTGAGCATGTTCTGTGATGAACCTTGATTTATGCCATTTATACCATTTATGCCATTCAGTCAATTCCATTGACTGAAATAGAGATGAGTTGACATAAACATAGGTCTTATTGAAAATATTTAGTAGCTAATGTGTTGATGAGTAGCAGTAATGAGTTCTATACTCAATTGCTGGCTATGATTTGGATGAAGCATTTGGGGATCTGATTTCTCAATTAAAATGTTACCAGGCAAAGACACTGTGGGGGTTTACCAATGTGCTATGCAAAGAAGGTGGTAATTCTTACTTAAAATTTGCTATATTTTAGAAGGATTAGTACTAAAGAAAACACCCTTATCTGTGGTTCTTTTCCTGAGAAACCAAAATTGTGTCCTCCCTACTTTATTTACAAGCTTTGATAAAAATAAAGATAACAGTAAATACTGATTATTTTTTATTTCAAATCATAGTTTAGTGAATTTTATACGTTCTTAGGGAAAAATTAAATAAATCCTGAAAAAAAAAAAATTAAATCCTGAAAAGGATTTGGCTAAATTCTCTCTCATAATACGACTCATTTAAAAATTATGTGTTGTTACTATACTTCAAGTATGGATTACAGAATTTGCTTTCACATAAATACTTTGATATATGCTGAACAATAAATTTTCCATAAGCACAAGTTGTCTTGATGCGTCACCCAGGTTTCCTACGGCTTCAGGAACTGTGGCCAAATAAGCCTTCCAACACAGTGACATCTACTTGAAGCTCCTGGAGAAACGATTCATGCCTTCTGTTTCATTGTAGTAACCATTATGCTTTACCCTAGCAATTCCTTGTAACAAAAAGTATGATTCTAGCACATAATAGGTGCCAATATTTGTTGATCAATCTAATTCACTAATATTAAATACTACAGAGAATTCAAATAGCTTTAAAGAAACATCAACCTATCAAAATACAAATTTCAATGAATCTTTAATGCTTCTTCGCTTTCTCTTCTTTGTACCTTCTATGTAATTAATGCTAAGTGGGAGCTTTCTCTTCCTTCTACCTTCTATGCAATTAATGCTAAGTGGGAAGAGGACAGCAAATGTTCTGTCATGCATCTAACAGCCTTTCACTTTCCACTAGAAACATACCTATTTTTCCCCTACTTTGTACCTTTATCGAACCTTCTTAGGTTTTCCTTCCCTAGTCATTCTCAGTCTGTTCCATACTCAAGATGCTCTAGAGCCATTTTTAAGATTTCTTTGATAAAATGCCTCTCCTCCTCTCCTTGGCCTCTTATTTTTAGAGAATAGCCTTTTCCTAACAGTTTTTTTTTTTTTTTTTAATCAGTCTAACTGAATTGGTAAAAAATTTCATTATTTTATATGAATATTTATAGTTTGCCCTTTTTAAGGATAAACTATTAAAACAAGGACTATAAAAAAAGTCCTTTTAAAATGATCTATGGCCTTATTTAACTGTTTAAGTAAATAATAGAAGGGGATGTAGCCTTCACGTGTGTGTGTGTGTGTTAGTCACTCAGTTGTGTCCAACTCTTTGCAGCCCCATGGACAGCAGCTGCCAGGCCAGTCTGTCCGTGGAATTCTCCAGGCAAGAATACTGGAGTGGGTTGCCATTTCCTATCCCGGTAGCCTTCATATGGTATTTTAAAAATATATTTGATAGGAAAACAATCTCTTCTTGTAATAAGTATATTTTTCTCCTCCTATTATACAAATAACTCCAAATCCACATTATTATGATTTAGTAAATTTAAGCCCGTTAAGCCTTCTTTTCACCAAAAACCCCATCATGATAACTGTTTACCTTCCCTACATAATACTCTTGATAGTAAAGTTCTCAAATAACTATTACCCAACCATTTACTTTTAAGTATTTAGTCTAAGGAGACAGTGGTGAACACACACACACACACACACACACAATTTAGTTAGAAGAATATTTACCAAAATGTCAATAGAAGAAATTTATATGGAACTTATATGTCCCAAAATAGGGGCTGGCTGAATAAAATGAAAGTAGATGATGGAATGTTAGCTGGATATTTTAATGTCGGGAAAGAATTTTAAATGAAATGGAAAGACATTAATATCATATCTTTAGTGAAAAGGAGTGATCAGAGAATATGCTACATACAGTAGAAGTTTTATGCACATGCATGTATACACATAGAGATAATTTTATATAAAGATGTCAATTTAATTTGCTATGACTCTTTATATCACTGTAATATGGTGTTCTAGGTGACTCAGTGGTAAACAATCTGCCTACCAACGCAGGATACACAGGAGACATGGATTCAGCCCCCAGTTTGGGAAGATCTCCTGGATTAGGAAATAGCAACCCACTCCAGCATTCTTGCTGGGAAATCCTATAGACAGGGGAGCCTGGTGGGCTACAATTCAAGCGGTCAGAAAAGGGTCAGACACTACTTAGTGACTAAACAACAAATCCCAAGATAAAAGCGTTCACTTTTCTTCCTGTTAATGGCATCCAGCAACTCAACCGAAAGATAATTACATTTTCATTTTCTTGTTTCTATTGTAATTACAGGAAGAATATTTTGTTTATTTTTTAGCAACATATCAATTTCCTTGAAATAACAGAATCTTAACACCTTGTCAAAGTTGGTTAATGGCAATATTAATTTTTAATGACTTGCTTTGTTTGGGATACCATGGGTTGATGAGTAGTTAATTTAATTGAAAGGAAACAAACAATAGCAACAATTGTTAAAATCAAGCAATAGACTGATGGTGAAAATCACTGAAGAAGATAAAAGCAAGTGACGATATGCTGGCATGTATGCTAACTCACTCAGTCGTGTCCAACTCTCTGCAACCCCATGGACTGCAACCTGCCAGACCCTTGTCCATGGGATTTCCCAGGCAAGGACACTGAAGTGGGTGGCCACTTTCTCCTCCAGGACATGTTCCTGACCCAGGGAATGAATCTGTATCTCCTGAGTCTCCCATATTGGCAGGCAGATTCTTTACCACTGAGACACCTGTAACAGCAGTGGTAGGTCCAAGAAATGGAACAGAAGGTTTAAAAGATTGTTGGACATGCTTTAACTATTTTATAAGTCATTTGCAAGTGTCCTATATATCTCTTTTCAATTAAATTGGAAGAGAATTTTTTCCCAGAGGTTGATGCTAAATTTGTAATTTAGCCTATCACTTAAAAATAGCAATTTTCATAAATGTGGAGAATTGTACATATTGGTAGCACTACAAATCCATTTGGAATCTGAATAAAAAGAAAAATTAATGTCACTACAAATTTTCATGCTTCTAATTTCTTCAATGTATTTTCCTCGATTAAACAGAAAATAATCAAGCTTTGCCTTTTAAAGAATTTTGTACTTTTTCCTCCCTTATAAAAAATAGAGGACTGTTTTGATGAAAATTAGTGTTATAAATTTTTTGTATTCATAGTTTCTAACATGAAAATAAATATCCAGAGACGTATCTACATGCTTACCAACTTTTTGCTGCAGTCCATGGGGTTGCAAAGAGTCAAGACACAACTGAGCTACTGAACTGAACTGAACCAACTTTTTGTACTGCTAATAAAAAAGTGAAAAGATCAAATGAAAAAACAGCAGACTAATACTTCAAGGTAAACTGTAGAATTGGCTATAAGTTCTTCGTTTTGCTTTCTCGCCTTTGCAGTGCTGTGCTGCGCTCAGCCACTCGGTCGAGTCCGACTCTTTGCCACCGCATGGACTGCAGCCTGCCGGGCTCCTCTGTCCATGGGATTCTCCAGGCAAGAATACTGGGGTGGGTTGCCATGCCCTCCTCCAGGGGATCCTCCCAACCCAGGGACTGAATCCAGGTTTCTCGCATTGCAGGTAGATTCTTTACCATCTGAGCCACCAGGGAAGACCTGCCTTAGAAAAGTGGAAAATCCTCCCAACAAAACTATGCTTGGTTAATGTGGTACAGGCTAAGGTTCGGTAAGCGCTTGTAACTGGGATTTGGTCTTTCTCACTGCTTTTGGGACCTTTCCATGACCGCTATGTAAGGGAGCGTGAGCTGTCAGAGACACGCCAACCCATCCAAGCCATCTTCTTCCACTAGGCAGTACTTGTTAACCAGGACACCACTTATACAACTCACAGAACTGTGAGATGAATTGTTATTGTTTAAACCCACTAAATTTGGGATTTGTTAAGCAGAAAAAGCTTAATAATACACATCTATCACTTCATTCAGGAGATATTTATTTCTAACTAATGGGAAGGGTATACTTAGGGGGAAAAAAAGAGACTGGTTTAAATGGTATATATCAAGAAAAAGAATTTATACACTGTCTTTTCTTAAAATTAAAAGCCTTACCACACAGTGACACTCATCTTTTGGCTGGGCAAGAGAGGATTTCTGTGTTTGATATTTTCTGAAGTTCTTTGATGTTATATTGATATATATGTTCTCTGAAGTTAGTATATAATTGGGTTTGGAATTGCAAGTTAACAAAATCTAATCATTATAATTAACAGTAAACACAAAACAATTTCAAAATTAATAAGCTGGTTTATATGCTATGTTATAAAAATTTATATGTGTATATATAACAAAATTATTTTTCTATAATATATGCAAAATAAGTGGCAAAATATTTCCCTTAAATTATTAATTCTGTCATCTTAACTGCAAAATTCTGTTTGTATGAATACATACTTAATCATTTTTACTATCAAAAAATTAACTAAACATAACTGAAAATAAATCCCTTTGACTCTCACTGACTGAGAAATTTCTAAACTATCATGCATGGCTAGCAGCTTTTGAGAAAAGATTTTAGTGTATGCAGAAGAGCTCTCATTATGATAATTTCAAGAAATACGGGTTTAATCATGAATTATCCTTCCTTAATCCAAGAAGTAATCTTAAGTGGAAAAGCTGATAACTACTCATAATTTCATGTAATAAATGAATAATTTAACTGAAATTTACCAAATCTCTCTCTCATTTGGTAACCAAAGTTCAGAAATCTAAAAATAGCCTCATTCATAAAGACATCACAGTTCATCTTAAAAGAAAACCCCGCTTTACCTAAATTTCTCTTTAGTTACTGTCCTCACTCTCCCATCCATATGCAACAAGGGCATCAGCTCCTCTCTCTGTTCAAACATCAACCTCTCAGTCTTTCCTAATGGTCTGACCAAAACATATATCTACTCTTATTCCAGCTCATACTTGCCTTTATTTTTTAATAGAGCTTACCATGGTAAGTGTAGCAATTTACTGTCTAGTCCCCCTTTAGACTAGAATATTTGTGATATCTTTTTTTAACAGTTATATTCTCACTGCCTGGAAGAGACTCTGGCACAGAGTATACACTCAATAAATATTTGATGGACAAATAATTGAATAAATTGATGGATGTTTAATATAGCCATTCTCTAAAACTACGGACTACTTTTTAGAGTAGTTTCAGGTTCACAGAAAAACAGAGGAAGGTACAGAGATTTTCCATATAGTCTCCGACCCCACACATGCATAACACCCCTCATTATCACCACTCCCCACTGAAGTGGTACATTTGCTGCAACTGATTAACTTATATTTACCCATCATAACAGTTCACGGGGTCGCAAAGAATTGGACATGACAGAGTGACTGAAATGAACTGAACTAAACCCATCATAATCATCCAAAGTCTATATACATTAGAGTTCACACTTGGTGTTGTATATTACATGGGTTTGGACAAATGTATAATAACATGTATCTAACATATACTATAATATCATGCAGATTATTCTTATAACCTAAAATCTTCCTTACTCTGTCTATTCATCCCTATCACCCTTCCCCAGCATCCATTGATCTAACTGTCTCCAGTTTTGGCTTTCCCAGAAGGTCATATAATTGGATTCATACAGTATGTAGCCTTTCAGTCTGGTTCCTTTCACTTAGTCATATGCATTTAAGGATCCTCCATGTCTTTTCATGACTTCATAGCTCATTTTTTAAAGACCTGAATAATATTTCCATATTTTAAAACATATCCAGGAATACAGGGGAACTTCCTCAACTTGATGAAGAATATCTATAAAAAACTTACAATACCAGCATACTTAATGATGAAAACCTCAAAGCTTTCCCATTAAGATCAGAAATGCTTTTTAAAATATTTACCCATTTATCTATTCACCTACTGAAGGACATCTTGGTTGCTTCCAAGGTTTGGCAAATATGGACAAGGTTGCTATAAGTATCTGTGTGCAGGTTCGTGTAGACTTAAAGTTTTCAACTTCTTTTGGCAAATACCAAGGAACATGATAGCTGGATCATAAGGTAAGCGTATATTTTGCTTTGTAAAAAAACTGCCAAACTATTTTCCAAAGTGTCTGTAACATTTTGCATTCTCATCAATAATGAATGAAAGTTTCTACTGCGTTATCTGCTTTCTAGCACATAGTATTCCAGCATTCAGTATTGTCAGTGTTTTAGAGTTTGGTTATTCTGAGAGGTGTGCAGTGGTATCTCATTGTTTTAGTTTGCATTTCCTTGACAACACATGATGTGGAATATCTTTTCATATTTTCATCTGTTTTCTATATGTCTTCTTTCTTCCCAGTCTTTGTACTTCCTTTAGTTGTCTTACTGCATTAGATAGCACTTATAGTAGAATATTAGAACAGAGTGATGATACAGGTCATCCTTGCCTTGTTTCTGATCTTAGTGGGAAAGCTTTGAATTTCTCAGCATTAAGTATGACAGTAACTTGTAGGGTTTTTTTATAAATATTCTTTATCAGGTTGAGGAAGTTGCCCTGTATTCCTGGCTACTTTATAAAAAAAAAATTCCTCTAAATTTTCTATGTGCCACAATTGATTCCAGCAAAATTGATCTTGGCAAGACCATAGTCTTGCCGTAAGTCACGTGTAATCAATGTAAATGTTTGCCTTGGTCAACTTCTCCACGGTATTTGGGCATAGCTGATCACTCATTCCTGTCTGCTCTTAACTTTGGCAGCAAAACCCTTTCCTGGTTTATCTTCTGTCTCCCTAACCACTCTTTCTCAGGCTTCTTTATAGATTTTACTTTCTCTTCCTATTGCTTAATTCTTGGTCCTCTCATTTCACAAGCTGTTCTACTTCTGGACAGACTCATATACTCCCTGAGCTTAAATAACTATCTGGATAATTATGACTTCCAAACCTGTTCCTGCTGTCTTTACTACTATCTAGCAGATTCCTCCAATTCAGTAAATGAAATATTCGTTTTCTGCCTTCCAATCCCTTGTATCCTCAACATTCACTGTCTCAGTAAATGGCACCAAGTTGCTCAGGCATCAGACATTTGAGATGTTTCTTCTTTTTCCTACCTTTATGCAAACTCCTTTTATTCAATAACCCCATAAGTCATGAATAATATATTGCATTCTTTAAATACTTTAATTGAATACTTCAAATACTTTAATACTTACTGACTCTCTCCTTTTCATCCTGTTCCTGACCCAGGATAAGATCATCAAGTCTGACCTGGTTTCTGCTGTAGCCTACAAATTGTCTCCTAACTTACTTAGCTATGATTTTTTTTCCCCCATATTGCAATAGCAGTGGTCTTCTAAAAGCACAAATCCTCTCCATTACTCTTAAAACGAAGTTCAAATTCCTTAGAACATCACTCAATACTGCAGAACCTGCCACCATCACCATTGCCAGACTCACAGCTTTCGGCCTGGTGGATTAAAATTATTCTTTGGAAACATGTCAAAATACTATTTTTTTTTCAGGTAGGCATACATTCTCTGACACCAGCTTTAAAGAGGACAACTGCTTTATACTCTTACGGCTCCATCTAGTTCTCCAATCACAAAGTCCATCATATTTGTTTATTTATTTATCTGATTTCCAAGCTAAACAGCAATTCCTGTAAATTTTGTTTACCAATGCATCTCTGCCATTAGGTAACTACTACTTAGTCAGTGCTTAGTAAATATTTGTTTAAAAATAGCTCTTGTATACTAAGTGGCTTATATCTGAGTTTTTGTTGTACCAGAAGTGTTGACCATGTACAGAAGGAGGTATTTGCTAATCCACAGCACTCTCCAGCACCAGGAACAGAAGCATACAGACAAGACCAGTAATGGGATTTCAATGCCAACATTCAAAACATACAAGGTTAGCTCTTATAAATCACAGTTTTACTGAAGACATTTTCTTTTAAAGTAACAGCTTCGCTGGTGAATTATACCAAACAAAGAATTAACACCAGTTGTTCTCAAAGTCTTCCAAACAATATATATGGAGGGAACAATTCCAAACTCATTTTATGAGGCCAGAATTACCCTGATAACAAAATCAAGCATGAACTTCACAAGAAAAGAAAATTACAGGACAACATCCCTGATGAATATTGATGAAAAAATTCTTAACAAAATATTACCAAATCAAATTTAAAAGAATGTATTAAAAGGAGCATACACCATGATCAAGCAGGATTTATTCCAAGCATGCATGGATGGTTCAACATCTGCAAATCTGTGAATGTGATACACCACACTGACAAAATAAAGAGTAAAAATTGAATGATCATCTCAATAGATAAAGTGAAAGTGAGTGAAGTCACTCAGTTTTGTCTGGCTCTTTGCGACCCTATGGACTATAGCCTACCAGGCTCCTCCATCCATGGGATTTTCTAGGCAAGAGTACTGGAGTGGGTTGCCATTTCCTTCTGCATTTAATAAAACTCAGTATCCATTTATGCTGAAACCTCTGAAGAAAGTGTCAAGGGAACATAGCTCAATATAATAAAGACAATATATGACAAGCCTAGAACTAACATTATATGTAACAGTGAATAGCTAAAAGCATTTCTTAATCAGGACCAAATTAAGGATTTCCATTCTTGCCAATTTTATTCAACATAATATTGAAAGTCTTAACCTGAGCTATTAGGCAATAAATAAATAAAAGGATTCCAAATTGAAAAGGAAGAAATAAAATTATCACTATTTGCAGATAACATGATATTATATGTAGGAAACTTTAAAGACTTCACCCAAAAATCTGTTAGAACTAGTAAATGAATTCAGTGAAGTTGCAGTATAGAAAATAAATATACAGAAATCTGTTGCATTTTTATACACTAATGAATTATGAGAAAGAAAAATTATTGTAAAGTAATTAACCTCCAATTAAAATAAATAAATTTATAAAAAAAATAAAAATAAGTGAAAGCTAAAATTTTATTTTTTTGAAGTCAATCACATTGTCCCCCTTGATTACATTAATATACTATGTAATTGATTTGTAAAATTTATATTTGTTACTAATTCACCAAATTATTCTGAAAGCATAGAGTGGAGAATTATACCACAGAATTCAGATGCTTTAATAAGTCCCAAGATTTCCATATATGAATGCCAGAGTATTCACTAGCAATAGAAATTTTTCTATGAAGTAAATGTGTCAACGTTTGGCTCAAAACTCCACAGTGCCATCCAGGAATGTGAGTAGGTAATTGGGAAGTAATTTGGGGTTTGATCACATGGTGCTCTGTCTACGAGTCCCCTGGAGAGGGTGGCAGTGTCCAGTGAACATCTGTGCAAACACTGGGAAAACTGGCTGGTCTGCAAGGCAGAGGATGCTAACTAGGCTTTTTTCCCCTTTCCTTTGCTCATAGAGATGCTTTCCTATTGCCTTTTGTGGAGATCAGAAGTGAGTTTTCATAACTCCTAAGAGGCTGAGAACATTGTGTGTACGTGTGTCTGTATAAAGGATATGTGTGGGGGAGGGGCAGACAAAGAGACGGGAAATGACAGAGATAAAATAATGATATTGGAGTACACAGCTAGATCAAGAATTAAGTCCAAAGAAAAGCAATGCTGTCTAGTAAGTGAAGTTCACAAATCTGAATAAGTTAATTTCTCCAAACTGCCACAGGTAGTATAGAAATGTAAGTGATGTGAGGATTTGATGTGAGGATTGAATGCAAACAGGGTAAAGTGTTTTGTGCTTATCTGACACTACATGCTTTGAGAGGCACAAATGAAAGCACAAAAATGGGTGAGGCTCTCTTTGAAATAAGTAGCATCAAGAAATTAGGTTTGAGGTAAAATCAAAATGCAGTTTTTATCAAAATGCAATTTTTATCTCTGAGAGTAACATATGCTTGGTCCCCCCATATACTGCAATAAAGTATATTTTTGATTGTAGAATAAAGAGTAATAATAATGTTTAAACTTAGATCAAACCACACGTTTTTTAAGCTAATATAGATCAGGTTATTTTCTATTCATTGCAAATTTAAGGCAATTTAGAACTTCATATAATCACAAAATGTATATGGTTCAAAAGCCTAACAGAAAGCTTAAACATCTCCATCTTTGGGAGGATTAATGTGAAAGTGAAAATACAGCAGTGCTGACAGTTCAAATAATTTGTCTTTTAAGACAGCACAGCAGCTCAATTCCAGAAAAATAAATGACCCAATCAAAAAATGGGCCAAAGAACTAAACAGACATTTCTCCAAAGAAGACATACAGATGGCTAACAAACACACGAAAAGATGCTCAACATCACTCATTATCAGAGAAATGCAAATCAAAACCACAATGAGGTACCATTTTATGCCAGTCAGAATGGCTGCAATCCAAAAGTCTACAAGCAATAAATGCTGGACAGGGTGTGGAGAAAAGGGAACCCTCTTACACTGTTGGTGGGAATGCAAACTAGTACAGCCACTAGGGAAAACAGTGTGGAGATTCCTTAAAAAACTGGAAATAGAACTGCCATATGACCCAGCAATCCCACTGCTGGGCATACACACTGAGGAAACTAGAATTGAAAGAGACATGTGTACCCCAATGTTCATCGCAACACTGTTTATAATAGCCAGGACATGGAAGCAACCTCGATGTCCATCAGCAGATGAGTGGATAAGAAAGCTGTGGTATATATACACAATGGAGTATTACTCAGCCATTAAAAAGAATACATTTGAATCAGTTCTAATGAGGTGGATAAAACTGAAGCCTATGATACAGAGTGAAGTAAGTCAGAAAGAAGAACACCAATACAGTATACTAACGCATATATGTGGAATTTAGAAAGATGGTAATGATGACCCTGTATGTGAGACAGCAAAAGAGACACAGATGTATAGAACAGGCTTTTGGACTCTGTGGGAGAGGGCGAGGGTGGGATGATTTGAGAGAATTGCACTGAAACATGTATACTATCATATATGAAATGAATCGCCAGTCCAGGTTTGATACATGATACTGGATGCTTGGGGCTGGTGCATTAGGATGACTCAGAGGGATGATACAGGGAGGGAGGGAAAAAGGGGGTTCAGGATGGGGAACATGTGTATACCTGTGGCAGATTCATGTTGATGGATGGCAAAACCAATACAATATTTTAAAGTAATTGACCTCCAATTAAAATAAATAAATTTATATTAAAAAATACCTAGAGCTTTTGAGGGCTTTTTTTTTTTGGATAAAATTCTAGTACACTCTGTTCTTCTGCCTCAGCACTACCCAACAGCAGGGAAACAACAGCAATGGCCCCAAAATGTTCCAGTAGTAGATTTTTTTAATTAAAAAGGCAAGGTGGTCTTTACTGATCTAATGTTCATATATTTTGTACCAATTGTTGCTGTTCAGTTGCTCAGTCATGTCAGCTCTTTGCAACTTCATGGGCTGTAGCCCACCACCCTCCACTGTGCTTTGGATTTTCCAGGTGAGAATACTGGAGTGGGTTGCCATTTCCTTCTCTGAGGGACCTTCATAACCTAGGGACCAAACCTGTGTCTCCTGCATTGGCAGGCGGATTCTTTACCTCTGAGCCACAAAGTAAACCCAAAAATGAGTTTTAAAGTTGTGAAAAAAATAAGATAGGCTGGATATAAAAGATATTCCTATTAACTATTTTCACTCAATAAATACTTAGTATTTCCTGATTATATGCAAGAGTGAAGAAAGGTGGAAGAAATGTGGGGGCTTCCCAAATAGCGTAGTGGTACAGAATCTGCCTGCAACGCAGGAGCTGCAAGAGACACGGGTCTGAACCCTGGGTTGGAAAGATCCCCTGGAATAGGAATGGCAACCCACTTCAGGCTTGTTGCTTGAAAATTCAATGGACAAACGAGCTTGGCAGGCTACAGTCCCCAGGGTTGCAAAGAGCTGGACACGACTGAATGACTGAATACATACACATACAGAAGAAATATTAGGTGCTTTAGTAACAGAGAATACTGGATCAAAGTAAATTTTAATTATATAAGCATTTGATTTTTCAAAGTCTCATTGAACTATGAGGAGTGTGGCAGTATGTTTAGTTTTTAAACTACTGTAGCCTATAGTATCATTCTGATAAAATGACAGATGTTTTTTAAAAATATGGCCCAAAGTATTCAAGTATTTATTTCAAAATTCTATAAAGATACATATCCATATAGTCAAAGCTCTGGTTGCCCAGTGTCATGTGAGAGTTGGACCATAAAGAAGGCTGAGAACTGAAGAACTGATGTCTTCAAATTGTGGTGCTGGAGAAGACTCCTGAGAATTCCTTGCACAGCAAGGAGAGCAAACCAAGTAATACTAAAGGAAATCAACCTGGGATATTCATTGGAAGTACTGATGCTAAAACTGAAGCTTCAATACTTTGGCCACCTGATGCAATGAGCCAACTCATTGGAAAAGATCCTGATGCTGGGAAAGGTTGAGGGCAAAAGGAGAAGGGGGTGACAGAGGATGAGACAGTTGGATGACATCACTGACTCAATGGACATGAGTTTGAGCAAACTCCTATAGATACTGAAAGGCAGGGAAGTTTGGCATGTTGTGTCAATGCAACTGCAAAGAGTCAGACACGGTTTAGCAACTGAACAACTGGCTTCTTAATTATTAAAACACATTTGCCTCTTTGATTCCAGATTTGACTTTTGTAAAGTAGCAACCAAAACATTATATACTACAAATCTAAGGCACTGCTGATTTGGGGTCAGTGGACTCAAAATATAACACTAAATTTTAATTCTATTCATATATTTTTGTTAGGAAAACTTATGACTCTAATTTTTCTCAGAGATATAGACTTTTGTAAGGAAAGATTCCTCATATTAAACCCTGAAACTCACTGTACATACTTGGAGACTTGTCAAAGTAGTTAAAAGCTGTATTCCTATAACACTGCATCAAATCCCCTAAACTAGCAGCAAGTTAATAGAAGATTTACAAGAGAATTGTCTTTGAAATGAATCAAATGAGTATAGTATCTGTTAGCAATAATGTAATTAACTTTTTCAAATATACTACATTCTTACCAATGTAACATAAAAAATACAAGTGAGATACACTTGTACTTGAAAAAGTAAAGCACACTAAAATGTAAAAGGTAGTAGCCAAAAATGACTAGTTAGTGGTTTTATTTAATTATTCTTTCATTCATTCAACAGTTATTGGGTTCCTATTGCACATTAACTAGGTCAGATACATCATTGCATTAGATGCAATGATGAGTAACACACTGATCCCTTACTATAGACACAATTACTTCTCTTCTTCAAAACTATTTTTAAAATGCTATGAAAACTTTTGAGTTCCAAAGTTTATGCTGGTTGACTGAACGTTAATCCAATACATAATTTAGTTCTCCTGTATTGAACAGATACAATCTACTTTTTTCTTCTTAGTATTAACAAGAAAAAGACAATTTTTTTCACACATAACCATGGTATTACTTTTAATCAGAGGAAAAAATATCTATATAAATTTACATAGTGTTAAATTATTTAAAGTACCATTACCTTCTCAATGGGGAATAATTTTGAAATTATGGAAGCTATCCTGAATACATAATGATATATGCCAGTGAAGTACTTCACACATGAAAACATTTTGAAATGTGATCACTGACTGATATTTATCAAGCATGTTGTTGAAATTCTGAAGAACAATCCAGCTGGAATAATTTTTCTTTCATCATATAGTCTTAGAAAAATAATGATTAAAACAGCTATAAAATATTGATGAATATTTTCAGGCATTAAAATAACTTCTATTTTATTTACAGTGACTGTTTAACTTGACTAAATTGACTTGGAAATTACTTTCCAGTGAAAATAAAATTTAAATGTATATTAATATTACAAAGATAAGAAATTTATTATATTCAAGTAATACATGTAGTGCCTTTAAAGTATAATGTTAATCACTAAGTCATATTTTTAAATTATTTGTGAGCACTACAAATAATAACATAATTTAAATATTAAATAAAAATGTTACAATTGAGAGACCAACAGAAGATTACACTAATTAGCAACACCAGCAATCTTATAGAGAGCACCCATAACGCACTCATCTCCAAATGTGTCAGTCATTCATGAAAACAACGATGACAGCTATTGAAATGCTTAAATCTTGCACTTACCAACCTCCACAACACTAGAACAGTTGGGGCCTGTAAAGCCATCTGGACACTTGCAGGAAAAGGAACCGTCAGACGATCCTGACAAGCAGATACCCCCATTTTCACAAGGATTGGGATCACAAATATCACCTGAGAAATAAAGAAACAGATATTGACTGTTTTTGCCTTAGGTACTAAACTGTATTATTTCATAACCCGCACTCATCTTCCTTTGTAAAATCACAATACTTTATACAGATTTATAGATAAGGTAGGCAAGACCCACTTGAAACCATGTGCTTCTAAAAGAAATGGTATGTAACAAGGTTAAAATGAAATTTTTCAATTCAAACATTGCATACTAAACTGCATACTAAAAGCAAGTAATGTACTTTGGAGTTCTTTCATTATGTGTAAATGAAAGATTTTCTAATTTGTTAAAGATTAACCAAAACGTCTGTAGTTGACTGGTCTGCTAATTACTCCTATAAATAACCTATCTATATCCGCACATTTTGCTTGATAACTTTGCAAGTTCTCTCAGTAAAGGGGGTGTTTATTTCTTGATGTCTAGAGTCTGGGCTTATCCATGTGACTTGCTTTGGCCAGTAGGGTGTTAAGAGACTTAAAGTCAGTTGATATTTGATAAAACATTTGAATAATTCTGCTTCCTTTCTTGGAACTCTGCCACAGCCCTGAGAGTAAATTCAGCCTAGCCTGCTCAAGAGAACTGAGAGGAAACATGCAAGAAAAGAGAAATAACTTGTGCAGTAACCAAAACCAAAAACACGTGGCATGGCTTTAATACAGGGAGTCGATGGAATCTGGAAAAGTACTGAAAGAATGGCCACAGAAGGCTAGAAAAATGGGTTCTCTGTGCTATATAGAGATGCAGTTGGTAAGACTATCACCTGAGGAAACTTTTGTGAAAGCAAATGTACCTAATAAGCTTCTGTAAATGAGTAAAGGCGTTTGTAAGCAGAATGTAAAAGTGTCACTTGATTCAATAACTGTATTTTATAAGGTATGATAAGAAATGTACATGCTAAATAAAGAAATGATGAGTTTGAAAGTAAAGGAATAGGGAGGCACCAGGACTTAGGATAGAAAACAAAACAATTTCTCAACCCCAGCTTCTCAAACCAGTGGAAGATCAAATCCAGAGCTTTGTCAGAAAGACATGGCTTCAACATAAATATCAAATGAAGGATGTAGCTACAAGACCTCTGTGAAAACTTTTCATGTAACTCAGGTGCAGCCTGAAAGAATCTCTCAGCTAAATAGAAAGAGATTCTAGAAATCTTAAGGATATTATCCCTGAGCAGCCCGACAGATCCAAAGTAGTGCGGATTAGGTATGGAGTGATAAACAGGCTTCAGAGAGTCATGGCTGTGGCTTTAGAAAGAGCATGTGAATCAGATTCAGGAAAACCCATACAACTTCTAAAGGAGCTTTATAGGTGAAGGTGCCATCTCCTGGAATAAAAAAGAATGAAGCTTTTCAAAATTAAAAAAAAAAAAGCAGCAGGGCCCCAACTTCCTTACTACTTGGTATTTCATAGGAACTTTATTCCCCTACAGAAGTTTTCTCATGAATTATTTCATCTATTTTCCAGACTAACTGCTCTAAAACTTTACAAAAATGGAAAATGAAGGTTAAGATATTTGTGAAATTTATAAAGCAGGTCATTAGCTATACTAACATGATAGACTAAAATACTACATTGGCACTGGATAAGATATTAGAAAAAGAGTCCTGAAATAAGTTAATAAATGAATGAAAGAGTATACTTTGGGATTACCATAGAATTTAGCATGGCTGAACCCTGGAGTATTTGATTGGCAATGACTGAGAAAGTATAAATATGTCAGATCAGGGGAGATTAAAAAGTGACATCACCAATTATCAGTTGAGGAGAGAACAAATGGTTTTAATATGTATTTTAAAGTTTAACATGGTCAGATATATTTTAAGAAGACTATTCTGGCAGCATTATCTATCAAGTGCATTTGAAAGTGGAGGCTGATGAATGGTAAAGATATTTCAATAGATTATTTATCTATCTCTTTATATATCTAGCTAGTGAGTCATTCAACTATCCCTCCATTTGTCCATCCAACTATCTATTCTTTGAGTACCTATTTAATGGTAGGCACCAAGTGGTAACATAAGAGACAGACAGTCCTTATGATCAACAAGTACAGATCCCACTCTAGGAGATGAAAAAAACAGAAACAATTACAGCACATGGTAATAAGAACTATGACTGTATACATGACCCAAATCATAGGAGCACAGGAGACTTCTAAGTGGATGCAGTGCTGTTCACTGATGCAGAAGAAAAGAAGGTACATGCTGAACATCCCAGGAAAAGAAAATAACATATATGAAGGACAAAGATCACTGCGCTTCCCAGGAACTTCAAATAGGCCAGTATAATTAAAGCACAGAAGAGTATGATGAATAGAAAGAAATAAGTAGAAAGAAAGTTTAGCATGGTCATCTAGATAAAGGCCTTGTATGCTGTACCCCAGATTCTGAAGTTTTTATGTAGGCACTGAAAAATCATAAAAGGACTTTACATATGAGCAAGTATATGATCACATTGGTGTTACGGAATGTTGACTCAGGGAACACTGTGTTGAATCAGATGGAGGAGTCAAGGCTAATGGCAAAAGGACTACGCATGAATCTTCTGAGGTAGTCCCCTAAAAAATGACGACTTTCTTAACTCTCTTTAGAGGTAGCTATGGACAAGGAAAGCAATGTAAGCATCATTTAAACCCAATCCAGTTAATAAATGCTAGCTAATAAGACAGGAAATGATAGTCCTCCCAAATTACTACTTCCCCCATTAGAAAAAAGGCATTACTGTTGAGATTGTCTAGAAAGTAAATTACTAGTTTAAAAGTGTGAGCCTGCCTGTCTTCCGTGTGAGCAAAGAAGCACAGCTTTGTACAGTCAGACTAACAACATTGCCATCTGCTCACTCTGTACATTGCATAAAGATGAGTATTAACACTGAAGCTTTTTTTGATAAGATGTCAGTCATATTTCTGTGCATTGTGAACACTACAGAAAGAGAAGTTCTACGTTCCCCAGATGAGGATCTGTTGTTGCAGCAATGTCAACAGATCAAGGAACATTGTGGATGTTTATATTGATTTATTTACACTGACAGGAGTGATCTCCACAGGAGAAAGGCAAGGCATGAACAGTATCCTACAGGTTCACAAGAATACAGGCTATATTTATACATTTATCCAAAATCAAGATCTGTCATACTCATCCCTCTCACTCCTACAGCCAGTTTCCTTTATGTGAGCTCACCCAGAGCCACATGAGACCACGACGTCTGGTCCGTTTGGTTAACCCACCATCACACAGAGCTTTGTTGTCCTAAGAAAACTTTCTTAGTACTTGTGCTGCCCTTTCCAAGTGATAGTACTTAATCTAGTTGGTTTTCTACTGGTGCGTCTGCCAGTCATACGATGCATGTGGTCACAATGAGACAGGATGGTCTGTTTACCTCTCATTATAGCTCATAGATGCCAGCTGCTCTTCAGCTGACCTGTTTTCTCTTTTGTACTTCTTGTTCTTTCTGCTTATTACTTATATCTAAGACGTTAATATTGTGAAAACCCATATTTTATCACCATTATTGATATCTACTCAGTGCCTTTCTGAAACATAGAAAAGAGGTAATAGATTTGACCAAAATGTGCCAGTAGAACTAAGAGGACATTGTGACCAAACTGACGTGTGGGTTGAGGGAGAGGGAAAAATCTGGATTGATTTCCAGAGCTCCTGCCTGTACGACTGTAAGGCCGTCTTTCATAAGGAAATATAATGGGTTCATTGTTAAAGGGATTATTGTGTTTAAGAAGTCTGCAGAGTATCCAAAATGATAATGTCCTATAAAGGTACTGAATGATCAGATATGGAATCAGAGAGTGTTTGATAAAACATAGATTGTTAAGTATGGATGTGAATACTATAATCCAGTGAGAGTCATTAGAGGGAGGGTAGCAGAACAAAGGGGAAAGGAAAGGGGAGGAGAAGTTCTTGGGCACACTAACAAATAAATGAGAATAAAGAGGGAAGATTCTTCAAGAGAGAAGGAGAAAAATAGTGATAGGCCTCTCCCACTCTTGGGCACACTAACAAATAAATGAGAATAAAGAGGGAAGATTCTTCAAGAGAGAAGGAGAAAAATAGTGATAGGCCTCTCCCACAACAGTATGTATATCCAGTCTATTCACTTAGGGTCTAATAGGTCGAGGACTGCCTGAGATTAATTAAAGGCCCCCACATGTAGCTGTGGTAGATGGATAATGTCAGGAAAAAAAAAATGAAAGTTTAGATGGGCACAACAGAATCCAAACACAATTAGGTTGATTAGCTGCTGCTGCTGCTGCTGCTGCTGCTGCTAAATCACATCAGTCGTGTCTGACTCTGTGTGACCCCATAGACGGAAGCCTACCAGGCTCCTCTGTCCCTGGATTTCTCCAGGCAAGAACACTGGAGTGGGTTGCCATTTCCTTCTTCAATGCATGAAAGTGAAAAGTGAAAGTGAAGTCTCTCAGTCATGTCCGACTCTTCGCAACACGATGGACTACAGCCCACCAGGCTCCTTTGTCCATGGGATTTTCCAGGCAAGAGCATTGGAGTGGGGTGCCATTGCCTTCTCCTAGGGTGATTAGAGGCTGTGCTATACATTTGTTTCCCCACACCTAATTATTAACAGCACCCCTGGGTCAGTTGGGTTCTCCATGAAGACAAAGAGTGTAGCAAGTTTATTAAGAAGTAACACCCAGGAAAAAATGAGGAAGAAGCAGAAAAGGGCTGGGAAAGCTTGGATCTTGTGATGCAAGATCTGACACCTGTGAAAAGAAATGGGTAGTGGTGGGAAGCAGGGAGGTCACTGAAGGAAGACTGAGTCTAGGAGTCTCAGTCTATAATGCAGAATTGACAAAGTCTTAGCTAATCTACCTGGGAGCTCCAGAGCAAAGATTACACCTTAGAGGAATCCCCCAAAGGCAGAAATGACCAGACACTTACTTAGTTTTTGGCAGAAGGAGGCCCAGGCAAAGTGAGGCTCTAAGGCTCTAATGGGATCATGAAGAAAGTGCTACCAAAGAAAGTCGGTGGAAGCTAAGTGCATTCTTTGCAGCCAAACAGCTTGTTCTTTATTGAAAGGATATTGTACCTCCATGGGTACCAAGGTCCTCTTTCACCCTCAAAGCTGTCCTGGTTTGGATGAGTTACATAGTTACTTTGGTCAAAACCAGGGTATCTTAGCTTTCTTTCTTTTTTCTACACCCACTATCTCAGTAGGCTGATACCTTCAGTTCAGTTCAGTTGCTCAGTCATGTATGACTCTTTGCGACCCCATGGAATGCAGCACACCAGGCCTCCCTGTCCATCACTCCGGGAGCAAACTCCCAGAGTTTACTCAAACTCATGTCCATTGAGTTGGTGATGCCATCCAACCGTCTTATCCTCTGTAGTACCCTTCTTTTCCAGCCTTCAATCTTTCCCAGCATCAGGGTCTTTTAAAATGAGTCAGCTCTTCGCATCACGTAGCCAAAGTACTGGAGCTTCAGCTCAAAATCAGTCCTTCCAGTGAATATTCAGGACTGATTTCCCTAAGGATGGACTGATTGGATCTCCTTGCAGACTCCTCAAGAGTCTTCTCCAACACCACAGTTCCAAAACATCAATTCTTCAGCGCTCAGCTTTCTTTATAGTCCAACTCTCACATCCATACATAACTACTGGAAAAAACCATAGCTTTGACTAGATGGACTTTTGTTGGCAAAGTAATGGTCTCTGCTTTTTAATATGCTGCCTAGTTTGGTCATAGCTTTCCTTCCAAGGAGTGAAAGTGAAAGTGAAGTTGCTCAGTCATGCCTGACTCTTTGCGACCCCATGGATAGTAGGCTGCACCATGCTCCTCTGTCCATGGGATTTTCAAGGCAAGAGAAATGGAGTCGGTTGCCATTTCCTTCTCCAGAAAGTGAAAGTGAAGTTGCTCAGTCGTCTTTTAATTAATCTTTTAAACGTCTTTTAATTTTAAGGCTGACACCTTAAGTAGAAACAAACCCTTTCTGGCTAAAATTTCAAGTCTAATTCAAATGTACTTCAGGGACTTCTGATTCTCTGTCCTTTCAATTAATCTGAAAAAGCATCAGCTTAAGAATCCTGATTAAAATGCAACTGACTTCTGGATTTCAAGTCAGTGCTTTGTTGTCTTTGTTTACCAGTGGATGCGTTGGTAGAGTCTTTTAAGTCTAAGATGGCAACTGTACAAGAAGTCAGACTCAGGAACGGAAAACAGGACAGCACACGCTTTCATGGTTCTTTATTTCACTGTCAGCAGGTTCCTGAAATATACCTCTGCAGATTGTAATCTGTGTGCAGTGTTATACCTTGATGCTTCTTGGCTGGCTGGCCTCACCTGCTTTAGATTAGGACAGATGTGTTTAATTTGAATCTAACTATGTTTTATGATTCCATCTGCAGTTTATGGCAGACTCAGGCAAATTAAGCTGATGCCGATTTGCCTTTTGGCAATCGAATGCAGCAATTATTTTTCCCAGGGGCAAGAAATCATTGCAGGCTAAATTTAACTTCCCATTTGCCTTCTCTCTCCCCCCACTCTCCAGAGTTCTGTTTGGACTAGGACCATCCTGACTGTGCTCCGTGTCCTCCTCATTCTTCTCACTGACCCACCACCTGTTGCCAGTCACCTCCTGTTCAAAATGATTTAGGGATTGTCTTATTTCACTTTATTAGCAATTGCCTGATCTGTTAGCCAAAATCGCAAAGTGTGTATGAATCTATAAAATCCAGCACTGCAGAAGACAGTGCAGAAAAGAAAAAAAGAAAAAAGAAACACTAAAATTTGTACCATTATGATTGTGGTTGTGTTTTTCTGTGAGCTCAGTATACAGCCATGCAACTTGTGATGTAGAGAAAAGGAAAAAATTCTATGTTGGCACTAACCTGGGAATCGGGTGGACAGAACAGCTAATTTGCCTCATTGATATGTAACTATCTGATGGTTTATGCATTGAGTTTTCTTTACATATTACTGCTTATCTCCAGTTTACAAATCAGAGAACCTCTGACTAAGTTATCAGGTATTGATACTCCAGGAACCAAACATTAGACACTGGGAATGTGGCCTAGTTGAAGACACATATGAATCCTACATTCCTGAAATTCATAGTATAGTGGAGGGGCTGCACATACGAAACTGACAAATGAGCAAGGCATGGTCCACTGCAACAAAAACCACGTTGGGGTGGGGGAAAGGTAAGAGGAGAACAGACTGAAGAGAGGGGCAGTAAATACAACTAGTTACTTAAGACACCCAGTCAAGAAAGGCTTCTTTAAGAGGTGCCACTTGAGCTGAAGCTGAACATTAGCCAGTCATGTTAAAACCTAAGGAAGAGTCTTCTAGGCAGAGGGAATAGCAAATGTGTGGCCTGAGTGATAGGCAAGAGAGTGATGAAGTCAGGCAATACGAAGGAGGCCGGAGTGTCCAGAATACAGTGATAAAGTGTCACTAAATGCTTTTTGTCAGCAACAGAGTTTTAGCAGGAATCAAGTTATAACTAACGCCCCACATTTGATTCTCTGTCCTTATGATAATCAAGGACATTTCTTCTAAGCCTACTCTTACTATATTATCAAACATCTACTGAAAATATACTATTTTATTTCTATTTTTTAGATATTAATATAGGTACACAGTACTGTATTAACATAGTGTTGTAAATATATGAATAATTTATTTGGATGAATGCATGCATCTCCATTTCCTTTGTTCCTTTAGCAATCCAAGAAGCCACCTACAATATATCTGTACCTTCATCCCTGCCCTCTCATTTCTGAAAGAAAATTTGTATACAGATGCAAAATTAAAAACAAAAATGTAGTAACATATCTCTAAAACATATAGCTACACTAACATGATATTAATTTCTTCAACATCTCTGCAAACTAAATGTAAAAATTGTCACAGTACATATTTATATGTGGTTAAGTAAATGGAGAATATATTTTGTTTGTTTTACTTTGGATCTTTTTTAATACAATTATAATTGACAAATAATATTATACAGTTTCAAGTGAACAATAAACATAGTGATTTAGTATTTTCATACACTACAAAATGATCACAAGTCTAGTTACCACATGTCACCACACAGTTATTATAATATTACTGACTATATTCCCAGTACTGTAATATTACTTCCCTGTGACTTTTATTTATAGCTAGAAGTTTGCACCTCTTAATCCCCTCCACACATTTCTCCCATAACACTCTCCCCTCTGCAACCACCAGTTGCTTCTCTGTATCTGAGTCTGTTTCTATTTTGTTTATTCACTTGTTTTTGTTTCTTTGGCTGTACTATAGGACTTGCGGGATTTTAGTTCCCTTAGCAGGGATCGAACCCCAACCTTAGTAGTGACAGCTCAGAGTCCTAATCACTAGACCACCAAGGAATTCCCCTTGTTCATTTGTTCCATTCTTTAGATCTACATTATAGCGAAATCATATTATATTTGTATGTCTCTGTCTGACTTATTTCACTTAGCTTAATACCCTCTAGGTCCAAGTTTACATGATCAATTAATCTATGACAAAGGAGGCAAGGATATTCATTGGGGGAAAAACAGCCTCTTCAATAAACAGTGTTGGGAAGACTGGGCAGCTACATAGCACAGAATGAAAGGACTACTTCCTTACACTATACATACAAAATAAATTTTAAATGGATTAAAGATTTAAATGCAAGACCTGGAACTATAAAACTCCAAGAATAAAATAGGCTCTAGGCCCTTTAACACCATTATTAGCACAATTTTGGGGATTATGTCTCCTCAGGCAAGGGCAACAGAAGCACAAATAAACAAATGGGACTACATCCATGTAAAAAGCTTCTGCACAGCAAAGGAAACCATCAACAAAATGAAAAGGCCAACCTATTGAATGGGAGAAGATATTTACAAATGATATATCTGATAAGGAGTTGATATCCTAAGTACATAAAAAACTCATATAACTTAATATCAAAAACAAAAAGCAAACAATCTGATTAAAAATCAGCCAGGGACCTGAGTAGACATTTTACCAAAAAAAAAGACATGCAGAAGGTCAACAGGCACTTGAAAATATGCTCAACATCCCCAATCACCAGAGAAATGCAAATCAGAACCACAGTGAGATACAAGAGAACATTTAAATTCATGTTCCACAAGCAGGACAACCTCATCTTCCGTTTATTGCTCTCCATTGAACTTGGCAGCTATACCATCACTTCATTTAAAACTGAAAGAAAACAAAAGCTTTGTCGTCAACTGCACAAGTTAGAATTTGAACCAATCTTAAAACAGAGTACTTGGCAAAATGAGCCACTTCTCATACACAAGTGAGCAATAACTCTAGTTAAAATGAGATAAAGTTCAGGAGAATTTGCATAGTCAACCTGGTAAAACTCACAAATGTTAGCACCCTTATGACTTACTGCCAGTGAAATTGTACAGAACAAAATAAATGTCACTTTTGAATCAACAGTAGGACTGAGTTTACTTTGGTGCCTCTTGAGAGACCATTTATGCTGAATACTACAATTTTATTTGTTGCATGCTCTAATGAATTTGATGCACAGACTTTTATTTTAGAGTCTTTCTTCGCAAGCTAAAGCTTAAAAATGTGGCCAGTTTAAATTAAAAAAAAAAAAAACAGAACAAAACACAGTTCAAAAGGTTTGGTGTGATTGCTAGCTTCATTTGTGCTTTAAAAACAAATTTTAGTTGATGTTTCAGACCGTTCTGCAATTTGGAAGAGAAAGAAATAAGATTAAAAAAATAAGAATATTAGTGTTGAGAGTCTGTCATTTCACTGGAAAAACCATGCGATGCACTTGTTAATGAAAGAAAAATTAACACCTTCATGTCCACAGGACTCCCAAATGACCACATGCAGCTTCGGAAGACACACTTAAATTTAATGAAAGAACAAGGAAACTTTGCAGACTCACTCAGGGCTACACTAAAGCTAATTTAAAGCAGGATGTTTCTTAGTTGTTTTTGGAGTTTAGTCTCTAAGTCCTGTCTGACACTGCACCCCACTGGACTCATGGCATAGGCCCCCAGGCTCCTCTGTCCATGGGATTTCCCAGGCAAGAATATCGGAATGGATTGTCATTTCTTTCCCCAGGGGATCTTCCCAACCCAGGGACTGAACCCACATCTCCTGCATTGCAGGCAGATTCTTTACTGCTGAACCAATAGGGAAGTCCTTCTTAGCTGTTAGCCAGTGGTTTATCCCACTATTTTTAAAGACAGTCTTTTTCTTCTTGGATAACTTTTTAAACGTGAGAGAAATATAGTATTGAAGAGAGTCAGAAGGAAATCAGCAATAATTTTGAGTGTTGACTATTTGAATTTTACATCCTTTACCACACAGCTTCAATCAAGGCTAATGGCAGGAAAATATAAAAATATTTTGGGCTCTACATTTTGAAAAAGGCTTTTGGCATATTTTGTATTTTAAAACACTCTAGAGAGTCCCTTAAAATGACAAAATCTAGAGTTTTTAGAATTGAAAGGGACATTAGAGATGATCTAACACAGTGGTTCTCAAACTTTGCTGAATATTAGAATCACAGGGGAGTTTTTAAAATTCCTGATGCCCAGTCCAATTAAGTCAGAATCAATGGGGTTAGAAAACAGATATCTGCATTTCTTAAAGCTCATCCAAACTTTTCAACTTATTAAAGAGAAGGAAAACAAATAAGAGAATATGAGGAAGGAAAGAAAGGAGGAAGGAAGAAAGTTTGCATTTTCCTGTTTTCAATTGAGAGGAAGGCAAAAGAGAAAAGAATTTATTAGACTAGCTTTCTTGGTAGTTCAGAAGGAGTTATGAAAAAAAAATACCTGCAGGAAGTCAGAATCAGCAAATTGAAAATAAAGGCACGCAGCATGTTAGGGAGAGCAGAACAGATACTACTTACTACTAACATATATTGAATTTCCATGGAATAATTAGCTGGAACTTTATAAATCACCAGCTAATTCAACCATATCATGGAATTCCCAAGTATTTTTGGACTATATTATTTCTACCTGTGAAGAATATTCATCAAGTTAATATTAACTGAAGCCCATTTACATGACATTAAGAGATAATTGCTGCACATATAATGGGGCCCCTGATGGACAATCACCTGTTCTTTATAGAGTCTAACAAAAGACAAAGATAAGTTGACAGGTGGTTACCAGGGCATGTTAGGTCTATGAGAAGGGAAACTCCTGGTACCAAAGGATCATGAAGGAGCAGCACCAAACTCTGCCCTGTGAGTTAGGAAGCTCTCCCAGGGCAAGTGATCTTCAATTCAAAACAAGAGGATTAATGGAAACCAGCCAGGCAAAGGGCTGGCCCAGAGATCCCCTGCAGAGGGGAACACATGTGCACATGTAGGGAGCAGAGCCAGAGCCCTGCTTAAGAAACAGGATGAAACTCATTTTAGCTAGACAGAAGACAGAGAACAGAAATGCAGAGGCAAGACTGAAGAACAGGCGTTGCTCAGGGTGTGCAGTGTCTGTAAGACACTCGTAAGGAGTCTGAGATTTCCCTGGTGGCTCAGACGGTAAAGTGTCCGCCTACAATGCAGGAAATCCAGGTTCAATCCCTGGGTGGGGAAGATCTGGAGAAAGAAATGGCAACCTACTCCAGTATTCTCACCTGGAAAATCCCATGGACGGAGGAACATGGTCAGCTATAGTCCACGGGGTCGCAAAGAGTCGGACACGACTGAACGACTTCACTTTCTTAAGGAGTCTGGGCATTCCTGAGTATAAAGGACAGCCATTTAGGGGTCTAATCAGAAGGATGATATGATAATTCACCCTGGAAGCAATGTGGAGAATGGATTACAAGAGGTAAAGTCTAAGGGTGACAGACCAGTGAGAAAGTGGCAAATTTTAGTCTGGCACAAGGGACTGCTGACTTGCCTTAGAGTACTAACGGAGAGAAGTGAATCCCAACAGACACATGGAGAGAGTAAATTCATAGAGCCAATGGGATGGCTGAAAAGAAAGAGAAGAACTAAGGATGAAACTCATATTAAACTTTAACAAAAAACTCTGCCTTTCATTTTGATAGAAAACATGGTCTAAGGAGCAAGTTTGGTGATGGTGATGAAGGGGAGTGAAGATTTCTGTTTTGGAAATGCTTGGACAAAAATGTCTATAGCCATCCACTTGGAAATATTTAGTGAGAGCGTAATTTTATGGATTTGAATCCGTGGAGAAAGATTCAGTTTAGAGATCAAGAAAACAGCATAAAATCGATCTTTTAAATCATGGAAATACAAACACAAATTCTTAGAGGTGTTTCTGGAAATATGATCTAGAAGTAGATACATGTTTCTACCTTGTAATGGAGAAGGAAATGGCAACCTGCTCCAGTACTCTTGCCTGGAGAATCCCCATGGACAGAGGAGCCTGGCAGGCTACAGTCCATGGGGTTACAAAGAGTTGGGCATGACTGAGTGACTAAGCACGGCACACTTGTAAACTCTCTTAAGTGTGGAATCATTTCAACTTATTCACCAAATTCTCCCCATGGCAAAGATTGGTGTCTGATCATTTTATTCAAATAAAATGCTATCCAAAAGAAAATTGTGTGGGAGAGAGCTGGAAATGTATTTAAAATGGCAGAAACCTGATAAGTGTTCTGGCATTGATGGGAAGCAGCTATCAGAACAGAAGAAGTTAAAGGGACAGTAGAGAAGGAAATGCTCAGAAGGGTTTGAAAATCACTCAGTTGTGTCTGACTCTTTGTGACCCCATGGACTATACAGTCCATGGAATTCTCCAGGTCAGAATACTGGAGTGGGTAGCCTTTCCCTTCTCCAAGGGATCTTCCTGAACCAGAAATTGAACCAGGGTCTCCTGCATTGAAGGTGGATACTTTACCAACTGAGTTATGAGGGAACACTGTGAAGGATGGGCTTCAGAGATATATGGAAGGAATCACCTTTGGCATGAGGAGGGATCTGATATAATACAACTTGGATGTCTATATGTTTACAGATGCTTTAGACAAATTGAGGGAGTTTTCTGGTGGCTTCTCTGTGTAGCAGGGCTGCTGAAAAGATGAAGGGATCATAGGCTTGAGAAGAGTAGACTGTAAGTAATATGTACTGAGCGCCGAAGAATTGATGCTTTTGAAGTGTGGTGTTGGAGAAGACTCTTGAGAGTCCCTTGGACTGCAAGGAGATCCAACCAGTCCATTCTGAAGGAGATCAGCCCTGGGATTTCTTTGGAAGGAGTGATGCTGAAGCTGAAACTCCAGTACTTTGGCCACCTCATGCGAAGAGCTGACTCATTGGAAAAGACTCTGATGCTGGGAGGGATTGGGGGCAGGAGAAAAAGGGGATGACAGAGGATGAGATGGCTGGATGGCACCACAGACTCGATGGACGTGAGTCTGAGTGAACTCCGGGAGTTGGTGATGGACAGGGAGGCCTGGTGTGCTGTGATTCATGGGGTCGCGAAGAGTTGGACACAACTGAGCAACTGAACTGAACTGAACCAAACTGAATATGTACTTGCAGTAAATAGGAGGTTGCTGCCTGGAAAGCACAGAAAAAAGCCTGAGGGAAAGGAGTAGGCCTCAGCTAGGCTTGGAGTCAAGAACTGACACCAGCAACACGTACCCAACCTTGTTATCTGGTTAGAGGACAATAGCTGGTGCTCAGGCAGGAAGACGACCCTGACCCAGGTTTGTTGTGTTACCAGACAGGTGTGATGGAGGTCAACAAAAGAGTGACACCTGACTGCTTTGGATTTTTTAATGCATAAATAAGATAACTTATTGTGTGTTATGCTCTAAGATTATATATTTTTCTAATTATGGAACAATTCTAAACCCAGTGAGTTGTTCTTTCAGAGACTATCATAGTTCTTCAGTTGACAGCAAAGGACAAACTGAAAGATAGAATTTGGCTGCTGTATATAAATAATGCAGTACATCATGATGATAACACTTAGTCCATCAATCCTTGTCAAGAACGCAAACTCACACTGACTTTACAAAAACAATCAGCTGCTACAAAGAAGATGAAATCCAGTGCCATATGCAATGGTCAAAGATTCACATTGCCTTCGTTTTTAGACCTTAGACTGTGAATTATTTCGTTTCTAAATGTAAAGCTGCACAGCCACAGTAGACACATAATCTCCAAGGAAAATGAGTAGAAAAAGAAATTGGCTATATTGATCACTTATTAAGCATAGGGACTCAAGAAACACCAGGACATTTGATCAATCATCACATTACCCATTTAATTATGTTTTTCAGGTAGAAAGGGTATGTAATGCTAAAATTAGAGAAAAAATTTGCAAAGTCTAATTTTGTGTTTTATTTAGAATCTTATTTTTAAAAGTCATAATTTAAGACAGCAGTAAAATGATAGTTTCAAACTCCAGCATGCAAAAGTTGAAGCAATATATTTCACTGTTTTAAGGGCAGCCCTGATTATTTACTGCTAGAACATTTAAAGTAATCAATCGTTTCATTAAATAACATGTTTATAAACTGTGCCACTGAACCTGACTATATATGTTCCTCCATTTGGTGCGTGGAGGAAAGAAATCACAAAAATTAAAACTAGTTCTTTTTCAGCTAAAGATAGGCAGTAGAGACACCTATCTAACTTACAGAATATAAGTCATATTTTACAAGTCTGATTTATATCTTGATTAAATTTTATAAAAAGTGAATGATTTCATATTTATCTTTTACAGTAATATTTTCACATGAAAGCAACATTTTATAGAATAGCTGCCAAATGCTCTAATTTCAGGTAATCTCTAACATTTCAGAATTTATATCATTTATCCAAAGATAAAACAACCTTAGAAGAAATATAAATTACTTTGATAGGCCACTCTCTGTAAATAGATTCCTGATAAACAATTTGATGTATTTACTTGCTTATTTAAATTTTCATATATCCTTTGATTCTATCATTATGTAATTCAGCCAATGTTAGAATATTTCATTATTGTATAGTAATATTAGTTAATATTTTCATGACTATGTAGCAAACACTATACTAAGTGCTTTATGGGTATTATATCATTTAATCTTCATAATATGCCTATGATAAACTTTTCTGATATTGTTAATAAGTCTCATTTTATTTATGAAAAACTGAAATTTATTGAAGTTCCAGAATGTAAAGGCATAGAATAACAAGGGCAAAATAAAATTCCCATGTAGTCAGCATGGCTCCAGGAATAAGAAACCATGCCTGTTGGAGTGATTTCCCTTGCCCCTGTTTTCCTTCACCTTTCTATTTGCTGCTTCAAGTTCTTAATTTTTAAAAGTTCTTTTCATTCTCTGACTAGAGGTCAGTTATTTAGTATTATTACGTGTTGTCTACCTTCTCATCTTTGGATAATTTCAGCCTCTTGGAAAATTAAGTGGATGAACAACATATGAATCATTGCTTGAGCCAATGATAGCAAGCACTAGAATAATACCTGGTTCACAGTAGGATATATACACACACATACAAATATACGCATATACACGGGGAAAGAGTATCATATTCATATTTGAATGAACTTATACATAAGTTCTATTAGCACAAGAAATACAATGATGACAATTATTTGAAAATAATGAAACACTTGCAATAGAAATAAAGCTTTTAGAAAAGTGAGGTAAATATCTCACCAGCAATTTGGCTAGAAAGAGGTAAAATCCAGGTAACATTTCACACACTGATATTACTGTCATTCTGTTGTTTCAGTCTGTATTGTATACAAACATGAACATAAAGGCATTTTTCCTTAGACTTTAAGTTAATAATAACAACACCTTCATTTTATTGATCACTTACTGTGATCCAAGCACCTTCATATTTAGAAAAAAATCAAAACAATTGCCTATATTCAGAGCATGTGAATTCTGGCAACATAATTAAATCAAGAACCTGAACTATTAATTACCACTTTATAGCATTATGTTAAAATTCAACATTTTTCCTAATTCTAAAAACAGTATATGTTCTAGGGGGAAAAAAAAGGATAGCCACATGCGAAACAGGGAAACTGGACCCCTTCTCTGCATTTCACTCTTGAACCCTAGCAGTAGCCACTGTAGTGAAGTTCACTCAGTTGTATCCAACTTTTTGCAACCCCTTGGACTGTAGCCTGCCAGGCTCCTCTGTCCATGGAATTCTCCAAGGAAGAACACTGGAGTGGGTTGCCATTCCCTTCTCCAAGGGATCTTCCCAATCCAGGGATCAAACCCAGGTCTCCAGCATTGCATCAGATTCTTTATCATCCAAGCCACCAGGAAAGCCCACTGTTAGCTCATTCTTTTGTACCTTTCCAAAATTTACAAGTCAGTACTCTTATATTTGTTTTATACAAATAAACATAAATGGTGTTTATACTGGAAATATAACCTTAGAAGTAAGTGTTTGCTTCAGAAAATTTTATTGACATTGCCTAGTATCCTTTCAATATTATTATCCCAATCTAGAATATCACTAATAGAGAACTGTACAAAAAAGATCTTAACAACCAAAATAATCACGATGATATGATCACTCACCTAGAGCCAGACATGCTGGAATGTGAAGTCAAGTGGGCCTTAGAAAGCATCACTACGAACAAAGCTAGTGGAGGTGATGGAATTCCAGTTGAGCTATTTCACATCCTGAAAGATGATGCTGTGAAAGTGCTGCACTCAATATCCTATCAAGTTTGGAAAACTCAGCAGTGGCCACAGGACTGGAAGAGGTCAGTTTTCATTCCAATCCCAAAGAAAGGCAATGCCAAAGAATGCTCAAACTACCACACAATTGTACTCATCTCACACACTAGTAAAGGAATGCTCAAAATTCTCCAAGCCAGGCTTCAGCAGTACGTAAACCGTGAACTTCCAGATGTTCAAGCTGGTTTTAGAAAAGGCAGAGGAACCAGAGATCAAATTGCCAACATCCACTGGATCATGGAAAAAGCAAGAGAGTTGCAGAAAAACATCTATTTCTGCTTTATTGACTATGCCAAAGCCTTTGACTGTGTGGATCACAATAAACTGTGGAAAATTCTGAAAGAGATGTAAATACCAGACCACCTGACCTGCCTCTTGAGAAACCTATATGCAGGTCAGGAAGCAACAGTTAGAACTGGACATGGAACAAGAGACTGGTTCCAAATAGGAAAAGGGTACGTCAAGGCTGTATATTGTCACCCTGCGTATTTAACTTCTATGCAGATTACATCATGAGAAACGCTAGGCTGGAAGAAGCACAAGCTGGAATCAAGATTGCCGGGAGACATATCAATAACCTCAGATAGGCAGATTACACCACCGTTATGGCAGAAAGTGAAGAAGAACTAAAGAGCCTCTTGATGAAAGTGAAAGAGAAGAATGAAAAAGTTGGCTTAAAGCTCAACATTCAGAAAACGAAGATCATGGCATCTGGTCCCATCACTTCATGGGAAATAGATGGGGAAACAGTGGAAAAGTGTCAGGCTTTATGTTTTGGGGCTCCAAAATCACCGCAGATGGTGATTGCAGCCATGAAATTAAAAGATGCTTACTTCTTGGAAGGAAAGTTATGACCAACTTAGATAGCATATTCAAAAGCAGAGACATTACTTTGCCAACAAAGGTCCGTCTAGTCAAGGCTATGGTTTTCCCAGTGGTCATGTATGGATGTGAGAGTTGGACTGTGAAGAAAGCTGAGCGCCGAAGAATTGGTGCTTTTGAACTGTGGTGTTGGAGAAGACTCTTGAGAGTCCCTTGGACTGCAAGGAGATCCAACCAGTCCATTCTGAAGGATATCAGCCCTGGGATTTCTTTGGAAGGAATGATGCTAAAGCTGAAACTCCAATACTATGGCCACCTCATGCAAAGAGTTGACTCATTGGAAGACTCTGATGCTGGGAGGGATTGGGGGCAGGAGGAGAAGGGGATGACAGAGGATGAGATGGTTGGATGGCATCACCGACTCGATGGACGTGAGTCTGAGTGAACTCCGGGAGTTGGTGATGGACAGGGATGCCTGGCGTGCTGCGATTCAGGGGTCGCAAAGAGTCGAACACGACTGAGCAACTGAACTGAACTGAACTCTTCTTTAAGGTTCACGTCATTGGGTTAGGACTGTTTGCAAATAAACCTACATTATCGTAAGCATTATAGACATATGATTTCCATTCCTCCTTAATATAAGCAATTTAGAACTTAGTTCCAACAAAATAAAAACTCTGAGTTTTGTTACATGAGAAGAAAAAATAAGGGATGATCTGCTTAACTGTATAACTAATCTACAAGATACACAAACATGGAGACTCTTTAATTCTATTCTGAATGTGGGCCACAAAGTGAGATTGCTGTTGGCAATTTTTTTTCCCAGACCCAGGGTTAGGAAACTCAAGAGGCACGTCACTACACACTAAAGGGTCTTCAAAAGACCTACCTTCCATCCTTACCCTCTTCTCCCTAACCTTGAGGATGGAGTAACTCTTTACAGGAGATCATACAATTTGTAAGCATAGAGTCAATACATGAATGCTGTTGGATCATATCAAAATCCTGTGTTAAATGAAAAAGCAGGAAATATTCTATAAGCTCTTTCTAGAGTTGGAGAGAAGAAAAGAAAGATCTGGAAAGGTATATGCAAAGAGATCAAAAACAGCCATCTCTAGATAGGGAGTAATCAAAATATTTCAATATTCTTCATCATGTTTATCTTTATTTTGTAATATTTCCCAAAATTTTGTGCAGTGCTTTTTTGAAATAAGAAAAGAATCTACTTAAAAATCTCTTAACATTTTAAAATCCAATTAGCAGCTAGGTAGAAGAAGAAATGATAACTACCAAGGTTGAACTGAAAGTTACAGAGGTTAGGGAGCATTATGATGGGTCATTATGATGTTTAGTGAGCATATTTACTTAGTGCTAAAAATGTGCTCTTTAGGAACTCAGTCTATTCCCATCAACCATATGACATGCATACTAGTATCAACATACTACTACTATTATCAATCACTTTGTGATTAGAAACAAATAGTGAATAAAAAGTAAGGTTAAATAACTCACTTGAAATTCCACATCTAATATGTAATAACACCTATATTCAGCCCCATGAAATCTGATTTCTTATTCTTTGATCTAGAACCTGACAGGAAATGAAGTAAAATCCATGGAGTAGGCAACCATAAAAATATTATCGAAATGTAATTACTGGTCTAGATCACTTATACAGCCCAATTCTGAGAAAACTATCTTAGGCATTCATTAATTCCTTGAGTCATTCAAAAATGTTTCATCACCCCTGTTTTATTCAGGGCTTCCCTGCTGGCTCAGCTGGTAAAGAATCTGCCTGCAATGCGGGAGACCTGGCCTTGATTCCTGATTTGGGAAGATCCCCTGGAGAAGGGAACAACTACCTACTCCAATATTCTAGCCTGGAGAATTCCATGGGCTGTATAGTTATGGGGTTGCAAAGAGTCGGACAGGACTGAGCGACTTTCACTTCACTATTATATTCAAAGCAGAGGGCCAATTGGTGTGAGTTAAACTGCAAACTTATGACACAGCCCTGTGCTGTGCTTAGTTGCCAACTGTTTGTGACCCCATGGACTGTAGCCTGCCAGGTCCCTCTGTCCGTGGGATTCTCCAGGCAAGAATACCAGAGTGGGTTGCCATGCCCTCCTCCAAGGTATCTTCCCAATCCAGGGATCGAACCCAGGTCTCCTGCATTGCAGGCAGTTTCTTTGCTGTCTGAGCCACCAGGGAAGCCCATGACACAGTACTGGTCTTACCTAATTTATTCTTCAAATTTTATCTAGACAACTTAAAATTCACCTTTTCTGGGTCTTCCTAAAAGAAGAGAAATAGAAAAAATTGACTGTTTGAAAGCATCAGATTATTAACATGAAATTTGACATTAGAATGTTCCTTTAACTGTCACTTAAAATAAAAAAGAGACATAGTTTATCACAGAAAGAAGACTAATGCTTATGTTCAGAGGATCCCTCATGAATGATTTATACACCTTTGATTTTCCCATGAAGCCACTAGTTACTGATGTAAGCTTATAAGCTACTGTGATTTAGTTTACTTCTGGAAAGAGAATCTATTTTATGTTCATTTCAAATCCCTTATCATGTTTCTCACTTTGATTAATATAATTATGTTTCAAGCTTTTTAATGTAATTACTTAATTACTAAATAAGCCATTTCTAATACTATTGGGAGTCGAGTTCAATTTTAGTATCTTTATTGGCATGATAAAATCGAGAAGAATTTCCAGGATCAATACAGACACTCTTCAGGCAGGATGTCATAATTCACAGCAGTCAAAGAAATTACACACTGCATCCTCAATTGAGGAATTATTCATATTTGGATATTCCACTATCACCATTTTCTCAGAAGAGTTTTCTTGGAACATTCCTTCTTGCTTTAATCTTTTTTTTTTTTAGTTTTGTTCTTTAACAATAAAAGCAAGGGAAGAAAGGAAGGAGGAAGAGAGGGAGAGAGGGTGAGAGAGAAAGAGGAAAGGCTGGAGAAATAAAGAAATCCTGGAACTACTTACAATTTCTACAGATCCTATTGTTTAAGGGCATGGAGTCAAAAGTTCAAGAAACATCCAAGAGCATGGCAATGATACTCCTTGAAGGGGTGGCTTCTGAGTACAGGGTGACTCTACCTCTGTTCTTCTCAGTTCTCTTGCCTTTGCTTGACTTTAGTCCCCGGTCCTGTATCAGAAGGATCTCTCTTACAGCGCCAAGAAGACAAAAAGCAGTAATAAGATGTGAAACCCCGTCCTGTGAGATTCAGAAGAAGAGACTCTCTGAGAAGCACTTTTTGCTGAGAGCAAGAGGATTTCTTTTCCAGAAAATTCAAGTAGTGGAATTTTCCCCACTACTTCAGTTCAGTTCAGTTCAGTCGCTCAGTTGTGTCCAACTCTGTGACCCCACGAATCGCAGCATGCCAGTTCTCCCTGTCCATCACCAACTCCTGGAGTTTACCCAAACTCATGTCCATTAAGTAGGTGATACCATCCAGCCATCTCATCCTCTGTCGTCTACTACTCCTCCTGCCCCCAATCCCTCCCAGCATCAGTCTTTTCCAATGAGTCAACTCTTCGCATGAGGTGGCCAAATACTGGAGTTTCAACTTTAGTATCAGTCCTTCCAGTGAACACCCAGGACTGATCTCCTCTAGAATGGACTGGTTGGATCTCCTTGCAGTCCAAGGGACTCTCAAGAGTCTTCTCCAACACCACAGTTCAAAAGCATTAATTCTTCGGTGCTCAGCCTTCTTCACAGTCCAACTCTCACATCCATACATGACCTCTGGAGAAACCATAGCCTTGACTAGACGGACCTTTGTTGGCAAAGTAATGTCTCTGCTTTTTAATATACTGTCTAGGTTGGTCATAACTTCTTCCAAGGAGTAAGCGTCTTTTTTTCTTTTTTTGCCATTTTTCAACTTTATTTTTATTATTATTTTTACTTTACAATACTGTATTGGTTTTGCCATACATTGACATGAATCTGCCATGGGTGTACTTGAGTTCCCAATCCTGAACCCCGCTTTTATGGCTGCAATCACCATCTTCAGTGATTTTGGAGCCCCAAATAACAAAGTCTGACATTGTTTCCACTGTTTCCCCATCTCTTTGCCATAAAGTGATGGGACCAGATGCCATGATCTTCGTTTTCTGAATGTTGAGCTTTAAGCCAACTTTTTCACTCTCCTCTTTCACTTTCATCAAGAGGCTTTTTAGTCCTCTTCACTTTCTGCCATAAGGGTGGTGTCATCTGCATATCTGAGGTTATTGATATTTCTCCCAGCAATCTTGATTCCAGCTTGTGCTTCTTCCAGCCCAGTGTTTCTTATGATGTACTCTGCATAGAAGTTCAATACGCAGGGTGACAATATGCAGCCTTGACGTACACTTTTCCTATTTGGAACCAGTCTGTTGTTCCATGTCCAGTTCTAACTGTTGCTTCCTGACCTGCATATAGGTTTCTCAAGAGGCAGGTCAGGTGGTCTGGTATTCCCATCTCTTTCAGAATTTTCCACAGTTTATTGTGATACACACAGTCAAAGGCTTTCGTATAGTCAATAGAGCAGAAATAGATGTTTTTCTGGAACTCTCTTGCTTCTTCCATGATCCAGCGGATGTTGGCAATTTGATCTCTGGTTCCTCTGCCTTTTCTAAAACCAGCTTGAACATCAGGAAGTTCATGGTTCATGTATTGCTGAAGCCTGGCTTGGAGAATGTTGAGTATTCCTTTAGTAGCGTGTGAGATGAGTGCAATTGTGCAGTATCTTGAGCATTCTTTGGCATTGCTTTTTTTCTGGGATTGGAATGAAAACTGACCTCTTCCAGTCCTGTGGCCACTGCTGAGTGTTCCAAATTTGCTGGCATATTGAGTGCAGCACTTTCACAGCATCGTCTATTAGGATTTGAAATAGCTCAACTGGAATTCCATCACCTCCACCAGGTTTGTTCATAGTGATGCTTCCTAAGGCCCACTTGACTTCACATTCCAGGATGTCTGGCTCTAGGTGAGTGATCACATCATTGTGATTATCTGGGTCGCAAAGATCTTTTTTGTACAGTCCTTCTGTGTATTCTTTCCATTTCCTCTTAATATCTTCTGCTTCTGATAGGTCCATATCATTTCTGTCCTTTATTGTGCCCATCTTTGCATGAAATGTTCCCTTAATATCTCAAATTTTCTTGAGGAGATGTCTAGTCTTTCCCAGTCTTTTGTTTTCCTCTATTTCTTTGCACTGATAACTGAGGAAGGCTTTCTTATCTCTCCTTGCTATTCTTTGGAACTCTGCATTCAAATGGGTATATGTTTCCTTTTCTCCTTTGCTTTTCACTTCTCTTATTTTCATCACGATTTATAAGGCCTCCTCGGATAGCCATTTTGCTTTTCTGCGTTTTGTTTTTCCTGGGGATGGTCTTGATACAAATATTAAGAGGTTTTTAAGTAATGCACAAAGAATATTTTGTTTATTGATTTTAATATGCCTTAGAAAAAATAAAATTGATATATGAAATCACCCTTATTAATTTCATTGGTAATTTTAAGTTAAATGTGATAATTTTATAAAATGTTATACAATTAAATGATGGTAAATAGTTACAGTAAAAATTCTGGCTATCATAACAATAGTTGATTTTTGGAAATACTACACAGCACTGAAAATCAACAGCAGCAAGAACAACAACTATTATTACTATACCACACACACACATACACACACACACACACAGAAAGAACTTCAGAGGACAAGGGTCATCAAGGGCAAGAGGACAAGAATGGTAACAAGAAGCATAATTATAAGGCAATAATACACTGCATTTTATACCAAATTAATTTGTGAGCATTATGATCATAAACATATTTTAATCTCACAAAAAACCTTTTGATTTAGTACAGAATATATTAATAAAGTTTCAGAGATAAAGAGGACCTCAGAGACTACATGATCTATCTCCCTTGTTTTTTAAATGAATAAAGGGAAGTCTAGAAATGTAGTCATGTGCCACCCAGCCAAGTATGTGCACATTTGGAATTAAAATCTTAATCTCCTGATCCCTAAACCAGCATTTGTCTGTTTTACTGTACCATGCCATCTAAGTTTTCCCTTCCCTATAGTTATTCTTATTTTAGGGAAAGGAAAACTTAGACTCTGGTGCTAATGAGTGACTAGAAGCCAGTTTAGATGTCAGGCTCATGCTTCTACTACCTGCCACACTATGAGGTTGAGAATATAATAAAATCCACTCTTCAGTTTACATTCAGTAGAGATTTCTTTTTGTCAAATATGAAAAATAATTGACTATCACAAAAGTCTTACACCAGTTTTTGATTTCCTATTCTAACCACTCATTTAAAATATAGTTGGTTCATTTAGCAGCACAAAAAGGAAATTGGAAGCATCTACATAAAATGTATTAACATACTCTTAGCAATCACTCTCAATTATGTGTAACTTATAATTTGTTTGTTGGTTTCACTTACACATTGAATTCCATTGAATGTTTTCCCATTTATTCCCAGCTGAACTGATTTTGGTGTGTGGTATCTGTTAGATATTAAAAGAATACTCCAGAACTTTTAAATTTTTATTCCAAAGGCAATCTAAAGAATTGGAGGTGAGGATCTAGAATATTTGTAGTGCTAATAAGTGATTAAAGAAGCATCCTCATTCACAGACAGTGGATATGAGAGAACTATGACAGCTAGGCAAATATTTTAACTGAGTCCCTTGAGAGAGGTGGTGAATGATTTTGACAAATGCATGCTAAAAAACAAAGATCTAATAGGTAAAATGCAAGAGTAAATCTTAAGCATCAACATTTTTCTTGTCAAACAGAACTATTAATTCTAGCTCAGGGTCTCATTATGGCAAGACGGAACTACTTTTTATTCATTTGATTTATATATTTGCTGCAGGGAGGTTTCCTACTTTGCATTTTTCAAGCATGAATATTAGGTAAGTTTCTCCTTATATTAGTGGAATCTCATTTTATTACTACCCTGAGCCTTTCAAAACAAGCCACAAGTCATTCATAGTTTTCCTTTATAAACCTGCTTGAGCCTTTATTGGCTGGTCCTTTGCCATCTCACCCTATTGCACATTATCTATTTCATTGGATGATTATCATAGTCATTTGTAAAACGTTTGGTTTGTTTAGTTATACAGGGAACCTCAAAATAAGAAATATGGCCCTCTAGTTCCAATCCAGTTTTTGAACACTACAGTGTGATGGTGTACCACTTACACTCAATGAATTTTAGAAAATATCTACATTTTCTTGCTTATGAATTTTCAACACAAACTCAATATGTGTTTTCAGAATTCTCGGTTCTGGTTATTAAGGCTCGTTAATCTCTAAATGTGCTTTATTGGCTTCTTTGTAACTTTATAATCGTTCCCTTCATAATCTGTCAATTTGACTTTATTTGTTTTTGATCTGTTTATTTTGCTTATCAATGTCTTCATTTCCTCCTTCATATTAGTTTGCTGCTATACTTTTGACTTTATGTTCAAGTCAAATAATGTTGGTTTTATTACATAGCATATTCTAAGAGTAAACTGAATCAAAAACAATTTTAATCATTTAAACTTTTAAAACATATAACTTATAATAATCAGGACTTTTTTATTCTCTAACCTTGGTCCATTAATACCTGTAGTGTATAAAACACTTCTTCTGATATAAAGTAAGCCTCTTGAGAAACCTATATGCAGGTCAGGAAGCAACATTTAGAACTGGACATGGAACAACAGACTGGTTCCAAAGAGGAAGAGGAGTACATCAAGGCTGTATATTGTCACCCTGCTTATTTAACTTATATGCAGAGTACATCATGAGAAATGCTGGGCTGGAAGAAGCACAAGCTGGAATCAAGATTGTCGGGAGAAATATCAATAACCTCAGATATGCAGATGACACCACCCTTATGGCAGAAAGTGAAGAGGACTAAAAAGCCTCTTGATGAAAGTGAAAGAGGAGAGTGAAAAAGTTGGCTTAAAGCTCAACATTCAGAAAACGAAGATCATGGCATCTGGCCCCATCACTTCATGGCAAAGAGATGGGGAAACAGTGGAAACAGTGTCAGATTTTATTTTGGGGGCTCCAAAATCATTGCAGATGATGACTGCAGCCATGAAATTAAAAGATGCTTACTCCTTGGAAGAAAAGTTATGACCAACCTAGATAGCATATTCAAAAGCAGAGACATTACTTTACCAACAAAGGTCCACCTAGTCAAGGTTTTTCCAGTGGTCACGTATGGATGTGAGAGTTGGACTGTGAAGAAAGCTGAGCGCTGAAGAATTGATGCATTTGAACTGTGGTGTTGGAGAAGACTCTTGAGAGTCCCTTGGACTGCAAGGAGATCCAACCAGTCCATTCTGAAGGATATCAGCCCTGGGATTTCTTTGGAGGGAATGATGCTGAAGCTGAAACTCCAGTACTTTGGCCACCTCATGCGAAGTGTAGACTCATTGGAAAAGACTCTGATGCTGGGAGGGATTGGGGGCAGGAGGAGAAGGGGACGACCGAGGATGAGATGACTGGAAGGTACCACGGACTCGATGGACGTGAGTCTGAGTGAACTCCGGGAGTTGGTGATGGACAGGGAGGCCTGGCGTGCTGTGATTCATGGGGTCGCAAAGAGTTGGACACGACTGAGCGACTGAACTGAAGCCATTTTTATAATTAAAAAGATGTCATGTCTTGCTTAATTAAAATTTTAATTATTGATCACTCGCTATTTTGTTATATAAAGAATGACATTTATTTGTGAAAATATTACCATTTATTTATCTTTACTTTCAAATATACAGTTACTAAAGCTATTAAGCCCAGTCTTTCAAATCTCTTATATGTTTACTAATAGTTCATAAAACATAGTTGAGCATAGCTGTCATAATTTTAAAATTCGTTCATTCATTCTTCATTCCACATATATATTTTAAGAATCTGTTGTACCTAATACAGTGAAATAGTAATTTATAGTATCACAGGTATAGTTTCTAACATTAACATGTGAAATTTGTAACATGTTTTTCCTGAAAACACTGAACTAATAGAAACCAAATTAAAATTGATTCTTTTAATTTAAAAATCAGTTTCAGTGCATAAAATTGAACCTCTTATTTTTGAAGTTAATTCACATCATAATGTATTTATTGAAAACAATGTATTCCATTCTATCAGTACTATACCCTTGAAGTATTATCCCTGAAGATTCAACCTTTTAATGTTTCCATCACTGTGACTAGAATCCTAATAATACCTGTTTGTATATAGCGTACTTACCCCCAAATAACTCAAAGCACTTACACAAATCTTTTTTCCCCTAATAGTTGATATCAATCACATAGTCTAACATGTACTCCAATGTTCATCACAGCACTGTTTATAATAGCCAGGACATGGAAGCAACCTAGATGTCCATCAGCAGATGAATGGATAAGAAAGCTGTGGTACATATACACAATGGAGTGTTACTCAGCCATTAAAAAGAATACATTTGAATCATTTCTAATGAGGTGGATGAAACTGGAGCCTATTATACAGAGTGAAGTAAGCCAAAAAGAAAAACACCAATACAGTGTACTAACACATATATATGGAATTTAGAAAGATGGAAATGATAACCCTGTATGCGAGATAGCAAAAGAGACAGAGATGTATAGAACAGTCTTTTGGACTCTGTGGGAGAGGGAGAGGGTGGGATGATTTGGGAGAATGGCATTGAAACATGTATAATATCACATATGAAACGAACTGCCAATCCAGGTTCGATGCATGATACTGGATGCTTGGGGCTGGTGCACTGGGACAACTCAGAGGGATGGGATGGGGAGGGAGGAGGGAGGTGGGTTCAGAATGGGGAACGGGTGTACACCATGGCAGATTCATGTTGATGTATGGCAAAACCACTACAATATTGTAAAGTAATTAGCCTCCAAATAAATAAATAAATTTATATTTAAAAGAATCACATAGTCTAGCCTGTTTTGATTTTAGGTTAAAAAAAAAACTATATGCAGATGGACAAAAAAGAGAATGTCTAAGAATGTTCTTATACAGAATAAGTAGATGGAAGGCAAGAAAGTTTAGTAGAAGTTGAAGAGGATGGGTGGATAATATAACAGGGTGTGCGGCCCTCTTGTGTCTCACAAAGTGCTTCACTCATTCATTTAACCACTCCCTCCGTTCCTACCTAGAGTGCATTCACTTGAGCATATGGATTGAGTCTACTATTTGTGTTTCTAGCATCAGCTTTTACACTAAATAGAGACTTATAAATTATCTAGACTTTCACAGAATCAGATGGGTAAAATTACTTTCTCAAAGACACAAACTTCCACATAAAGGCTGAAAATTCTGATCTTTTCATTTTCATCCTTTCAACACAGATTAGCACACTGGGTCCTACCATGTACCCAATACTATGACAGAGATAAGGGATGAGAAACACTGCCTGATGCCCCCAGCACCAAGGAAAGGGGCCCTTAACACACCTGTGAGTGCACTGTTGCTTCCTAAATTCTAACCCTGCCTCAAAGAGACCAAAATTCTTAATGGAAAGAAACAGCACAGTGCAGAATGTCAGTACATAACATATTTGCCTTGCCCGAGTGACTTTATCCTAAATAAATGCAGATCTGCTCAGTCTTTTTTGGGAGAGTGGTGATTTTCATCCTTCTCCTGGAATTTTCCTTGATGTCTCTGAGAGGGAGGCACCAGTAATTGTCCCTGCCCAGGGACCATTGAGGGGGGACCACTGCTCTCCTCCTCTTGAGAGCGCGCAAAGGGCAGTATTTCATAATACAAGGGTATAGGCTCTAAGCACCAGATCGACCTCTTTCACATCTCAGCTCTACTACTCTTAGCCTTGTCACCTTGAGAAAACCTTCTCTGCCTCAGTTTCTTTTTCATTCTTAAATTGAAAATCTTAGCTGGGATTACAGAATAGAGCGTGTAAAGCAACTCGCGCAATGCCTAGTGCATGAGAAGCATTCAACGACTATAAATTCCCTGCTCCCCTTCTTCTGATGAAAGAAAAATTATTCAAATCCTGCACTAGAATAAAGTTTATTAAGCCCAACTCCCTCCAGTGAGAAGAAATCATTTAAATACATGCAGAGTAATCACATCAAAACACTCTCTTAACTATGAGTAAACACAATCAATAAAAGAAAACCAATACTCTCCTTTGAAAAGTTCCCTCAGCATCCCACTGGCATGCTAAAAACAGTTTTCTTATATTTTCCTTAGGAATCTTTCCACATAGATTAGCGTAAACTCTGCAATCTGCATTCTACATATGCATTCCCTATCTGTAGGCAATGGTATTTACAGAGATTACTAACACTGTGTTCTCTTAAACCCACAATGGCTGCTGCTTTGTGAACAGATTATGCTATACTGTGCCTATCTTAAAGCTGTTCCTTTTTATATTTGTCGTCAAAGCTACTCTTTACAGAATCTTTTGCTCTTCGCAACCCTGCCAGCCTCTCTGATTCCACTTCGGGTGGATGGTTTGGTCCCCAAGGACCCCTGCCCTTCACCGCTGCTCTGTCTTGTTCTCCTTGTTCCTCATGTGACTCGCTGCACACGGAGAAATCCCAGGGCTGCAGCTTCTTTCAGATATTTCTCCTGCCCTTTCTGCTGACACCTTCTCTTTTCCAGCTCCCATTCCAAAACTGTTGGAATATTCCATTGCTGCAGCTCTCCTCAGATACCCAGGAATTCTGCATTGAAATAAGCATTCTTTTGTTGCCAGTGGACCGATACACACCAGGACTAAATCCCCAGGGTCTCCTTCCTGCAATTTAATGTACCACTGCTCAAGATTTGATGCTGTCCAGTTTTCACAGAAGAGTGAAAGCTGCACATTCTCATTGCTTTATGGCACTTGACACTTTGGCCGCGTTGCTTTTCGTTCTTCCCACAACTGGTATCATCGAAGGACAATGGTGAAGTAAGGGAAAGGCAAAATGTGATGTTTTTGCCACTTCTCTCTCTACAAATGCCTGGCAGAGAACTGTTTGCCTCTGGCATCCAGGATTCATGTCCTTGTTATTTTGCTCTTCCCTTTCCGTCATCTTTACTGAGTAGTAAAGAGTGTGTCATTTACCAATGTCACGAGGGATAACAGTAACATCTCCCGAGAATCCCACCAGACATAAAGAGAATGTAAAGTCCAAACAGGATGTATTGTGGTACAGAGAAACGGATCTCTGGTTCACAATGCATGCATGCGTGCTAAGTTGTTTCAGCTGTGTCCGACTCTGCGACCCCATGAACTGTAGCCCGCCAGGCTCCTCTGTCTATGGGATTCTCCAGGCAAGAATTCTGGAGTGGGTTGCCATGCCCTTCTCCAGGGGATCTTCCTGACCCAGGGACCAAACCTGTGTCTCTTATGTCTCCTGCAATGACAGGCACTGTACCACTATGCCATTTACCATTCTTTACCACTAGTTGCCACCTTGGAAGTCCCTGGTTCACAGACCGGTGTTCAAATGCTAACTCCACCAAATATGAGATGTATAACCCTGCATCGATTCATTACTTTCTCTAGGGTTCAGGTTCACCTCCTTGAAACTGATATTGCTAAATAAGATAATGACCATCTAGTAGGCATCCATTTGATAGTGACTACTCTTTTACTAAAAGACTTTTTCCACATGTTTTCTTTTCATTGTCATGCTACATGTCTGTATACATTTTTGTTGGTAGACTGTATTCTTAACCACTATTATATAATGATGTCTTTTCTTCACTTGTGAGGTATTATTTGCAAATATATTTTTCTATCACTTTTCACATCATTATTGTCAGCAGTACATTATGGCTAAGAATATCAGCCCTGGAATTCTGCCCTCATTACAGACTGACTTTGTGGATTTGGGAAAATTGCTTAAAATGTGTGCTTCAGTGATCTTTTCTGTGAAAGAAAAAATATCCAAGGATTTAACTCACAGGTGTCACTGTGAGAGAAAAATGAGTTCATGTTCACAAAGTCCTTAGAACAGTGGCTGCCACACAGTAAGTGTTCAATAAATGACCACTCTCGTCAACTGCTAACTTCCCACGATCTAGTTAATAGACTTGGTATATTTCCTGAAGTGCTGAAGTGTAATATTTATTTTTTCTTCTCACTTGATTCTCATTCAATTCTAATTCTTACCTTTACTGTGCCCATTAGAATTCAAATCTGACTTTCATGAGTTATGGTATTTTATGCACAGGCTACCATCTAAATGATTACAAAATGGAAAAAGAAGCTGACTCCAAACAGAAGAGGATGGCATCTATATTATATGACATCACTTCATCCCCAAATACATCATTCACTTGGCGTTTAATGCCTTTTGCAACCCAAATTCTCTGTCAGTAATGGGCAGTCCATTATAAAGCCCATTAGGTCTCACTTAAATGACTTTCATTTTCATCTCACCCTAATATTGTAATACAGATAAAAACACTCAGCAAACTATGTAATATTGAGGTTTAAAATGTTAAATCTATGACTTGTGGGCAACATCTGCAATCACAGTGTGGAAATGGTTTGGTCTTTTTCTCCATGGGCGGTTGTATGTACAGCCCTGACTCCAGTTTGCTCTTTTCTAGTTATGACAACCACTCTCCTGAACTGGCTGTGCTAATAATAACCTGTAACCTCAGGCAGTTCAGGTTCTTTTTTCAAATTATGAAATATTTCAGGAAAACAGAAAAGTGTGATTAGTACAATCAACACCCACATATCTAACTACCACCTGATTTTGCCAAAGTTTAACATTTTCATCTGTTTCACTTTTTTCTTTTTAAAGCAAAGCATTAAAGCAAAGCATTAAAGACATGATGGTACGTTTATATTTACCCTTCTTGATTCCATTCCATTTCCTTGCCCATTCTAAAGAGGAAATTATTAATATAATTGCATATTTATCATTTTAATATATGGTGTATATTTTAATATATACACCTGCTAGATAAGTATGAAAGTGAAAGTGAAGTCGCTCAGTCGTGTCCGACTCTTTGCGACCCCATGGACTGTAGCCTACGAGGCTCCTCCATCCATGAGAGTTAAGAGAGTATTAGAAAACTCTAGATTTGTGTGGATCCATGGAGAGTATTTTCTAATACTCTCTTAACTTTATATATAGTACTATACTAAATGTACCCTTTCACATTCTTTTTCCTTAAATCTGTTTTTGAAATTTATCCACAGATCTCTAATTAGTACGTTGTAATTGCTTTATTGTGTTCTATTGTGTACATATACTGGAATGCATTTACCTTTTCTCCTGTTGATGGGTATTTAGGATTTAGGTTCTTCCAGTTTGTTTTGCTTTTGCTGTTATGTTTTAGTATGTTTCTCCTGAAGCACTGTGCAAAACAATGTCTTTTGGATATCTATCTAGAGGCAGAGTTATTGGGTCAAATGATATGCATGTACTAGACCATTTACAAGCTACTCTGCCAGGCAGCGCACCTACATTCCCACCATCAGTGTGCGTCTCCACTGCTCCACATTCTTGCCATCACTTGGTGCTGTTGGACTGTTTATTCTCTATAAATGGACAGGGATAGTATCGCCTCTCTTTACTGCTCTAGTTTGTCTTTTCCTGATTACTGTTCACTTTTCTTTTACTTAAATTGGGGAAACAGACATCTAAAGTTAAGTATCCAATATTGATATTAAGTGACTGACTCGCCATCATGTATTTTCCAGTGGGTTTCTTACATTTTTTTCGAAAAACTATTACATACTCATTATTTTTTTTCAATTACTTTGTTCTTGGGATTACCTAATCAAATGCCATGAAGGAAAGATAAAAGGGTGCAAATAAACTGTGTCTATTTATTTTAGTTCTTTTTTATTTTAAATCTACATTGAATCTACATGGAATATAAGAAACATATTAGAGAATTAACTATAAATGTGCACTATGTGGGGCTACAGGTTCTTTCTAACTATGTCATCTCATGTGGTTATTTAATAAATAGCTGCTGATGATACAATAATAACATGATGATGATAATCATTATAATAAGATTCGTCACCTATTCTTGTTTATGTTCTGAGAGTTAGAAATTGCTGTGATTGTGGCTGGCTGCTCTTTTCAAATAAACAAGTTTCTTCACCCTAACTCTGCTTTTCTTCCAGGAGAACAGACTGAGATAACTCCACTTTGTTAAGGTATCATTAGTATAAGGACTCCTATTTTTACAGCCAAGTAGAGCCATAGGTTTACCTTCAAAAGCCATTTGAGAGTAAACCAGGCTACAGTTTAAAAATCCTTCAGAGGTGCACCATTCACTTTAAAAGAAAAATGTCAATTATATAGAATTACACACAAATTCTTGTACATTTCTGGCAATATTGAACTACTCACTTGCCCTTCGCAAATCTTTCTCAGTCTCTGCCATTTAGCAACAGAAGCATTATCTCGTCCATAAACACTGTTTACATATATTCCTAGTTTCCTAGCACATATTCCTAGATTTCTTCCTACCACTCTGGCCATTGTTTTTTTGTCATTTTTTGTCAACTGACTATCCCAATTTATCTATCTCTATGCCACCAACTTTATCATATTCAAAATTGAGCATGGGCTTCCTCTAACTGCCCACAAAGCCTTCAGTGTTGAGCACAACCACTGACTCAACCACACAAGACAGGAGTGTGTACAGGTGCTCTCATTTCCAGCAGCTAGTCCTTTCATCTTCTGCCCTTTATATCACCTTGGAATCCACTCCCTTTTCTTCACCTCCACCCTCAACTCCATCATCACACCTCTGCACTTTCCATACAGCCTTGCTAAGAATCCTCACCCTCACACTTTCCAGTCTTCATCTCTTAACTATGGACTGACCTCCCAAATCAGAGCCCCTTCCCCTGACCTCCTTTCACACCTATTCCTCCCAGAAGCCCCCTGGCACGTCTCCTACAGCTTCACTGCCATAGCCATATCCTTGTTCTGTGTTCTGGTCCTTCCCCACTAGACCACATCACCTCTGAAGACAAAGGCCTATCCTTCATCTCTTTATCGCTGGCACCTAGAATACACCGTGCCATCATCACGTTCAAAAACCATTTGGTAACAGAACTGGTGACAATAAATCTAATGAGATGGACATTATAAAGGAAAGTAGTCTTAGGTTGCTTTTCCTCTTTTGTTGTTTTTGACGAACAGACATTTCTGCCTCATATAAAAACAATTCTAACTTTTAAAAGTATTTAAATAGTTTTGTCCTAACATTATAATTAAAAGCATTGCAATAGAAACAAAAATCTTAAGGAATTCAGACCAAAAACCAATTACAGTAGACAGATGCCATAGCTTATTGCTGTAATGCTACCTTCGTATTCTGTGCAAAAAAAAATGCTGTTCCATTCCTTCCTGAAAGATATATTTTTTGATTAGTTTCTAAGTATCAGTTACCATCCAGAAGACAATGGGAAAAAAATCTATAAAAACTATTATTTTCAGTGACATTCTGTGTACCAGAGAAAGCTCTGTGATGGGCTGAAATTCAGTTTAACAAACAAAGCAAACAACTGTCACAAGAAGTCAATATCTACAGAAGTGTTTCTAAACATGCCTGTAAGTGAGTCTACATTAAACAGCACCATGATGAAAGTATATATGTAGACTACATATATAATCTGTATAACAATGAAATTGAATATTTCTGAATAAATAGGCTCCTTTTAAATGTCAAAAAAATTATAAGCTCTCACATAATCGGAATTGCACTCCTAAGGTTCATTGGTTATGAAAAAGCTTAATGACAAAAAAGCTACTACTAATTAAGTAAACTAAATAAAAATCTTCTAATCCCAATAGTCCCCACATATCTTTCAAAATAATAGTGTGTGTTTGTGAATGTAGTATCAAATGTTACTTTGCCTCCAAAGAGACTTGTTAATCTGAAACCAATTGAGAGCTACTGATACCTTCTATATAGGCATTACTGGTTAGAAAGCAAGGATCATTTCTAGCTGACTTAAAATCCTTTGTGCCTGGAACAGTGTCTGGAAGGATACCATAATGAAAAAGTAATCTTAAATTGGACTGAGGCTTCTAGGTTGTTGAAAATAAATTCCACATATAGTTACTAAGATGCTTGGATCCAGTTGGTATGCCTTACTGCACTTTCCATGATAGCCTCTGCCTTTGCCATGGATTTAATGAAGGGAAGTGATGGTCTGTGGAAGGCCTCAGATAGAAAGGCTTTACAGAAGTGTCAGGGTGACTGTGTGTCAGTGGCATGAGGGATCCAGTGGCACTGATTAATTTCAGTGCCGGCACTTTATATGGAAATAGGAAGACACACAGGGCACAAAATTGTAACTATATTATACATGGAGTCCTTTTAACCTGTCTGAACATAATTGCTGGCAGCCAGAATCTCAACCTATATGAATCCATGGGAATTTTTTTCATGGATTTTCCTAAGATGAAACTTTTGTCCTGTATCCTTAAATTCTTGTTTTAGCTTTAGGCTTCATAGTCAGACTGCATAAATATTCTTGAGCTGTGCTTTGAGAAGCCAAGCTCTCCAGAGAATAGCACAGGCAGTAGACTGCAGTTTAGGATGTTAAAATTGTTTCTAATTCTGTGATATCATGTATTTTCACACACATACACACACACACAAAAACTGATATGTGTTTAACTTGCTACACTTTCCATTCTGTACTTTTAGAAGGGATTGTAAGGTATAACAGTCTATCCCTGATTTAAAAGAGAAAGAGATAAGATATCCAGATGAAGGAACAGAAGATTTATTAATGGAAAATTAAATAAAATACTCTTTAAAGTATAAAAAAAGACAATTCAGCAATAAATCTTGCAGTACAGGCTGATAGGCTGTGCTTAAGATCTTATCAAGCTTGTATTTAAGGAATTTAGGAGACAACCACACTGGATCAAGACAATATATTTCACATCTATTCTCCAAGCGCTTGTTTTATTTTGATAAATATAAGCTAAAAATCCACAACAGCAGGCCTTTAGTTGGATTCTTTATACAAATTACTCTTTATTGCCCTTTTGTATATTTTATAACTTATTAAGTTAAATATGGCAATCAAATACATAGAATAATATAGAACCTATGTGTTCTCTCTGAAGACTTCAGATGCAGTGCTTTCTCTATTCATGCCGTTTCTCCTGCCCATATAAAACAAAGCCCCGCACTTTAGGTTAGAATCAACTGGGCTGATCCTCAGCTGATCCCTGGTCAGGGTTCCCAGTGGGGCAGCCCATATGTGGTACTTGCTCTCCTCCCTGGGCTTCCAGGATAAACTCTGGGATTCTGGCCACCCTTCACACCCTGCACAGTAAGCCAGCCATGCTAGTGTGTAAGGCTGAAGAGGACTGTTAAGAATCTTACTTCACGATGAAGATCGCATTTTATCAGTATGCTGGAGAGGGGTAAATTTCTTGCTCTACCCCTCTTGAATTCTTGTGCCAGGACTAATAAAAAATGGCACAAGGCAGATTAATAGGAGGGAAAAAAAGTTTTAATTCATGCACATGGAGTTGCCACAGAAATGGGATCTAAGAAGTAGCCAAAGCAGGCAGACTTTATGCTTTTGAGGCAAATAAAAATCTGTAAGGAACTGATAGGACAAAGAAACTTGGGTTTGGGGTGCCCAACTGGTAAAGAATCTAAACGGAGTTTGGGCTGGGGGCAGGAAATTAGAGAAGTAACAAGGTTGTTTATATAGGATTCTCGGCTTGAATTCCCTATCATCAGCAATAAGGGTGTCCTTCTAATTCCAGACACAGCAAATACACATTTGACCTGAGAGATTTATTTCCTGTTTTCAGGGAGACAAGAGGGTCAGAGTTAGTCACCCTCTAGCACTGATCATTTCTTAAATAAACTTAATTCAAAATAATCAATATGTCATTGAGGCACATTTTGGGGTTGCCAAATATGGGCCCCAACAAATACTCTTCTGAAAACAACCCTCTACCTAAGATGTCTATAACTGAAGACTATTCCTGGGAATAAGAGTAAGATGGACACATAACAGGAGATACAGAGACTTTTGGTTGGTGATGATTCACAAAATATTGCCGAAAGATTTAATACAGGTATATGTTTTATAAATTGTAGAGTTTTGTTGATTTCAAATCTGTGTTTTTCAACTTGCCTTATTTCATAAGGTATACATAGTAATCTACACTCCAAAGACAAATGTGCTATTTTGATCCTTTATACAAGCTTAGTTTATGGTACATAAGACTTTTAAATGGAAAGCTTATTATTAAGAATACAAGTTGATGTTTGACTTCCAAGGGTGTTGGTCTTACCATAGTATACCTTTAGGTCATCATTAAAAGAAATAACAGGAACAAAAATGAAGAAAACTACTGCTTTTCAGATTCTGAATATTTAAGATATTTAATTTGGAGGTCAGATCACCACATTTGCCAAATGATTTCCAATGTTGTTTGAAATTCAGGCTTAATAAATAGGGATCAAAGTCCAAGAATGCCTGTTTCCTAAAAGGATACACATACAGGACAGACCATACAGATTTCTGCATGGTCATATGGGGAAATGATGTGAACCATTTAAAATCATAAACACTACGTAATGCAACTGTCAATTCTTAGTTTTTATCTTACTTGACCAGTAATAGCCTTTGACATAGTTGAACCCGGCCTCCTCTGTAAACTATTTTCTCCACTTAGCTTTCAATATGCTTCTTTCTCCTGGATTTCTTCTTTTCAGGCTCCTTCTCTTCCTCTCCAACTATTAATTTTAGAGCACTGCAGGGCTGTCCTTGGACATTTTGTCTTTTTTTATCTATGCACACTCCTTTTGTGATTTCATCCAATCTCCTGGCTTTAAATACCACCTATAGACTGATGACTCAACATTTTTACCTCCAGCCTGATACACTGCATTAGAGTCCAGACATAAAATTACAAACTCACTTGGATGACTAATGGGCATCTTAAATTTTACACGTCCAAGCTCGTGATCATCTCCCTCAAATCTACTTTTCCTACTGTCTTTCTCATCTCAGTTAATGTCAATTCACTCTTCCAGTTGCTCAGGCCAAAAGCCTTAGAGGCATTCATGACTCATTACTTTCTCTCATACCCATAGCCTCTCTGTCAGCAGTTTCTGTTGGCTCTATCCTCAAATTACATCAAGAATTTGACCACAACTCGCTCCTCCACTTCTAACACTCAAATGCAAGTTGTAATCCTCTTTTGTCTGGATTATTGCAATAAATCCCTAACTGGTGTTTTTTGTTTTTTTGTTTTTTACTTTCACCCTTGCCCCTTTCAGTATTTTCTCACATGTCAGCAAGAATGATTGTGTTAAAACATGGCAGATCATGTTACCCCTCTACTCAAACTCCTCAGTGTTAAGGATATATTTGAAAACTTTAGCAGGGAATATAACATTGCCCTGACACACTGAAATAGATGCCTGCATCAGCCTAGTAAAATGAGCCTAACATCCAACCCCAGTGGGTGTGGGGGACCCTCATGCCAACAAGCGATTCTCAGACACCAGCTAGGTGTCCTAAAACTTTATCCTGACAGTATCCACTTAGAGATAACTTCAGATCTCACAGGTTAAGGGTTCACTCCTACCAGACTGTCCCCCTGGCCAACCATATGTTGTTGGTTAGCATCAGATGCCAGTCACAAGCGCACAAACTCACACAAACTGACTTGCTATTATAGATCAGAGGTTCCAATGACCCTGTCTCTGGGTTCTATTAATTTGCCAGAATGGCTCACACAGTTCAGAGAAACACTTTACCTACTATGTTACTACTGTTTTATTATAAAAGGATATAACTCAGACACAGCCAGATGAAAGAGATGCAAAAGACAAGGTACAGGAAAACAGGCAGAGTTTCCGTGACCTCAGGGAGCATACCATTCTCCCCTCAGCATCCACATCTTCACCACCCCAGAACCTGCCCTAACTTTTGTGTTTTTATAAGGGCTTCATTACATAGGCAAGGATGATTAAGTCATTGGTAATTGGCAACTGATTCTACTTTCAGCCCCTCACTTCCACTTTGATGTGGATCTAATCTGAAAGCTCTAACCCTCTAATCATATGGTTGGCTCCCATAACAACCAGTTTCCATCTTTAGGTTACCTAAGAGTTTTCCAAAAGTCACCTCATTACCATAACAAAAGATACTTAGGTTGCTCTTATCACAGGAGATTTCAAGGTCTAGCAGTTCCCTTCTCCAGGCGATCTTCCCAACCCAGGGATCAAACCCAGGTTTCTCATATTGCAGGTGGATTCTTTATCAACTGAGCTACTAGGGAAGCCCAAGAATATTGGAGTGGGCAATCTATCCCTTTTCCAGTGGATCTTCCTGACCCAGGAATTGAACTGGGGTCTCCTGCACTGAAGGTGAATTCTTTACCAGCTGAGCAACCAGGGAATCCCTTCAGAAACATAACAAAAACCAAATATGTATTCTTACTATAGCCCACAAGGTTATACATACCAATTTAAATACTATACTCCAACGGCTTCCCAGATGTTTGTTATCTTTCTGACCTCTGCTCCCAATCCTCCTTCTCCTCATCTCTTGGTTTGCTTCAACTCATGACCCCTTTCTATTTCTCAAATATTTCAGCCTTAAGATCTTTGCATCTAAAACACTTCCCTCTGTTAAGAATGTTCATGTTCCAAGCATCAGAAGCCCTTGTTTCTTTACCTTATTTAAGTCTTTGCTTAGATATTACCTTTGTAAAGTCCTCCCCTGAGTCCTCAACCTAAATTTTTTAATTCATTGCCCCCAAATCTGGACGTTTCCTTTATAACACTTATCACCAACTATCATACTGCTAATTTTACTTAAACATTTTGTTTATGGTCTCTCTTTTCCACTACAATGAACTCTCACAAAGGCAGGGTTTTTTTGGTTTGTTTGTTTTACTATTATGCCCATTACTTATAACCAGCCTACGTACAATATGTGCTTTAGAATATTCAATTCAGTTCAGTCCCTCAGTCGTGTCCTACTCTTTGTGACGCCATGGACTGTAGCACACCAGGCTTCCCTGTCCATCACCAACTCCCAGAGCTTGCTCAAACTACCTAATTTTAAAATTAAAGTTGAATGACTGAATAAATCAATACATTTGAAATGTACAAAGCTAAGAAATATAGATCAAGGTTTGGGGATTGTGACTAAAACATCCCTGCCCTATCTGTATTTTAACAATATTTCTATTTTTCCAGGCAATCTACAAAACTCAAGCATTAACATCCTCCAGATTTCTAAATGGAGCTGAGCAGCTAAAAACAAACAAAGATAATAAGTTTTGCCATGTAAACTTTGACTTTTGGTTTTAATGTTACATATTTAACATTCTGTTTCTTTATCTAAATAAATTTACTTAAACTTGGCCATTAACAATAATAGAGCATTTTGTGAAATACTTCTTCCTTTAAATTAGTAGAAGAGCTTAACTAGGTAAACAGATTACTGTATGAGTTTTCTGTACTATGTGTTCTTTCCAGAACCTATCTTTTTCCATCTGCTCATTGGTGAGAGTTGCCAGCCCTCAGTTCTCTGTTCTTTGAATTTTCTCTTCATCAGCTACTTGTGGTCAGCACTGAAAGAGCTTATGAAGCAAGTTCTTTTACTGACATGCTCAAATTGTCCAATACACTTCCTCCCCTATGAATCATTCAGTCACTTCTTCACTCCTTGAAAGCTGTTAATCAGCCTCCAGTTCCTCACCTTAAAAAGAACCAAGGACCATTTGGTTGTGAATCTCATAGGTATTCCTCAGTCCCTATATTTTCTGACTTCCTGTCAGCAACTAACACAACTGACCACTCTCTGATTTTTGAAACATTTTTCTCCTGATAGCATTCACTTCCTTTTATCCTTCCATCTCTCTATTCTCTCTAGGCTATTCTTTCTGATATTATCAGAAACAGATAGGTTTATTGAAGTTATTACTAATCATTTCATTCACATCCAACTTCTACTCACTAAAACATATGGAGGAAATTAAAACCTTAATACATGAATTGTATACTCTTCCAGGAAAATATCCTCACTGTTCAACATAAGAAATGCCATTTTATTAATAATACCTCTCTACCTAATGAAAAGAATTAAACACAAACTTCTGTCTTCTAAATAATATACTGTATAAGATATGCTCGTGGGTCTCTTGAATCCCCTGTCAGGAGCAAAACACTCATTTTTCCCCAGTTAGGAGTACTTGCTCCTACAAGCTTCAAAGTTAGTTCCTCCTTGCCTGCAGAAGGGAGCTGCCTCACAGGGCCTCACTGGAGCCACCACCCCCTTCCCGAAGACTACATACATCCAGGACTTGTTGGTGCTGGAGTACAGAAATACAGACCTTGGGTTCACTGCCAGACACCTTGTAAGGGCTTTCCCAGGTTTAGAGCTGCCCATGGTACCACCTGAGACTTCTTTCACCATTTCATCATAGTCAACCTCGCCTTCTACTCATTTCTGCTCCCCTCATTCCCTGCAAGTATTCTCCCTCCAAGCAAACCTCCAATCAGAGTCAGCTGTCTGGGGAGTCCCATCTGGATATAGAGCATCTCTAATACTAGGATATTGAGTGTCTATGCTATTTCAAGTAGCTCAGCTTCCATCCTTGAACAGACTGCTCACTGAAAACTTGCTATTTTGGCTTTCCTCTGACTGCAACATTTAAACTAAAATATCCTCTGCAAGGGAAGATTATAACCAGGATAGCTTGCTCATATTATAAACTGCCTGATAAGCCAATTTAAAATTTAATATATGGTACCAAAAAAAAAAGCAAGGTAATGTCTGTCCAACAGTGAGGCTATGTGACATTTTGAATCATACAAGTTACTCGGTAGCTGCTTGTAGAATTGAACAGAACAAAAGCAGAGAAAAGAACTCATAGCTGTATATTCAGCTAAATCAATTAAGAGTTACCATTTCTCCTTACTAAATTGATTTTCATTATCTGACCAGAATGTTAGACAAATGATAAGAGAAATTTAATTATATCTTAGCTCTATTTATACGCGCACGCACACACACACACACACACACACACACACACACACAACCCCCAACTGCTTAGTTCGAGTAGAGTGAGAGAATTTGAATAAAGGAATCATTTCACTTTTTAAGACAGAGGTTATCAGATTGAATTTATGGAAATCCATTTCTAAAATCCTTCCTTGTAAAAAGGGAAGAAAGCAAAACAACTCTGAAAGATAGAAAATAATGACATTTTGACACACATATATTACTTAAATAAAAACAATATAAATATCAAAGATGGAACTTCTAACAAAATTCTACACAAGGACTGTAAAAGAAGCGAAAATACACCAAGAAGTTAGAACATTCATTATCATGCACACGCATAAATGCAGAGCCCATGTATAGAGAAAATAATAATTGAAAAAATTCATAGCATAAAATACAGAACAAATTTAATTATATTTTATAGTCCTTCCTCCATACACAAAATACATATATTATTGCTCTGCTTGGATATAATTTTTAAAAAGCTCAGAAGATATACTAGAATTTTACTGTCTATTGTGGTAGAAGTGACAGTATGTGAATTTAAAGTTAAAAATAAAATTACAAATACGAACTCAGATCTTCACATTAGCTACATTTTAAATGCTCAATCAGCCATGGGTCTATTGAGTGGCTGCTGCTGCTGCTGCTGCTAAGTCGCTTCAGTTGTGTCCAACTCTGTGTGACCCCAGAAACGGCAGCCCACCAGGCTCCCCTATCCCTGGGATTTTCCAGGCAAGAACACTGGAGTGAGTTGCCATTTCCTTCTCCAATGCATGAAAGTAAAAGTGAAAGTGAAGCTGCTCAGTCGTGTCTGACTCTTAGCGACCCCATGGACTGCAGCCCACCAGGCTCCTCCATCCATGGGATTTTCCAGGCAAGAGTACTGGAGTGGGTTGCCATTGCCTTCTCCATTGAGTGCCTACCTTATTATATTCATCAGCCATAGAACATTGCCATACTCACAAAAGTTCTATTGAGTAGGGCTCTGCTAGAGTGGAAATCAAAGTTTTAACAGAGAAGACAGGGGTTGGGGGGAATCACTGAAGACAAATTTCCTTTGCACTGTCACCTAAATATTAAAAAAAAAAAAAACTATATTCATGGATTGTGCAGCTAAAATAACTTTTGAAAAGGAATCATCACTGCTCACCAAACTGATAACTTCCATGAATGATTCTATGCATGGTAATGTCTTAGATGTTTATATAAATTTTGACGTACATCACAATATGTAACAGCAGGAAGAAAATTACACAGACCAGACAAGTGTCTAAGGAGATTCTTACTGTTACCGTAAAGCAGAATCAAAAACTTTGCATCCTGATATGGGGTACTTGGGGCCCAACTGTGCCTCCCCAGATCCGTAAGTCCCAATCCCCAGGACCTGAGCATGTGACTCCATTTGGATATATGGTCTCTAAAGAGGAAAATAAGTTAAATGAGGTCATGAAGATGAGCCTAGTCTAGTATAACTGATGTCCTTGTAGTAAGAGAAAATGTACATGAATTCTTGCTAAGTCCCTTCAGTTGTGTCTGACTCTGTGTGACCCTATGGACTGAAGCCCGCCAAGCTCCTCCACTGGATGAGGATCCATGGGATTCTCCAGGCAAGAATACTGGAGTGGGTGGCCACGCCCTCCTCCAAGGGATCTTCCCAACTCAGGGACTGAACCCATGTTTCCTATGTCTCCTGCATTGGCAGGCAGGGGGTTTTTTTTGTTTGTTTTTTTGTTTTTTTGTACCACTAGCACCACCAGGGGAGTGTAGACACAGAAATAAATGTATAGAAGGAAGACTATGTGAAGATACGGAGAGAAGACAGTCATGCACAAGAGATAGAACGAGGTCTCAGGAGAGGCCCCCCTTGCTGACACCTAGATCACAGATTTCTAGCCTGCAGAACTGTGAGAAAATAAATTTCTGCCATTTAAGCCATGTAATCTGTGGTACTTTGCTACGCCAGCTTTTATAAAAACCCATACATCAAGCTTGACATCTTTCTGCTGTGCCATGCTCTCTCTCCTACCTGTTCACCAAGAGTGTTTGTGAACATTAATGTGGTAATCATATTATTTAGGAAAAAAACTTCAAAATTAATAACTTTTTCAAAATTTAGATCCTGTATTCCGAATAAAATACTACAAAGCACTTGGAGTTTCAGAATCCATCTCATGCTGAATAGAATGCAGTGTTCTACAGCCAAGAAAGCATTCACTCTTTATTAAAGCTTTTCCTGTTCAGTTCTCTCAGCTGTGTGCAGAAGAAAGAGGACAAAGGCATGGCACAGATTTGCACAGCGTATTGTCAAGTCAACAACAATGATACAAACTCTTCATGGCCAAAGGGCAGCTATCTGTGCTTATCGTCAATGACCGATGATAAAAACAAAGAAGTATGCTACACTTACATCTTCACTATTTAAAAATACTTTTGAAAATACCCTACCATTAAAATATTTGGCTCTCAGACTATATACTCATAGTGATTTCACAGGCTGATGAATATATCAGATGTTAGAAACTTATGAGTATGTTGATTAAACCAAAGGCTATTGGTAAAAACACAATTTTAACTGTTGGTATATTTGCTTAATAAACACAAAGCACTTTGCCAAGTCAATTAATGATATTTTTCATTTTTATAACAATCCCATAAGCTAACACTATCATTGTAACCAAGCAGGATTCTACGGGGCCTTCCTAGGACAGATACCTCCTCTCATGTTCTCTGTCCTCTTGTTTGTTAAAAAGTTATAGTCTGCCAGGCATCCCCGGCTCAAGAATTAATGACTGAAAGAACGTGAACATGTAGTGATGACAGCAGCAGTTGGGAGAGGAGAACTGGTAAGAATTTATAAACAGTCACAGAATCTTTATTTCCTCCCTGAAGTACCCAACCAGTCCATTCTGAAGGAGATCAGCCCTGGGATTTCTTTGGAGGGAATGATGCTGAAGCTGAAACTCCAGTACTTTGGCCACCTCATGCGAAGAGTTGACTCATTGGAAAAGACTCTGATGCTGGGAGGGATTAGGGGCAGGAGGAGAAGGGGATGACAGGGGATGAGATGGCTGGATGGCATCACTGACTCGATGGACGTGAGTCTGATTGAACTCCAGGAGTTGGTGATGGACAGGGAGGCCTGGCGTGCTGTGATTCATGGGGTCGCAAAGAGTTGGACATGACTGAGCGACTGAACTGAACTGAACTGAAGTACCTAGATAACAATATCAGAGATGCACATTTCCTGAATTGTTTCATAGATGCTAAACCCCCCCCCCCCCCCAAAGGGAAGAAGTGAACTGCTTAATGACCATGTACAGGCCCATAGCCCCACAGACCTATGGGTACCTGAGGATGATAATGTTAACCCCCCTGACACTGCCCTCCAACCTTACCATCAACCATCATAGAATTGTGCATGAGCTGATAACACATCCTGTGACTCCCCTCCCTCACTGTGCTTTTAAAAATGCTTCACTGAAACTCATCTGGGAGTTTGGCTTTTTTTGTGCACGAACTGCTCCAGACTCTGGTACCTTACAATAAACTCTGTACTTTCTTTCACCACAACCTGGAATTAGTAGATTGCCTTGAGTCTGTGGGCGAATTGACTCAAGGCTGGTTTAGTATCACTATTACTCAGTTATACAGACAAACCTGAGGTGCAGTTATACAGACATTGAAAAACCTTCTCAGGGTTTCTGAAGCACAGCCAGGATTCCAACCCAGGTTCTCCAGCTCCAGAGTCTGTGCTCTTAACCACTGTGCTTTCATTTGCAAATAGCTCTGCTAAATTGCTACAGTCCCTGGGGTCTCAGAATAGGACAGGATTTAGCAACTAAACAACAACTGCTATACTTGCTTTCAAGGACAGATCCACTCATGCGTGGGGAAAATAAACTATGCCAAGTTCAATCCATATGTGTCCCAGTGAAATTTTACATAAAGGCAAAATTTAAAAGTAGCAGTACTATGGTCTTTAAGGATACATTTAGAAGTTGTAATGTTGTAAAGAAATCAAGAAAAGTGATTACTATACAAATAAAGAAAATGTTTCCTTTGCCAATTGGGAAGAACAAGGGAGGGAAGAGCTGTGCTTAGAAAGGGACATCAGAGGTAGTATCTCAGGGATAGAGACTGTTAGGTGATGGTTACATAAGTTTAATTAGGGGCTTCCCTGATCGCTCATCTTTGCATGAAATGTTCCCCTGCCCTGCCCTGCTGAGTCACTTCAGTCGTGTCCGACTCTGTGCGACCCCATAGATGGCAGCCCACCAGGCTCCCCCATCCTTGGGATTCTCCAGGCAAGAACACTGGAGTGGGTTGCCATTTCCTTCTGCAATGCATGACAGTGAAAAGTGAAAGTGAAGTCACTCAGTCATGCCCGACTCTTAGTGACCCCATGGACTGCAGCCTACCAGGCTCCTCCATCCATGGGATTTTCCAGGCAAGAGTACTGGAGTGGGATGCCATTGCCTTCTCCGAAATGTTCCCCTGGTATCTCTAATTTTCTTGAAGAGATCTCTAGTCATTAGCATTCTATTGCTTTCCTGTCTTTCTTTGCATTGATCACTGAGGAAGGCTATCTTATCACTCCATGCAATTCCTTTGAACTCTGAAATCAAATGGCTATTATCTTTCTTTTCTCCTTTGCCTTTAGATTCTCTTCTTTGCTCAGTCTTGAATATGGTATGGACCTAACAGAAGCAGAAGATATTATGAAGAGGTGACAAGAATACACAGAAGAACCACACAAAAAAGATCTTCATGACCCAGATAACCACAATGGTTTGATCACTCGCCTAGCCAGACATCCTGGATGTGAAGTCAAGTGGGCCTTAGGAAGCATCACAATGAACAAAGCTAGCGGAGGTGATGGAAATTCAGTTGGGTTATTTCAAATCCTAAAAGATGATGCTGTTAAAGCGCTACACTCAATATGTCAGCAAATTTGGAAAACTCAGCAGTGGCCACAGGACTGGAAAAGGTCCGTTTTCATTCCAATCCCAAAGAAAGGCAATGCCAAAGAATGCACAATTGTAGTCATCTCACATGCTAGCAAAGAAATACTCAAAATTCTCCAAGCCAGGCTTCAACAGTATGTGAACAGTGAAATTCCAGATGTTCAAGCTGGATTTAAAAAAGGCAGAACAACCAGAGATCAAATAGCCAACATCCACTGGATCAGCAAAAAAGCAAGAGAGTTCCAGAAAAACATCTACTTCTGCTTTACTGACAACACCAAAGCCTTTGACTGTGTGGATCACAACAAACTGTGGAAAATTCTTCAAGAGATGGGAATACTAGACCAACTAACCTGCTTCCTGAGAAATCTGTATGCAGGCCAAGAAGCAACAGTTAGAATTGGACATGGAACAACAGACTGGTTCCAAATCAGGAAAGAAGTATGTCAACGCTGTATATTTTAACCCTGCTTATTTAACTTATATTCAGAGTACATCATGCAAAATGCTGGGCTCAATGTAGCACAAGCTGGAATCAATTTTGCCAGAAAAATATCAATAACCTCAGATATGCAGATGACACCACCCTTATGGTAGAAAGCAAAGAACTAAAGATCCTCTTGATGAAAGTGAAAGAGGAGAGTGAAAAAGTTGGTTGAAAGCTCAACATTCAGAAAACTAAGATTGTGGCATCCGGTCCTATCACTTCATGGCAAATAAATGGGAAACAATGGAAATAGTGAGAGACTTTATTTTCTCGGGATCCAAAATCACTGCAGATGGTGACTGCAGCCATGAAATTAAAAGACACTTGCTCCTTGGAAGAAAAGCTATGACCAACCTAGACAGTATATTAAAAAGCAGAGACATTACTTTGCCAACAAAGGTCAAAGCTATAGTTTTTCCAATAGTCATATATCAGTGTGAGAGTTAGACTATTAAGACAGCTGAGCACCAAAGAATTGATGCTTTTGAACTGTGGTGTTGGAGAAGACTCTTGAGAGTCCCTTGGACTGCAGGGATATCCAACCAGTCCATCCTAATGGAAATCAGTCCTGAATATTCATTGGAAGGACTGACGCTGAAGCTGAAACTTCAATACTTTGGCCACCTGATGTGAAGAACTGACTCTTTGGAAATGACCCTGATGCTGGGAAAGATTGAAGGCAGGAGGAGAAGGGGATGATAGAGGTTAAGGTAGTTGGATGACATCACCGACTTGATGGACATGAGTTTGAGAAAGCTCCAGGAGTTGGTGATGGACAGGGAGGCCTGGTGTGCAGCAGTCACAAAAGTTGGACATGACTGAACCACTGAACTGAGCTGAATTGATGGCTCAAATGGTAAAGAATCTACCTGCAATGTGGGAAACTCAGGTTCGATCCCTGGGTCAGGAAGATTCCCTGGCTAAGGGAATGGCAATCCACTCCAGTATTCTTGCCTGAAGAATTTCATGGACAGAGGAGCCTGGTGGGCTATAGTCCATGGTCTTGCAAAGAGTCAGACATGACTGAGTAACTAACACTTTCACATGAATTTTCTCTTTTAAACAGTCTATTCATCCCAATGTATATTTGTTTTTATTCACTTTTTTGCTTTTTTTTTTTTTAACAATAAAAACTTTATAATAAAGAGACATACAAATATATCTTTTGCATTTGTTGGAAACAGAGAATGTTGTTTATCCCATCTGAAAGTGTTTATATGAAATACATGAAGTATCACAGCATGTAAAATATAAGTCAAAATTACGTACTGTAAGGTAATAGATTCCTTTCAAGAACTGCAGTGTACCATAATGCCCATAAAACTGACCCATCATCAGAAAGAAATATTGTGAGAAATTTCAACTAGCCATATACACTATGCAAATTTCCATAATAACTAAAATGTTTTGATGCTAATTTATCATCAAGGTTTAATCTTTTGGCATATGTATACAAACATACATGTATATATCTCCTGTGTGCGCCCATGCTCAGAGTACTATACTAATTCAAGGAATTCTTATTACAAAAACAAAACAAAAAAAAAAAACACCCTGCAAAACATTTTTATTACCTGAAAGCATTCACATTATGTGAAAGCATTTTTAAAAAGTCAAGTGGATTTTCCAGTTAGGAAATATATTAGCCAACATTTATTGGTTAATCTTTATTGAGTACTTACTAGGTGTCAGATGGTATAGTAATACATTATGTGTATTACCTCTCTAAACCTCAACAATGAAGCAACCATCATTATTATCCTCATCTTACAGATCTTAGAGGTTAACTGAACAGGTTATAGTGCCAGTACATGCTGATAAAAGATCTAGACAAAAGAAGACTTTCAAGGCATCTCATTATTTCACAGAAGCAATGGCAAAATTGAAATGTGCCATTATATTGAACAGAAAATACATTAAGATGTAATGCATTTTAATATTTATACATTTCAATAAAGTGTAAGTTTATCTGGAGCACTTCTCTAGTTCCCACAGATATTACATAAGGAATTTAGTACAACAATGGTGGCCAGAAAAGAAAAAGGCAGAAGACACAGGAGTCATAAGAAAATGGAAACTTCAGTATTTTTTTTCTATTCCTATGCCACACATCCATCATAACATAGAGGAAATTAAATAAAAATATTATCATTTATATAAATTTAAAAATTACTCTGTAAGCATGAATATGTAGGTGTGTGTTTTAATCTGTATATTTAACTAGAATGTCACTTGAGGAAAGATGTTACCCCACATCAAAGCAATGTTAGATCACATTCATGTTCTAAGAATATGAACACCAAAGGAAAACATCTAAAGTAATTCAGACAGTGGTATTCACGCATAATGATAAATCTAGCAATTATTACTGAAGCAACAGGGAAGTCTGTCATTACAGCAGTGGGATATTAAGACGTGTGTGTGTGCTCGGTTGCTGAGTTGTGTCTGACTCTTTGCGACCTCATGGACTGTGGCCCACCAGGTTCTTCCATGCATAGGGATTCTCCAAGTAAGAATACCTGAGTGAGCTGCTTTGCCCTCCTCCAGGGGATCTTCCCAACCCAAGGATCAAACCGAGGTGTCCCTCATTGCAGGCAGATTCTTTACCATCCAAGACACCAGGGAAACCCATGAACAGTAATACTGGAGTGGGTAGCCTATCCCTTTCCCAGGGGATCTTCCTGACCCAGGAATCAAACCTGGGTCTCCTGCACTGTAGGCAGATTCTTTACCAGCTGAGCGACAAGGGAAGCCCCAAATTAGAGCATATCTAACCATAAAGGTGGAGAAGGCAATGGCACCCCACTCCACTACTCTTGCCTGGAGAATCCCATGGACAGAGGAGCCTGGTGGGCTGCAGCCCATGGGGTTGCTAAGAGTCGGACGTGACTGAGCGACTTCACTTTCATGCATTGGAGAAGAAATGGCAACCCACTCCAGTGTTCTTGCCTGGAGAATCCCAGGGACAGAGGAGCCTGTTGGGCTGCAGTCTATGGGGTCACACAGAGTCAGACACGACTGAAGCGACTTAACTTAGTAACCATAAAAGTTAACTAAATTAATTGTTAAGACTTCATAGGTTCTTTTGAATATTCAACAAAGGTTTCACATGTAAAGTAGGAAGAAGGCAGACCTACTAACTTTTTTCTTAAATTTAATGACTAACTGTTGGAAAGCTAAGAATTCATTGCTTCATTTTAAAAATAGCAATAAGAAAAATAAGGATATGGACCTTTAAGTACATTACTTGGAAAGACACACCTATACACTTTCCTAAATTACTTATAATACATTAACGCAAACTGATATTCACTGCCATTGTTTATTATACAAAAAATGAGTTTAATTACTCCTCTGTGTTTCTTAACTGCTATACAAACATGACTTACTATATTGTAATAGAAACATTTTGAATGCCCAAAGACTGTAGCTGTGAGAACAATGACTCGGGATATCAGCAATCATACAAGGAAGGAAGATTTGTCATAAGCATTAACAGAAGTTAGTGTATCTTTACTTCAAAGTTGGGTTTTCTCAATTTTCTACCTGGGCCACATTTTCAAAAAGTAAGAAAAAACTAAAGTAAACCCCTTCTAATCTTAGTTCTCCTCATTTGTAATATGAGGATAATCAAAGTAACCACCTTGATTATATTATAACAATAAGGGTAAATTGATACTACATGGAAAGCAAGAAACTTTGTATGTGACACATAGTAGGCAATTGATACCAGTCAGTTACCTTCTTTCCTCCAACTCTAGCAAGTGGTAAGGTAGTCACAGAAAAGATACTAAACTCTTTCCACCTTTCTTTCCCTAGGGCATTCATCATCCTTTCTACATAAGTTTGGGAGCTCCAGGCAGCATAGTTCAGACTAGCTATGTAGGTCCCTTATTACTTTGTATCAAAGTTTAGCTAGATATTTTAGTGATTTTTATGGATACAATTTATATTCTAGAATAAATGTTTTCTATTCTGTATTTCCCACAGGACTAAGGAGAGTGACACATAGTCAATAAACATTAAACCCATATTCTGAAATGAAAATGAAACTGTATCTGTAACTGAAGAGCTCAAGGTATTTATTTCTTATTTTGAGAAAGTTAATGTGTTTTTAAACTGATAAAACTGATCATACAAGTTAATTTTTATGTCATCTAAAATTTAAACAAAAGTCAAGTTTAGGTGGATGCTTTATTAAATATATCAAGGGGCTTAAGAGAAACTTGACACCACCATGTGGCAGGTGCCCACTGTAATTCACTGTAATAGAACAACTGGCTACAAGACTCTAAAGAAACTGTTATCATCAAGGTCACATGTAACTTCCAACTTGTGAAAGCAATGTTCACATCTTCATCTTCCACTGGAACTGAATGCAGCTGACCTATACATCCTTCTTGAAACCACTCTCCCCTCATGCCTGCCACTCTCCACTGGCTCCTCTCTTGTCTCGCTAAATACTGATTCTCAGTCTCTTTGGTTGGGGCCCCACTAGCTTCAGCCTTATTGCTGCTTCTTCACCAGCTACCTCATTCTCTGGAAACCTCATAGAGCCTCACTGCAAGCTGCCTAGCTGTCACAACAGCATCCAAACCCACTGTGAAGAGGGGAGGCATAACCAGCAGTTAAAGTATTTAACAAACGTCTGGAAAACTTATGAGCTTATACTGAGAAATTCAATACTGAGAGGGACGGCTTAGTTCAGAATATTCTGTCAACAAGCTGTAGTGGAGGTAGGGAAGATTCACCTTGAATCCACTAACAGGTAATGGAAAGACAGGTACAATCTTCATCACATGTGGTAGAACTTCAGTTGCAAAGTTGTTGAACTGGTGGGGGTAGACCTACATTTTCTAAAAGTACATAAGCTAACACGAGAAGAAGGAGCTAAAGCAGGTGAAAGCAGTGATGCCAAGAACAGTAGGATAGAGCTGGGTGGCAGGGACTGCGGTTTCCTCTGTGAGGACTTTTGGCATTATTTGATATATTTTAAAAACAATACACATTATTAATTAAGTACATATATTTCATATATACATGCATACTCACATATATATATATATAATTGTATATATATATATGCACACAGTTGTCTCAAGATCCCCAGTCCTTATATATTTCTACAGAAATTTATATATTAAGGCTGCTCCAATAATTCCACCTCCTTAAATCCATTTTTTTCCTATAGCAAAAAATATTTCATCTATCTTTTGAATCTAGCCTCCATTTTCCCCATATACATTTAACAGGATTCATATGGAATTGTTTCATCCTTACGATTATAATTATTGCTTTCTGTTGTTCCAAGTAGTCTCCATTTATTATATTTATATTCATATACAAAGCTCAGTTTTTCTTAGAGTTAGCAATTGCATTTTAAAAATTTTCATGTGCTTAGTGATCTTTGTAAGTAGTACCTCCATTTCAATCACACCTCAGAATGGATAGTGAGTCAACATAAATAATAAGCTAATCACAATAACCCTATATTTTTGTCTATAGAGCAGTCATTATTAACCGATACATTTAGAACATTCTATATATAAAAACATTGGAAATTTATGTTACCACACCATATATCTCTATCAATCTTTTTAAAAGTCTACCCTTTTGGTCTAAACATATTTCTCGATGTTTTGGTTTTCTACTGTTGTCATAAAAAATTACCGCACACTTAATGGCTCAAACCGACAAAGATTTATTATGTTAGAGTTCTGCAGGGTCCAAGTCTGACATATTTCTCACTGGATTAAAATCAAAGCATCAGCAGGATTGCATTCCATGCTGGAGGCTAAAGAGGAGAATCTCTTTGAAGCAGTTTCCAGCTTCTACAAGCTGCCTACATATTTTGGCTCTTGGCCCCCTTCCTCTATCTTCAAAGTCAGCAACACTACACCTGTCTGACTATTCTGTTGTTACATCTTCCTCTCTTCTGAACCCAGCTAGGGAAGGCTCTTTGATTTTAAGGGCCCGTGTGATTAGCTTTGGTCCACCTGGATATTCCAGGATAGTCTCCTCATCACAAGGTCCTCACCTTAATCACACCTGCAAAGTGACAAGGAACACAGTATATTCACAGATCCCACAGGTTAGGAAGGATGTAGGCATCTCTGGGAGGCCATTATCCTGCCTTCCACACCAAGTATGTATTACCTACACAATCTTATCAGTGAAAGCTCTTAGCAATGGATATGCTGTATGATTTAAGGAATTATTTTATTTCCTGGGTTAAATGTCTATGATTTCAAATTAGCTATGATTACAGGGCTTCCCTCATAGTTCAGTCAGTGAAGAATCTGCCTGCAATGCAGGAGACCCGGATTCGATCCCTGGGTTGGGAAGATCCCCTGGAGAAGGAAATGGCAACCCACTCCAGTATTCTTGCCTGGAGAACCCCCATGGAGAGAAGAGCCTGGCAGGCTACAGTCCATGCAGTCGTAAGAGCTGGACACGATTTAGCAGCTAAATCACCCTATAGAAGATAAAATGTATATCCTAACAAAAAACACAGAAATATATGCCTAAGAAATGTTTGTTAATTAAGAGTGAACATACAGTATGGGGAATATAGTCAATAAAGTCATTACTAATGTAGTATTTTGTTTCCCTGGTGGCTCAGATGGTAAAGTGTCTGTCTGCAATGCAGGAGACACAGGTTCAATCCCTGGGTTGGGAAGATGCCCTGGAGAAGGAAATGGCAGCCCACTCCAGTATTCTTGCCTGGAAAATCCCATGGACAGCGGAGCCTGGTAGGCTACTGTCCATGGGGCTGCAAAGAGTTGGACACGACTGAGCGACTTCTTCACTTTAGTAACAAAACTAACTGTAGTGACCATTTTGTAATATATAGAAATATCAAATCACATATGTTGTATACCAGAAATTAACATAGTTCTTTGGTCAGTTATACTCCAAAAACAAACTCATAGAAGAAAAGATCAGATTGATGGCTACCAGAGGTGGTGAGTGGGTAGAGGGGCAACTGGAGGTAGATGAGCAAAAGATACAAACTTCCAGTCATAAGATAAATAAGTAGTAGGGATGTAATTATAACATGATTAGTACAATTAACGCTGCCATATATTATATATAAAAATTGTTAAGAGAGTGAGCCCTAAGAGTTCTAATCACAAGAAAAAAATATTTCTTGGTAAAACCTAGCATAGAACTAGAATCCAGGTATACTGACTCCAAGCCAATCCTAATACAAGCTCAGAAGCACACAAATGCACACGTGCATGTCTCATAAAGTATTTTAGAAACTGTACAGAATCATATGGAATTAGAAGGAAGAAAAAACTCAAATCAAACTCATGAAATAAAATGAACCCAACACCAAGAACTACAAAAGATAGTAATTAAGACAGGACAAATTTTAGATTTGCCAATCTCAAAATAATCCTGTTAAATCAACTCATATGTAATACAGAATACTCTTATCTTTGTAAGCTTTAGTATCTGCTTGCTGTAGTGGGCTGAGTACAGAAACAGAATAGTCAGATCCTTTCCTGCTAAAATATGTCAGCCTCCATCTTGTCACATAAATCACAATTATCATTACTTTAAGAAAAGCCTGTCATACTTGTAGTAAAGAATGAAACTACAACTATAAATCATCAAGTTGCAGGCCACTGTGACTTATGGCTTGTGAAGCAATCATTAATCAAATAAATTCTACATTTTAAAAAATCAGCAAGACTGAACCCTTTTGTGATGATCTTTATGGATCCTTTCATGGAGTGTCTCTAACTCTTTAGCACTGACTGGTCCAAAGCAGATAAAGAGAATTTAAGGAAGACAATGAAAAGGTAACAGGAATTCTAATTGCTAATTCACCTGGTGTCCAGGTGTGTGTGTGTCTGTGTGTGATTTTTTTTTCCCCCTGACTAGAGATGCCATAGTTTTCATCACGTTATCAAAGTAGTCTGAGACACAGGAAGTTAAGAGCCATTCTAAGATGAAATTAAATAGCTGGAAAGCCAACAATGAAACAGTTATTTTGTAACATTTTTCTCTATCAAAAGTATTGATTATGTAGAGAAGGTATTTTCATAATATCTATGGTAAAAATCAGTCTTTTACTGCAATTATAAATCTGACTGGTAACTTCTTGAGAAACTTAGTATTAATTGTATCGCATTCACTTAATCATGTGTGTGCTCAGTCATCCAGTTGTGTCCAGCAATTTGCAACCCCATGGACTATAGCCGACCAGGCACCTCTGTCCAGGGGTCTTCCCAGGCAAGAATACTGCAGTGAGTTGCCATTTCCTTCTCCAGGAAATCTTCCCCACCCTGGGATCAAACCCATGTCTCCTGCACTGCAGGTGGATTCTTTAGCTGACTACAATGCAGTTAAGAAGCTCCTAACTGAGCCATCTCAGAGACACAGATGGTTTCCTTTCTACAGAGAATTTCTCTACCTACACTCTGGGTCTCACCTCTTGGCACATCTGCCAGACTTTTATTCTGCAATGATCGCCTCCAGCACCTTTAATTATTCTTCTTATCATGAACCTTTTAAGTTTTTATTTGGGCCCACATCTTTCTTAACCTTAAAAATGAGGGACTATACATAAGCCACATAATTCATTCAGTTTCTCTGTTAATATCTTTAAAATAGTGATCTCTACAGTTTTCACTTCAATGCCCCATCTCAGTCCCTTTGAGTGGAACAAAATCACTTGATCATCCATTAATTTACTGAATTCCAGGAACAGGCTAGACACAGTGCTTGTTAAAGTTCTCTCCACCATAGTCTGTACTATGAGCCACAGCATCTCTAAAAGCAAGTGAAAAATACTGGTATTTTTCTGTGAAGCAATTTTCTGATCAAATCATGATGATCTTTTTCAGGATAGTGTGGACCATTGAACAGTTGTGTACTGCACAGCTGTAGAGGTGCCATATATAAAGATGTTAATGGTGGCAGCTGCAACTGTATAATGTATGGGCCTTGGACTTTTTAGTCTTGTGGCTCTATTACATAAATTCTCCCTCTGTCTATCATGGGTCCTGCTTAAACTGGTCTATGTGTCTTTATCCACACAATCCTGTTCTCTTAAAAAGAAGAGAATAACAAAACATGCCATCCAGCTCCTATCTCTGAGTCATTGGTTATACCCTTTGTGCAACCTCAAGGTGAACCTGTGCACTTTTGCTCTAAGTTGCCATTTTCCAGTTTCTTTCTGGTATAGACACTCTGCTCTCTTTCTTAGCTGTTTGGCCAGAATCCTCCCCACCTCTGTTTCTTTTCATTATGTATAATATCTAAGGAATGGCGACATTGTATTTGCAAATACTTTCTGCTGCTTTTGTCCTGACTTCACAGTCATCGCATTCAACTAAGAAAACTAGAGAACCAGGAATACTTTCAAGTTAAACACATTACTCATTCTAGCCTTGCTCTCCTAACCTGACTTATAGCTGTCCACCACTAATGTAGTTATTAACATCCATGTGGGCACATGAAAAAAAGTTAATATTTTCATTGTACTATATATTTCATTGAATATATTAACATTAAATATATTGTTAATATATTATTTATTTTATTATTATGCCTAAAGTTAATAATTAAGCATAGTTACATATTTATTAGGTATAAATTCGCTTTAATAGTTACCACTGAATTTTTACAGTACAGCAAATGGTAAGATGACAATTTTAAATTCTTTCTATTCTTCCATCTCTCAAATACAACTTCCCTAATGCAACAAGTGTGCGTTTGTGTGTACGTGTGCATATGTACGTCTGTTTGAAATAAAATGGATCGTGCCATTTAAACTGTTTTGCAACTAGCTTTTCCACTCAACAATACATCTTGGGCAACTTTTCATGACAACCTATATAAATCTATCACTGTATTTTTAATGGTTGCAGAGTAATGCATTCATATGGTGTACAAACCATAATTTACGTAAATATCTGACTGTAAGTGCTTTTAGAAAAATCTGCTATAACAGTAAATATATGGAGATATGCAGAAGTAGATGGTCCAGTAAACAATATGGCTCATCTCTAATGTTTTCACCATTGAGTAACAGGGATGTTTTCTAGGTAAAAACTGAATTTGTAACGGAATATCTAGTTTTAACATAATGTAACAGGCCTGACTACATTTTTTGGTATATGTCAATGAACTGACAAGAATGTCAAATTTAGGATTGTCCACTCAAAGTCACCTAGGGTGCACCAAAATTGTGTTAGTTAGAATATGGGACTTTCTCAATGGGCTATAGGACATCTAGGGCATTTCTGTCATTTAACTGACATGCATGACAGACCACAAAATGTTGAATGCCAGCTCGCATTTTGTAGTTCTGAACAGGCAGCCTCTATTCCGCTGTTCCTGCTTCAGTGAAGTTGACATAAGAATACCAGGGAAAATCTTCTTATTTTTTGTATCCTAAATGAAAATTTGAAGCCAAACCTTAGAACCAGTTGTTATAAAGATCAATTAAGTGTGCAAGGTGAAATTATGCTTTGAATATCATGTTGAGGATTTGATGAATGATTTGCACTGGTTTGAGATAAGCTCATTGAAATCCATTAATTAGTTATATATCTTTATGACTAAATCTTCAAAAATTACTTTAATATAAGTAAATCTAAGCAGCCAAAAAATACAACCAACAAATATAAGGCAAGAAATCCCAGGATGATGAAAACTGTCATATTTAAAAGAAAAAAAAAAAAAGCCCACATTGTGTCTCGTAACACATTTTAGAAATGTGTCAGAAATAAGGATCTCACTCTTTGAAAAAAAAAATAAAGAAAAATAGCCTTCAACAATATAATGTGATGTAATGCCAGGTAGAGGAAAATATTTTAATGTAAGTTTAACGTGGCTAAAAATAAATCTAAAGCTCATAGGAGGGCAAAACACTGCAATAGATACTGGCTTAGAATGTTTTGGATAAACTAACATAAAAACACTTAGTATTTAAGAAGTGAATAAAATTAAGCAGTCAGAAAACAAATCTAGGGCTATCAGATTTAGAGTTTAAGCAGTAACTAAATAATCCTGACTTCACCATTCTTTAGGAATAGAAAAGATATATTTAAATGCTATTAAAATTTTTAAAATTCTAATGATTTCCCCATGGGTACATATGCTAACACATACTAAATATGTCTTTCCTTTTGTATAGTAAAACTGCTTCTTTGGACCACCTTGCAACTATTTTCTGTGTCACTGTTGTACATAATTTGTTCTACGAAATTTAGCTCTTAACAGTTATTGTGAATCACTCCCAAAGGCTCATATTAGCTTAGCTGCCCCATATTCCAGGAGTCTTTTTAAATGTAGACTGTAATCAACTTGCTAACTGAAGCAAGGTCTCTCAAAAACCCAGAGCTTGATTTGGTGCTATGATGGACAAATCCAAGCTATGAGTTCTAGTACTCATTACTTAAAAAATAACTTCAAAATACACTGTCGGTATGTTTTCTTTTGTCTTCTGTCCTTCAAATTCTATGATCTGTGAACTTCAGCAAAATCCTCTTCAGATTTATTTAAGCAATAGAGTTTTCTTCTGTTTCATGATGAGAATTGTTTTCTAACTTTATATTTTTAGACAAAACATCAAAGCAAGCTCAGGATGTTATCTTAGGAATAGTCACCCATACATTTCTTTCACTGTTGGGAGAAAAGGATTAGAATCAGTTGCCATATAAAAAGTTCATTAGCTTGGGTTGAGCAATGGCTAGAAATATAGGAGGAAGACCAATCACAACAGCAGATAATGCATTTGGAAATGTATTCCATAGTCAAGTTTAATTAATATTGGAAATAGTGATATATGTGAACTAATTGAAGTCTAATGCTCATAATAAACTTCTAAAGTTAGGACACACTTGATTGAAACCAGCACACTGGTAAATATTACTATTATAAATAACAATGATTTTACTCTCATTTCTCACCTTCTACAAACTAAATAGAATCTTCCTTGAGATCTGAAATTATGGCAAATGGGTAAAGAACATTCTACAGTCAAACTGTCTACAACCCTCTCTTGACCAATATAGCTTAGACGGTTTCAGAAAAAATTAGAGCTCAGTGAGACAGTTAGCCCTCATACATGAGTCAAGTGCTAAACACAAATCCACGTCTAATGAAAGCAGTTCTTTCCCAGTGCTTCTGCTTTATTATTTTGTGGTGTCAAAGTTGGTGGTGAAACTTTTGGAGCTAGAAGGTACATGTCCTGAACAAGTAATTTCCTGAGAAGATTTAATCATCAGTGGGATGTTATGTTGCTCTTTTAAGTCATATTTTCCAAACTGAGTTAGTGATTATGTACAAGGTTCCAAACTCCAGCATCTCTACTCATCCGCCATCAGTTCAGTTCAGTCGCTCAGGCGTGTCCGACTCTTTGTAACATCTATGGTCATCTGCCATATGACCTTATACAAAACATTTTACCTCCTGTGTCTTAGTTTCCCTATATGTAACAGAAGAGTGATAATAGTACCACTTCAGAAGAGGTTTCTGAAAAATGAATGAGATGACTCATGTAAAACACTTTATATAATACTTGATACCTAATAAATAGTAAGAGTTAATTATTACTCATATACTCTTCTAGAAAGCATCAATTAAGTATCTATCTCTTATGTCTTACATACTAAGGATCCAAAAAAAAAAAAAAGACATAAATAACATGATCATAACAGATTTGTTCAGTTCAGTTGCTTAGTCATGTCCTACTCTTTGCAACCCCATGAATTACAGCACACCAGGCCTCCCTGTCATCAAAAACTCCTAGAGTTTATTCAAACTCATGTCCATCGAGTCAGTGATGCCATCCAGCCATCTCATCCTCTGTCATCCTCTTCTCCTCCTGCCCCCAATCCCTCCCAGCATCAGAGTCTTTTCCAATGAGTCAACTCTTCGCATGAGGTGGCCAAAGTACTGGACTTTCAGCTTTAGCATCAGTCCTTCCAATGAACATCCAGGACTAATCTCCTTTAGAATGGACCAGTTGGATCTCCTTGCAGTCCAAGGGACTCTCAAGAGTCTTCTCTAACACCACAGCTCAAAAGCATCGATTCTTTGGCATTCAGCTTTCTTCACAGTCCAACTCTCACATCCATACATAACCACTAGAAAAACCATAGCCTTGACTAGACAGACCTTTGTTGGTAAAGTAATGTCTCTGCTTTTTAATATGCTATCTAGGTTGATCTAATTAAAAAACAAGAAGAAATATGATAACACATTTTAAAAGCAGAAGACAAATCCAAAAAGAGTGACAGGAGAAAAGTAGGGTTAGTCAAAAACAGTTTCACAGACTAAGCAGATCCCATATGGGTCTTATTGCAAAATTCAGACTTAAATTGAAGACATTATGGAAAACCACTCGGCCATTCAGGTATGACCTAAATCAAATCCCTTACAATTTGGAAGTAGAAGTGTAGATTCAAGAGATTAGATCTGATAGACAGAGTACCGGAAGAACTATGGACAGAGGTTCATAACATTGTACAGGAGACTGCGGTATAAATTATGCCCAAGTAAAAGAAATGCAAAAGGGCAAAATGGTTCTCTGAGGAGGCCTTGTAAATATCTGTGAAAAGAAGAGAAGCAAAAGGCAAAGGAGAAAAGGCAAAATATACCCATCTGAATGCAGAGTTCCAAAGAACAAGGAGAGATAAGAAAGCCTTCCTAAGTGATAAGTGCAAAAAAATAGAGAAAAACAACAGAATGGGAAAGACTAGAGATCTCTTCAAGAAAATTGGAGATACCAAGGAAACATTTCACAGTAAAGGACAGAAATGGTATGGACCTAACTGAAGCAGAAGATATTAAGAAGAGGTGGCAAGAATACACAGAAGAACTGAACAAAATAGATCTTCATGACCCAGATAACCACAATGGTGTGATCGATCCCTCTCCTAGAGCCAGACATTCTGGAGGGTGAAGTCAAGTGGCCATAGGAAGCATGACTATGAACAAAGCTGATGGAGGTGATGGAATGCCAGCTGAGCTATTTGAAATCCTAAAAGATGATGCTGTAAAAGTGCTGCACTCAATATGCCAACAAATATGGAAAACTCAGCAATGGCCACAGGACGGAAAAATGTATGTCAGTTTTCATTCCAATCCCAAAGAAGAGCAATGCCAAAGAATGTTCAAACTACTGCACAACTGGACTCATTTCACATGCTAGCAAGGTAACATAAATACCTTTCAAGCTAGGCTTCAATTGGATGTGAACCAAAAAATTGCAAATGTACATAATGGATGTAGAAAAGGGAGGGGAATCAGAGATCAAATTTCCAATATCTGTTGGATCATAGAAAAGCAAGGGGATTCCAGAAAAATATCTACTTTTGCTTCACTGACTATGCTGAAGCTGTTGGCTATGTGGATCACAACAAATGGGGAAGTTCTTAAAGAGATGTAAATACCAGACCACCTTACCTGCCTCCTGAGAAACTTGCATATAGGTCAAGAAGCAACATTTAGAACTGCACATGGAACAACGGACTGGTTCCAAACTGGGAAAGGAATATATCAAGGCTGTATAATGTCACCCTGCTTATTTAACCTATACCAGAGCACATCATGTGAAATGTCTGGCTGGATGTAGCTCAAGCTGGAATCAAAATTCCTGAAAAAATATCAATAACCTCATGTATGCAGATGACACTACCCTAATGGGAGAAAACAAAGAGGAATTAAAGAGTCTCTTGGTCAAGGTAAAGAGGACAGTGAAAAACCTGGCTTAAAAGTCAACATTTAAAAAACAAAGATCATGGCATCTGGTCCCATCATTTCATGGCAAATAGATGGGAAAACAATGGAAACAGTGACAGACTTAATTTTCTTGGGCTCCAAAATCACTGCTCCATAATCACTCCAAAATCACTGCCATGACATTAAAAGACACTTGCTCTTTGAAAGAAAAGCTATGACAAACCTAGACAGCATATTAAAATGCAGAGACATCACTTTGCTGACAAAGGTCTATTAGTCAAAGCTATGGTTTTTCCAGTAGTCATATATAGATGTGAGAGTTGGACCATAAAGAAGGCTGAGCTGAGGAACTGGTGCTTTTGAACTGTGGTTCAAAAGAAGACTCTTGGGAGTCTCTTGGACAGCAAGGAGTTCAAATCAGCCAATCATAAAGGAAATCACGCCTAAACATTCATTGGAAGGACTGATGCTGAAGCTCCAATACTTTGGCCACCTGATACGAAGAGCCAAATCATTGGAAGGAGCTGGATGCTGGGAAAAATCAAAGGCAAGAGGAGGAGGGGATGACAGAGGATGAGATGGTTGGGTTGTATCACTGATTCAATGGGCAAGAGTTTGAGCCAACTCTGGGAGACAGTGAAGAACAGGGAAGCCTGGTGTGCTGCAGGCATAGGATAGCAGTCAGATATGACTGATGGACTAAAGAACAACAATCTGTGTCTTGAGTTTAATGACACCTGCAGATTAAAAGAAAATTGGGAATGATGTTCTAGGCGAGAGACCAAAAGGAAAAGTCACAGAAAAGAAAATTAACAACATGATATGAGTGAGACCAGAGCTGAGGTAATATGAATAAGGAAAAATAAAGAGAATGCACAAAAATAGAGGGGATGTTTGAGAAGAGGTCCCATAAAACAGAGAAGTCATTTGCAGAAATGTCATATAAGCTACAGTTATAAAAGAGGCATTTAGATTAGCCCTATCCATTTATACACATAAGCAATAAAAAAAATCATTATAGCTTCATGAAGAGGAAAATAACTTGTCCAAAATCATGTTTTAGAAAGGTTATGTCAGCAGCTGTAGGCTGCATGCTCTGGGTTGAGGAAACATGGTAAGCACAGGTGGCAGTTGAAGCTTCGAGAGCAAATGAACTCTCTCTGAGGGAGTTATTAGAGGTAAAAAAAAAAAAAAAAAAAGCAGAGGGCAAGGCTGAACTTAAGTCCACAGTTATCTAGAGCCTGTACAGGAAAGAGAGATATAAAAAATATAGGAGGAGAGATGAGAAGGTGCAGTACATAAAAAGTTTAGTTTCTAGTGCACAAAGCAGTGAAGAAATGGAGGAGAATACAAATTAGGAGGAGGGGAAAGGCCATGTGAGTTTGAAAAGTGTGGCTAGGGTAGAAAATGAAAACGGGTAGTTTGAGGCCAAAAGTCTGTGGGATTCTTTCATTATTTTTTCACTCACCAAAAAATTTCAAACAATCATGACTAGATCTATATTTCACAACAATAATTCTGGACGACAGTGTAAAGGAAATACTGGAGGGCAGAGGAGAGCAAAGGCAGGGAGACAACCTCAAGGTCACCTGCAATACTCAATGTGAGAAGAGTGGACACAGGAATGAAGAGGAGAGGAATTTAAGAGACAGCTGTGATGTTGTATCAGTCTGACCTAATGGTCTTCTGGCTCTGGCCACCGTTACTAATAAATGATCCAGCCTGGGTCGACAGAAGAGAGATTACAAAGAATTTTCTAAATGCTGAGTGTGAGAGGCCTGTAGGATATTGGTAGGCAGGTACAAACGTGTATCTGGAATGCAGAAGAGATAAGCAGAAGCTGTATACAACTCTACAGCTCAAGGTGATCTGTACACACTCATGAATAGTCCTAATGTCTCTTGTGCTCACTTCCCAAATAAAGCCTGTTCCTAACCATCTGCAGAGCAGTCTAAACTAGTGGCACTTTAATTACAGTTGCTTTTTATATGATAGGTATATGCCCTCTGTTGTATTTTAAGTTAATTCAATTTCATTGAGAATTATTTCCTCTGACAGGTATAAAGATAATTTTAGAATTTGTTTGTGGCTAGCAATTTTTAGAAATATTGAAAATTATATATATAAAAGATGATGCTGTTAAAGTGCTGCACTCAATATGCCAGCAAATTTGGAAAACTCAGCAGTGGCAACAGGACTGGAAAAGGTCAGTTTTCATTCCAATCCCAAAGAAGGGCAATGCCAAACAATGCTCAAACTACTGCACAATTGCACTCATTTCACATGCTTGCAAGGTCATGCTCAAGATCCTTCAAGCTAGGCTTCAACAAGACATGAACCGAGAACTTCCAGATATGCAAGCTAAATTTATAAAAGGCAGAGGAACCAGAGATCAAATTGCCAACATCCGCTGGATCATTGAAAAAGCAAGAGAATTCCAGAAAAACATCTACTTCTGCTTCATTGACTATGCTAAAGCCTTTGGCTATGTGGATCACAACAAGCTGTATAAAATTCTCAAAGATGGGAATACCAGACCACCTTACCTGTCTTCTGAGAAACCTGTATGCAGGTCAAGAAGAAACTGTTAGAACTGGACATGGAACAACGGACTGGTTCCAAATTGGGAAAGGAGTATGTCAAGATTGTATATTGTCGCCCTCCTTATTTAACTTATACGCAGAGTAAGTTAACGCAAAATGCAGAGCTCAGTGAAGCTCAAGCTGGAAAAAAACTGCAGGGAGAAATATCAATAACCTCAAATAATGGATATGACACCACCTTAATGGCAGAAATTAAAGATGGCATCTTGTCCCATCACTTCATGGCAAAAGGCAGGGGAAAAAAGTGAAAATAGTGATAAACTTTATTTCCTCAGGCTACAAAACCACTGCAGATGGTCACTGCAGCCATAAGTGGAAAGATGCTAGCTCCTTGGAAAAAAGCTATGACAAGCTAGACAGCATATCAAAATGCAGAGACATCACTTTGCTGACAAAGGTCTGTATAGGCAAAGCTATGGTTTTTCCAGTAGTCATGTATGGATTTGAGAGTTGGACCAGAAAGAAGGCTGAGCAGTGAAGAATTGATGCTTTTGAACTGTGGTGTTGGAGAAGACTCTTGAGAGTCTCTTGGACCGCAGGGAGATCAAATCAGTTAATCCTAAAGGGAGTCAGTCCTGAATATTCACTGGAAGGACTACTGCTGAAGCTGAACCTCCAACACTTTGACCACCTGATGTGAAGAATCAACTCATTAGAAAAGACCCTGATGATGGGAAAGATTGAAGGCAGGAGGAGAAGGGGACAACAGAGGACAAGATGGTTGGATGGCATCACTGATTCAATGGACATGAGTTTGAGCAAGCTCCAGAAGATGGTGAAGGACCGGGAAGCCTGGCATGTGGCAGTCCATGGGGTCACAAAGAGTTGGACATGTCTGAAAGACTGAACAACAATAAAAAAGGCCTACATTCCCCTCCCTCCAAGCTTTTCCTATTAAGATGCTATTTAAACCTGAATTCTAAAGCCACTTCTTTGAGTCACCTTTTTCTTCCCCAGAGTATCTACCATGTATGCATGATTCATACAAGTTAATAAATTTCTGTTTTTTTCTTGTTAATCTATCTTTCAGTAGAGGGGTCTCAGCTAAGAACTCTGAAGGGTAAAGGGAAAATTATTTTCTGCTTCCACACTAGTCATTCAACCTTTCTGATATTCTATTTCTTTTTTTCTACAATGCATATATAATATCTCAATATTTTGACATTAAGTAGATGGTGATTCTGGAGAGAGAAGCAGACTTCCCAGTACATTTCAGCAGTTCCCAGATTACACATTAGTCACCTGAAAGCTTTCTAAAATCCCAATGCTCAGGCCACAACTCAGATCAATTAAATCAGAATCTCTAGGGGTTGGACTTAGGTACCAGTATTTTTAAAGCTCTCATGTGAGTCCAATTTTGTAACCAAATTGTAGATACTTATGCAAGATGCATATAGCAAAGGTATAAAGAACATAGGGCAGATACAATTTAGTGGGGCTCAGGAGTTGAGAAACTAAAGGAAAACCACAGTGGGAACTAGAAGAGAATCAGATTTAGGACACAATAATCTGAGATGCACAGACCATAGGAAAGGGAGTACGGTAGTGACTCCAATGACAAATCTCTGCCATCATAACTGTGACTTGCTCTACTGGGTCTTTACAGTATCAGAAACATCTGCTTTATTTTCATGCCCAATTTGCTTTATCTTTTTCCTTCTTAATTTAGTGTTTGACTTTCATATAATAAATGCATGAAACAAAAAGTCTATTTTAAGTTATGGAGAATCATTCATTAATACAGATGTACAGAAATATAAGTTAAAAGGTTTTGCTAGATTTCATAAATTTCACCATGCTAAAATTATGAGACCAATTTACCTTTGCAGGAAAGAACATCAATCTTCCTCCAAAAACACTCTGAAGATTAAATGGCATCATTTAATCTTTTCCACTATCTCCTATTCTATAACATGAAATATTCAAAATATATAAAACACAAATTTTCTATGATGTCCCAAAGATGACATTATAGAATAAAATTTTTGAAAAGTTTTCAAGACAATAAACTTTAAAATCCACTATTTTAATGAATATGTACGCTTATGCCATTTTGTAAATAAGTAAGTCTCAGGTATCAGAGAAGTCTCTAAAAACTTATATTCTAACCTCATCATTTCAAGTAGTTCAAACAACTTAATTTAAAATATAAATAACTTTTGAATTTTGTGCTTTTATGGTATTTGTAATGAGGAATGTGAGGGGAGGTTACATTGTGAATTAAAATAGTCACAATACATGGTTTTTCTTATTGTAATTTTTCTTTTTATTTACCTCCGATTTAACAGTATATATGACCATGACTAGAAGGATAAAAGGTGAACACTGATCTATTTACAGTAAATTTGATCATCTAATACCAATAACCCAACTGAAAATACTCATTATATTTCTCAGTGATTGAGATAACTGCCTGGACTCAACTCTGCCCTTTGATACTTATGTATAGATGATCTAAACTCTCATATGTGAGCTATTTCAAAACTACTATAATTATGAAAATTTTATAACTATGGCAGTTTAGGTTGGACCAATCCAGAAAAATCATGCAGCTCATTCAACTCCTACTTCTTCAAAATAAGAAACTGAGAATTAGATAATTTAAATCATAACCAATTAGTTATAGACCTGATTAGCACCTTGGTCTCATGATTACCAAGTCTAGAGTTTTCATTTGTTTATTTTCTGCTATACCATGATATCGCCTTTCATGCTAGAACTCTTTTTAAAAAGATTAAAACACTTTGCTGATTTCAGTGTATCTGTGATGTGAACTATATCAAACAGCTAATTAAAGCAATGTAATGCAACTGATACTTCTGAAAAAATTGTCTGTAACTAAATCTCTTTTTAAGATCAGTAAATAAACTATACTGATTGAAAGAATTATTCTAAAAACTCTTCAAAAAATTACTTCGCTATCTGAAATTTAAAATGTGGAGCAGCAGGCACTGGCATCACTTGTCATAAAGGTAGAAACTCTGGCCCCATGCCAAATCCAATTAATCAGTATCTGCATTCTAACCAGAGCCCTAGAAACTTAGATATCCACAGAAGTTTGAAAAATATGGCAGCCAGCTCTGGCCCCACCCAGGGTAAGGGACAGTAAATGCAATCTAGGCAGTAGCAGGAATTCTGAAGAACCAGAAATAGCAGTTGATATCTGCAGACTTTGTGAAATCTCTCATCTGAGGCTGAATTAGAATTAGCCTAAGTCTCTTGCTGCCACACCATCCAACAAATCCTATGCAATACTGACTGCCTCCAGGGAGATCTATCCTTTCTTACTGACTGTAAAGGCAGGGAAAGCAAACCAAAACCTCAAACTGCTGCAAACATTCTTGATTCTAAGCCATCTCACACCAAATACAGAACGGGGGAAAAAAAAAAAGAAAGAATAAAAGAATTTTCCTCAAGGTTTCTTCCCTATGGGGCTGTGAACAAGAAGGAAAGCTAAGACAATATATACAGTTTTCCCTCAGTATTCATAGGAGATTAGTTCCAGGACCTTCAATGATACCAAAATCCGCAAATCCTTCATATACTATGGCAAAGTGTAGCAGGCAGGCCTGCAACTACACCATTTCTTGTGGGTCTGAGGTTTGCTGCAGTTTAGGTCAAGAACCCATATCAAGAAAGGAATTCTCTGCTTTTCTACTTTACTGAACATTTTTCTCAAAAATATTATATATATATATTCATTTATAACTGAATCTTATTCAATTGCTTATAATTTTAAAAGCAAACAATTTTAAAAGTTTGAGCCAGATTATATGCATGGGATATTATATATATTCTCCATTTGATGTTGGCAGTGCTCTATGTGTGTCCTTAGATCAACTATAAGTTGTACACATATGCCATATACGTAATATCTTATCTGCTTGCTCAATTATCAATTATAGGATTTGAGGTTTAAAATCTGCCTTGACAGTAGATCTGTCAATCTATCCTTTTTAATTTTGGATTTACATATTTTAAACTATTATTGGTTGACACAAGATCACCGATGCTGAAGCTGAAACTCAAACTCCAATACTTTGGCCACCTGATGCGAACAGCTGACTCAGTTGAAATGACCCTGATACTGGGAAACTTTGAAGGTGGGAGGAGAAGGGGACGACAGAGGATGAGATGGTTGGATGGCATCACCGACTCAATGAACATGAGTTTGAGTTGACTCCAGGAGCTGGCGATGGACAGGGAAGCCTGGCGTGCTGCAGTCCATGGGGTCACAAAGAGTTGGACACGACTGAGCGACTGAACTGAACTAAGATCAGAAAAGATACATGACAGTAGAGATTTAAAATTTTATCAATATGTGTAAGGGTTATCCCTTTCAATCTCTATAGCGCTTTTTCAAGTCTTTTATTGTTGTTCAGTTGCTCAGTCACGTCAGACTCTCTGCAGCCCCATGGAGTGCAGCATGCCAGGATTCCCTGTCCTTCACAGTCTCCTGGAGTTTGCTCAAACTCGTGTCCATTGAGTCACTGATGTCATCCAACCATCTTGCCCTCTGTTGTCTCCTTGTCCTCCTGCCTTCAGACTTTCCCAGCATCAGGCTCGTTTCCAAATGAGTCAGCTCTATTTTCTCTAATTAAAAAATAGCTTCACTTTGGTATTCACCCAGTATATATTTTTCCTTATTTTAGTCTCAACATTTTGTATCTTTATAAATATACGGTCTGTAAATGTTTTCTTTATTATTTCATTTGGCAACCTTTTCTTTGAACTAGAGTCCATTCATCTTGACAGATCCCCGATATATTTGGACTAGTTCCACCATCTTCCCTTGTGTTTTTAATTTGCCCTGCTTTTACTTAGGCACATTTTTTTCTTCTCATTCGTACTCACTAAAACTTTTTCTACCTTCACTCTCAGTCCATTCACGCTCATGGTTCCAATATATATTTATATTTTCTTTCCTTTTAGTTATTATTCTTTAGTTGTTGCCTTATTTTGACTTGAAACTAAATTTGAAAATCTATCTTTCATTTAATGTAATGTGTTAGGTTAATATTTTTTTCCTTTCTCAGACTAATACAGGATCTTTACATTTTTACCTATCATTCACCTCTAGATTTAAGTGTAATTGCTAGCCAAGGCTTTGTTTGTAACTTGATTTTTCTATCCTGAAAGAAATTGTATGTTTGTTATGATTTTATACAATCAGCATTTAACTGTATTTTTCTCTGTGTTTACCTTTTTTATTTGCTCACTATTCCTTTGCACAGACTTTCCTATGATTATGCTCCCTCCTCTGGAAGTGTATAATTTAACACTCCTCTGGTCTGTTAGTATCGAATTTTCTCAATTTCTGTTTTTCTGAAAATACATTTATTTTGCCTTCATTTTTGAATGGTGACTTTAAAGCATATAATTTTAAGGTGCAAATACTCTTATCTTTCATAAAATAAGATTCACTATCTTTAGTCCTCAACTATTCTATTAAAAATTAAAGTCAATCTAATCTTTTGGCCATCTGTATTTTCTCTGGCTACTGATAAGATTTGTTTCTAGTGTGTTATAGTGTCACCATGCTGTATTTCAGTGTCGATTATTCTTAATTTTGTCTTTGCTTTCATGTCCTTTGCATCCAAAATCCTTCATAATTTCTAGAAAGTAGTTCAGCTACATTTATATGCTATGCTATTTCTTGATTATTTTCTAAATTTTCTTCTTCAGAGAGTTCAACTAGACAAATGTTGCAACTTACTTGTCCTTCATTCTTAACTTCCAAATTTTCATCTCATTTTCTCTTTGTTCTGTAATCTAGATCATCTCTTTAGATATATTGTCTTGTATCCTGAATGTCTTTTGTGTCTACTCTTTAGCTTTTCAGTTCAATGAATCCATTTCTTAAAATTAAGTTCAATTATTACATTTTTCATTTCCATAAGTTCAATTTATATAGCTGGCCAATTTTTATAGCCATTGGTGTTTTTGTGACAGTTTCAACTCCATCTTTTTTGGTTGGTTAGTTTAAAGAGATTAAAGATATTTATATTTGCATAATATAATTATATAACTACATACATAATAAAATGTATATACATAATAAAATGTAGTTTGCACAGTCTGTGCAAACTTGATTCCACATTTTAAAAACTTTTTCATTGTAGCTTATTTCTCAGAATATTTAGTGTTATTTTGTTTGTTTTTTAATTCATGTTCTTGGAAGCTATTTTCTATAAGAACATTTGCTGTTGTTTTTTAGTTGCTAAATCTTGTCCAATTATTTTCTGACCCCATGGACTATAGTGTGCCAGGCTCCTCTGTCCATGGGGTTTTCCAGGCAAGAACATTGGAAGTGAGTTGCCATTTCCTTTTCCAGGGGATCTTTTAACCCAGGGAGTGAATCTGTATCTACTGCATTGGAGGATTCTTTACCAATGAGACACAGAAGCCCATGAGAACACTTCGAGTTGTGAATTTCATATTTTTGCCCGACAGAGTAGTTTTGCATTTCCTTCAGTTATGTACTTTGGACACCAGCTTCTCAAGACCACTTCATGTCAATGTATGGCAAAACCAATACAATATTGTAAAGTAATTAGCCTCCAATTAAAACAAATAAATTAAAAAAATAAATTTTAAAGCAGTTTTCAGAACCATGAATGGAGGCCCCATGCTTAAGGAAGAGGGGCCTAGTATTAGGAACTCTCTGGGAGACACTTTATTTTTATTACTTTAGCATATTTCACTAAGGGGAAAGATTAAGAAAGCTGGGTTTTTTTCTACTTTCTCCCATTGAGAGCGTAACCCTAATTCATCTCAGTTTTATATGAGGATAGTGTGTGGAGGTCTTACCAGCACAAAAGCATTCTAAAAATGCTGGGAGGTCATGTGTATTTATTAAATGAATAAGTGCATGTTGCTCAAAGAGAATTTATTTATAACATTAACTTCACCATTTCAATAACATTTACTAATGTTCTTTAGAAGCACCATTTCCTTTGGTTTCATGAGGGTAGAAAAGGAGCCAAAAATGAATAATTTTTTTAAAAAGACAAGTAATAGAAAATTTTCTGAAACATAATTGGAGAAGGGTGTCATGTGCATTTAAACATTTCAGCCTTCCCCAGTAATCTTCTTGCATAGAACTAGAAGTTTTAAATATAGAACAAGAAGTTTTAAATATAGAACTTATTTCAAGCTGTGTCTTAAGATGAAATCAATCCAAGCATATAAGACTTTGTGAACATTTATGCCATGGTGATATTGGCTGTACAGAAAATCCCTCCCACCCCTACTGCCTGCCTCTCCTCCATCTCTATGCTCTGACTTTTTAGAGAGATGTGGTTACTGCCCTAAGAGAATGAGTTGTAATATCCTCAAGGGAATAAATCTTTGCATATCCCCACTGAGCAGTGCAATTCATCTAACAACAGATGCTTCTGAAGTCTTTTGATTTCTGAAACTTGAATCAAATATTTCTGAAATGGATACATGATCCCTATATGCCTTGGGTTTCTTCATGTATATTACAAATGGACCTACAGAAATACAAAGTTCACCCCAATATCTCCTTACCATGCCTCTGCTTCAGTGAGAAAATGACAAATTTCTCCAGCTCAAAGAACACCAGGATTCAGCTGAGATAAAATGCCTCATATCATCCCATCAGTAAAAGAAGTGCAGTACCCTGAATGAAGTAAAATTCAAGTAACTGTCGGTGGTTCATTTTATCTCTCACTGCATCTGGAAGATTAGTTCACTTGGGAAAAGGAGACGAGGCAGATGCTTGCAAAGTTTCTTACAAACACTTGAAATTTTCCTCAGGGAACGTTCAACTTCGCTGTCTGTTTGACCCTTCAGAGAGAGATCACCCTCTGAAGGAACTATGGTTCTTTGCCACAGTTATACTGGTGCCAGAAAGCAGGCAGCTCCGAACTTCTCTCATTACTTGTGAAATTCACTATCTGCATACTAAATGATTTTATGCTAAGTATCCCTGTTCTGCACATTTCCTCCTTATAATAAATGAAAGTGTATAGCTTCTTTGAGAACAGAAAAACTGCTATTTGGTTTCTTCATTTTTTTTTTCCTCCCTTCACTTAACAAGCAAGACAAAGTCATGAAAAGGAAAATGACCATTGTCTTTTTTTCTCTTCCATGATGACTGGTTTGCTTAACAACCTAAATGACCTGCCTACCAGCTGAATATTATCGACAACCCATATGAAAAAGAAGACAGGAAAGCTGAAGTAAGAGTTGGGCAATTTCCATTAAATGTGTACTGGTTTTCTGTAATACTAATATTTATCTTGAATATTTATGATAAATACTTCAGCTCTATTTCCGAATGTTGTAAATGCTTGAAATACACTCTTTAGAGACCTTACCATGACTACATCTGTGCCTATTACACAGTGATAGCCATGAAAGGCTTCCAGAATTGAATAGCACTTCTGACTGCATTTCACAACACTGTGCCAGGTATTAATTTATGTAATTTTCTTGAAAGTTAGCATATTGATTGCACTCCATATTGTCTATACTGCTTGTCTCTATTTACCCACTTGATTTTCTGTTGCTACCTCAAATTAGTAAGTTATTATTGGTATTATTTTGCTTCTTCATTTTACTGTATAAAAATCACCATTTTTATATAAATGCTAAAGATAGTTTAAAATATAGGTGGCTCACATGGTAATACATCTCCCTGCAATGCGGGAGGCCCAAGTTTGAAACCTGGATTAGGAACATCCCCCGGGGAAGGGACTGGCTACGCAGTCCAGTATTTTTGCTTGGAGAATCCATGGACAGAGGAGCCTGGTGGGTTAGAGTCCATGGGTTCGCAAAGAGTCAGACACGACTGGCAGAATAACCCTTTACTTCATAAACTTATCACCATTTATATATTAATGCTAAAGACAATTTAAAATAAATACTATAATAGCACTTTTCAAAGCATTTACATATATACTACTCATAACAATATTGACAAATAAGAGAGATATTATTTCCTTTGCACAAAAAGAAAAAGAGAGACTTGGAATTATCAGGTGGCTTGTCCAAAGTTACACAATGTACATTTTTCTACACATTACCTACCGATTTTTAGAAGCCATTTCTATCTAAAAACCTAGATATCTAATTACCTACAGTTGTCATTATAAAGTCAGAATATAATTTTCCAGAGACATATATTATAGATGATTATGAATTGCTAATATTAACCTGCAAATAACTAATTCATTCCAAGTAAATGTAAAATACAAGTGTGATAAACAGAGAGACTACAATTTTCAGAAAAACTATCATATTCTCCTGGAATAATTAGTTGTTTCAATACAAAAAGAAAGATTTAGTTCTAAAATCGACCTTGTAATGTTTGAAACTTAGAAGTGTAGCAGAGTACATCCTACTTTCAGTCAGATGAAGATAAACAAGCATGAAACAGACCGAAACAGGCAGGTCACGGCACATACTATACTAGGTTGCCAAAAATGCTTCCTTAGGGGTACAACTTGTCACATCACTGTTTAAATACTCAAATAAGTTATACCACACACTTTCAGGATAGCTAATTTCAATGTTTAAACTAGTACACTTCGTATTTTCTATGTATGTACATATTCTTATCCTTAAAGTCAGGAAACTCATTTTATGAAAATAAAGACGGACTTGTTAGTGTATGTAGTTTTAGCACAGAAGTAGTATAAATACAGCTAGCTCTTGAATTCATACTTGACGTATTATTTTAAAATACCTTAAAGATAAGCCTTTTATGGATAGTCATGTCTATTCCCATCAGAACAAACTGAAAATAACAAAATTTTTAAAATATTATTCTTACTAGCAGGATCATTCCTCACATTCAGCTGTCTTCCTTTATCTGTCTTTAATGAAAAGAATAAATAAAAATATCATCTAGATGAAGGTAGAGACATAAAACATGTGGTCGACATTTACAACAGAGTCAATTACCAATAAAATTCCCTAGTTCTTTTTGTTTTATTTATTATCCAGCTTCTCAGTTCTCCTTATCTTTTAAGCAGACAGCCCTACTAAGAAGGTTCCTGGGGGCTGCTTGCATGACTGTGGTCAAGCTCACCTGGCCTGAGTCCTGCAGCTGCCTTCGGCTAAAAGCAATAAAGAGCAAGGTTGACTCCATGCTTCTAGAATACTGTGAAGCCGTAAAAAAAAATATCAGGAAGGGGCTGGCATTCCAGCCCTTAAGCAACTTCTCTGTTATTTTATTTCACTGTTTCCTCCCTAATATTAATCTTCAAAAGATTTTTTTTTTTATCAGAACAGTTATATAAATGTTCCTCTCTATACTACTTTTTTAAACAGTAGCATCCTACTCCCTCCTCGGGTACAGGGACTATTTTTTTTTTTTAAATTCATACACATACTCAGAAATGGAACAATGGATTCTCAACACTTGATAAAAAGAGAAGTAAAATTATTATATGAACTCCTCAAATGACTGAATTATTCAGTTATAGAGTTAGGGGCTGTGCTCTGCTCAGTCGTGTCTGACTCTTTGCAGTCCCATGAACTGTAGCCCGCCAGGCTCCTCTGTCCATGGGATTTTCCAAGAATACTGGAATGGGTTGCCATTTTCTACTCCAGGGGATCTTCTTGATCCAGGGATCGAACCAGTGTCTCTTAACCCCTGTATCGGCAGGCGCATTCTTTACCACTGTGCCACCTGGGAAGCCCTAGAGTTATGGGGTAAATGGGCAAGTATGAGACTAACTACATCTGCCACTAAGAAACTCATTGAAAGCCCCTCCAGTCAATCCAGTGGATGGATATTGCTTGACTGATAAAAGAGAAAATCTAATATGAGACTCTTCTAAGAAAATAAAGTATATGTAGTACTGCAATGGTTGATTTCCTAAATCAAGTTAAAGCTGAGAGCCATTACAGAGACTCTCAAGATAAAGTTCTGATTATAGAATTTTAACTCAGTGCAAGATTCCATGAGTGGAAGTAGCTATTTTCCTTACTACACTTAACAGGACACCTCTCTCTGCAGGCATGCAGAAGACATGTGAGGCTCTCAACTGGGAGAGACATAAAGTCCTGAGAAACGAGGACCCAGGGCAGTATTCCTGTATATCTATTACTGGTGTTTGTCATGGATTCAATCAAAAATATAATGGCACAGGTATAGCTTCAATAAGTAACTTCACAGTCCCTCAAAAGGCTATGATGAACACAAAGAGCTCCTTATGGTGAACATCACCTTGAAAATCCCATTAGCCTTCTGTAGAATGAGGCTGAAACCTGACAGTCTACATCCATCATACTGCACTGAGGACAAGGATAATCAGTGTATGTTAAATGTAAGTCTACACATTCATAGACCGATGATGTAGGTAGGGAGGAGTTAAATAGGCAGTTAGATAGGAGTGAGGACGGAGCAGAAAAAGAGAGAGAGGTGTGAATGAAAATGAGAAGAGGTGAGAAGTGTAGAGGGACAGAGGGAAAGGAGGGTGGTCAGGAAGAAAAGGGGAAATGTGATAAAATTAAATAATAAAAATACTTGCAAAAGGAAGATACAGATTTATGCTAAAGCTCAAGGATAATCTTCTGCTGACATATGATTACATAATTTGGTGTTTCTCCTTACTTTATATTATGAATTAGTACATGTTAATAATTAACTTTTTTACATTTAAGTTGCAAAAAATGTGGCTGAGGATCAAGTGTTGAAGCGATGAAAAGAATTTAGCAACTAAGTTATGCATTTATGTCCACTCTCACTTCTGTTCAACGTACTACTGGCAAACCTGGCAGCAGTAATCAGACAAGAAAAAGAATTAGGAGGTATCCAGTTCAGAAGGGAAGAGGTAAAATGTCATTATATGTAAACTATTTGATACTTTATATAGAAAACCCTGAAGATTCCACAGAAAAACTACTGCAACTGATAAACAAATTCAGCAAGATGGCAGGATACAAGATTAATATAAAGAAACCCAGCTGTATTTCTTTATACCAATAATGTATTACCAGAAAGGGAATGTAAAAAAAATATATACCTTTTAAAATCACAACCCCCAAAATATAATACATAAGAATAAACTTCACCAAGGAGTTGAAGGGCTTACAAAATGAGAACTATAAATTGTTAATAAAGCAAAGTGAAGAAGATTCAAAGAAATGAAAATATATCCCATGCTTCTGGTTTAGAAGAATATTGTTAAAATGGCTATACTACCCAAAGCAATCATCGAATTTAATTTGACCCCTGTCAAAGTATCCAAGACTTTTTTCACAGAACTAGAATAAATGATACTAAAATTCATTTAGAACCATATACCCAGAATTGCCAAAGAAATCCTGAAGAAAAAGAATAGGAGGCATAACTCTCTCAGACTTCAGACAATATTACAAAGCTATAGTAATCAAAACACCATGATACTGACACAAAAACAGATATATGGATCAACGGAGCAGAACAGACAGCCCAGCAATAGACCCACATAGATACCGCATACCCACACACAGTCAATAAACCTTTAACAAAGATGGATAGCTTATATAATGGGGAAAATACAATTTCTTCAGCAAGTGTTGTTGGTAAAGTTGGACAACCTCATGTAAATCAGTGAAATTAGAACATGCCATCTCACCATACACAAAAATAAACTCAAAGTGGTTAAAAGACTTAAACTAAAACACTACACCATAAAACTCCTAGAAGAGAACATAGGGAAAATATTCTCTGATAGAAATCATACTGATGTTTTCTCAGGTCAGTCTCCTAAGGCAATGTAAATAAAAACAAAATAAACAAATGGGATCTAATCACACTTACAAGATTTTGCACAACAAAGGAAACCATGAACAAAATGCAAAGACCACCTGTAGAATCAGAAAAAATATTTGCAAGTGATGTGACAAAGGACTTAATCTCCAAAATATGCAAACAGCTCATACAACTCAACAAGAATAAAAAAACAACTCAATTCAAAAATGGGCAGAAAACCTAAAGACATTTTTCCAAAGTCATACAGATGGCCAATAGGCGTATAAAAAAGATGCTCAGAATCACTAATTATTCAGTTCAGTTCAGTTGCTCAGTCGTATCCAACTCTTTGCAACCCCATGAACAGCAGCACACCAGGCCTCCCTGTCCATCACTAACTCCTGGAGTTCACCCAAACTCATGTGCATCGAGTCAGTGATGCCATTCACCCATCTCATCCTCTGTCGTCCCCTTCTCCTCCTGCCCCCAATCCTCCCAGCATCAGGGCCTTTTCCAATGAGTCAACTCTTTGCATGAGGTGGCCAAAGTATTGGAATTTCAGCCTCAGTATCAGTCCTTCCAATGAACACCCAGGACTGGTCTCCTTTAGGATGGACCGGTTGGATCTCCTTGCAGTCCAAGGGACTCTTAAGAGTCTTCTCCAACACCACAGTTCAAAAGCATCAATCCTTCGGTGCTCAGCTTTCTTCACAGTCCAAAACTCACATCCATACATGACCACTAGAAAAATCATAGCCTTGACTAGACAGACCTTTGTTGGCAAAGTAATATCTCTGCTTTTTAATATGCTATCTAGGTTGGTCATAACTTTCCTGCCAAGGGGCAAGCATCTTTTAATTTCATGGCTGCAGTCACCATCTGCAGTGATTTTGGAGCCCCAAAAAATAGTCTGACACTGTTTCCACTGTTTCCCCATCTATTTCCCATGAAGTGATGGGACCAGATGCCATGATCTTTGTTTTCTGAATGTTGAGCTTTAAGCCAACTTGTTCACTCTCCTCTTTCACTTTCATCAAGAGGCTCTTTAGTTCCTCTTCACTTTCTGCCATAAGGGTGCTGTCATCTGCATATCTGAGGTTATTGATATTTCTCCTGGCAATCTTGATTCCAGCTTGTGTTTCCTTTAGCCCAGCGTTTCTCATGATGTACTCTGCATATAAGTTAAATAAGTAGGGTGACAGTATACAACCTTGACGTACTCCTTTTCCTATTTGGAAGCAGTCTGTTGTTCCATGTCCAGTTCTAACTGTTGCTTCCTGACCTGCATACAGGTTTCTCAAGAGGCAGGTCAGGTGGTCTGGAATTCCCATCTCTTTCAGAATTTTCCACAGTTTATTGTGATCCACACAGTCAAAGGCTTTGGCATAGTCACTAATTATTAGAGAAATGTAAATAAATATACAATGGGGTACCACCTCATAACACTCAAAATGGCCATGACTAAAAAGTCCAAAAATAACAAATGCTGGAGAGAGTATGAGGAAAGGGAACCTTTCTACACTGTTGATAGGAAAGTACGTTCTTGTGGCCACTGTGGAAAACAGTATGGAATTTCCTTAGAAGACTAAAAATAAAATTACCATATGATCCAAGAATCCCATTCCTGGGCATATATTCAGGAAAAAACTTAAATTCAAAACGATGCATGCACCCCCAACTTTGTAACAGCACTATGCATAACAGTGAAGATATAGAAACAATGAAGTTTCCAAATAGAAGGATAGCTGGATAAAGAAAACGTGGTATGTGTGGATACACACACATATACACACACACACACAATATGGAATGCTACTCAGCCATAAAAATGAATGAAATAACATTTGCAGCAATATGGATGTAACTAGAAATTACCATACTAAGTCAAGTAAGTCAGAAAGAGAAAGACAAATAGCATATGATATCACTTCAATATGGAATCTAAAGATTGACACAAATGAACCTACCTATGAAACAAAAACACACTCATGGACACAGAGAACAGACTGGTTGCCACATGGAGGGGTTTGGGGGAAGGATAGAGTGGGAGGTTTGGGTTACCAAATGTAAGCTTTTACACAGAATGAATAAACAACAAGGTCCTTCTACATAGCACATAGAACTATATTCAATATCCTAATATAAACCACAATGGGAAATAACATTTTTAAAAGAATGTATATATGTATAATTAAATCATTTTGCTATATAGCAAAAATTAACACAATATTATAAATAACTATACTTCAGTTTAAAAAACTGTACATTTCACTTGCTTAAACACCAAAATTTCTTCTGACTTGACAATTAACATAATTCACCTTTTGAAATTAGGGTTGAAAGGAATTCAGTTTTTGATAGAGAAGAAAGTTAAGATAAAAAGTGATTTAAGTAAAATATTAATCAAGATTTCAACTAATAAATACATGCATTAACAAATTTATTTGTTAACTTCAAAGTAACAAACTAATAATGAACTAGATAGACAGAATAAAACAAAATCAGCACAATGCTCTTAAGTCCTCATCCTTTTAGAAAGGAATAAGATAAATATATTTTTATAAATGGAAATAAATACTGTTTCTATAGGGACTTTTTAAGATAAATTATCACATGCATTGGTTGGGAAGATCCCCTGGAGAAGGAAATGGCAACCCACTCCAGTATCCTTGCCTGGAAAATCTCATGGACAGAGGAACCTGGTGGACTGCAGTCCATGGGGTCGCAAAGAGTCAGGCATGACTGAGTGACCAACACACATTCAGAAACCATTAAAATTCAATAGTGAAATAATTATAAACTTAGAGAATATCACTAAATAATATATTACTTATATATGAAAATTGAAAATTATGTTTGATAAGTAAGATAATAAAAAGAAAATCCACAGCTTCCTAGGGAGGGACAAAAGGAACTATTTTCTCCCACCTTATACCATGGGTATAAGATTAACATTTCATTGACAAATATTTTAGAAAAGTAGTTCCAAGAAATGACAAAGTAATTATAATTTCCATAACAAACAAACACAAAGATCAAAAGTATAAACACAATAGAAGAGTTACTTCACATTGAAAGATTGTTTCTGCACCAAAGAGTAAATAGAAACTAATTTTGTTTAGGGCATTATCTTATGATAAAATTTTGCTTTTCATTTTTTGTTTTTCAATTTTTGAAGCTTATACTCTTCATTATTCAATAGGATCACAAACCTCAGGTTAAATGAATAATAAAGTACTATACTAAAATCCATAAATATTATACTGATATATTCTATTTCCTGTAATAACACACACAATAGGAAAAAGGTATCAACACATAATTCTCCCTCAAACACTGATTTAGAAACATCAGTAATTTATTAGATTCAAAGTTCTTATTTGGAAGAATTTCTTAATGCTGCCTGATGGAAGATAAAGAAACCAAAGATACCTAGGATATAACCTTTAAGTGTTCAGGGAAATGGAGCAACTGCCATGACTTAAAAAGTACAATAATTATACAGTATGTTTCTTCCTGACCAGGAGAATAGAAGCAGTATCAGTAGACACTGAATTTCTTTCATCTTTTCATGGAAGAATGGTGCTCTTGTGGCCCACAGTGGCCATGTGGGATGAATGAAATATTTTATCCTTCAAATAGTGCAACTAAAAAGAGGGAAGATTTTTTTTTCCTACAGTACAACAAACCAAGTTCTAGCACCTTCTTTACTGTAAATTTACCAAAACATCCTCATTCAGAATTTGTTAACAATGTGCCCCAATTCACTCCACCTTTCCAATCTTTGGTTTTCAATTTCCTCCCTGTCCTTTCAGTTATATACTTATTAATTTGACAAATATTTATTTTATGTGCTGGGATGTATTTTATATGCTGGGAAAAAATAGTGAAAACATACCTGTTTCCTACATCCATTGAGCTTGAAGTCTCATTATGATGAAATCTCAATCTTTTGTAATGAGACCCTTACAGGTTTTGAAAATTTATTTAGATTTATTTATCTTTTGCCTCAAATATCATCTTCTAAGACTTCTCTGGTGGCTCAGATGGTAAAGCATCTGTCTACAATGCAGGAGACCTGGGTTCAATCCCTGGGTTGGGAAGATTCCCCTGGAGAAGAATATGGCAATCCACTCCAGGACTATTGCCTGGAAAATCCCATGGACAGAGGAGCCTGGTAGGCTATAGTCCATGGGGTTGTGAAAAGTCGGACATGACTGAGTGACTTCACTATATCATCTTCTAAATGTATTCCTAAAATGATCTCTTCTTTATTAATACAATTTTATTGAGGCAACACTAGTTTAAAATATTATGTATGTCTCACATACACAACATTATAATTTGACTCTGTACTATACACTACTGTGTCTCACCACCAAAAGTCTAGCTTCCATCCATCACCATACTATTGATCCCCTTCTCCCACTTCCTCTCTGCATTTCACCTCTCCAATTCCCCTCCAGGAATCACCAATCTGTTCTTATATTTATGTTTTTGTTTTGTTTTTGTTCATTTATTCTAGTCTTTTTTTATTCCCCGTTTGAGAGAAAATACACAATATTTGTCTTTGACTTCTTTCACTTGGCGTAATATCCTCAAGGTCTATCCGTACAGTCACAAGTAGCAAGATTTAATCCTTTTTATGGCTAAGCAGTACTGCATTGTTTATTTATACAGTAAGTCCTCTACAGTCAAACAAGTTCTGAATTCCAAGAGTGCATTGCTAAGTCCAGTTTGTTCATAAGCCCAACAAAGTTAGTCTGTGTTCCCAAATCATACAATTAGCTATGTAGTATTGTAGTATAATAGGTTTACAATAGTTTTCACACAAATATATAAAACATAAACAAAAACAAAAAATAAAGATAACATTTTCAATCTTATTGTACAGTATTCTAAAAAGTACAGTAGCACCAGCTACATCACTGCTGCTTTTACACCTGCTTCTGGATATTCTTGAATAAAGATACTTCACTACTGTGCTCTACAGTGCTGAAAGTAAAGTACACAGAAGCACAACCGCTTGTAGAGGATGCATGCGGAGGAGACACTTGTAGAGGTGACAATAGTATGTGAGACACACGACTACCGTACGTGATTGGGCATACAAGCACAAGTTTCCATCTTCAAGGTTTGTATGGCGAATACTTACTGTGTATACAGATATCACATGCTAATCTATTCATGTTGGGCACTTAGGCTGCTTCCACATCTTGGTGATTGCAAACAACACAGCGATGAACATGGGGTGGGGGGAGCAAGTCTTTTCAAGTTAGTATTTTCATATTCTTTGAATAAATACTCATCGGTGGAAAAGCTGAGAAGTACTTAGTAGTTCTGTTCTTAATTTGAGGAATCTCCATATTGTTTTCCATACTAGCTGTACCAATTTACATTCCCACCAACACTCTAACACTTGGTATTTCTTATCCTTTTGATAATGGTCATTCTGACAGGTGTGAAGGGATAGCTCATTGTAGTTTTAATTTGCATTTCTCTGATGATTAATGACGTTATACATCTTTTCATGTCCTGTTGGTCATCTGCATATCTTCTTTGGAAAAAATTCTATTCACATTCCCTGCCCATTTTTCAATAGGATTGTTTTTTGTTAAGTCATATAAGTTCTGACAGAATGTGGTCCACTGGAGAAGGGAATGGCAAACCACTTCAGTATTCTTGCCTTGAGAACCCCATGAACAGTATGAAAAGGCAAAATGATAGGATACTGAAAGAGGAACTCCCCAGGTCAGTAGGTGCCCAATATGCTATGGAGATCAGTGGAGAAATAACTCCAGAAAGAATGAAGGGATGGAGCCAAAGCAAAAACAATACCCAGCTGTGGATGTGACTGGTGATAGAAGCAAGGTCGGATGCTGTAAAGAGCAATACTGCATAGGAACCTGGATTGTCAGGTCCATGAATCAAGGCAAATTGGAAGTGGTCAAACAAGAGATGGCAAGAGTGAACGTTGACATTCTAGGAATCAGCAAACTAAAATGGACTGGAATGGGTGAATTTAACTCAGATGACCATTATATCTACTACTGCAGGAAGGAATCCCTCAGAAGAAATGGAGTAGCCATCATGGTCAATAAAAGAGTCCAAAATGCAGTACTTGGATGCAATCTCAAAAATGATACAATGATCTCTCTTCGTCTCCAAGGCAAACCATTGAATATCACAGTTATCCAAGTCTATGCCCCAACCACTAACACTAAAGAAGCTGAAGTTGCACGGTTCTATGAAGACCTACAAGACCTTTTAGAATGAATACCCAAAAAAGATATCCTTTTCATTATAGGGGACTGGAATGCAAAAGTAGGAAGTCAAGAAACACCTGGAGAAACAGGCAAACTTGGCCTTGGAATGCAGAATGAAGCAGGGCAAAGACTAATAGAGTTTTGCCAAGAAAATGCACTGGTCAAAGCAAACACCCTCTTCCAACAACACAAGGGAAGACTCTACACATGGAATCACCAGATGGTCAACACTGACATCACATTGATTATATTCTATGCAGCCAAAGATGGAGAAGCTCTATACAGTCCACAAAAACAAGACCATGAGCTGACTGTGGCTCAGATCATGAACTCCTTATTACCAAATTGAGACTCAAATTGAAGAAAGTAGGGAAAACCGCTAGACCATTCAGGTATGACCTAAATCAAATCCCTTATGATTATACAGTGGAAGTGAGAAATAGATTTAAGGGTCTAGATCTGATAGATAGAGTGCCTGATGAACTATGGAATGAGGTTCCTGACATTGTACAGGAGACAGGGATCAAGACCATCCCCATGGAAAAGAAATGCAAAAAAGCAAAATGGCTGCCTGGGGAAGCCTTACAAATAGCTGTGAAAAGCAAAGGAGAAAAGGAAAGATATAAGCATCTGAATGCAGAGTTCCAGAGAATAGCAAGAAGAGATTAGAAAGCCTTCTTCAGTGATCAATGCAAAGAAGTAGAGGAAAAGAACAGAATGGGAAAGACTAGAGATCTCTTCAAGAAAATTAGAGATACCAAGGGAACATTTCATGCAAAGATGAGCTCAGTAAAGGACAGAAATGGTATGGACCTAACAGAAGCAGAAGATATTAAGAAGAGGTGGCAAGAATACACAGAAGAACTGTACTAAAAAGATCTTCACGACCCAGATAATCATGATGGTGCGATCACTCATCTAGAGCTAGACATCCTGGAATGTGAAGTCAAGTGGGCCTTAGAAAGCATCCCTAGGAACAAAGCTAGTGGAGGTGATGGAATTCCAGTTGAGCTAGTTCAAATCCTGAAAGATGATGCTGTGAAAGTGATGCACTCAATATGCCAGCAAATTTGGAAAACTCAGCAGTGGCCACAGGACTGGAAAAGGTCAGTTTTTATTCCAATTCCAAAGAAAGGCAATGCCAAAGAATGCTCAAACTACAGCACAATTGCACTCATCTCACACACTAGTAAAGTAATGCTCAAAATTCTCCAAGCCAGGCTTCAGCAATATGTGAGCCGTGAATTTCCTGATGTTCAAGCTGGTTTTAGAAAAGGCAGAGATCAAATTGCCAGCATCCACTGGATCATGGAAAAAAGCAAGAGAGTTCCAGAAAAACATCTATTTTTGCTTTACTGACTATGCCAAAGCCTTTGACTGTGTGGATCACAATAAACTGTGGAAAATTCTGAAAGAGATGTAAATACCAGACCACCTGACCTGCCTCTTGAGAAATCTGTATGCAGGTCACGAAGCAACAGTTAGAATTGGACATGGAACAACAGACTGTTTCCAAATAGGAAAAGGAGTATGTCAAGGCTGTATATTGTCACCCTGCTTATTTAACTTCTATGCAGAGTACATCATGAGAAACGCTGGACTGGAAGAAACACAAGCTGGAATCAAGATTGCCGGGAGAAATATCAATAACCTCAGATATGCAGATAACACCACCCGTATGGCAGAAATTGAAGAGGAACTAAAAAGCCTCTTGATGAAAGTGAAAGAGGAGAGCGAAAAGTTGGCTTAAAGCTCAACATTCAGAAAACGAAGATCATGGCTTCCAGTCCCATCACTTCATGGCAAATAGATGGGGAAACAGTGGAAACAGTGTCAGACTTTATTTTGGGGGGCTCCAAAATCACTGCAGATGGTGACTATAGCCATGAAATTAAAAGACACTTACTCCTTGGAAGGAAAGTTATGACCAACCTAGACAGCATATTCAAAAGCAGAGACATTACTTTGCCGACTAAGATCCGTCTAGTCAAGGCTATGGTTTTTCCTGTGGTCATGTATGGATGTGAGAGTTGGACTATGAAGAAGGCTGAGCGCCAAAGAATTGATGCTTTTGAACTGTGGTGTTGGAGAGGACTACTGAGAGTCCCTTGGACTGCAAGGAGATCCAACCAGTCCATTCTGAAGGAGATCAGCCCCGGGATTTCTTTGGAAGGAATGATGCTAAAGCTGAAACTCCAATACTTTGGCCACCTCATGCCAAGAGTTGACTCATTGGAAAAGACTCTGATGCTGGGAAGGATTGGGGGCAGGAGGAGAAGGGGACGACCGAGGATGAGATGGCTGGATGGCATCACTGACTCGATGAACGTGAGTCTGAGTGTACTCTGGGAGATGGTGATGGACAGGGAAGCCTGGCGTGCTGCGATTCATGGGGTCGCAAAGAGTCGGACACGACTGAGCAACTGAACTGAAAACCAATGTCAAAGAGAGCACTATCTTTTCTTCTATGCGTTATATGGTTCCAGGAATTATATTCACACTTTTGATCCATTTTGAGTAAATTTTTATATATGGTATGTAATAGTGGCCTAGTTCATTCTTTGGTATGTGGTTGTCTAGTTTCCCTAATAACATTTATTGAAGAGACATTTCTTTCTCCTTTGTATTTCCTTGGGTTTTTTGTTGTGAATTAGTTGTCTATGCAAGCGTGGATTTATTTCTGGTATCTCAATTCTGCTTCATACTCTAAATCTGTTTTTCTGCCAATCCAATCATCTTTTCTTTTAAATTCTCCCTCAACAGATATTGGTCATTTGTTTATGATTCTAACTAATCATTGTTTAGTATTTGATTCACATGCCTTTTTTTGTGCAATAAGATTTTAAACTAAATTGGAGTCAGAGGACTTAAATGGTTTCCTACTTTACTTTCCATGTCAGAAAAAATAACTGGCAGATAAAATTAATATAAATTTACATAAAGTAATTCTTACTACTTTTCATTGTAATATTCATTCTTGATTCTCTCAGTTATACCAAAATTAAGGAGAGGTCTTGTAATTTCCTGGTAAGTGGATTTCACAGGGCGAACTTCCTAAGTGCAAATACCAGCAATATATCAGCTCTATGAGGTGTTTGGAGTGAGAAGTTATGATTAAAAGACATGCCACAGGTGAGGAGTACCTTAAGGAAAGTGCATTGTGTAATCACAGCCTGGTCCTTAGCATTTATTGACTCTGTAAGCAGAAAGTCATTCACCACTCATAGTCTCAATGTAAAAGGAGCTTTCAGCACAATAATAATCTTCCACCGTAACACAAAGTCAAGTAATCATGAATTCATTCTCTGAGATATGGTTGTCCAGCATAACATGTCAATTAAGAGTTGGACTCACTATGAAGAGTTGAATCTTGTTCCTGCTCTCACTAAATGGTTGGGAACAAAATGGTTTTGTCTTCTCTAAACTTCAGCTTTTTTTTCCCCAGAAAAATGAGAATAATAATGCTACCTACCTTGGAGAGGGGCTTCCCTCATAGCTCAGTTGGTAAAGAATCTGCCTGCAATGCAAGAGACCCAGGTTCAATTCCTGAGTCCAGAAGATCCCCTGGAGAAAGAAGTGGTAATCCACTCCAGTATTCTTGCCTGGAAAATCCCATGGACAGAGGAGCCTGGCGGGCTACAGTCCATGGGGTCAAAAGAGTCGGACACAACTGAGAGACTAAACCACCACCACCATCTCAGAGAGAGTTTGAGCATTAATGAGAAGATGCACGTATAATGCAGCTTGGAACTCATAAGTAAGCCCCTGGTAACTAACAGCCCTTACCATGCTCACATGACACATTTCCAGGGGTTATGCTGGGGCTGATTCGTTTGGGGACATTTTACCTCCAGAATCTGTTAAACTGGACATTTTCAGATATATTTACACTATAAACAGTAACTATCTTGTAGTATAAACCTATCTAGCATGTACAAAATTACTTCACTGTAAAAACAGTATCAGTGACTGGCACTTAGATGTCGAACCACCAGCAGTCATAACTGGATGATCGTCAGGAAGATATAATAGTTAAAGTAAATGATGTGACATTTAGTGATCAACACCGATCAATTTAAGAAATAAATTATCTGGATTTTTTAAAAAGTTGAATCCATGACAAAAGTCCTCCTGAGTGGGAGAAAGTAGAACATGGGTGAGGGAAGAAATCAAGTTAAGTTAAAGTTATGTAAAATATCTTAACAGATGAATGTGGACAAATAACCCTAATTTTACCTGCCTTGCAAGACCTAAGTGAATCAACCAGTCAGCCCAGCCACTGGGGCAATGGGACTTCTCCTACTTTAATCCAGCTGAGTTCTCTGATGAAGCTTAGCTCTGGACTCAGAGATGCGGTGACTCTCACAGAGGCTAACTGGCTCATGTCTTTCCTCCTCTGAAGGACCAGCTAAAGCCTGGCATCTTTAAAGTGATGCTATAGTAAAGGACAACCTAATGGTGATGGTTCCTTGCACCAGTTTACCTTGTACATATTATTTTACTATCTTCTTTCATTTTATATTCATACACAAGAGGCTTTGACTTGATCTTTTGTCTTCCTTTCAGAATAGTGTATTTGAAAGCAAAGCAGGAGTACAATTCACAGTTTATTATTCTATTTTTCTGGCAATTATGCAATTCTAACAAAAGCTAGATATCCTTTTTTAAAAGGAATCTCATTTTCTTGATAATTCTAAATATAATAATAGTATTTCAACAAATCCTTCACAGTAATTTTTTTAGTCTTTTAGTTTACACGTTGATCATTTCCATTTCTATTACTCCCTATCACTTAAGTCACTTTATATTTTATGCCCTTCATTTGTGATTTTTGTCTATATCTTCTTTTGGCAGAGCCATCATATGTTCAGTCAGAATTTTCTTATCTATTCTACACAGGCCATTCTCCACAATCCATTCTAGATAATCTCTTCGTCTACATTAAAAAATTCTTCAAATGTTACAATTCACCTTTCTTTCTCTAGTAAGGGTTTTGCAGTTTAATTTGTCCCTGCTTTCTAGACCTGCTCCTCATTCCTCTTTCTGACCTCCTGTCACTAGAATCTCCTTTCTTTTCATTTTCTTTTTACTAGCATCATTATATCCCCTGATTTACCCCAAGCTATGTCTTCTCTTATGGTGTGGTATCTATCTGTACTGGAAGGGAAGCCCTAACCCAGACACAGACTGTGTTAAGTACTGCCATTTCTTAGAAGACATGTGCATAACAGCTATTTTGAGTCATCCCTTAAATAATAGTCTAAAGATATTTAAAAATAGAAAACAAATAACTAACAACTTGGCTTCTAACTCAAAGCACGCAGAATCAAATGGAGACCACAACTTGTAAATAAATAATTACAATACCAGTGGTATCAACTGTTACAAACAAGAAAGTGGTGTGTGCCTTGGGAAGGAAGTGGAAGAAATGGGTATGGAATATTTGAACTGACTTACAGAAGCCTTAATGAATGGGTATGAAATCACAGGAACTGGGCATTTGAGATAGTGGGACCAGCACATTCAAAAGTAAAGAAGGAAAAAACAAACAACAAAGAAGTGTGAAAAACAGCTTCATGTGTTTAGGTCTTTGTGTGGTTGAAGAACACAAAGATAGAAGATGAGACTGGAAAAGTCAATGGGGATCAGAAAAGTTACATACGTAATGCTAACGACTGAGATTTATCCCTGTGCACTATGGTCTGTCACGGAAGGATTTCAGGAAGAGGGGAGAGCTGTACTGTGAAGGCACAGTATGGAGACTGGGTTAATGGGATTGAAACATGGTTCAGAATTAAGGAGCCAGTTATCACAGCAATGCACAGAAGTCATAATAAGAGTCTGAACCAAGGTGGTGAGAGTCGTGATAGAAATAAGGTGAAATATAACTAGTTTTTAAAGAAAGGGCATTGAAACAGACCAGTAACCATGACAGGGAAAAGAGAGAGAGTGGAAAAGGTGGCTCATAAAGAATCCTTGGACTCAGGCTTGATTCACGAAGTGGATAACAGTTTCTTTAGATTTATTTAATCCATAATTAAGTTGCATGCGTGCTTGCTGAGTCACTTCAGTCATGTCTGACTTTTGCGACGCTATGGACTGTAGCCCACCAAGTTCCTCTGTCCATGGGATTCTCCAGGCAAGAATATTGGAGTGGGTTGCCTGCCCCCTCCTCCAGTGGATCTTTCTGACCCAGGGATCGAACCTGCATCTCCTGCAGCTCCTGCATTGCAGGCAGATTCTTTGCCACTTAACCACCAGGGAAGCCCATAATTAAGCTGCTGCTGCTAAGTCGCTTCAGTCATGTCCGACTCTGTGCGACCCCATAGACGACAGCCCACCAGGCTCCGCCATCCCTGGGATTCTCCAGGCAAGAATACTGGAGTAGGGTGCATTGCCTTCTCCATAATTAAGCTGAGAGAATACTAAATATCACTATAAAAATATCAATTGTTCTGTAGCTTTATTTCTCTGGTGCTGGAGAAGACTCCTGAGAGTCCTTTGGACAGCAAGGAGATCAAACCAGTCAACTGTAAAGGAAGTCAACCCTGAATACTCATTGGAAGCACTGCTCCTGGACCTGAAGCTCCAATACTTTGACAACCTAGTGTGAACCGCCAACTCACTGGAAAAGTCCTTGATGCTGGGAAAGATTGAGGGCAAAAGGAGAAGAGGACATAAGAGGATGAGATGGCTGGAAAGCATCAATGATGCAATGGACATGAACCTGGGCAAGCTCCAGGAGATGGTGAAGGACAGGGAGGCCTGGTGTGCTGTAGTCCATGGGGTCGCAAAGAGGCAGACACAACTGGGTGCCTGAACAACATAATACAATTAAAGTTTCAAAACAAAATGCAAGAACATATCGTCCCTATTCTCCCTTGAAGTGAAACAATATCTCAAAACTCTAAGATAAATGGGAAAAAAAAAATCTTTGAAGTTTAAGGAACTTGCTCAATGTCACTTGCTAATAAATAACAGGGCGGGAATCCAACCAAGTTGTTGCCTAGGTTGGGGTAGGTCTTTTAATCATAGGGACTCCATACAGTTTCACAGGTTGTTAATGCCACAAGAGTGCCCAAACAAGCAACCAGATGAGGGTTGAATTCCAGCTTATGTTCCATTGGCTTAGTCCTGTGCACTGACCAAGCCTGCATACGGCACTTTAAAGAGGTGTCCTTTCCTCATTCGTAGAAAAGTCCTCTGAGAACAAGCTGTGTATCCTGAGAACTCTGTCTTCTCGGAGGGGCGAATTGTTTCAACTTGCACAAAGGTACCAAAGCCACCTATGGTCTTGAGGTGGCTCATAACCCATTGCATTTTAAGAACATTCTCTACCTAGGTATACACTGATCTGTTTTGGCAAAGAGTACAGGGAAACTATCCCCAAACTGGCAGCAAGCAGGGAGTGGATGGAATTTATTCTGAATTTATATATAACAAACTTTGGTGTTGGAAATTTCCTGCATTTGGTAGCCACATCTCCAAATTAGAGACCAAAGGCAACTAATAATAAAATTTTGTTTTTCTAGCACGACTGCAATTAATTACCTCATACATATATGATAAGTGTGTATATGTATGTGCATATATATACACACACTAGTGGAAAAAGTAGTGAGACATCACACTGAGGGCTTGGCTCCAGAGCACATACAACATAGACTATGATTCAGAAATAACAAAGAATAGAACCCCCTTTTCTGGCACTAGATAAATTTTATTTTATACCACCTGCAAATTTGTGACTCAATGACTATATTCAGGCTGACCTTCAATATTTTACATAACCATTTTTGGTCATGGTAAACGGTGTATCATAATCAGGAAAGTGATTTCTATAATGATGCAAATATTTCATTTTTACTATAGAACTATAATATTCAATTCCATACTGAATTAGAAATCACAATGATATGTATCACTATGAAAAGGTCATGAAGTTGTCCTTTTTGGTACCATAATAAAATATAAAGCTATTATTCATCGACTTGAAAAGACTATATTTTCCTTTCTTGTTGCATCAATCATCCATGCTTCTCTGAAGTTTCTTAACTATTAAATACTAATCTACATACTTAGATATATACATATAATGGTCAAATAATTGGATCAGTTCAGTTTAGTTGCTCAGTCATGTCTGACTCTTTGCAACCCCATGAATCGCAGCACGCCAGGCCTCGCTGTCCATCACCAACTCCCGGAGTTCACTCAGACTCGAGTCAGTGATGCCATCCAGCCATCTCATCCTCGGTCGTCCCCTTCTCCTCCTGCCCTCAATCCCTCCCAGCATCAGAGTCTTTTCCAATGAATCAGCTCTTCGCATGAGGTGGCCAAAGTATTGGAGTTTCGGCTTTAGCATCATTCCTTCCAAAGAAATCCCAGGGCTGATCTCCTTCAGAATTAACTGGTTGGATCTCCTTGCAGTCCAAGGGACTCTCAATAGTCCTCTCCAACACCACAGTTCAAAAGCATCAATTCTTCGGTGCTCAGCTTTCTTCACAGTCCAACTCTCACATCCATACATGATCACTGGAAAAACCATAGCCTTAACTAAACAGACCTTTGTTGGCAAAGTAATGTCTCTGCTTTTGAATATACTATCTAGGTTGGTCATAACTTTTCTTCCAAGGAGTAAGTGTCTTTTAATTTCATGGCTACAGTCACCATCTGCAGTGATTTTGGAGCCCCAGAGAATAAAGTCTGACACTGTTTCCACTGTTTCCCCATCTATTTCCCATGAAGTGATGGGACCAGATGCCATCATCTTCATTTTCTGAATGTTGAGCTTTAAGCCAACTTTTTCACTCTCCACTTTCACTTTCATCAAGAGGCTTTTTGTTCCTCTTCAATAACTGGATACAGAAGCATATTAAGAAAGGTGACTCTAGATTTATGTTAATAAAATTATTTTCTTCCCCAATAATATTGGGTTGGCCAAAAAGTTCATTTAGGTTTTTCTATAAGATCTTCCTACACAGGCAAGAATCTTCATAACCATCTGTCAGTTGAAGTCAGGCACTAATGCTGAAGAGGATAAGGAATAAGGAGGCCATCCCATAAGAAGCCCATTTCTGAATGAATACCGTTGGCCCTGTAACTTTCTTTGGCTAACAGAATGCAAGAAGATATGAGATAAGCAAAAATGTTAAAATGTCCTCATTGAGTTCGGTTAGCTTCTTGCACTCCTATCATCTGTCACAAGGAGACCATTCCATGAAAAACATGAACATATTAAGTAAACATGAATTCAAGTTGGAGCCTGCAGTTAAGCTAAGAAAACCTAAGGTAGGAATGGAAGCTGCCCTTTGGGACCTAGTCTAGAGATAAATACCAATTGCTCTGCAGACATGTAAGAGTACTGGCACAGAAACAGACACACAGATCAATGGAAAAAACTAAAGAGCCCAGAAAGGAACCCACACTTACATGAACCATTAGTCTATGACAAAGGATGCAAGAATATACAATGAGGAGAATACAGCCTCTTCAGCAAATGGTGATGGGAAAACTCGACAGCTACATGAAAAAGGATCAAACTGAAATACTTTTTAAAATCATCTGTAAAATTAAACTCAAAATAGATTAAAGACCTGAAGATTGAAGACTTAAAGGTAAGATCTGAAGCCATAAATTTCTACAAGAAAACATAGGCAGCATGCTCTTCAACACTGGTCTTAGTAATTTCTTTGGACATGTCTCCTCAGGCAAGGGAAATAAAAGCCAAAATAAACAATGAGACTCTCAAACTAAAAAGTTATCCACAAAACAAAAAAGCCACCTACTGAATTGGAGAAGATATTTGTAAAGGACATATCTGATAAGGGGTTAAATCCAAAATATACAAAGGACTCATACAACTCAACAAAGTAAAATAAAAATGAGATTTTAAAAAATGGGCAAAGGACCTGAAAAAAAAACCATTTTTTTCCCAAAAAAGGCAATAGATGACCTGCAGCCTACTAGGCTCCTCCATCCATAGGATTCTCCAGGCAAGAGTACTGGAGTGGGTTGCCACTGCCTTCTCCCAAAACAGAGCTGAGCCTCACAGAAACCAAGGGAAATTAAAAATAAAAGTTTCAGGTTAAAAGAAAAAACAAATGATTCAAACGTTTATATAAGGCTTGTTAAGTATCTCCATACTTTTCTTCAAGGTAACTTTGAACAACTTCTAATGTCATTTATTGTACAGGTAGGTCAGAGATCTCATACCATCACCTCAAATCTTTTGAGACTAGACTCTAAAAAAAAAAAAAAATTGATGACCAGAGCAAACTAATATAAGCTGACATGGGATAGGCCAGAAAATTTCATTTCAGCTAATTATTTTTTTACATTGGGTTTCTAGTGGCTGAAGAAGTTTTGAAAATGTCTTTTTGCCACTGGCCTATGAGCATATTTCATATGAAAAATCCAACAGAGCATTTAAATATAATATCCTCCTGCTATTAATCCAAATGTCCCTGTTGTAACAAAGAAATTTAATCCAAATATTATAGCTTATTTTAACACAGTTTCTCCCTAGAAGGTCAGTCTGCATTAATCACATCAACAATGCATGCTTTTTCCTTATACCATCCTCATGTATTTAATAAAAATAGCAGTCTTCCTCCCATTTTTAAATGAGGAATGTTTATAATCGCCATGTGCTCTCTTTTGGCCCTGAAGGGAAATTGATTTCTTTCCTCTGAAAGAAATTTTATCAATAAAATTTATGAACCGCCATTACTCAGTTTCCTAGAAATAAATAAGCCTTTCTTTCATCTATTCTTTGAACACTGAACAAGTCAATCTTTGTATGATGAATTATCTATCCTTTATGATTGTTCAGTATTACATCTCAGTCTTAAGTTTAAATACTGACTCAGAATCAAGCTGTCTGGCCCAACATTATTCCTCATTTTTCATTGTTTCCTCATTTCAGAAATTTTCCAACTTCTAGAGCTCAGAGCAAACTTAGAAATCACTTATCCATACATTTATAATCAAGTTTCCTTTCAAATTTTGACAGCAATTTTTCTAATGAAAGAGTATTTTCACTGAACTTGTTAAGTTCTACTCATATGAGAACTACTTATACATCCTCCCTATTCAAAGAACCTTAATGTCCTTAAGCAAGATGTTGAAAGTTAGGTGTAGTAAAGTTAGGGCTGTAATTCTTCACTTATTCTCTGTTCAAATTCATCTCCACTTTCTCATGAATTACTTCAAATCTTCATGATTCCAAACCATAATTTTCTACATTTTCAGAACTCAGATTCATGGTAAATATGTTAACAGCTACAATGAAGGAACAACCAAATATTTGCCTGGTCTTTATTTTCTTTAGAGAGAAACATAAAGTGCTATTTAGAAGTCATTTAAATTTTACCCAATTAAAATTTGAGATGTGTACTCTCTTTGCCTACTAATAAAAGTTGGAAATTTTCATTTGATAAAATTCATTACTTGAAATTACTTATTTTTCTTTTAACTTTAGTTCTCAGTACATATAAAATATTGGAAAAAAATGTGCTTGGCATAACGTCTATTCTTGGCTATGTTCCTGAACTGCTGTAATAATGGTTCAGGTCGTTAAGTCCTTCAAACCTGAAGTAAAAATAGTCTACTGACATTCATGTTATGTTGTTAATGAAATGCTGTCTTTCTTTTTGGAGGAGAAATAAAATTGTCTAGTTTTCTCTTTTTTAAGATGGGCCAACTCATCTGCCCTGGGACAGGACGTACACTTGGATTTACTTTAATTGTTAGAAAATTGTGATAATGAACAAGTGATATAATATTTCCATAGAAACTTCTTACTACCTTAGAACTTCAGAAAATCCACCAAAAGCAACTATTAAGGTGTACCATATAGATCACATGAGTAGCTGTAAATTTACTTATGCTTTGTCCGCAGGAGATGAAGAATCACAGATCGATTTCTGTGGACCATGGTTTGCCTCTAACCCATAATCTCTAGCAGGATCCTTTGGCTTGGAACAGTACCTGGGAAAGAAATACGGGTGTCTTCTCTCTGATGGGAAATCCTCTCAAGTCAGTCCTAAAGGCCTAAGGCCTTCATCACCTAAGAGTTACTCTACAGCCAAAGCTCAGGAAAGTTTCAAATTGAGGTCCCACCAGGATTCTGACATGAAACTCTTCCATTATTTGGGAAAATAGAACAATATATATTAGAGGAATGCTCCTCATTTTTGAGGAACATTGATTCTATTTAAAGACGTTCTATTTAAATGAATATATTTAAGGAAATGTAGCCCATCTACATCTGAAAGTGGCTACTTGAAGTAGAGGCTCCTCAACTGTGGAAGAGGCGGCAGCATTTGGAATTTAAAAGAGGGCGGGGGGGGGGCGGTTACATCCAAAATGCACACATATTTTGTGCCAATCTTTAGTGTGAAAATTCATTTTAATATATTTTGTTATAATTGGCACACTGTAAATACTCCTATTCATATATTTTGCTATTGTAAGGAAACAAATCACAAGTATTTGAAAATTTGACCTATAAGACTGAGTAATGTTTTACGACTGCGCTGCCCAATAGCATCCACCAGCCACGTGTGACAACTGAGCACATGAAATGCGGCTAGTGTGACTGAAGAACTAAATTTTCAACTTTTTGCTAAATTTAGCAACCTGGATATGCGATTCTCCTCTTTTAAATATAACTTTGTGAAACAAATACATATAAAGTATTTTTGATGAAAAATTAGCATCTAGATTGAGATGCACTGTTACTGTAAATATAGCCCTGATTATACCTAGAATAAAGCATAGAATGAAATACATATCATTAATAAGTTTATACTGTAAAGTTTTTAAATGAGTTTTTTTTTAATTAGCCTCCAATTAAAATAAATGAGAATATGTTTGATGTACTGGGTTAATTATTGTGGTATAATTCACAAAGTTGTAAATTATTTAAAGTGTACTATGTAGTGATTTGATATATATACATTTGAAAAGATTCACACCCTCTCCCATCCCCCATTGTTAATCAGCACATCTATCACTATAGATATTTACTTTTTGTTTTGTTCTGATGAGAATAGTTCAGTTCTAAGGAATTTCAATTATACAATGCAGTGTTGTCAACTACAGCCACCATTAAACCATATTATTAAAATTAACTTACCATTTCTTTTTGTCTTTTTTAACATAGCTACTAAAAATTTTAAATTACACACATGTGGTTTGCATTACATTTACATTAAATAGAATTTCTTTGGACAATCATAAATCACGACAGTGTCAAATACTAGGGTTGTTGATTTAAACATTTTATGTTGCTTCAGAATTACAATATCCTTTTCAACCTATCAGTCATATTACTTACACTTAAAGTAAACTGGTGGTGCCATTCTAAAAACTCTTGGGTTGCTTATGAAGCATTTTAAGAGGATTATGTATTTTCACATAAGTATTTGAATGACCAAGCTGTTATTCTCTCATCTTTTCCTGTGGCTCATATTCTTGGCCCACACAGATAATATTCTGCAGGCTCTACAATATAAATCTATTCTGTAACATTTCCCATTTCACCTCAGAGGAAATACCTAACCACTGAAATCTTTCTGTAATTATGTTATTGGGTAACACACACCACTAGTTCTCTTGCCATGGAAAGACAGAACCCTACTAAAGAGAGACATCTGAAACACATTTTCTGCCAAGGAAATGTCATTTGAGTTCACCTACTTGCAAAAAGAAAGAAGAATTACTCAAATATCCTTTGCAAAGTATCTGTTATTCTTGGGGTAATTTTAAATGAGACAAATAAACAGCAACGATAAAAAAAAAAATTGGAAACCAAAAGTCAGATACTCTCTAAATCTAAGAGCTATCACTGCATTTTAAGAATTAAAGTAGCACTAAGGTTCTCCAAATATAATGTTGCCAAAAGCTGATTTTGAGTTATCACATAAGAAAATGTCTACAAGCTGTAAATCTCCCACAGATGGTCTACTTTAAAAAATATATATCACAATATTATTAATTGTTCCATAATTAGATGGGACTCAGGATAGTACCGGGGCTTCCCAGGTGGCTCAGTGAAAAAGAACTTGCCTGTCAATGCAGAAGACTTTAGAGACTCAGGTGCAATCCCTGGGTCGGGAAGATCCCCTGGAGAAGGCAATATCAACCCACTCAAGTATTCTTGCCAGGAAAATACCACAGTTAGAGGAGCCTGGTGGGCTACAGTCTATGGGTTTGCAAAGAGTCAGACATGGCTTAGTGACTACACATGCATGAATGCATGCAACATGGTACAGGAAGAGATAATGTGTTTAAGTTTTATTTTTAATTTATATGGATACATGAAAAAGGGCCAAAGGGAAAAAAAGACATTAGGCATTGCAAATATACACACGTATACACACAAAATTAAGCAAGCATTTTGCAAAGTTTTCCAAAAAAGAAACAGTCACGTATAAGTCCAAAAAAGAAAAAAAGCTACTAAAGTCTGGTTCAAAACCTCTAAAAATAGGTACAGATTGAAGAATCTCACTCAGCAGATCCCTGCGCAACCACAGCAATGTTTCCTCAACTACTGAAGCTGATGATTTAGGAAAACTGTCTACTGGAAAAAGTTCAAAAAGAAAAAGGTCCATTTTAAAAGCTGGTGCTTGTACCAATTTTATTTACTCTATTAAGTGCACCAACTTTATTCTATTATTATCTTAAATCTTTACTTCAAGGTCACCAGACTTTTTCTTAAGAAAAGCCAGATAATGAATATTTTAGACTTGAGGGTCATACTGTCTTTGTTGACTTAACTCTGCTGCTATAGTGCAAACACAGCAAGAGACAATACATAAACCAATGGGCTTGGCTGTGCTCCTATAACAGCTGTGGGGCTGATTTAACCTGAGGGCTGTAGTTGAGGGATCTAGCTCTGTATCTTTGAACTACTGCTCTTGGGTGCTAAGTCACTTCAGTAGTGTGCAACTCTTTGTGACGCTATGGGCTGTAGACCACCAGGTTCCTCTGTCCATGGGATTCTGCAGGCAAGAATACTGGAGTGGGTTGCCATGCCCTCCACCAGGGGATCGTCCTAACCCAGGGATTTCATCTGCCTCTCTAAAGTCTCCTGCACTGGCAGGTGGGTTCTTTACAACTAGCGCCACCTGGGAAGCTGATTTGGCTAATTTAATTTTGCTTATCCTGGTATTTTCATAAGTATTCTCCTTAAGTAGATGAGTATAAAAGGACATGTTTGATATCCCTACTTGTCTTCTGTTCCTTTTCTTCTGTTAATAGCCCCCTGATGTTCTTTGGGAAAGTCCTCTCTCTACTAATCTCCATTGTTTTAAGTGGTTGTTTGGGTAACTCAGGGATGATAAAGTGAAACAAGAACACCAAAGCCAGTGATATTTATTGTGGGACTTTCGTGAAATTTTTCAGAGACAGAGGTCATCCCTTTTCTACTAGGGTTGAAACTAATAAGCTGTGTATTTAGAGCCACTGGTAACCATTTTGCTTCTGTATGGGAAGAGCCTATCTGAGGATGAAACCAACACAGCAGCAAAGGATGCCTGAGGGCATTATTTAAATCCCTGAATCCAGCTGTATGCTAAGCCAGAATGTTTCAGTTATGAGACAAGGCACTCTCTCTTTTTGTGTGTGTGTAGGGGGTGGGGATGGCACCCCACTCCAGTGTTCTTGCCTGGAGAATCCCAGGGACGGGGGAGCCTGATGGGAGTCGGACACGACTGAAGCAAATTAGCAGCAGCAGCAGCAGCAGTGGGTGGGGGGTAATGCTCAAAATTCTCCAAGCCAGGCTTCAGCAATACATGAACCGTGAACTTCCTGATGCTCAAGTTGGTTTTAGAAAAGGCAGAGGAACCAGAGATCAAATTGCCAACATCCGCGGGATCATGGAAATAGCACGAGAGTTCCAGAAAAACATCTATTTCTGCTTTATTGACTATGCCAAAGCCTTTGACTGTGTGGATCACAATAAACTGGAAAATTCTGAAAGAGATGTAAATATCAGACCACCTGAACTGCCTCTTGAGAAATCTGTATGCAGGTCAGGAAGCAACAGTTAGAACTGGACATGGAACAACAGACTGGTTCTAAATAGGAAAAGGAGTACGTCAAGGCTGTGTATTGTCACCCCGCTTATTTAACTTCTATGCAGAGTACATCATGAGAAACGCTGGACTGGAAGAAACACAAGCTAGAATCAAGATTAACGGGAGAAATATCAATAATGGGAGAAATAGCAATAACCTCAGAAAGTGAAGAGGAACTAAAAAGCCTCTTGATGAAAGTGCAAGTGGAGAGTGAAAAAGTTGGCTTAAAACTCAACATTCAGAAAATGAAGATCATGGCATCTGGTCCCATCACTTCATGGGAAATAGATGGGGAAACAGTGGAAACAGTGTCAGACTTTATTTTGGGGGGCTCCAAAATCACTGCAGATGGTGACTGCAGCCATGAAATTAAAAGACGCTTACTCCTTGGAAGAAAAGTTATGACCAACCTAGATAGCATATTCAAAAGCAGAGACATTACTTTGCCAACTAAGTTCCGTCTAGTCAAGGCTATGGTTTTTCCTGTGGTCATGTATGGATGTGAGAGTTGGACTGTGAAGAAGGCTGAGCGCCAAAGAATTGATGCTTTTGAACCGTGGTGTTGGAGAAGACTCTTGAGAGTCCCTTGGACTGCAAGGAGATCCAACCAGTCCATTCTGAAGGAGATCAGCCCTGGGATTTCTTTGGAAGGAATGATGCTAAAGCTGAAACTCCAATACTTTGGCCACCTCATGCCAAGAGTTAACTCATTGGAAAAGACTGATGCTGGGAAGGATTGGGGGCAGGAGGAGAAGGGGACGACCGAGGATGAGATGGCTGGATGGCATCACCGACTCAATGGACGTGAGTCTGAGTGAACTCCAGGAATTGGTGCTGGACAGGGAGGCCTGGCGTGCTGTGATTCATGGGGTCTCAGAGTCGGACACGACTGAGCGACTGAACTGAACTGAACTGAGGGGGTGGGGTGGGGTGCTAGAGTTGGTTTAAATTCATATCTAGCTTTTGAATACAAGAACTACTAACAAAATACATTGAGAGATTGTAATATCTGAAGGGTTCTAAGCCAAGCTCTAGAACTTAAGCTGCATAGGTAACCCCTGACTTCATAGGTAACCTCAAAATGTCATAGATGGTAACAAAATGTCCTTTTGTTCATAGTTCTGTCCTAGGCAACATTAAATATATATGAATGGAAGGAAAACAGTAAAAAATGTAGATGTATTCAGATCCTATCAATACAAAGTTCTATTTTTATCTGTTCTCTTATCAGAAAACACCTCATATTGCTTTAAATGTACAGATCTTGTATCATGAGGCAGAGGACAGAAACTGAATATGTATAAGAAGAAAGAAATGCTATACTCCATTTGGAACTAGCTAATTGACATTTCCAGTAATATTTGCCTTTAATTTGATTAGAATGCATTGTGCTCACATCAATAATTACAATAACTCAAACTAAATGCACATGACTTTTCACGGATCTTCTTTCCCTAAATATACATAACCATATTTGGGCTTTTCCCCTATCATCTCAGATACAATCTATTAGCTTCTAAAGACAGAGTTGGATTAAGATTACTTTAGGAGAAAAATTTTGGTGAACATTAAGATCCAATATGTAAAATAGGAATACTTATTTAATTTGAATGCATATGTTGTACTTGTCTATCTTATAATCAGCTTTATGGTCCCTGTCTCTCCCAGTATTAAACTGCAGTTTCCTGGAAGGTCGATATGCGCCTCTCTAGTTTAGTCTCTGCCGGGCTACTGTAGTTTCTTCCATGTTGAAAGGAGTCCGTATCTACTCAACTGAATTACTTTTCTCTATAAAATACATTTAAAATATTTGCTCCCATCTATATTTGAAAGCTTTGGAATGCTAACATTACCATTTTGCATGAATGAGATAAAAACTTTTTCTGGCTCCTGTCAGTATGCTGTAATCCCATTCAGGTTCCCCAGAGAGAAACTCTGACACGAGGTTCAAGCCCAGAAAGCAATGGTGAGGGAGTGGGGAAATGATTCATGGAAGGAAAGACAGTCAGAGAAGAAGGCTTCTTAAGCTGCTGCAGAGGGTGACTTGGGTTAAAGTCTATGAGGGAAAACTCTGGAAAAGGTGGAAAATGCACTTCAGAGATATATGCCATTTGAAGAAGAGAGCCAGGCTATTTATACAATAACTCTGCAATTATTTTTTGAAGATTAATCCACAGAGGTGTTCATTCCATATCATTTCCACTCTACCTGTTTCAGAAAAAGCCTTTAGGCATGGAAATAGTATGGCAGCTGGACATCATCCTGTGCACCCCAAGATGCAGAGCCTGAGTATTTAGGTGGGGTATCAATAGCATCTGCTACACCCATCTTATCTTTCTCTTTTTCCACTTTCCCTGTGCAATATTATTTTAAATAACCATTTTCTCGAACTTCCTTATTCAAAAACCTTCAGTGATTCTGTCCCTTAGTTTACCAAAATCTAAAATCTCTCACCTGATTTTCCTTTCTTTTTGTTTCTTTGGGTTCTTATGTAGCAAAATCAAACCAAAAACTATCCACACATACAAAAAAATTATCCATGGGGATGCTCACGGCTAGGTGGATTAAAGATGCACAAACTGAAATATATTAACAATTTCCAAATAAGCTAATAAGTTTCTCTCTCTGGTACCAAGAACACTCACCAACACATAGAAGGGCATCAACGTCTATTGAAGATACAAGTATCCTAACATTTTCACAGGATTTCAAGTACCACACCTCAACTCCTATTTGAAATTCACAAGAGATTAATAAAACTTAGCCTTGAAATAACAAAAATAATATTCATAAAGTTACAGCATGCTATTATCTAGCTTTTTAAAAAACAGTGAGCCAGAATTGTCTTTAAAGGGCTGCCATACTATGCATCATTTAAATTTACAAACGAAAGTACTCCATGAGCAGATGTCCTGTTTCTGATTGGAATGTTCACTCTTATCTCTTATTCTAGCCCAGCTTTGTTCAAGAGAAATAGAAAACAAGCTACATATGCAATTTTAACTTTTCTGGTAGCCACTTTAAAAAGAGGAGAGACACATGAAAATTAATTTAAATAAAACTATCATTTGAATAGGTAGTAAATATAAAATTAAATGAGTTAATTTACTTTTTGTGTTTTAACTCTTTGAAATCCAGTGCGCGTTTTACATTCACTGCACATATTAATTCAGACTAGTCCCATTTCCAATAATCAACAGTCATCTGTGACTAAACACTACTGCCTTGAATAGCACAGAAATAGCCTTTATCAGCTGAAGCATCCACACCACCCCTTTTTATCCTTTAAACTAGCTCTCTGGGGTATTAAAAAGGTGCTCACAAATCAGCAAGGACAGGTGGTTCTGGGGAGCCCTATGATTTCCTCAGTGGTATTTGCATATTTTTATCTATCTTGACTTTTCTCAGGATTGTTGAGGCAATAATTTTGCAGCATTCTTGTTTTGCAGTATTATTTGACTCAAAATATATCCATCCACAATCTCTGGCATTATTTTAAGACCTCTTGTTGACAAAAGCTGTGCTGTGGCCCTAGGTATGTTCCTAATCAGGTGTGTGCCTATTTTTCATCCCTATAGGCAATAGCTAGTGCAGGCAACCAATATAATAGGCTTTCCATCCTATAACTCTGCCAGGGCTCATGTCCTTTCTTGCTGAAGATGAGCTAAGTGATGGTGGGAAAGTCAATGAAGCTCTCGTTTTCCCGTTTGTCCAATGGAGGTAATACTTACTTAATAGAGATGCTGTTAAGAGTAAATTATATCCTGTTTACTCTGTATTGAACCTGAGTTACATTTAACAGTTATATATGCAAATTTCCTCATCTACAAAATGAGAATTGGATTTGAACCAGAATGCTCACCAAGATTCCTTCCAATTAAGAAAAACTCAATACCCAGTGAAATGTATTAAACCTTGCCATGTGGCTAACAGAAGTAAATCTAAAGAGATCTCATCCCCTCACCTCCCACCACAGCGGAGGGTAGGTTAGTTTTGTTTCCCCATTGGCTGTACTAAGACAGCTTGGGTGCAGGGCAGGCCCAGGAGTCCCTGCAGCAGGCCTAACTGGGAAGAGTAATTCTTAGAGGCAGAAGAGTCAGGGGTGACAGTCAACATATTTAACAACTGGTGAAACATGAATACCAACCAATCAGAAGAGCTGTTGTGACTGATCAAAGGAAGGGCAGCTGCATGTCACCAAGCAGTAGGACTGCAGTGGTATCTCCCAGTGAGATGAGCACTGCAGGGAGGCAGGCTGCGTGAGGGAGGGTTTGAGCTCCGAGCACTTACTTAACGTGTGCTTTTGGGCAAGTAACCTAAACTCATCAAGTGGCAGCTTCTTCATCTATAAAAATGAGGTGTATTATACAAGAGGTCTTTCATCCAAGGATAATTAATTCTAGGATAAAGGGATTTTAAATGAATACACTTAAATAGTACCACAAATATCTTAATGCTACAGCAAAAATCATTTTAATTGGGGCTTATCTTGAGCTAAAATCTATGAAAATAAGTTTATTTTATATATAGCAAAACCAAGGTATAATTGTTCTAGTGCTCAAAACAAGTAATTAGGAGTTGATGGGGGGTGCTGGGTTACTTTTCCCTCCAAATTTGGAGAATATGATCACATATTTTTTACTTCAGTGATAACTCTGACAGTGCAACCATAAAGAAAGTAATGTGAAAAACACTTTTGTAAGTAATCACCAGTTAGTCCAAGGATTTCTCTTTCTATTTGTATCATTTTCAACTGAAGCCCTGTTGCTGTGGGTTAGCATTCTATTTTATATTATTCAATATTTCCTATATCTGATAACTGGTTAGTAAATGACAATATTCAAGTTCAAGCTGCTATGTTAACCAGAAAGTGCTGTTAAAATGAATACTAATTTTATTAGTCATCTCATCACCAGCTGCTGTCTTTTCCCCTAAAATTATTTGTTTTCCTGCAAAACTTTACAACTCTGGGCACGCACACAGTATACACTTGCTTAATCAGGACCTGATAGATGAATCACTTTTGACTCTAGTGAAAGCCGAATGAAAGAAGGTCAACTAAAATACAGCAGGTCCATGACAAAAGCCAAAGCCTAGTCTAGTTTCCATTTGACCTTAGTGATCATGAAGTTGGAGTAGGACACTGGAGACCGAGCCATGCTGGGGCCTCTTGCCTCGCCCTTTCCATGGTAACAATGCGTGGAGACCAAGAATGGAAATATGTTTCTAACTTCCACTGACTCCACTAAAAATCATTTTTACATGGCCAGTTATTCAATGATAATTAAATGACTATCATATAAAAGGCATTTAAAATAACTTTATATTTTCTTAGGTTTACATGTATTACAGTTCCCCAAATATGTATAACTGAAATACATTCAAGACGTAATTTGTATAGAATCCCATCTTGTATCTTATTTAAATTTAGTATCTTCACATCCGTCTTCATTTCCTTAGGATAATTCTTATAACACTGAACTACCTCTAGATTAATGTTTGCCTCATATTTTTTAAACACCTCATTAAAAATCACCTATCACATTCTGTTAAAATGTACCCTGGATATATAGACCTCGGTATGAAAAGAAAAATGCTCTCAAATTTCAGCAGATGGCCAATTTATCTCAGGCAATATTAAACATAACTTTATGTTAGTACTGTGAAATTATACAGAAAACTTTTACAGATAATTTTTAACAAAGATACAGAAATATTAGAAAGTATAATCTCTCCTCAAAATTAAGAAAAAGGGACACACTCTTGGGATAAAAGTGTACCCCAGTTCATCACTACAATTAAGTTTTCTAAATGAATTCATAGACATATTTGTAACACACTGTTCTCTAAATTAGTTTCTAATCCAGACAATTCACTCTATGAATGTTTTAAAAGTCTTAACAAATTACATAAAAACCATTTGAAAATACATTGTTCTCAGGATTCAGGATGTCTACGCAAGAATGGTGATAAGGAAGAAACAACCAAGATTGTATAAGTGGGAGAGAGGCTCTTGCATCAGTGTATTAATTTCCTATTGCTGTTGTGACAAATTACCACAAAGTTAATGACTTAAGACAAAATAAATGTATCCTACCTACAGTGTGAAAGATAGAAGTATGAATGGGCTTCATTGGACTGAAATCAAGGTGTTGGCAGAATTGCACTCCTTTCTGGAGGTTTTCGGGGAGAACCTGGTATCTTGCCTTATCCAGCTGCCAGAAGCTACCCCATATTCCTTGACTGGTGTGGCCCCCTTCCATCTTCAAAGTCAGCAATGGCCAGTCAATTCCTTTTTATAATAAACACTTCAACTCTGACTCAATCATCACAGCTCATTCTCTGAATTTCTTGCCTCCGTCTTTCCCTTTAGGGACCCCTCATAACTACCTGAGAACCAACAGATAATCCGGGATAATGGTCCCCGTATCAAGATCTTTAATTTATTCATATTTGCAAAGTTTCTTTCTCACAGATTAAAGGAAGTAGGACCTGAACACCTTTGGGAGACCATTATTCTGCTACCACATCAGAAACATTGCTATTACTTCCTCTCCCATATAATCTTATACCTAACTGGTCACAAAAGGCAAAGGAGAAAAGGGAAGATGTACCCATCTGAATGCAGAGTTCCAAAGAATAGCAAGGAGAGATAAGAAAGCCTTCCTAAGTGAGCAATGCAAAGAAACAGAGGAAACAACAGAATGGGAAAAACTAGAGATCTCTTCAAGAAAATTAGAGATACCAAGGGAACATTTCATGCAAAGACGGGCACAATAAAGGACAGAAATGGTAGGGACCTAACAGAAGCAGAAGATATTAAGAAGAGGTGGCAAGAAAGCACAGAACTGTACAAAAACTACACATCAGGAATGGATGTGAGAGTTGAACCATAAAGAAAGCTGAGCACCAAAGAATTGATGCTTTTGAACTGTGGTGTTGGAGAAGACTCTTGAGAGTCCCATGGACTGCAAAGAGATCAAACCAGTCCATCCTAAAGGAGATCAGTCCTGAATATTCACTGGAAGGACTGATGCTGAAGCTGAAGCTCCAACACTTTGGACACGTGATACAAAGAGCTGACTCATTTGAAAAAAAGCCCTGAAGCTGGGAAAGATTGAGGGCAGGAGGAGAAGGGGATGACAGAGGATGAGATGGTCAGATGGCATCACCGACTCAATGGACATGGGTTTGGGTGGACTCCGGGAGTTAGTGATGGACAGGGAGGCCTGGTGTGCTGCAGTTCATGGGGTCACAAAGAGTCAGACACGACTGAACAACTGAACTGAACTATTCCCACCCTTACTCCCGGATTTTCATCAGGTTCTTCTCTTTCTGAGAGTAAACGGAAGCACAGGAACAATGGTCAAGTATTCACACATTTCTTCCTCTCCAGTGCTGCTGAGTCAGTCATAGAGCCACAGGGAAGCAAAATTCACACAAAAACCCAGACTAACCACAAGAATCCTCCATGCTGCCAAGGAACATTCCGTACAAGCAACAGTCAATTCTGGTATACCCAGGAAACTCATAATTTTGTGGTTTACAGGCCAGTTCCAGTGAATGCATTACAAATAGAGACTGTGTTCTGGAAATACACCTAGCCTTCCAGTAGTCATGTATGGATGTGAGAGTTGGATTGTGAAGAAAGCTGAGTGCCGAAGAATTGATGCTTTTGAACTGTGCTGTTGGAGAAGACTCTTGAGAGTCCCTTGGACTGCAAGGAGATCTAACCAGTCCATTCTAAAGGAGACCAGTCCTGGGTGTTCTTTGGAAGGAATGATGCTAAAGCTGAAACTCCAGTACTTTGGCCACCTCATGCGAAGAGTTGACTCATTGGAAAAGACTCTGATGCTGGGAGGGATTGGGGGCAGGAGGAGAAGGGGACGACAGAGGATGAGATGGCTGGATGGAATCACTGACTCGATGGACATGAGTTTGAGTGAACTCCGGGAGTTGGTGATGGACAGGGAGGCCTGGCGTGTTGCAGTCCATGGGGTTCCAAAGAGTCGGACACAACTGAGTGACTGAACTGACTGAACTGAACTTCTCTAATTATTTGATGCATCTTCCCTTCTCCTTAGACCCTAAGTGGGTCAGCTTTCTCTAATCATATGTAAGGCATAAGGTCACAAAAAAGTGTTGCTGATAATCATAAATATCTACAATAATGTGATGTGAGCAAACTCTAAAAGAGCAAAAAGTTCCCTTTTGAAATTGCTTTCATGTATTGTACTATAATATACTGAAGAACCTAAACGGTAGTTTGGGGGTCAATTAAGGTTATATGCATTTTCTAGAAGTAAAACATCTCTCAATATCAAACCTAGTAAACTAGTTAAAGCTGAGTTTGGGGACAAAAGTGAATTACTGCATGAAAAAAAGATAGATGATTCTCATTTTATCCTATGGCTTTAAAGGCAATTTCAAAAGGAGTTTAAGACACTATTTGAATAACTATGGCATCATTTGGAAAAAAGGAACAAACATCTCGGGATGATTACCTTGAAGGAAAGCATTCATCTAGGTATGAGAATTTGGGTTTATAAAGAACTGCCATTTTAAGGTTTCTGCTGCTCTGCCCCAGACAAGTTAGCATCTTACATTTTTTAGCTTGTGGTTTCAGTCCAAGATGACTCAAATATGAAGAATAAAATTTTTATCAACCATCTGATTAAGATATTACCAGGCATGTCTGCCTTTACATTATTATCATAAAATGTGCAAGGAGGCTATACTCAACACAGTAAGAATTTGGATAAATGTCCTCTCCCATGCCCAACTTTTACCCAGAATTTGATCAATAAGAATTTAAATAGATACATGATATGATACACTGCTAATTATTAAACTTAAAAGATGGAGAAGGAAATTGCAACCCTAGTATTCTTGCTTGGAATAGCTCATGGACAGAGGAGCCTGGCAGGCAACAGTCCATGGGATTGCAAAGAGTCAGACACAAGAGCAGCTGAACAACAACAATGGCCTTCAGTTAAATGGTTCAGGCATATTATGGTTGCAATTTTAAACATGTTCATAATCCCCTAAGAACTTGGAAAACTGAAAAATAAAATTGCCAACTGCTACTTATATTATAAAAGCCCAATAGATAGAAAAGGGGCTTCCCTGGTGGCTCAGGCAGTAAAGAATCTGCCTGCAAGGCAGGAGACCCTGGTTCAATATCTAGGCCAGGAAGATCCCCTGGAAAAGGGAATGGCTACCCACTCCAGTATTCTTGCCTGGAGAATCCCATGGACAGAGGAGCCTGGTAGGTTACAGTCCATGAGGTCACAAAGAGTCAGATACAATTGAGAGACTAACACTTATACTTTCAACAGAGAGAAAAGATTGACTTTCCAGGACAGCAACAGTTGATATGGACATAACGGAATGCATAACCATCCAAAGAGAGAATGTCAGAGTGTGCTGGTAGATGAACAGGACTGTGGGAAAGAGGTTATTCAGCAGTTAGAGCACCCAAACCTGAGACAGAGAGGCTAACCTTGGCTAACCATGGCACTGTCCATCCAAGCACTGAGCAAGAGAATGCAACACAGACCGTGGAACAGGCGTGTCTCTGCTGTGGTCGGATCATCTTAGGCTCAGACTGTTAAACGTTCAAGTTGTTCAACCAACTCCTCTTTTCTAAATCCCCAATAAATAAGCAGTAAATGGCAAGAAGTCTCCTGTATCATTTTGTATCCTCAGTGATTATAATTATGATTACAGAATTAAAAATTTGTATTCTGATATAATGGTTTTAAAAACTATATGTACTCCTAGGAAATGAATCTATCCTCAGTGCAGTGACCAAACCACGTTTCTAGGACTGAAACACCACTATTACTACTATCTAAGCCTGAATGGGATGACAAAGGATGAGATGGCTGGATGGCATCACGGACTCGATGGGCGTGAGTCTGAGTGAACTCCGGGAGATGGTGATGGACAGGGAGGCCAGGCGTGCTGCAATTCATGGGGTTGCAAAGAATCGGACACGACTGAGCGAATGAACTGAACTGAAGCCTGAATGAACACCAAGTCAAAGCAGCTCAAGACCTGGGTCAGCTGAAGATTCACATGTCACATAAGAGGCAAAATGATGTAAACTGAATTGAAAAGTAAGGGAAGGCAAGTGAGGGTTAACAGAGGGAAAAGGCGAGATTTTATAAGGTCAAAGAACAGGTGTTACAGGTCTAACTGAGTAACTCAGACTCTAATTGCTTTCCAACAGTTTGGACCCTACAGAAATGTGTGAGAAGCTATAGGAACAACTATTTGTACAACCTTCTCTGAATTCAATTATTTCAGTAGGAACCCCACTAATTTACTTACAGACCGAAGTTTGATAAGTTAAAGCCAAGGTGTTTGAAGCCTGGGAATAAATTCACTGCCCTCAAAAGTATCTCTTAATGTGAAGTGAGTAGATAAATCGAATGCCCTTTATCAGTCATTTCCTATTAAATTAGTAAAGAAGGAATAAGTAATGCCATCACTTGTGTAGGCTTATAACCTCCAGAATCGTAATTACCTAAATGAGAACCTCAGTAAACACTGAAAGGAAAAAAGACCTTAGGAAATTTCAAAGCTGGGCTTGGTAAAGATCTGAGGAATTTTATCACAGATCCACACAGCAAAAGGTAGTCTTAAAAAATTTTTATTTCACTGTACTCATATATGGTATATATAAATCATGGGAGGAGACTGGATATAAATCCCCTTCTAATAATGGCCTCTCAAGCAAGAAGAATGCAATCCCTTTTCCAATAACTCAGTCTAGCATTTAATTATCATATAAAGCAACAAAAAATTTTACTTGGGGAGTGGCTTACAGTTATATAGCAAGATTTACCTAAGAATATTTTTTTCATAAATTTTTTTCAAATGTGCTGGAAAAGTGACAACAGTGACGGGCTCAAAATCATGTATCTTGCCTTTCAGTATAGCTTTGGTCCACTTTCCTAAGTCAGTTCCGCAAAACAAGAGGTGATAGAAAAGACAGACAATTGATGGGTTTTGCTTAACTTGTTTCAAAGAAAATCACATTAGTTTGGACTTGGTTCAAGAGATTCAGTCAAAGCAAAAGCTTTCTGGTTATAACACCCTTCTGGGACAAGGTCATCAACACACACACACACAATCTTAAATTTTTTAAAGCAGGATGAAGCCGCTGCACAACAGCTTCCAGCCTTGGGAATTTGACTATTCTGTATCAAGTTATAAATAAGTAAACTACCATTATCTTTATAAATAGAAAAATCACTTTCTTAACCAAGGTGGCTACAGTGCAATCTTTATTTCTAGGAGAATAAAATTATCACAGGTACTCTCACCTTCTCTGATGTCATCAACTATTCAATGTTTTACAGGTTTTGTTTTTTGAGCTTTGAACTGGTGTAATGCACTGTGGTGTTGGAGAAGACTCTTGAGAGTCCCTTGGACTGCAAGGAGATCCAACCAGTCCATTCTGAAGGAGATCAGCCCCGGGATTTCTTTGGAAGGAATGATGCTAAAGCTGAAGCTCCAGTACTTTGGCCACCTCATGCGAAGAGTTGACTCAGTGGAAAAGACTCTGATGCTGGGAGGGACTGGGGGCAGGAGGAGAAGGGGACAACTGAGGATGAGAAGGCTGGATGGCATCACTGACTTGATGGACGTGAGTTTGAGTGAACTCCAGGAGTTGGTGATGGACAGGGAGGCCTGGCGTGCTGTGATTCATGGGGTTCCAAAGAGTCAGACATGACTGAGCGACTGAACTGAGCTGAACTGACTGAATGCTATGAATCTCAGTTTATTTTTCTGGAAACTTACATATTTATATACTTTAGTTTTATAAAAGACTTCATTATTGGGAAGGCTGGTTTTTCTCCTAACAGCATAGTCATGTTATACAAGTATTAATAAAATGGTTTTCAATTTGTCTATACAGTATATTCTATGTGTAAAGTGCTTTTGTAAGTACTGTGAGGCTTACTATGGTGCTGAATGAGCTCCACTTTTATTACTTAATTTCCATTTTAAAACAAAGTAAGCATGAGTCATCAGTGTAAAAATGCTTTCTATTTTATAAAACCTTACAAAAGTAAAAGGAATGAGCCCTTTTGTTAAATATGGATCCGCACAGATATATGCATGAACAAATAAAACATTTTAATTGGTTGGAAGATATAATATTGTTAATATATCCCTTCTTGTCAAGGCAATCTACAAATCTAATGCAATTTTAATCAAAATCCCAGCAAGCTTTTTTGAAGAAATTGACAATCCTAAAATTTAGATCAAGCACAGAAGAAACAGAATGAAGTAAATTTAGAAGAATTACATAAATTCAAGACTTACTATATGGCTAAAGTAATCAAGGCACCCTGGTAGTGGTATAAAGAGAAAATTAAAGACACAGAATAGACACAACTAATGCACCAAGTCAATTCCAAGGAGAAAGCCGTCTTTCCAACAAGTGAAAGTAAAATAATTGATCTCTCTATGGAAAACAAATCTCAATCTATTCCTCATGATACATACAAAAATTAATTTAAGAATAAATAAATAAACCTGAATATAAAAATAATAAATAAAATAAAAAATAAATAAAATAAATAAATAAACCTGAATATAAAAATCAGAAATATGAGATTTCTAGAGGGAAAGAATAAAACAATATATGTGTGACACTTGACCAGGCAAAGACCTTTCAGAATGTTAGAAACACTCTAAAATAAAAATGTTGATAAAACGCACTTCATCAAAATCAGTAAGTTCTACATCAAAACACACTAGTAAGAAAGGACTATGAAGTCACAGGCTAAGAAAAAACATCTGCTATATATATCTTGCAAAGTAATCATATCCAGGATATATACGAAACTTCTACAGATCAACTTTAAAATTGCCAAACAACCACAAAAAGTAGTATTTGCAAAATATTGAACAATTTGCAAGATATATGAATGTCAAGAAACTCATATGTCCTCAAATCCTAAGTCATTAAGAAATACAAATTTAAAATATAGTGAGATACTATTTCTTATCAACTGGAATAGCTATAATCCAAAGAATAATACAGTTGACCCTTGAACAGCAGGAGTTTAAACTGTGAGGGTCACTTTTAGGTGGAGAGTTAATAACCCTAACCCTTTCATTGTTTGTCAACTGTAGAACAAATTTTGGTGAGGATATGGGAATAACTGGACCCTTCACACCTATGGGAGAGCAAAATGATACAGTAATTTAGAAATCTGTCAAGTAGGTAAATCAAGTTAACACATATTAGCCTATGACTCAACAATTCTATCCCTACGTATTCATCCAAGAGAAATGAAACCCATGTCTATAAAAAAAAGTGTATAATATTTTCAGATTACCTTATGCATAATAGCTAAAAACAGGAAATAACTCAATTGTCCAACAAGTAGAGAACAAATTGTGCTATAAATGTATGAAATATTATTCAAGAAAAAGAAGGACTTCCTCTCTCTCTCTCAGTTGCTCTCTCTTTTGCTCCTAACAATGGTTTGAAGTCTCAAACCAGACAAAGTTAACCTATGGTAACAGAAATAAAGTACAGATGTTGGAGAGAGGCAGGTAAGGATGGAATTTGGTTGGACATATAGCATGGGAGAATTTTCTAGGATTATGGAAACAGTCTATATCATGTTTCAGTTAGGGATCAAATGGGCATATACAATTTTGAAAATTCTCTGAACTAGATACTTCAGGTTGTTATGCTTTTTTGCGTATCAAAATACCTCTAAAATTTATAGTACCTTTCTGGTGGCTCATGGTAAAGAATCTGCCTTCAATGCAAGAGACCTGGATTAGATCACTGGGTCAGGAAGATCCCTGGTGAAGGAAATGGCTACCCAATCCAGTATTCTTGCCTGGAGAATCCCATGGACAGAAGAGCCTAGTGGGCAACAGTCCATGGGGTCGCAAGAGTTAGATATGACTGAGCAACTAACACTTAAACACTGTTACTGCAAATATATCAGCAATTTTCACAAAACCAAAGAACCAACATTGACCATCCCAACAAAATAAGAGCCGGCGCACTAAGCGCAGGCGGCTGCGAGAGGAGCTACCCCACGTCCAAGGTCAGGGGCAGTGGCCTAGAGTGCCAGGCTGCAACAGCACAGGAACCGCTGAGAGGACCTACCCTGTGTCTGAGGTCAGGGGTGGCAGCCGAGAGGAGCTACCCCGTGTCTGAGGTCAGGGCGGCGTGGAGGAGACACCTCGCGCCCAAGGCCAGGGTCGGTGACCCTGGGGAGCCACCCCGACCCCAAGGCCAAGGGCGGCAGGTGGGAGGAGCCACCTACGCCTGAGGCCAGGTCCGGCGGCCCGGAGGAGCATTCCAAGGAGTGGTGGCTTCGCAGGCGCAGGAGGGCCTAGAAAACCTATACCACGTTGAAGGTCAGGAACAGCGGTGTCCAAGGTAAGAAGCAGTGGCTGTGCTTTGCTGGAGCAGCCGTGAAGAGATACCCCACGCCCAAGGTAAGAGAAACCCAAGTAAGATGGCAGGTGTTGCAAGAGGGCAGGGCAGACACACTGAAACCATACTCACAGAAAACTAATCACTCAAATCACACTAGGACCACAGTCTTGTCTAACTCAATGAAGCCAAGCCAGGCCTGCAGAACAACCCAAGATGGGCAGGTCATTGTGGAGAGGTCTGACAGAATGTGGTCCACTGGAGAGGGAATGGCAAGCCACTTCAGTATTCTTGTCTTGAGAACCCCATGAACAGTATGAAAAGGCAAACTATAGGATACCAAAAGAGGAACTCCCCAGGTCAATAGATGCCATATATGCTACTGGAGATCAGTGGAGAAATAACTCCAGAAAGAATGAAGGGATGGAGCCAAAACAAAAACAATATCCAGCTGTGGATGTGACTGGTGATAGAACCAAGATCCGATGCTATAAAGAGCAATACTGCATAGGAACCTGGATTGTCAGGTCCATGAATCAAGGCAAATTGGAAGTGGTCAAACATGAGATGGCAAGGGTGAACGTCGCCATTCTAGGAATCAGCAAACTAAAATGGACTGGGATGGGTGAATTTAACTCAGACGACCATTATATCTACAACTGCAGGCAAGAATCCTTCAGAAGAAATGGAGTAGCCATCATGGTCAACAAAAGAGTCCAAAATGCAGTATTTGGATGCAATCTCAAAAACAACAGAATGATCTCTGTTCATCTCCAAGGCAGACCATTCAATATCACAGTTATCCAAGTCTATGCCCCAACCAGTAACACTGAAGAAGCTGATGTTGAATGGTTCTATGAAGACCTACAAGACCTTTTAGAACTAACACCCAAAAAAGCTGTCCTTTTCATTATAGGGGACTGGAATGCAAAAGTAGGAAGTCAAGAAACACCTGGAGTAACAGGCAAACTTGGCCTTGGAATCCAGAAAGAAGCAGGGCAAAGACTAATAGAGTTTTGCCAAGAAAATGCACTGGTCATAGCAAACACCCTCTTCCAACAATACAAGAGAAGTCTTTATACATGGACATCACCAGATGGTCAACACCAAAATCAGATTGATTATATTCTATGCAGCCAAAGATGGAGAAGCTCTATACAGTAACAAAAACAAGACCAGGAGCTGACTGTGGCTCAGATCATGAACTCCTTATTACCAAATTCAGACTCAAATTGAAGAAAGTAGGGAAAACCGCTAGACCATTCAGGTATGACCTAATGATTATACAGTGGAAGTGAGAAATAGATTTAAGGGTCTAGGTCTGATAGATAGAGTGCCTGATGAACTATGGAATGAGGTTCCTGACATTGTGCAGGAGACAGGGATCAAGACCATCCCCATGCAAAAGAAATGCAAAAAAGCAAAATGGCTGTCTGGGGAGGCCTTACAAATAGCTGTGAAGAGAGGTGAAAAGCAAAGGAAAAAAGGAAAGATATAAGCGTCTGAATGCAGAGTTGCCAAGAATAGCAAGAAGAGATAAGAAAGCCTTCTTCAGTGATCAATGCAAAGAAGTAGAGGAAAAGAACAGAATGGGAAAGACTAGAGATCTCTTCAAGAAAATTAGAGATACCAAGGGGAACATTTCATGCAAGGATGGGCTCAATAAAGGACAGAAATGGTATGGACCTAACAGAAGCAGAAGATATTAGGAAGAGGTGGCAAGAATACACAGAAGAACTGTACAACACAGATCTTTACGACCCAGATAATCATGATGATGTGATCACTAATCTAGAGCCAGACATCTTGGAAAGTGAAGTCAAGTAGGCCTTAGAAAGCATCACTAAGAACAAAGCTAGTGGAGATGATGGAATTCCAGTTGAGCTGTTTCAACTCCTGAAAGATGATGCTGTGAAAGTGCTGCACTCAATATGTCGGCAAATTTGGAAAACTCAGCAGTGGCCACAGGACTGGAAAAGGTCAGTTTTCATTCCAATTCCAAAGAAAAGAAAAGCCAAAGAATGCTCAAACTACCACACATTTGCACTCACCTCACATGCTAGTAAAGTAATGCTCAAAATTCTCCAATCCAGGCTTCAGCAGTACGTGAACTGTGAACTCCCTGATGTTCAAGCTGGTTTTAGAAATGGCAGAGGAACCAGAGATCAAATTGCCAACATCCACTGGATCACGGAAAAAGCAAGAGAGTTCCAGAAAAACATCTATTTCTGCTTAATTGACTATGCCAAAGCCTTTGACTGTGTGGATCACAATAAACTGTGGAAAATTCTGAAAGAGATGGGAATACCAGACCACCGGACCTGCCTCTTGAGAAATCTGTATGCAGGTCAGGAAGCAACAGTTAGAACTGGACGTGGAACAACAGACTGGTTCCAAATAGCAAAAGGAGTACATCAAGGCTGTATACTGTCACCCTGCTTATTTAACTTCTATGCAGAGTACATTATGAGAAACGCTGGGCTGGAAGAAACACAAGCTGGAATCAAGACTGCCCGGAGAAATATCAATAACCTCAGATATGCAGATGACACCACCCTTATGGCAGAAAGGGAAGAGGAGCTAAAAAGCCTCTTGATGAAAGTGAAAGAGGAGAGCGAAAAAGTTGGCTTAAAGCTCAACATTCAGAAAACGAAGATCATGGCATCCGGTTCCATCACTTCATGGGAAATAGATGGGGAAACAGTGGAAACAGTGTCAGACTTTATTTTTTTGGGCTCCAAAATCACTGCAGATGGTGACTGCAGCCATGAAATTAAAAGACGCTTACTCCTTGGAAGAAAAGTTATTACCAACCTAGATAGTATATGCAAAAGCAGAGACATTACTTTGCCAACAAAGGTCCATCTAGTCAAGGCTATGGTTTTTCCTGTGGTCATGTATGGATGTGAGAGTTGGACTGTGAAGAAGGCTGAGAGCCGAAGAATCGATGCTTTTGAACTGTGGTGTTGTAGAAGACTCTTGAGAGTTCCTTGGACTGCAAGGTGATCCAACCAGTCCATTCTGAAGGAGATCAACCCTGAGATTTCTTTGGAAGGAATGATGCTAAAGCTGAAACTCCAATACTTTGGCCACCTCATGTGAAGGGTTGACTCATTGGAAAAGACTCTGATGCTGGGAGGGATTGGGGGCAGGAGGAGAAAGGGACGACCGAGGATGAGATGGCTGGATGGCATCATGGACTTGATGGACGTGAGTCTGAGTGAACTCTGGGAGTTGGTGATGGACAGGGAGGCCTGGCGTGCTGCGATTCATGGGTTCACAAAGAGTCAGACACGACTGAGCGACTGAACTGAACTGAACTGAATAACCTAAACTAGAAGTCACAAATACTCTGGTTATACAAGAGTTTTCTGTGTGTTGCTCCATAGCAGCAGTCTGAGTAACAACACCCTACAATAACAACCTATGTAGATACTAACAAAATGAACTTAATGTAGGATATATATAAGCCAACTTCCCAAATGAGCAGTAATGCCAAAAGAATTAAGTATTAACTATAAACATGTATTAGTAGTTTTCCTGGAGTGGCTTCCATTTAATTTCTGGATTATCAGCTTTAAAGGCATATATCAATAATACCTTGTTGCTTTACTACATACCTTGATTATCACTGCAACAGAAGAAACAACAGTGTTTAAATTCCTGGAGAGCAACCAAATTATTCAATTCATTTTACTTTAATTTCCTTTTGTATGAGTCAGGGAACCATAGAACCATGTGAATAAGCTCTAAATTGTTAAATTGTATCCTCCTCAGAGTCAGTATTTTCCTACGACTTCTGGGAAAAAAAAAAAAAAGGTTGATTCAAACTACACCTAATAAATGTTACGGAGTGATGGTTTATATTCCTCATATTGCCAAATGACATAAATATTATGTTTTCTATAATGCAGTTGCATATTAAAATGCATACTTTCAGAGTGATATACCAACATAAATGAGTCCAAGAAGTCATCATTAAACTTTGCATGCTCCAGTTGCCTGGGCTAAGCTTTGCTCCTAATAATTGCTTTCAAAAACAATTGACCCTGGAAGAGTTCTTCATGCCTCTTCCTATCCCAAAGTCAATTGACTGAAGTTATAACACAGTCCCAATTAAAGTTATATCAGCAATCTGAAAACTCCAACCCTATATTGGTAAACTATGCAGCTGCTGTAATAACATTTAATATTTCAAAGTAATCTTGAATTATGAAGAACACAAAACTAAATAATTTATTTAAAACAATAAAGAAATGTTACTTCAAACTGATCTATACCACTTGCCAAAGAACATATAGAAATTATTTCTAGTAACAATTTTGCTTATTTTTGTTTTCCTATTTGTAAAGTTGACTTCTGAATATATTTTATTTTTAAAGTAATCATCATGTGAACTCTACTATGAACTAAATAAGCCATTCATTAGGGCTTTTATTCTTCTAACTTATTTAACACTTTCCTTCATAATAAAAGATTAAAAGTTTACATACATATAATAAACATTTACAGTTACTAGGGGAGAAATTCCAATAATGTGATTGTACTTTGGTATCAAAATCTAAGTTAATTCTGGTACTGAAAAGTATAATCAAGAAACTGCTAATCCAAAAATAAGCTGAGGTTTATGATCCACATATAATTTTGAAAATGAGCATTTTAAAAAGCAAAATAAAGCCTATTTCTTTGATAAAACAATTTAATAACACTAGCTAAAATATTTTAAATAGTGTTACTACTACTATTCTTAAGGATATTTTTATTAAGCTATTTATGTGGACTGGCATTAGGACTGGAAGAAGTTGTAGTTTTAGGTAGCAAAGCACAGCAGAAGAAAAGATAACACTGATTCCTATGGAGGTGGCAATTTTGTCAGGAGGGTGACAGAATTACATCACTTTTTAATTCTTTGCATTTGCATGAACAAAACAGAATTTTTGCAAACATTTCAATGCTATATATGTGAATAAATTAGAAAATATTGTACTCAAAAAACAGGTCAGACAGCCTAGTATATGAGTTATGTCAAAACTTCAAGAAACAGAAAATTCCTATAGAACATTTAAAGTGCTCCACAAGACAGAAGCTTCCCTTAATTCTGCATATCTACTAGTGCCCCAAAACCAAGCTTGGTAAATACAGCTCAAAATATCACTTATGAAAATAGATGTAAACATCCCAACTAAAATATTATCAGACCATATTCAGATATACTTCTAAATAATTACACACAGTAGCACAAACATATTACAAAGCTACAATAATTAAAACCATGTGGCACTGTCACATTAATGAAGAAGTAACCCAGTAAATATGCCTCTGAACTGATGCAAATATATACTATCATTTAGTGTAATACATGCTTCATTTTCCAACAGCTGTTTTAAGTCATATCCCCCCACAGATAACCACTGGTGGGGAAAACAAATGGCAATTCTTACACATTTAAATATGATAACAAAAGCAGAATTCATAAAGGAAAATAAAATATATTTTACAAAATAAACTTGCTTTAACTTTTGCATAATAAATGTAATAAATATAAACACAAATGAAACGAGACAATATATTTGCAACATATAAGTCACTTCCTTAATATCTTTGAAGTCAGGCTTGACATAAATACCCTACATAAATATGAAATTCACTGTTGAAATACCTACCTCTTCCTTTTAACCTCCAAGACAATTTCCTTAGTTGATTCTCTGTTTCTCTCCATTAGAAGGTAAGGTCTAGTGAACAGGATTTTTTGTTCACTGTCTGTAATTCCAACACCCAGAACAGTTCTTTGTGTCCACCTCTACTCAATAAAGTTATTGAATAAATTATAAAACTAGTAGCTTGATATTTATTGAAACAAGTCTCTAAATGTACACTGAAGTGTCACCATTAAAACTTTTCTTCAATGAGCATATACTTTAAAGTTCAAAAATAATTAAAACTTCAAAACAAAGGAGTTAACTGCCCTTCAAAAAACAAACAAAAAAGCTGAAGTTTCTTTCTTATCACATAAAAAGGAGCAAAGCAATAGATTTTATAAATTTTATTCTATATAATCCTTTGCCATTATATCTTTTATAGACATATATGCCATTTTCAGAGCTTTGAGACTGGGAGTGGAAACCACACAATTGCCAGGGTCACAAGTATACAAACTGTTTCAGAACCACTGCGGCATTTAAGAGAGGCAGAAGTATAGTTGCCCAAAGATGAATAAAGAGCAGTTTGCAGTGACATAAAGATTGTCATGACGCAAGCAACTCTAGTGAAGTGAGTGAAGTCGATCAGTCATGTCCAACTCTTTGCGACCCGTGGTCCATGGGATTCTCCAGGCAAGAATACCGGAGTGGGTTCAGAGGCTCTGGGCTCCTGGGCAGATACAGCACCCAGGCTATCTTTTCCTCTCTGCCAAGTACATCTGGGCTCACAGGTATCACTGTGTGGTGAGATGAGGAAAAGGAGACAGGTGTGGAGGAAAGTCATTGCTAGTAGAACTCATGGGAGTGATCACCAGGACGCTGGGCAATTAGCAGATTAAAGGACCACCTGCAGTCCTTCACCTGACAAGGAAAGCCACCAAGGGCTTTGCCTTTGTTGCACATACTTTTCTTGTCAACGTTTGATAATAAAATGACAGTCTGAGGCTTACCATCTTCCATATTCAGTGACTATGTTATTGCAATTTGATAATTTAAGGTAAAACCCAAATCTTGATTTTAAAGTGTTTATAAGTTAGACAGCTGTGGAAACAAGTAGGTAATTTATTTAGTCAGCTCTCAGCGTTTGCCTCTACTTATGTATTTATTGCTTTCTAAGAGTGTATCACTTGTGTCATAAATCACACGTCACTGCATCAGTGTGTCAAGTAGATAAGAATTTATTAAATGAGTTAATGGGTCTATCAAAGGAACACTTTTTTTTAAAACCAGAGAAAGATTTATACATGAGCAGCATTGTTTATCATCCATATTTTTCACTCATCCATGTATGCCATTCAGACAACAAATATTGAGTACCTACTCTATACAAGGCATCATGCTTGCAGGTGAATATACACATTAATAGCTTCCCTGCTGGCTCAGATGGTAAAGAGTCTGCCTGCAGCATGGGAGACCAGGGTTCGATTCCTGGGTCGGGACATTCCCCTGGTGAAAGAATTGGCAAACCACTCCAGTATTCTTGCCTGGAAAATCCCACGGACGGAGGGGCCTGGCAGTCTACAGCCCAAGGGGTCCCAAAGGGTCAGACATGACTGAGAGACTTCATTTTCACTTTTCATACACATTAATATTCTTCTACCCCAATGGAGCTTGCAAGAATACATTACAAACAAGAGAGAAAAACAAATAAGCTAACAAGCAAGTGATTATATAATATGATTTTTGAAAAATGCTGTAATTTCAAAAAAGATCAGATAATAGAAACTGACAGGAATATACTGTGTGTGTGTGTGTGTGTGTGTGTGCATGTGTGTGCTGAAGCCTCAGTTACTTAGAGAAAGCTATCAGAAAGATTCTCTGAGGTTGTGCAGTTTAAGCTGAGGAATGATCTGGAAACAGAAAATGGCAGCATATCAGAGGAGATAGCTAGAAATAAATAAAGCAATAGGAAAAATACAGGAATAGAGACAGATGATGGTTTCAAGAAGATAATGAATACTTTACAGACCCCAAAATAAAAAAATATGCAAAAAAAACTAAGGATGGGAATTTGTACATTGCATTATTATTTAGCTGATATGTACATGATATTAAAACAACAATAAATAGCAGAATAATATAATTTGCAGGGAAGAAATCAGATTATTCTGAGATTCTGTGGGCAGAGAATGCATCATATAGTAGTAATGATCATTATACTGAATACAGAATGAAGAGAAAATATAAAGCAAAACTCCAGTGAAGGCTAATACAAAACAAAATTATGAAATAAAAAAGGCATAGATAAGTATTACTTGGAAAAAGATGGTCTGATAGAAAAACTTAACCAGCAAAACAATCATATTTGCACAATTAAAAAGTACAGACTAATGTGAGTGGCATTATTTTAGGAAGCACATCCCTAGAATTCTCTTTTGGGACTTTGGCAAGCCTATTGCATAAATATGTAGGCTACTTGGACAGATTCCAAACGAAACAACTAAAATGATGAAAGGAATGACTTACAAGGACAGATTAAAGGAAAAATATGTACGGCTTTAGCATGTCAGAAACTCGAGAAGGAACATCATGGTTGACAAATATCTGAAACATGTAAATTTGAGAAAAAAGAATTCTTTATGGACAAGGCTGCACAATTATGAGCATGTTACAAAGAGAGAGAGAAAAAAAAACTTCCCATAGTAATAATGCTGTTTTCCAGTAAGAACCATTTGAACAAATAATCCAAGATGGGCAAGGATTAAGGCACCATGCAGACGCAGACATTATACCCTGTAGCCTGAATTCTGCAGACCTCAAAATATGCAGAGGCCTGAATAGGACAAAGTAGGTCAGGGCACAACTGCAGACATCTTACCCAGCTGTGCTTTAAATTTAGAAGGGATCCTTCCTTGGATTTAAGGCTTTTCTCTGTAATTTTGCTAAAGTGAGAAGAGTCCTGGACTTGTGTCTGCAAAACCTAGTTGTGAGTGCTTATCACTCGGAATAGAATTATTCTCTCTATATCTTTATCTGTCAATGGGGATAATAATAATCCCCTGAATTTTTGTGAGGCTTAAAGGAGCTGTTGCATATGAAAACACTTTCAATGTGCTTAAAAGCATAGCTCTTAGTGAACATATCGCTTATTTTAATGAGCTCAATGTGTCAAAAAGCATAGGATGAAGACTGTCAAAGAGCATGATGCCTCAGTTCAGTTCAGTTGCTCAGTCGAGTCTGACTCTTTGCAGCCCCATGAACAGCAGCACACCAGGCCTCCCTGACCATCACCAACTCCCGGAGTTCACTCAAACTCATGTGCATAGAGTTGGTGATGCCATCCAGCCATCTCATCCTCTGTTATCCCCTTCTCCTCCTGCCCTCAATCCCTCCCAGCATCCGGGTCTTTTCCAATGAGTCAACTCTTCACATAAGGTGGCCAAAGTATTGGAGTTTCAGCCTCAGCATCAGTCCTTCCAATGAACACCCAGGACTGGTCTCCTTTAGGATGGACTGGTTGGATCTTCTTGCAGTCCAAGGGACTCTCAAGAGTCTTCTCCAACACCACAGTTCAAAAGCATTAATTCTTCAGCACTCACCTTTCTTTACAGTCCAACTCTCACATCTATACAAGACCACTGGAAAAACCATAGCCTTGACTGCTACTGCTGCTAAATCACTTCAGTCGTGTTTGACTCTGTGTGACCCCATAGACGGCAGGCCACCAGGCTCCCCTGTCCCTGGGATTCTCCAGGCAAGAACACTGGAGTGGGTTGCCATTTCCTTCTCCGATGCATGAAAGTGAAAAGCGAAAGTGAAGTCGCTCAGTCCTTTCCAACTCCTAGTGACCCCATGGACTGCAGCTTGCCAGGCTCCTCCATCCATGGTATTTTCCAGGCAAGAGTACTGGAGTGGGGTGCCATTGCCTTCTCAGATAGCCTTAACTAGGACTAGGCTATTACATCTGCCTTCCTGCTCAAGAGGAAATCATCTCTCCTCTGAGTCATTATTTACCCTGCACTCCTGTGACATGGTTACCATTATCTCTCCGTGGCTTCTAGACATGAGATGTGGCCTGGGTCCCTCAATACAACTCATGGCTCCTCAATGCAACTTCCTAAACATTCTCCCATTCCTCTCGAACAACAGCAATAAAAACCTACCCAGTTTCAGTTTCATGCCAAAGACCTCTGTTCTCCAATATTACCCCCCATTACAGTTATCTCTTGATCTCTGTTCCACATTCTCTCAATCCTTAAAGATTTGTGTCCCTGATTCACTCTCCTTGCCTCCAAAATATTTCTCCTGGTATAATTTTTTTGGAATGTTGGTACCTACATACATGATTTTTCCAAAGGCTTTGATTCTTTTCCTTCCAAAATCTTGTCTTCTACTCTCCTTGAATCATAACTCCTATGGTCATACTTTCAAATTTATACTAATAATTATCAATAATTAATTACAGTGAATTACTGCAATCACCCAATCATCTTATTCCTCATATCATCACTTTCTATGTTTCTTACTCATTCCCCTTTGGACCCACAGCTCAGCCTTTCAAATTTGCCAGGATTTCCAGTGGATCCTATCACTTCTTGACAGAACTCCAGTTTTCTCATGGCCAGAGAGGGGAAAGGGACTTTGGAAATTACCATAGTCTGAGATTTCATGAAGCAAAAATGATGAAAGCATTTGGGCTGAAAAATTCCCAAATGGTTGAGTATCTCTTGAAATGGATAACCCCAAAGAATAGGCTGGAAAAGGAAGAGAGATAAGAAGGACTGAAAATTAGAGCAATGATCAGAGCAAGTTCGGTGGGAATGAAGGACAAGGAGAGGTAAAAAGAAAGAAAATTCTAGTAAAAAATGGCATGTCTGAGAAATTTCAAGTTCTGTTAAATGAGCAAATCATGTGATAAGAAAATCTAATGAATAGCATTGCCAGTGGGTACCTAAAAATGGAGATGGGAATATTCAGTGTTGGGAACTTCCAGGAAGTTTAACACCAGAATGTTAAGAGTCACAAGCTTCTGGGGGCAAATGATAGAGAAGAAGCCTTTGAGGAAGTTCAGGATGTTGTCATGGTTAGTAATTGGATCCAAAGAGAAAAGGAAGTGGTATATACTGATGGAAAGGAACTGCTAATGTTGTACTGAGAGGCAGTAAGAATATTTTCTGAAAAACCAAATAGTACATCAACTCCTTCTCATCTTGTGAGTTTAAAAACTGAAGAAAAAACAAAAAATAAAAAACCAACTATAACTACCTCGAGCAAAATGGCAGAGCAGAAAAAGGTAAAAAATATATATATTAAGTTGGAATCAGAACACGCAAAATCAAGTTCAAGCTCTATTATTGGCTGCTTGAATTACAAGACATGTTGAATGTGAGTGATGTGACTTTCTTGAACTTCATGTTCCTTATCCATTAAGTGACATTAAGAATGTTCTGTTTATGTCCCCTAGGATACAGGAAATGCTTATGAAATTTAAACTATTGTTTTATTATTATTATTTTAGGGGAATAAATATAATAATAAATCAGGAATGGTTTATTTCAACTATAAAATACTGTACATGTGTACAGAAGAAGATATTAACAAAGTGATCTCATATTAGATGATGTAATTTTCATTAGTTTGTAAAATATTTAAAGTAAATACAATTTCAGTTTTTAAAAATAAATCATATTTTGGTTAAATAACTCAAAAGAAATCATAAAATATAATTTTGTAGCTGATACGGTTTGAGCACCATTTGGTGCTTTTGTTTGGCTACAATTTCTAAATGGGATTACACAGAAATAAAATTAAATGAGAATGGTATGTAAAGCAAATAAAATACCTTCATTAACCTGCAGAAATGAAAACCTAGTTAACCTCTAAAATCTCTATGTCCTACATTATGTATCTGTTAACCTTTAAAATCATTTTGTCCTACATATCTGAAAATTACAGGGAAAGCATGCTCTTACCATATCAAACTGAGTAACAATGGAGAAATGGAATCCTAGAAAACCAAGTAAATTATAAAAGTCAAGTTGAAGTAAAATTGAGTGGCAAGATTTTGAAAAAAAAAAATGCATTTTGAATCACTTCTCAACTTCTCTTTAATTCCTGTCTTCACTATTCATATGAGTGATGCATTTTTCTGAAAGACATATTAACTCCTTCTGACCAAGTATACGCCAACCTTTATTTCTGAAGATGAAGAGATGTACTGATGTTTTACCGAATTAAATTTGAAAATTTCAAGATATTGTCCTAAGAAAGTAAATATAATTTGTCCCTTCCAAAATATCCACCAGTTAAACAGAAACTGGACATGATGTGTGTATTCTACAAATAAGAAAATCATTTAACACATTATCTCCATGACATAGAGTATGTGTGACTTATTGAAATATAGCACAGCCCAGTATTTAAGAAAGCATGCTCTAGATTTAAACTGGTTCTATTTCTAACGAGATACTTAGTAGATTGTTTATTTGGGAGATTATTTAACCTCTCTGTATCTCTGTTTTCTCATTCATATGTAAATAATAATATGACTCACTTCATAGAATCCTTGTGAGAACCAGAGGTGGTACTTAGAACATAGGAGCACATAACAAGTATTAAATAAATGTTAGATTTACTAACTGTACTAAATAAAAATCAAATGTCCCTTGTTAATTTATCTAGCAAGATGCTTAAACAGATATGAAAGAAAAAAGATGAATAAACAAACAGGAAAGACAGTGTGGATAATATTACAGTTCAATTAATATTTGGAGCCAAACATGTGAGAAGAAATGAGAAGAAATGCGTATTAGAGATGTGAGCACAGATAAGACTGGTGCCTATAAGTGGGAGACTTCTCTACATTACTGGGAGGGGTTCTGCAAAATATTCCCAATAAAAATATTCTTCAGTATTCCCACTTGATCGTTCCAGTCTTCTCTGCTCAAGAGTCATGAGCCTGTTTGACTTGGGCAGTGTCCACATTATCTCCAGTAGCAGTAAAATATAAATGGTCATCCTAACCTCAGTATAAGACGAGGATTATTGTGCATGCCCAGAATACATGCCTTTATCAAATACTAAGCATAAACCTAAAAGAAGGCATGGTGTCCTGACCCATCTAGAGATTACTTTCAATCATACACAAAACCATTTAACAAGAGATTAAAACTTTGGCCTTTCCATCTGTGGAATGTTACACTATAGTAAATTATTTTTAAAGAGACTGATCAGTTTGATACAGACCTGTTTTAGAAAATGGAAAGAGTAAGGCTTAGCTCTAGAGTCAATTTTCTTTCTCCATAGTAACAATCACATACAAAAGTGCTTTAGTACTTAAAAAGCCTTCACTTAAATTCTTGAACGTAAATCCTCCATTCTACTTCATGCACTATTAAAGCTTCTGTGGAACAAATCCTACATGGCTACTATCATCATCATAATGCATATGGTAAAACAGACAGCAGTACATTTTCTTCTAAAATATAACCAAATAATTGCCTGACATCTGCATTCTGATATCTGCTTCTTTTCTACAAAATTGAGTCCTGTATTTGATAATCTGTACCTTCATTCATTACTTTAGGAGAAATGCAATAAAAAATATATATATAAGAACATAATCTCTGAAATGATGGGAAAACAAAGTTTCAAACCAGCATATTCTTCAGATATGTCTCTTTTACCTTTAAACAGGTTTTCAAGCTTAAACATTTTGGACAAAATCTCTTCAATAATACACACATCTCAGTGCCTCTGTACCCCCCAAATGTTGAACATACAGGTAGTGAGTCTTTCCCTAGTATACAGGATCAGTATCTGCATCAATTAGGGCTATATTCTCTGCCAGGATAAAGCCTCTTGGCCTTTAGACTTAGCCTCTCCCCCATATAAAGGTTCCTAGTTTCTTACACTGTAAGGAAGCTTTGCTTTTACATATACTTTGTTTAATCTCCTCTTTGTCTAGTAGCTACCATGTTTTATTGCTCTGATTAAGCCTGACTTATTACCTCATATGCCTTTAATTTTGGGGATTCAGTTTATAGTGAGCCTGGAAACCAAGCGAATAGACTCTTCTATATGATTTAAGGCAGAAATGCAATTATCTGTTTTAAGTGGTTAGGAGTTGTTGATGTTTTCTCTTAGGTTCTCAGCTCTGTGCTACAAGTAAAGCAAGAGACTTCTCTACAAGTGGGGTGGATATAAACTATTAACCAGTTGACAGTTTTAAGCAGGACACTCAGATTAAATCAAGGTGTAAAATCCTGAGTTGCTCCATAATTCAGATCCTACCTTATTTCCATTTATGTTTTAAACTTCAGGAGTTAGTAGTAGCAGCTTTACGTTATCATATTTTTTTTGTTGTTCCTCACAAGAAAGCAAACTGCTAATGCCACAATGTGTTAGAAATTTGCAACTTTTCAATAATGATGACAAATTTTTCTTGTGGATGCTGTGCCCTAGTTGCTAACCAGCAAACAAATGTTGGGAAAGGGGTTATTTGAGGATGTCTCTGTCACAGAAAGGATATACCACTGGAGACAGACTACTTGGCATGATATCAGTGACTTCATAAAAAAACTGAGAGAATTTGTGTAATAGAAATGGTGCAGTGGTGAATCTGTTTTAATACTGTTAAATACTATATTACTGTTTAATACTGTTTTAAGAGTTATATCAGCAGATGCTAGAACTAACCTTTGAGGAAAGGTTATTCACTAAGGACCAATTAGAAATAAACAATGTCAAGTCACTGACAGATACTGAAACACAATAGGCACATATACAAGGATTAATACCTGTCTGAAACAGGTAATAATAAAACTTTATCATGTCATTTATTCTTTTTTGGCCACATGGCTTATTTTGAAACTTGCAAGTTCCAGGAAACATACACTTTAAAACTGTGACAAAAAGAATAAGTGGTAATCTCTTTCAGGACTATAGATCTGCACATATAAATAGTTAAATATACATCCACATAAATCAACAGAACAGCGTTTCCATGTATAAAATTTACAGTGGATATAGAAAGTAAGCTTAAAAGTATTCCAAACATTTCAGTAATAATTGCTTTACTACAAGTGCCTCTTAGCTCTAAGTACATTTCCTTGTAAGTTACTCAGGAAACCCCTGAAAATTAAAGGTTCAACCTTGACATGTATTAATTTCTGTGTGGTTGTTAGAACTACTCTGCCTCCAAGTTAAAGTCCTGTGGTACAAGCAGTAAGTCCTTACAACTCACTTTCCCTCTCTTTCTCAGGGGAGCAATGAAAACTAATAACATCAGTTTCACAGAAAGTAGAAAAGTCACTTTATGTGGATTTGCAGATAAGCATTTATTCCTTTATTCCCCTTGACCTGCATCCCTCCTTTAAAAATATCTCCATTGATTATCCTGACACCTGCTGGCAAGGGCACAGTGCATCCCAGTCTACTTTTCCCTTAAACAATTCCCACAAAGCAAAGACTGTTGGGGTATTTTCAGTAACAATTAAGTGGCAATTCATTCAGTTTAAGTACTTAATTTCTAGCATTATCATGTAACCATGAGAAATTTTTCAATAATCTATTACACATAGCCAACTACTTACGTTTTTATATATAAATACAGGTTTCTTTCATTAACCAAAAGATGGTAATCATTACATGGGCTGTGACTTAAAAAACAAAAACACGCTAGACATCTTCCTTAAAACACAGATAAGAACTGAAGAACAGGAACAACTTGGCTTTGGTTTTCTATGATTTTTTTTTTTAAACATAATAAAATCAGCTTGCAAACTATTTGGGGAATAAACTCAAACTCACATAAACTCATAGGAGTAAACTGATTAGCTATGAGAGAATCCATACCATTAATTACATATTTGCAAAATTTGCTGTTTCTCATCTGATTTGAATTGAGTTCTGAAACCCACACTATTTTTGTGGGTTTCTTTATTTGGCAAGGAATATAATGAACTTACTACATCATAAATGATACTCAAAGCTCTTTGCCCCTGCAAGTATATTCAATAAACAACAAATATCAGAATTAACCTTCTTAGGCTTTAGGAAACTCTCGAATCAGTCAGGTTTTCACAACCAGATACAAGTGATAACATATACAGTCCATCCCATCCTCAAAACCCTTCAAAAGATGAAAAGTTTTAAAAATAAATTACCTAATTAAAATTTTTATCTTTAATATCAGTGAAAATAAGAGTTTGGACTACTAATTTAGAATCTAAAAATTGCCAAATTTGTACTTTGTCATGATTTTGAGTAACCAGGCTTTTTCAGTTTAGTCATGTATATTTTAACCCTTTGCATTGCTATCATTTTCTGAGAAGGAAAAGTCATATATCTAGCATTAAAGGCAAGTTTTAGTAAAGTGCTTATTAAACATACCCTACATCCTGAATACACATTTTATATAAACACTGATGATAAGATATTTGAGAAAAATAAGAGAGTTTTAATTTAGAGAAGAATTTAGAAGTAAAAGACATTTGCCTGGTTTTGAAGATCTTTGTAAGTTCAAGACCACAGAAGGGAGAATAGACCATTTCGATTTTGTAACCCTTAATTTGTATTTTTATGTGTCTTCCCCAAACTATATAAATTTAAAACAAAATGCATTTCATCTCTAAGAAAATATTTTAAAATAATCAGAAAAAAAATTGCTTAGGAGAGAGGGTGGGGGTGGGGGGGGGGAATGTGTTTTGTATCATAACAGAGGTCAAGGCTTTGCACTGGTCTTCACTTAGTTATTATGTTTAATTTAGTATTTCAAAATTATTTTTAAATGTTTCACTTCGAATCTGAAGTTAGCATTTAAAGCACAAAATTAATGAGCATGCAAATCAGGTAATGAAGACACTAATGTGTAATAATTTTTAAAAGTACAGAAATCTGTTATTTCAGCAAAGACACTGTTATAGTAATTATAGAAGCATGGGTGTTTTTACTTGGAGTGAGATTATTCAATATTAATTGATTCCCATGTAGAATTAACTAAAAATCACCACTGATTAAAAAAGCAAATGCAAGTGCCAGTGATTCATAGTATTTAGGACATGTCTAGACATTTTTAGATAGTGCTATTTGCTTAAAGACTTCAGACACAAACTGCAAGCACAGGGACAGATTGCATAAGATATCACGTGCTTGCTGCAACTGTATGCATGTATTGGATTTTTTAGAGCAACCCATAACGATGAATAATTTAAGAGTTAATAAAATATTCAATCTGACTGATCCATTGGTTTAATTTTAAAATAAAAATGACTAATAAAAAGAATTACATGTCCTTATTAAATCTTAGTCATTAATGCACATAAATTGCAACCCACACAGGGAAACAATTCATAAAAGGTATACAATAGGCAAACTATGTCTGGGCAGGTGGGGTGGGGGCAGTGCAAGGGAAATTTTCATCCTTAACACTGGCTTCAGTAAGTTTGTTCAAAGTTTAATTGCTGGGAGCTGTCATGCAAGATGCACTCTGCCTTTTTGCAGGACTAAGGGAGAATAAATTAGAGAGATGCAAGTTTAACAAAAAGAGCTCAAGGAAAGCAGTCCATTTCTTTCCTACAGCCCTCTATCCCTTTCCCCACAGGTTGACTGGAATAAAAAGAGAAATCTAGTGAAGAACGTGGAGTATACAGTGCCGAAGCATTGTCTAGGAGCCGGAAAGAGAGCCCAGGCATTAACACCAAGGTTGGACTGCCTGGCAGAGTAAGCTCCCTCGGCGCGGGTAGGTTTAGGTGCAGAGCTGGGATACTCCGATGATGCCCCAGGTCTCCTGCCACCAGACTTAGAGAGGCAAACGCGGCCCCACACGCTAGACGCACTTTCTCCTCCTCCACCCACTCAGCCCTCCACCTCCACGCGGGTACCGGACTGATGGTGGAGGCGATGTTGGCATGGAGTAGGTGCCCGTGTGTGCGTAAGTGTGTGCTTTTAGGTTTGGGGTGGGCATGCAGGCAGGGAAGGATGGTGGAGATGGGAGTGCCTGCTGTTTTCCCTTCCATTCCTGCTAAGGGATCAAAGTGCAGGAGGAATCCAGAGGGGAAATAAGAGAAAGGAGAAATCTCCCTAGCGGGAGCACTGCCTTTTTCATATCGATGAGAGACTCCGCAGCGCAACTACAGAGCCATTACCATTCCTTAACCTTCAGTGGAGTGGCTGCCTCTGCCGGATAACTGGAAGGGCACGTTGTAAACGCCAGCGAGGCACACACCTACACACGCCTACACGCTGGGAAAAATAGCCACATTCTGGGGGAAGGAGGGAGCAGGGAAGCCCCCCTCCCCCCAGGAAGGGCTCGACCTGGATAGCTACTAGCTGGGCATCGAGGGCAACTGGCCAGGAATACCCAGCTTCTTGGGCAAATTGTAGCCCAAGAGTTCACAATTTTCCCGTGAAACAGACGGACGGGCGCACGGATAAATGGTGTAGAATATTCATGCAGTGTCTACTATTAAATGGATCAGAGTCGATGCATGTTTTAACCCAGCTACCTTTTTGGAGAGGCACAGCATTTTAAACCCTGTACTGCACTCAGCTCTCCACTTGAAGCAGCCTGTGGACCGTTTCATTACCCGCGGAACACTTAGAGGGGGTCGCCTGCATATGTGGGCGCAGAAGGGACTCAGGACCACCTCCGATGACCCACCCAGGGTCCCTGCTGCTCCCGCTGGCCCTTTCCAGGCAGCCAACTACAACCCCAAAGCTAGTGGAGATGGAGCCAGGATGACTTGTATTGACAAGCCATCCTTCCAAGGGACCTGGAAGCCGGCTACGCAACTCAGCAGGAGAGTCCTCAAAGTCTTGTATTTTATTTTTTTAACAGGCTGGTTTATTTCATGCAAGTCGTGAAAACCACCACCAGACCAGCTCTTACAACTTTTCCGCTCTTGGGCGGGGGCGCCAGGGCTGTCTTGCAACGCACGATTCCTTATTACCAAGAGTTAGGCTTATACCAGGAGGAAATGCTGAGCAAAGCTTGGGGCCTCTGGGGTTACAGGAGAGGCGGGTTCCTGGGGTTTTTGTATTATTGATGCAGCACGTCCAGGATGGGGAGACGCGAGCAAGCCGAAGGGACTTGTCAGACCCGTCTCCACCGCACCCACGGCCCAAACTCCCAGCACCAGGTTCGGATTTGCAAACTGCTCAGCGTGGGCCTGGTAGTAAAGGCACCGCACTCTGGAGGCGGACAGCCCAGTGGGTCTCCAGCCTCTTCCCCTTTCAACTACTCCACGCCCGGGGCGACCTAGCTTCCCTGGCTCCCCAGCGAAAGCCCCGCCTGGCGCCTGCATCCGGCATCACCCACAGGGCTCTGGGAGGGTTTGCTTGTCGACTGTGAGCCAAGCAAAATTTCTCTCCCTCCTCCCCATCTTTCCTAGATCTCATCTGGGTAACCCACACCCCCTTCCCAGCTCAGCCCCACCAACACTCCCCTCTGACTTTGCAAAGCACTTTTCCTGGGCACCCAGGATAGGGCGCGCAGCCTCCTCCGGGCCACCCACAGGGCTCGCCACTCCGCGCGCCCCCGGGACCGCCTCCAGCTCCCTTCGCGGTGTCTCCCAGGGGGACCCACCGCCTGTCCCGCCGCCAGCCCCTGGCCCTTTGCCTCACCTCTGCAGAATTGAGGGACGCTGAGGCTGAGCCCAAGCAGAAGCCAAGCAGCCACCGAGTGCTTCATGATCCCGTCTCTTGGACGTGACCCCGATGGTCAAGGGTCTTGGCGGAGGGTAGTGTCGCCGAGGTGGCACCGCAGGGCAGCGGCAGACCCCACCCCGATAGAGGATTCAAGAAGATGTCTTCTTCCCGCAGCGTCTCCTGAAACAAATTGTCGGAGAGGACGAGAAAGAGGGGTGACCCAAGAGAGGAATGTTGCTTCCCCTTTGCCTGCGCTCTGGTGGCGCCGGGAGGTGGGCGAGCTCCGAGGAGTGGCCGACGGGCTCAGCCTCTGCGGCGGGTGGGTCCCGGCCGAGGCGCGGCGGGTGGGGCGGGGCGCCGGGTCCCCGCGCCCGCGGACCCGCAGACGGTGCGCTCGGCTCCGGTCGCTGCGGCCGGCGGCTGGGCTGCCGACTTGGAGAACAATGAAGCGTGAGCTGGCAGGGAGCGAGCAAGCCGGCGGTCGGGAGCGCACTGTGTACAAACAGAGGCGGCGTGCGTGCTAGCCTGAGCCTCGCAAGTGCCCGCCCGCCCAGCGCACCCCCCACCCCCCCGCCCCTTCCTTCTTGCTCCCTCCACCAGCCTCCCCCTCTTCGCCCCACTCCTCCTGTCTCTCTTTCTTCTTCTTCTCTGTCTCAGAGGTGGCTCCTTCTGCTGGAAGAGAAGAGGGAGACAACTGCAGCCACACCCTGGCACCTGCCACCACCTCTGAAGTTCCTACAGTGCCTGTACCGTCTGCATCCACGCCAGGGACTCCCCGGCTTCAGGAGAAGCACACTCAGAGTCTGAGATGCCCCTGGTTTCCAGCCTGGACTTTATAATGAACCACGTTAAGGAATCCCCTGAAGTCCCAGTTCGAAGTCTAACCGGGAAAAGAAGTTAAGAGGTTTGGAAAAGTGGCTCTCTGGGGCACAGAGATGCTTGAGAGACAGAACGCTGGCAAAGGGATCTATCCCGGATTCTCAGGAAGCACAACCTCGTCAGCAGGCAGACTTTCATCAGCTTAGACAAGGGGGATGGTCTACTACTGATCTGTCCACCCTTCAGTTGGCTCTACGGTTGAGAAGAGAGGCTTGTGGGCTCCTCTGTAAACCGGAGCAAAAAGGTGAAGGCACAGAGCAAGTGAGTGCCAGGCACATCTCCTTAAGCAGGACATCTGTTTCAGATGAGAAATAGTGGGGCAAGTTTGGGGACCATGGAAGAAAATAAAAGACAAGGACAGATTCTTGAAGTATCACTATGGGAGATCACATTTCCTTGCTACCCACCAAAAACAATATAAATCGACTGGCTTTTGCAGTCAAAGTGGCTGAACCAAAATACAGCCCATGGCTTACAATAGTGCTTACTTCTCTATTTTCCATTTAAACTATTTGCTTGGGGTATACGGATTCAGCTCCAGCAGTTGCAGGTACCAAAATGAAAGTCTCAAAAAAATAATTTGTTCCCCCCCCCCCCTCTAAAGAGGGGGGTAGGGAGAGAGACAGAAAACACATACAAAAAAATTGAAGGAAACATTCTTGAAGGAAGGATTTTTAAAAATGCACTAAGAAAAAGATAGCAGAGGACAACTGGTCATGCAACTTCATCTCCTTTTGCTTCCTTGAGGCCTTTCAACTTCAATTTCTACCTTCCTTTGGAATCTGAAGTGAGATCAAGGATGCAAGACTGATGTAAAAGTAACATTGCCTACTGCTACAGAGAAGTTCAAGTATTGTACCACTGGCAAACAAACAAAAACTATGATAACAACAAAAATTAAGTGAAAACAAGGTTTGTTCAGATCTCAAGTCTGGTGGGAGGTACAAGAACATTTTCTTAAAAATGATTTTGCTAAAGGAAAGAGAGAGAATCATTTATTTACAGTCTGCTTTCTTGCTGAAAGCCATACATGTTAGAGCAAGGTGCCACTGTCTAGAGCTGCCACAAAGCAGCTGTAAACAATCACATTTCAACTTTCTCGCTCATCACTGTTACTTAATTTTGAAAGTACGCTGCCAGTCATGTGGTCATATGTCCACTACAAAATATCTCTCTCTTTGACTCTTTGGCATGAGATGTTTAATATTAGTTTTAAGGTATTATTCCTAAAACATAGTGCTAAATCTCAAAAAAAAAAAAATATATATATATATATGTATGTGCATACAGTTATATAACCAACAAGGATCTATTGCACAGGGAACTTGACTCAATATTCTGTAAATCTGAAAAAGAATGTATATATGTATATGTATAATTGAATCACTTTGCTATATAACTGAGACTAATATAAACCAACTCTGCTCGAATAAAATTAAATTAATAGCAAAATAAAATTAGAAACTAGTGACTCTGTGATGAGATATTAAAGGAAAAAAGTATGCCAAAAGTTTTGTTTACTTTCCTATTTATTCTCTGTTCATTTTCACTTTTCTGATAATATATGACCTCAATAGGAATGTTAGGAAGTTAAATAATTTTTTGGCAACAGTGTACATTACTACAATTTTATCTTTCCTTGGTTTTAGTTCTTTAAAAAAAAGCTCCAGGAGAGCATAAAACTACATTAAAATGCATATTCTATGGTCAAATGCCTGGAATTGTGACTATAAATGCCATTCTTATTACCTAGTAGTCGACTTGTAAAATATTTCCAGTTTAGGATCTCTACTTTCTTAAGTCCCATTTCTAACTGAAATTTGATATATAGTCTTACAGTCTTATATTCATACTTCCCAGTACACAGCTACTCCTTTTTTTCCCCACTTACTGATAATGGACATGTACTAATAAGCCTTTTATTTGGAAAATTCCAGGCCCTTTACCTAATTTACATTTATAGGACTTGTTTCACTCTTACTAGCTTATATACAGCCTCTTCAGAAGTGGAATATAAGAAATGTTAAAGGATCACAAGAAACAGACATTTTATAAAAGGAAAAGAAAAGGTAAAAGGGCAAAATTGTTATGAATTTTTACCTTACATCAAGTGCTAAGGGACCTTTACTAATCACGCACAGTCTAACCTACAGTTTTATAGCTTCTCCAAATATATGCCTAGAGCACCAAAAATGAATCTATATATTACTTGAAGACAGCAAGTCCCAAAATATTTTCTGCAGGCTTATTTTCCCCAAGATGCTAATGGGAAAAAAAAAAAAGTTTCATAGTCAAATAATTTTGGGCAACATCACCTATCAAAGCAGTTCTTAAAGATTCATGGTGAGTGTTAGCATATTAAAAACTCTGAAAAGTCCTGTGATTAAGAAACTTTTTTCAAAGTGTTAATCCACCATTCTGTAAGCTTATTATTATTATTATTATTTTTACTAAGGAAAGCTTTTTCTCTGAACACCTGTTAACATATTTTATTTAACACCACAATGAAAACAACTCAAGAAACGTTGTCTGAAAATAAAGCAGGTAGAAGTATCAGGAAAACAGACAAAAAAGGGACTGTGGAAAGTTTACTTGTTTTCAAGAGCTATTTTTATTGCCTCTGTGTTTACATTCTGGAGTAGAACATATCTGAATTGGAATACTGTCTCTCTCTTTAACTCTTTTAACATAGGTAAGCCAGTTAATTGCCAAGTCTCAATATTCTCATCTGTAAAATGAAGTTGGTAAGAGTATCAAACTCATTGTGGTAAATTATTGTAATTGCAAAAGGACCAAGGCCAGTAGTGGGCACACAGTGCTGATGACGACGTGATGGAGACAAAAATCCCAAACAAAATCCCAAACTTTTGTATGTGATTTTCCTCAACAACTGATTATCTCAATTTTCATCCCCCACCCCCGTTAAACTATCTGGAAAAATTTTAACTCACCTTTGAATTGACCAAGCAGCAAATAACATAAAGGTAGCATTTTGTATTCTTGTAATTATTGAATGATATTTATAAAAAAACTAGATTTAGGAAGAGTCAGACTATTTGATCAAATTATACTCAGTACTATTATTAATTTTTAAAACCATTTTGTGCTTACTTTATTTTGCATTTCAAAACATTTATTTTCTTTAATATCTAAAATGACTCTGGAGTTAAATCTCAACATTGTGGGATCAAAAGCAGAAAACCCAGTCAAGGCCACCTGAACTTCTGACTTACAGAACTGTGAACTAATAAACTGGTGTTTTAAAACTGCTAAATTTGTGGTCACTTTTAAGCAGCAAGGGAAAAGTAATACAATAAGTCACTATCATCAGAAGGGATACAGCACAGTTTTGTTAAGTACATTGTCTGTGGTCTCAAGTTAGAGTAGGTTTGAATAGAGGAACCTTTTTACTGGCAGCAATTGTAGAGGGTCAGCTGTATGCTCAGAGAAGGCAATGGCACCCCACTCCAGTACTCTTGCCTGGAAAATCCCATGGACAGAGGAGACTCATGGGCTGCAGGCCATGGGGTCGCTAAGAGTCAGACTCGACTGAGTGACTTCACTTTCACTTTTCACTTTCATGCATTGGAGAAGGAAATGGCAGCCCACTCCAGTGTTCTTGCCTGGGACGGGGGAGCCTGGTGGGCTGCCATCTATGGGGTCATACAGAGTTGGACACGACTGAAGAGACTTAGCAGCAGCAGCAGCTGTATGCTCAGCACTAATGCATCTTTAATTCTAGTGCTTCACTAAGTCATCACAAAAGCACTTATGAAGTAAATATTATTATAATTTCTATTTAACAGCTGAGGATACCAAGGATCAAAATATCTAAGCGATTTGCCCAAGATTAAGATGGCAATGAGGGGTGGAGGCAGGAGCCACGATCTGAGCCCTGGTTTGTTTCCAGGAGCAATTTCCATAACCATTGTGTTGTAGCATCTATTTTAGTCACTGTTCTAACTTATTTCCTTCATTTATATTTTCAATTTAAGTGGCTATAACTGTAATCGTCAATTTTTAGTATAGTCTGCAACCACTTTGACCTTGATTTATCATTGTAGAGCACACTTTGAGTGTAGAGTTTCAAGTACATTTTAAAATTCTCTAAAATATTTGCATAACTCATAACATTTTTTCATTGCTCTCCATAAATACCACACTAATTCTTTCCTCCAAGCTCCTCCTGTTGTCCCCATTTGAAAGGAATTCTTACAAATTCTGCTAGCTGAATTCCTGTCTCCCTGTCAGACCTCCCAAATTATTCCAGCACCACAGAACCATGATTCCTTAGAGTTAACACTTCTTGCTTTTCTCTAGCTGTCGCATTGTTATTAGCCTTACCGTTTCAAAGCATTACAAACGGATCTTGCCATAAAGATAACTATACTCCTTGGAGATAACTGAATATGTTTTAAACTTCTTGTGAATACTAAAAGAAGAATCATTTATAAAACTACATATTTTACGCCAAATTAAGAGTTCCTACTCTTTCCCTGCTTGGTTCCCTGATGGATGCTCTTTTCAGAACATATGCAGTGTCATTACACAGGAGTGAGCCTTTGACTTTAGGGTCTGACCCTAGTAAGAGAAATCTGTTGTGCCTCTTATTCCTTCCCTTGTGTTTCCTGTCCAACCTATTGAGGGACTTAGTTTTAGATCCTTAAAATATTTTTTTAATAATTAACACATGCACACACATATAGTTAATACGTGTAGTCCCTTGGACGGCACAGTCAATCCTAAAGAAAATCAGCCCTGAATATTCATTGGAAGGACTGATGCTAAAACTGAAGCTCCAATACTTGGGCCACCTGATGCCAAGAGCCAGCTCATTGGAAAAGACCCTGATGCTGGGAAAGATTGAAGCAAAAGAAAAAGTGGGTGGCAGACGAAGAGATGGTTAGAAAATGAACATGAGTTTCAACAAACTCCAGAAGATAGTAGAGGTTAGGGAAGCCTGGTGTGCCACAGTCTATGGGGTCACAGGGTCAGACACAATTTAGCAACTGAACAAACAATAACACGCACACAACTAAAGTTCAAAGGTCCAAGTGGGTGTACAGGGATATAGAGGTTTCCTTCTTGATGACATTCCCTAGTTATATAGGGTTGCTGCCACAGGGCCAACAGCTGTAGCTAGTAGCTACTGCTGTGTACTTTTCAAAAGATATGCATATATACACATTTATACATACAAACACATACCTTTGCACACGTGTGTTTACAGTGTATGTGTACACACACTGTTCACAATAATATTGTTAATTATACAATAGTTATACAACAATATTGCTAAATTATACAAACATTATGCCTCTTGCTTCTTTTCACCAAAAAAAATTATATATTTCTGAAATTGCATCAAGGACAGGCATAATATTTATGTAACAGAAATCCTTTTGGATAGATATTTGTTTCAAATCTTTCCTGACTGCAAGCAGTGTGGCAGTGAATGCACATTTTGCACACATGTGCACTACATGTATGTGCATTAGAATAGACTGCTTGAAGTGGCATTGTTGGCTGAAGGTGCATGCATTTAACTTGTGGTGGATACTGCCATACTGCCATTCATAAAAGATGCATGAATTCATTCTTCCACCTATAATGCATCAGAAAACTTGTCTTCCTTACATCTTGGCCAATACAATGTGTTTGCAATTTGTGGCCTTGTCAATCTTGCAGAAAAAAAATGTTATCTCAAGATTTTGAATATATTTTATTAGGAGTGATTTTAGCAACTTTTCATGTATTTAAAAATAATTCATATTTTCTTTATGTTACCTACATTTCATGTGTCTTACCCTTTTTTTCTACTGGGCTGTTGACCTTTTTCTTGATTTGTAGGAGCTCTGAATATAAAAAAGAAGTTATCCCATTGTGTGTCATATTTATGTCAAACAATTTATCCAGCTAGTTTCTAGCTGTTTTGTTTGATTTTGCTGTGCTAAAATGTTTTACATTTGTAATGATGAAATTTAACCATCTTTACTTTATGATTTCTAGGTTTGATTTTTTGCTAAGATAGACTCTCACTATTCTGAGTTTATAAACATATAAACATATAATACGTTCTCATATATTTTTGTGTAATAATTTTATGGCTATTATACTTTCATATGTGTATTTATATTTCTTACTCAGCTGAAATTTATTTTTTGTGGAAAAGGGTAGTGTAGAGCTTACATATTTTATAGAAAACTACTACTTTTATAAAAGCCATTTATTGAATAAATTCCTGTCTTCTTTACTGATATGAGATGCCAACTCAATCAACTAGTCATATACATTTGGTTCTACTGACTGCTTTTACAGACTGTTCCATTGGATTATCTACCCATGTGCCAAGTCCACATCCTTAATTATGTTTATTTAAAACATTTTTAATAACTGATAGAGCAAATAACTTCATCTTCTTCATTTAAAAAAAAATTCCTGACTAATACTATACATATATTTGTCCCTACTAATACTTATACATATATAAGGACTTTAGAATGAGCTTGTCTAGATGAAATGAGAGAATATGCATATTTATAAATTTATTATTGCTATCTATATATCCAGGTTTTAAGTTCCCCTTGTTAGGTTTCTATATATGCATTTTATCTTTTTTTGTACCTATTCAAACAAGGGTTTTTTTTCAGTTACCTTTTGTAACTAGCTATTTATAAGAAGGTTATTTGTGTGTGTGTACTTATACTCAGTCACTTTATCAACATCATTTACTGTTTTTTACTTGCTTTACTCTTTTACAGCTTTTTTAGTTGCTTCTCTTTCAGATATACACTTATATCATCTGAAAATAATATTAGTTTTACCCCCCTCATCATATTTTCATATGTCTTTTCCCCATGAAACTGTTACAGCTGCTGCAAAACAAATCTAAATAAATGGACATACTTGTACTGTTCCTAACTCTTATGTGACCATTCTAGTGACCTTTTGTGGCAGAGCATATGGCCTCTGGTTTCCTGGGTCCAGGGCAGTTGGTATAGTTATTTTATATATACCAGTCTTTGCTCAAAAAATATCTTTAGGGAATGAATTACTGTCAGTGTAGACAGGAAGTAAGTTTTCATAAATATACAGGATAGGGTTTAAAAAAAAAAATAGCAAGACTTTTTTGCCAGAAAGAAAGGCTTGTGAGGATTTGGTGGGATTGGATGCTGTAAACCTTGAGGTTGCCTTTGACAGGATCCTGGAATGCAATGTCTTTTGATGTAAAACAAAATGATAAAAACTTCTTTCATGCCCACCATATTCATAGCTATTTAAATATACGATTACCTGGGGGAAAATGATATTGTAACAGTCCAAAGGACAATTTTAGACTATTGCCTCTTTTATCTGGTTTTCATTGACTCTCTCTCTCTTTTTCTCCAAATGGGTATTTGTTTAAAATACACAAGATTTCTGGTTTGACATATCAAGCATAGTAATTAGACCAAAGCTAAATGAAACTCAAAGAAAAATGCCTCTGTCTCCATAAACAATGAATGTCTAAGATTTTATTTGACTTTCCTGGTTCCAAAAGACTATGATTTAAGGAGAAAAGTCTCCAATAAAAAATTTTTGCAATCACTGCTTCATCTAAAAAATTCAACAAAATACATTTTAATATATGGTATATTGGCAAATGCAGATTGAAATACCGTTTGTTTCTTCAGCCATGGGGAGACTAACACTTAACATCATGTGTTTCATTGACACTGATGCTGTTACTTCTAAAGATAAAATACTCCTAGCACATTCCCTAACACAGTAATTTTAAATAATTAACTAAAGCAAAATAAAATATTGTGCATGTTCATATGACAGCTCTAATTTTTCTTAAATTATTATTGTATTAATATTATATGAAATATTTGATTAAATGTTTTCAACCCATACTTTTCCCAAACTTAAACAAAACCATAATGTCTGTATTAAATTGGAAGATGAAGGAAATATGGCCCTCACTGTGAAGAAAATTATAACATCTTGACCTTATGCCTTTGAGAGTGAGCAGAACAAAATAGTAATTTGAAACCAAGAGATTTTTAATAAGGTTTTGAACACACAATGACAGCATGCCTTTTTTGTTGTATTTGATGATCTTGGGGACTTTAATTCATAGAGAAGCTCTCATTTTTCTAGAACAAAACCATAAAGCATATTAAAAAAACAACTATGAAGCAAAACTTCACCATTGCCTTGCTAAATCCTTCAAGAATTCAGGGATTTATTGTCAGATTCTAATCATTATCTTTTTCTTAAGCATATACAGGAATGCAACTTGACTGGTAATATAATATGTGGTCTAAAATATAATGAAGTAGATATTTTGAACTGAAAAGTTACAGTTGATATAGTAAAAACCCATTGCAATGTGGGCCTTCAGCTATCTAATCATCAATAAAAAGATTAAAATTTCCCATTTATTTAGTGGAATTATTATTTATTATTTTATTGTAAGGAATAAATTCCTGACTATTTTCTATTTAATGATGTAATGAAAAAATTAAAAAGGAATTGAAAGTAGAGATTATAAAGCAATCTAAAAATCAGGTGTTTTTTTTTTTTTTCAATGATGAGTTTAGAGGATGCCTTAGATTGTTTCAAATTAGAGATAATTAAGCATGCATTAAAATGGAAGCTTGCCAAAGGTTTTAAAATTGTATTTGTTTATTTTCAAAAATAAAATTAATAGGGGTATTTATATGTAACCTAGTTTCTGGTTTTCTTATTAATGAGTAGGACACAACATAATAGTGTGTAGGGGAAGGGGTGGAAATGTTTCTAGTATTGCACATGATGATGTGACTCAGCATCAGCTGAAAATATTTTTGTATTATTTTAACATTTTTCTTTCCTATATTAAGTAGTGTGTCACTCTGGGCTATGGCTCAAGCTGGTGACTCAGTTCTGCCTGAGACTCTGCCTGGGTAACCTTAAGTAATGACTGAAAATGCCCAGAAGTTGTCCCTTTGGAAGAGCCTTTGTTCTGATAACTTAAGTATGCATATACTATCGATCCACAACTTTTAGTCAGTTTACTTAAAGGAAATTGCTAACCTCTTTAATATTTTTAACCATAGCAAAATATTTTCTTGTTTTATCTGCTTTATATTCTACTTATATTTGAATTATAATATTTCTTTTAGCTTTTTTTTTTACTTCTTCACATGCAGAAGAATAATCTTAGGAATTTTCTGACTAGCTTACATCATTAACAAGGGGGTGGCTAGCCCTTTTGCTTCCAATTAGTTCTGCAGAATCCTTTCTAATGCTAAAATAGCTCTCCTTTTTCAGTCCCAGTTGGCACCTTTGCCCTAAAAGGCAGTCTTGTGGAGGAGGTGGGCTGCATGGAGCTTAAGTCACCACTTTTGGCAGTGGCTAAGGACTCCTTCCTATGGGAATAATAACCACCATCTCATAGACAGCACAGGATAATGGCTAGATCATTGCTGCTTTCTAAATATAAGATCACTCAGTCCTTAATAAACAAATCTATGAATCGAAGATAACTCCTGACAGTGACCTAGCCTTATATTCAGCCCACAGTATGGGGCAAAAAGGAAACTGGAAATCTTTATAATTCCTTTTATATTATTCACTTCATCTAGCACCTCCAGACAAATCTAAATAACTCTTAGTAGTATGAATTTACAGTGGCATTCTAGCCTGACTACAGTGTCAGAAGTGTGCAAAGGTAAGCAACAGATACAAGTTCTTCATAAACTGGGCGGTCTCTGTCCCTTGCAGGAATCCCCTAAGTACCTGAAGCTGAGAAGGAAGATACATCATACCTCTTTGTATAAGCCTTTAAAAGGAGTAGTGATTCCCTCCCTCACTCCATTTAAAGTCTAAGAGGTCTAACAAAGAAACTTGCATTCTAGGTTGATTTTGTCTCTTCTTTGAAGCCAAAGTAGAAAAGGAAGGGAAGGAGGTAGTGAGGGGGAGGAAATGTGTCAATGTCTTCCCAGGGAGGACAGTGAGAAGTATTCCTTTCACCTGACCTGCCTCTTGAGAAACCTGTATGCAGGTCAGGAAGCAACAGTTAGAACTGGACATGGAAAAACAGACTGGTTCCAAATAGGAAAAGGAGTACGTCATGGCTGTATATTGTCACCCTGCTTATTTAACTTATATGCAGAGTACATCATGAGAAACGCTGGGCTGGAAGAAGCACAAGCTGGAATCAAGATTGCCAGGAGAAATATCAATAACCTCAGATATGCAGATGACACCACCCTTATGGCAGAAAGTGAAGAGAAACTAAAGAGCCTTTTCATGAAAGTGAAAGTGGAGAGTGAAAAAGTTGGCTTAAAGCTCAACATTCAGAAAATGAAGATCATGGCATCTGGTCCTATCACTTCATGGGAAATAGATGGGGAAACAGTGGAAACAGTGTCAGACTTTATTTTGGGGGGCTCCAAAATCACTGCAGATGGTGATTGTAGCCATGAAATTAAAAGACGTTTACTCCTTGGAAGAAAAATTATGACCAACCTAGATAGCATATTCAAAAGCAAAGACATTACTTTGCCAACAAAGGTCCATCTAGTCAAGGCTATGGTTTTTCCTGTGGTCATGTATGGATGTGAGAGTTGGACTGTGAAGAAGGCTGAGCACCGAAGAATTAATGCTTTTGAACTGTGGTGTTGGAAAAGACTCTTGAGAGTCCCTTGGACTGCAAGGAGATCCAACCAGTCCATTCTGAAGGAGATCAGCCCTGGGATTTCTTTGGAGGGAATGATGCTGAAGCTGAAGCTCCAGTACTTTGGCCACCTCATGCGAAGAGTTGACTCATTGGAAAAGACTCTGATGCTGGGAGGGATTGGGGGCAGGTGGAGAAGGGGATAACATGGATGAAATGGCTGGATGGCATCACGGACTCGATGGACATGAGTCTGAGTGATCTCCAGGAGTTGGTGATGGACAGGGAGGCCTGGCGTGCTGTGATTCATGGTGTCGCAAAGAGTTGGACATGACTGAGCGACTGAACTGAACTGAACTGAAGGCTAAGGGTATCCTCACTGATGACCCCTGATACCTGGATAACTGGAGCTCAGCGTGCACATTAGAATGTGAGAGGCTGCTAATGGGATAGGGTTGGGGTGGGTAGAGGATAGTTCTAGAAGGGTCTGAAGCAGAACTCTTTCCTTATAAAGTTAGGAAGTTAGGAAACAAAACGCCTGGATAGCACATTACAGGAAGCTGAGGCCTCAGCAACCATGAGAGAAGAAATTTTTTTTAAAAATTAAGAAGTGGGCATTAGTTTGCTTTTCACCTGCATCTTAAAAATGTAAGAGTTTATTATTTTCTGTCTATTATATTTCATTCTACAGAAGAATTCTTGCAAGCAGGAGTGTTGGTTGTCTAGAATAATTTGTTGTCCTAAATTTTACTTCACCATCAATATTTTTAGAGAAGTTTGATTATCTCAAGGGGGAAATATATATATATATATATATATATCCAAATGTACTATGTATGTTTGTCTTCAGATGAACAGGGAGCTATTTTTGCATTGACCAGCTTCCTCATAAAATTAGACCAACATATTGAGTCTAAACGGTATACATTATTTTCTTAATTTGAAACTTCATCTAATAACACTTTTATCAATTAAATTTCCTGATCAGTCTGTTTCTTTGATCCATCTGCCAAGGGGGACTCATGACAAGCATTACCATCTCCTCTGTCACTTGGTACTATTTTCCTCTTCACTTTGAGCTTTTAAGTTTTTTCAGGAATTTGAGTGGTCTCTCATTCCCCTTCAGTTAATTTCCCTTGCATCAGCAATGCAATCTACTTGTTGGATATTCAATCATTCATCTACTCTTTCATATGTTCTAAAAAAAAATAATAATTTATCACATAGTATGTCTCAGAGATTTCTAGCAATTCCTTTTAAATCACTAAATTTAAAGCCTGTTAAATGCTAAGATGGTCTTTGTTGACTTAGTGTTATTGTGCAGCCCAAATCTTCCACTAGCCAATAGTCTTGACTAAATTCCCCAGAATACACCTCCACACTCCAGGGACACAGCCCTAACACTGATCAGCCAAAACCACACAGTCACTGGAATTCAGTGGAATTGGTACCTATTCTTCTCCAGACACCAGTGACAGCACACAATTTTATAAGGAAAACAAAGCCCAGATTAATCCTGATGTCTCTTCTGTGACCATCTATCTAATCTATCATTTAAAATAAAAATTCCCACTGATTGCCTACCATGCTGAAGGAGGCACACACAACAGTGAAAATAGACCTAAGAGAACACAGTAAGTAGAGATGGCAAACCAGAAAGTGCATGCACAGTCTAACGGAGGCCGCAGCTACCCGCTGCAGTCCGTTGTGGCCTTGGCGATTATGGGCCCAGAATAACCAGAACTCAAGTTTTCAAAACCTAAGGTTTAATATGAAATGTCCCAATTTTTAATATACAGGCATACCTCAACTTTTCTGCAAATCAAATAAAGTAAGCATACTCCTAGTAACTGAATATTTTTGAAAATAAATTAAAAATTGATTAGTATCCTAACTAGCTTTTCGATCAAACCATATAAAATAGAAAAATTTAGGTCTATATTTTAATCTAATTTTGAATAAGTAAAAGAAAATAATGAAAATATGAAAGAAGTGACAAATTTCCTTGTCTACATAAAGATGAAAACAAAAACTTCTATATATCAAATAAAAAAATAAAACCAGTTAAAAGGCAAATATCAAAGCATAAAAATATTGTGATGACTGACCATCATACCACCAGTGGGAATGTTAATTCTTTCTAACTCCTAAGAAGCAATTTGACAATATAGATGAGGGATTCAAAATATAAGTTTTGACCCAGTAAAATAAGAATTCTAAGAATTTATCCTAAGGAATTAATTTAATATAGTTGTATATATGATTATAGTTCAGTTAAAAGAGGAGTAGTAGTGTAGTGCTTCAGTCGTGTCTGACTCTTTGAGACCCCATGGACTGTAGCCCACCAGGCTCCTCTGTCCATGGGATTCTCCAGGCAAGAATATTGGAGTGGGTTGCCATTTTCTTCTCCAGGGAATCTTCCTGACCCAGAGATTGAACCCAGGGTCTCCTGCATTGCAGGCAAATTCTTTACCATCTGAGCTACAGGGAAGTAGTTATTATTGAATGTTTATTAGATGAAGTATAATGTATATCACTTTATTATACCTAGTTACAATGTCCAGTCAGGGCTTCCCTAATAGCTCAGTTGGTAAAGAATCCACCTGCAATGCAGGAGACCCTGGTTCAATTTCTGGGTCAGGAAGATCTGCTGGAGAAGGGAAAGGCTACCCACTCCAGTATTCTTGGGCTTCCCTTGTGGCTGAGGTGGTAAAGAATTTGCCTGCAAGTTCATGGGCTCATAAGAGTGGGACACAACTGAGGGACTCACACACTAAACTTGAAGTAATGTAGTTTTATACTTTTCATAACAATGATTTTTATTAATTTTTAAGACATTTATGTAAATTTTGTTTTTATCTAGATTTTATTAAATGCTAGAAAAACATCACCCATAAATCACCTTTGCTTCTTAATGACTGCTAACATTTTAGAATTTCTTTCGAGAATACATCCTAAATGTTTATGAACAGAGTATATTAATATGTACACATTACATCTCTCTTTTTCCTTCTTTTTCCCCTCTCATTTGGCCTTAAACAATGTATCATAAATATATTTATTGTTCATGACATATTTAAATATAATTTTAAATGGTTATATGTGTGAATATTTTCATTTAGAAAGATCAAGATGTTTTTATATCTTAAAAGCTAAGATAAAACACGAAGTTTCAAAGATCACAAAATAAAACATAAACATAGCCTGACACGTCTTATATACTGTCACTTCTTTTGGATGTATACTTTTTGATCATTTTTTAATTTAAAATCAGTTTTAAAATATGAGTTTCCACAGAGAATGAAAAATAATTGATTTTTTTCTCTAGCATGATCAAAAATAATAAATGAATAATTTTGTTAGCTTTCTTTGTATGTCCCAACTCATTCAGTAATGTCAACACTTATAGAATGGTATTAAATTTCATAAAACTCTCACAACTTTCTTTTATAAACACGGAATTTCAGGAATATTCCACAGACTGGATCTCTGAATTTGTATTTGTCAAACTGTGTTTCTCTTTCACTATCTACATACAACTGGTGCTGGTAATTTCTATAGGGTTTATCCCTGTATCTTGTCACGGTCTGAGTCAGGTCGGGAAGTTTTGTTCTATTTATCAAGTTATTGCTATAAAACAACAGTAAGGGTTTATTACTACAAATAAAAGTGACTGAAAATCATATAAATACATGCCATTAAGCTCAAAATAAATGTATCCTAAACTCAGCTTTTTCATAATCACATTCCCCAATTCCCATGGTTCCTACAATGCCACCTCCCTCATAAAAGAAGATACTGACAAACCGGAAATTGGACTGGAAATATAAATGGCTAAATAGTTTTCTTTTTCAAAGTTTTCAAAAGCATATGACCATATGAACACAATGCTGGCATCCTCTCAAGGCCTTGGAAGGAGATGGTACAAATGAAAGTCCCTGAAACTTAAGCTTCACTGACATCAAGGTAAATCTGCCTTGAGAACTGTGAACAATCTGTTCTTCTCCAGAATAGTCAGTTGCTCAATAATCTGTGGAGTAACTTGTGTTTTCTATTACCAATTTGGAAAGGAAAGGTAGAGTCAGTGCCAACTGATGCTAGAAACCCTAGTTCATGATGGGCATCATAGAAACCAACCAAACTGCTTGTGAAAGGCAAGCACGTCTTATTCTAGAGAGGGGGAAACTTTATCCTTTTATTCATCAGAGCTATGTTTCTAAAAGTTAATGTTAATACTAACAGGCTAATTAAATGTAAACATTTGATTGATTAATTAAATAAGAATACTTCCAGGAATGGGATGCATGTAATTCTTAATATTGTATCATAGAAAAATGTCCATTAAAACAAAAGTATCCATTAATACAGAAAATAATAATTCAGTGATCAAAAATGCAATTTTCAAAATTGTATACAATATGACATACTTTTTATAAAAATATGTTCATAGCTATTACTTCTTTAAAGAATTAGTAAAGGTTATCCCTAAGCATGTCATTGCAGGCATTTTAAATTTTAATTAAAATTTTTAATTAAAAAAATTAACTGCTACACACACTGCTTTTTGAAATGTTGCAAAGTTATAAAATCATTTTTATTTAAAAAGCAATAAAATATATGATGCTTTGAATGTAAGCCACACAATAATATGAAGGTTTCAAGTAATAGAAAAGCATTTTGGTTCACATAAAACACTTTTAATTCAGGGCTTATTTTTATATCAGTTATTTGACTCTAGCATCAGTCATACAGCATTTCTGTGCTGCTGCACAAACCCATGGGTTTTGTACTTTTTTTGAACTAAATCTCAGTGAAGCAGTGATAATCTGAGGCTTGCCTGCTATATTCTGAAATCCCTCTGTGCTTTTAATAAAAGTGTCATCTATACTCTACCTAAAGTATGTGACAAGAGTGGCAAATAATACTCTTTTTAAACACAGGATAACATATTCATTGACTAATTACTTGAGCTACTATTTATGTAACTATAAATATATCTTTATGATAACATATTAAGCATTTCTATGAACCGCTTATTCTACTGTGAAGAATATACCAAGGATTCCAGTAAAATTTATTTTCCCTATTTTCAAAGATAAAGAAAAGCAGTATAATTCTCTGATTATATATTTTATAGTCCATGTTGTGTTTAGGAACAGAATGTTACTAATCTTTGAGATATTGTAGCCAGTGTGGCCTGCAGAGTTTAGCAGTTCAATTTATCTTATCGTTAATATGGATTTGTGGGCTCTTAGGCCTATCAGCTATCCTATGAAAAGGTCCTCCTTTGCTACTTCTGTTTGTCATTAAATTCTTGTTTTCAATCCATCAGCACACTTTTTGCCGACTTCTTATTTTGTTAAAGCAAGACTGAGGAAAAGGGAAAGGAAGTAAAAATCACAACCTACCCTTCAAAAGCTCATAGTCCGTGTGTAGATGGAGGAGCTGTGACATGTGAACACCAGGAATTTACAAACACTAGTTCAACAATAAATATTGAGGATTTTTTTGTTGTTGTTGTCATCATTCTAGTGCTTATTTATGTGTTTTTGCCAAGAGTAAAATATATGGTTTAAGTGTGTCCAGAGACGAGAAAGCAGATAAGGCAGTGAGTAGCACACTGTGTGTGTCTGTGATATAGTTGGTGGTATAGACTAAACATAGAAACCAGAAAGAAACATCACGTTCTGGAAGACTTGGAAATGAATTTGTTACTGAAAATGTTTGATTGAGACTGACCTACTGAAACCTCAAAAATTCATTTGAACGTGTATCAGTTAGCATTAGTGTCTTTAACTTGCAGAAAACCAAAAACTAAACCTACATGGGGATTTCTTGTTTATATGATTAAACTTTAGGGATCTTTCACAACCCACACACAGCTGGATTCGGGGATCAAAGATGGTACAAGCACTGACTTTTCCCTACCTCTTGGGTCTGCCTATCACTCTTGTTGGCGCCAGTCAAACGTACTGCATGTGGGGGAGAAATGGCTACAGAATTTTCAGCCTAGTATCATCCCAGGGTATAGTACATGCAGAAAGAAAGAAAAGGAAATGTACTGGCATGGCTGTGACCTGGATCACATACATGTCTCTGAAATAGAAATGGAACCAGTTCCACTAAGGCACATGCACTGAAAGTGGGGTCAGGTTGCTCCCCAAAAGGAAGTTTAAAAAATTCCTCGAAATAGTCTTTAAATTTTCAAAAAGTGGTAGGTTTTCATTTCAATGGGCATCGTGGGCCTTCATCTTTAATACTTTATAATTCATACAGTTGAATGCTTTGTATGAACATATGGGGAAATGGTTATATGGTGGCCAAAGGATTTAAATGTTACTTAAGAAGAGGATTTCGGGACTTCCCTGGTGGTGCAATGGATAGGAATCTGACTGCCAATGCTGGGGACATGGGTTCGATCCCTGGTCCAGGAAGATTCCATATGCTGTGGAGGATTAAGCCCAGGCACCGCAACTACTGAACCTGCACTCTAGGGCCTGTGAACGAAAACAACTGAGCCCATGTGTACTAACTACTGAAGCTCATGAACCTACGGCCCACGCCTCACAAGAGAAGCCAGCCCGATGAGAAGCCCACACATCAAAACAGAGAGTAGCTCCCACTCTCTGTAACAAGAGAAAGCCCACACAAAGCAAGGTAGACCCAGCGCAGCCAAAAAAGAAAAGGAGAGGACTTCAGTGTTAGGAAAGGACTGTTAGGAAATAAGATCAAATGCAAAATTATTTTTAAAAAATCTGTAGAGAAATTTAATAGTAAATATAAGAACTTTTTAATATGGTAAAGCCTTTGACTGTGTGGATCACAATAAACAGTGGAAAATTCTGAGAGAGATGGGACTACCAGACCACCTGACCTGCCTCTTGAGAAATTCTGAGCACCGAAGAATTGATGCTTTTGAAGTGTGGTGTTGGAGAAGACTCTTGAGAGTCCCTTGGACTGCAAGGAGATCCAACCAGTCCATTCTGAAGGAGATCAGCCCTGGGTGTTCTTTGGAAGGAATGATGCTAAAGCTGAAACCCCAGTCCTTTGGCCACCTCATGCGAAGAGTTGACTCATTGGAAAAGACTCTGATGCTGGGAGGGATCGGGGGCAGGAGGAGAAGGGGACGACAGAGGATGAGATGGCTGGATGGCATCACTGACTCGATGGATGTGAGTCTGAGTGAACTTCGGGTGTTGGTGATGGACAGGGAGGCCTGGCGTGCTGCGATTCATGGGGTCGCAAAGAGTTGGACACAACTGAGCGACTGAACTGAACTGAATATTACATTAAATAAATCAGGTTAAAAAAAGAGCATGTGTACTCTGATTATACATACAAACGCTTAGAGAATTAGATGCATATACAGCAAGAAATTAGAAGAACAATTATATCAGTTATAAGATTGAAGGCAATTTTTCCTTTGGCTTTCCTGTAGTTTTTTCTTGTAAAATTTTTTTTAAAAATGTTATTTTAAAATAATTATAGGAAGAGGGATTGGGAAAATTTCCTCACTTTTTGTTTACAAAGTAAAAAACAAATTTAATGACAAAAATTGAGTTTTATCTTAAAATATGAGAAATATGGTATTTCATTCTCAAAAAGAAAAATAATTTGGACTATTGTGAATGCTTGTGTATGTATGTGTATACCAATGCCATGTATGCATAACTTTTCATTTTTAAAATCTTTCAGATTTTATGTTATATTGTTTTTAATCCAAATACAAACGTTTTCTTCCCATGACCACATCACTGAATTACATAAGTAGTATATAAAATAATAGAGCACTGCCATTGTGCTTTAGAAATTTAACTGTATACATGCGGAAAAAGACCTTGTAATTTCCAAGTAAGAAGAGAATTACTAGTATCAAAAGACTTTCAGTTCTACATTGGTCGTTTTGAATTCTGACACTTCATGTCAGCGTAAGGCGACTCAGAAAGGTTTATCATAGGATAGTGCCAATATCTTGCAGAGGAAAGCACATCATGTTTCCAAATATTTATAACAGCTGGCATGAAAAATAAATACAACTATCCAATCCAGATAAATCTTGTTTTAAAAGGAAAATATAATTTGCACAGGTGTTTGAAAGAATCACAGAATTTCAAATTTGAAGCAAGGCAAGTTTTAGAGAACTTCCAGTTTTGGCTCTGTGTTTTACAAATATGAGAAACTAGATACTATGACACAAGATGACTCACCTGAAGTTCTATAGCTCAGTGAGGGAAAATCCAAGACCAGGTCATCTGACTCACACAGCCTTGATCTTGTTGGCATGCTACACTCCTAAAGCAACCAGAAATGAGCCCAGTACTCATCAGATTTTCCTCAGTGCAGGTCTGGAAAAGCAATGATTTGTCTTGTGGTGTCAAGGAAAGGATAAGAATCTGAGTCAAATAAGCTGATTTTTCCTCACAATTTACCAACTATATAAACTTCGGCATGTTAGTTAAATTCTCTGAGTCTTGCTATTTTTATCTCTTAAATGGGATGAAAAATATTACATAAAAGTGTTTGTGAGGCTTGTAAATTTGGGAGGTAATATTTATGAAGAGTCTAGTATCCACCAGGTTTTGATCAGACTGTTCTATTGATTCTCTTTTAATTTTGTTATGCTATCTTGCTCAGGATTAAAACTGATCAATCTCTCATGGTTTTAGGAATACTGATAAGGTAGTTGCCTGCAGTATTCTACTTTAGATGATCCTTACAAAAATTTTTGTCCAGGACACAAGATGTTAATTCTTAAGTCTCTATTTTTTGTACTTAGTCACTTTCTTTATTTTATTCAAGAAAATCTGATTTTGTAATACAATGCGAAGGAAAGTTTTACTGATCAATATAAGTAATGGAATGACTAAGGAATTCTGTAAACCATGTTTTTATCTATATTTTCAGAATATATATCTGACTATTTTCACTCTAGAAGGTATGCTTATCTGAGTATTTCATTCATTAGATATTAGATCTCCTAATCAATTAAATAAGCTTGATTTTCTATTTATACTTCATTCAGACAGTTTAAGGTGTATGTTTCACTGTCATTTAAATATGCATATAAAATAATAACCTTTTTCCTTCAGAGGTTTTTGTTGTTGTTCTAAATTAACAGCTCTGACTACCTACTGATAAACTATTTCTCAGGAAAAAGCTATTTTAAGATATCCGTTTGAGCAGTAAAGTTTAGCAGGTAACTGTGATCAACTCAGGCCCTAATCACCTCCTCAAGGGGTGTATATATCCCATTAGCATCAAGGGAATAAGCCAAAACCTCAAAGAGACCTACCTAACAAATATGATACCCAACCCAAAGGGCATTTCCAGCAATCCAAGGAACTATAACAAACCTCCTTGATTACCATGATTATCAAGGTTTGCAAAAAACATAAGAATAACCACTGGCTTCAAAAGATTCTTTCTACACAGAAGAGGAAGAAGTACTTGATAGGATGAAGATAGCTCTTGTTTCCATTGTGGACAGATCATTCTAGAAAGGGCTTAAGTGAGAAATACTAAAAAGAAGTTACCAGGAAACAGATTTCAGCTATGTAAAAGGAAGATTTTAATATTCAGAACTGTGCAAAGCTGCAGAGGAGATGGTGAGTTCCTTCTCACACAGTTCTTCATGAAAGGATTGATATACTTAAACATGCCCCATTACTTCCCTAAAATATGAGAATATCCTTATTCATATTACTGCAAAGCAAACATGACAAAGTATAGTTTTTGACAATGATATTTTGATACATTTAAAATCTTCCTTATTATGAGATTAAAACTAATTTTCCAACATTAAAATATAAAGCTGTTTAACTTGCATTTAAAAAATCAACTACTGATTCAGGATTTAAAAGCAAATAGCTTTATGGACAGAGGAGCCTGGTGGGCTGCAGTCCAAGGGGTCGCTAAGGGTCCGACATGACTGAGCGACTTCACTTTCACTTTTCACTTTCATACATTGGAGAAGGAAATGGCAACCCACTCCAGTGTTCTTGCCTGGAGAATCCCAGGGACAAGGGAGCCTGGTGGGCTGCCGTCTATGGGGTCACATAGAGTCGGGCACGACTGAAGCGACTTAGCAGCAGCAGTAGCAGCTTTATGTTTACCTGTGCAATGATCTTTAAAATTATGATCCTTACAGATGCTTCTCCTTTCACTGTTTCAAATTAAAATAACATCATATCCTACTATTGAATCAACTAAAACAATTATAAGATTTTGATTAATTTCTTAGATCATTCTTTTGCAGTGACATCACTAATATTAAATCAAGTGCATGTTGTTATCTATCTGTATCTCACATGCAAGCATACACATATGCTCTACAATTGAGTTATTGAATAAATATGAGTAATTCTCCTATATAATTGAATTTAGAGAAGGGATATATGTTGAATTAGAATTGCAGTTCATGCTTATTTAATTATTTCTAGGGAAAGTCTATCAAAAAGTTTCAAATAGTAGTGATAATGATATATTTACAAGTATTGACAAATTGATACTTATATGCCCTTTATTTAAATCTTTACATATGTTGCTTACAGGAGACATCTTTTGTTTCTTTTATTACATAAAAGAAGTAAGAAATCGAGAGTGGACTGTGGAAGGAAATTGGCATCCCCATAAAGGATATATATTAAAAGATTGGATAAAACTGTTGCTCTACTTGAAAGGTTTAAATCTGGATAATTCATTTAATTACTATGGGCTATAGTACTCCCATTTATAAATTGAGTGCAATATTATGAGCAAATACAAGCAGCAAACAAAAAGTATAAAAATAAACCAAGGAAAATAACAAAAACTTCATGTTAAACAAAAATACTTTACTATATTTATTATACCTACTCAACACATACTATGGTGCCACAGGAGTTAAAGAATCTGCCTGCCAGTGCAGGACACGTGGGTATGATCGCTGGATTGGGAAGATACCCTGGAAGAGGAAATGACAACCCACTCCAGTATTCTTGCTTAGGAAACCCCCTGGATGGAGGAGCCTGGTGGGCTACTGTCCATGGGGTTGCAGAGTCAGATATGACTTAGAGACTGAGAACAGCACAACAAACCATCAAAAAAGACTACTATGTTTATTGTGACAATTCAGTCCATACTATGTGAAAGTCTTCTTGGTAATGAAGATATAATTTGTAGAACACAAAGGGACAAAGCAAAATGAACAGCAACAAAACAGCCAGCTTTCCAATTTCATGGAACTTTCCTTTATTGGGTTCTATGACTTTAGTATTTTGGCTTTACTGAGATATAGCTAAAATATGATGCTGTGAAAATGCTGCATTCAATATGTCAGAAAATTTGGAAAACTCAGTAGTGGGCACAGGACTGGAAAAGGTCAGTTTTCATTTCAATCCCAAACAAAGGCAATGCCAAAGAATGCTCAAACTACTGCATGATTGCACACATTTCACAAGCTAGCAAAGTAATGCTCAAAATTCTCCAAGCCAGGCTTCAACGGTACATGATTCAAGAACTTCTAGATGTTCAAACTGGATTTAGAAAAGGCAGAGGAACCAGAGATCAAATTGCCAACATACTTTGGATCATAAAAAAGGCAAGATAATTCCATAAAAACATCTACTCTTCTTCATTGACTATGCTAAAAGCCTTTGACTGTGTGGATCACAACAAACTGTGGGAAATTCTCAAAGAGATGGGAACATCAGACCACCTTACATGCCTCCTGAGAAACTTGTACACAGGTCAAGAAGCAACAGTTAGAACCAGACATAAAACAATGGACTGATTCAAAATTAGGAAACAAAAATGTCAAGGCTGTATATTGTCACCCTGCTTATTTAACGTCTATGAAGAGTACATCATGTGAAATCCTAGGCTGGATGAAGCACAAGCTGAAGAAGATTGCTGGGAGAAATATCAATAACCTCAGATATGCAGATGACCCCACCCTTATGGCAGAAAGTGAAGAGGAACTAAAGAGCGTTTTGATGAAAGTGAAAGTGGAGAGTGAAAAAACTGGCTTAAAGCTCAACATTCAAAAAAGAAAGATCATGGTATGTGGTCCCATCACTTCATGGCAAATAGATTGGGACACAATCGAAACAGTGAGAGACTTTATTTACTTGGGCTCCCAAATCACTGGGGATGGTGACTGCAGACATGAAATTAAAAGTTGCTTGCTCCTTGGAAGAAAAGCTATGACAAACCTAAACAGCATATTAAAAAGCAGAGACATTGCTTTGCTAACAAAGGTCTGTCTAGTTGAAGTTATGGTTTTTCCAGTAGTCATATATGGATGTGAGAGTTGGACCATAAAGAAAGCTGAGCACCAGAGAACTGAACTTTGGTGTTGGAGAAGACTCTTGAGAGTCCCTTGGATTGCAAGGAGATCAAACCAGTCAATCCTAAAGGGAATCAGTCCTGAATATTCATTGGAAGGACTGATGCTCAAGTTAAAGCTCCAATCCTTTGGCCACCTTATGTGAAGAACTGAGTCTTTGAAAAAGACCCTGATGCTGAGAAATATTGAAGGCAGGAGGAGAAGGGGACGACAGAGGATGAGATGGTTGGATGGCATCACTGACTTGATGGACATGAGTTTGAGCAAGCTCCAGGAGTTGGTGATACACAGGGAAGCCTGGGATGCTGCAGTCCATGGGGTTGCAAAGAGGCAGACACAACTGAGCAACTCAACTAAACTGAACTGAGATATAACTGATATATAATATTGCATAAGGTGTACAATATGGGTAATTTGACTCATATTTATGGCAAAGAGATTATCATGATTGTTAGTTCATACTTCTATCCCCTCACATTATTACCACTTGTGTGTGTGTGTGACAGGAACATATGATTTACTCTCTGTGACTTGAATGCCTATAATAGGGTATTGTGAACTTTACTCACCATGAAGTACATAAAATCCCCAGAATTATAAATGGCAGCCCACTCCAGTATTCTTGCCTGGAAAATCCCATGGACTGTGGAGCCTGGTAGGTTACCGTCCATGGGGTCGCAAAGAGTTGGACATGACTGAATGACTTCACTTTCACTTTAATTCATCTCATAGCTAAAGTCCATACCATCTGACCAACATCTCATTTCTCCAGGCTCCTGGGGGCCAACTGGAAAACACAATTATACCCTCTATTTCTACGACCTTGTCTTTTTTTATTGCACAAGTTAAGTGAGATCATATAGTATTTCTCTTTGTCTGACATTTTTACACATAGGGTAATGCCATCAAGGTCCATTAATGTTGCCTTCAGTGGCAAGATTTCCTCCTCCCCCTTCTACATGCACATACACAATACTTATTATTTAAAAATTCACAAATAGTCTACAAATAATAAATGCTGGAGAGGATGTGCATAAAAGGGAATACTCCTACACTGTTGGCAGGAATGTAAATTGGTACAGCCACTATGGAAAGTGTGGAGGTTCCTTAAAAACAAGAAATATAGGTACAACATGATTCTGCAATATCACTCCTGCACACGTATCTGGAGAAAGAGCCATAATTCAAAAAGGTGCATGCATTCCAATGTTCACTGTAGCACTACTTACAGCAGCCAAGACATGGAAGCAACTTAAATGTCCACTGACAGATGAATGGATGAAGAACATGTGTAAATATATATCCAAGATGGAATATTACTAAGCCATGAAAAAGAATGAGATAGTGCCATGTAGCAACATGGATAGGCCTAGAGATTATCATACTAAGTGAAGTAAGCATACAGAGAAAAACATGTGATACTGCTTATGTGTGGAATCTAAAAAAAAAATGATACAAATAGATTCACAGACATTAAAAAAAAAAACAAAAAACCTTATGGTTACCAAAGGGGGAAAGAGCAAGGGATAAATTAGAAGTTTGAGATTAATATAAATGCCATTTCTCTATGTAAAATAGATAACCAACAAGGGCCTGCTCTATAGCACAGGGAACTATATTCACAATTTGGTAACAAGCTACAAGGGAGAGGAATCTGAAAATAGTATATATATATATATATATATATATATATATATATATAAAACTGAATACCTTCGCTGTAAACCCAACACTAACACAATTTTGTAAATCAAATATACTTCAATACAAATAAAGCAGATATTTCAAAGCTTCTTCAAATAAGGAAACAGAGATATGGAATGAGTTAAGATTTTAGTTATCACATACTGCATTAATTTTCTGACTCTTTGACAACCGTAATAGGAAAGCTTATTTTAAGGCAGAGAAGTTTATTTTGATAGAATCTATAACCTTCCTTTTTGAAGATTCTAGGTCCTTTGTGATTTAATCCAGTGAATGGTGATTCCTGCAACTATGTTTTCATAAAAATCTATTAATATTTAACTAGTGTTTTCTGGAGACACTGACTCACAATTTACTTATTTCTAAAGTGAATGCTCTTTTCTCATGGATATTAACAGAGCATGATAGAATGACTTTCACTTTCAATTTTCCAAACATTTTGAAGACTGCTCCATGGAGGCACGATCGAGACTCTGAATCTCTAAGGCCTAGGTGCAATCTCATTTATCATTGTATTCCTGGGGCTAACATTTTGCAGTTCTATGGTAGAAGGAGATTATTCATTAGATGTTAGCCTGCTCAATGAATGTTCAGAGGATAATGGTTAAATCTAAAAATTTATAATCCAGATTCCTGGTAGCTGTGTGATTCTGAGTTGAAATGATCTGCCTCCTCCTTACATCTTTCTCAAAATGTAATGAGAAAAATACTGAAACGCTCAGTTTGCCCAGGCAAAGTGAAATATGTTACATGATTTCCTTTGAATAAAAACCAGTAAGGGGAAAAATTAGTTTTAAAAACATATGTACTGATTTTGTTTATCAAAATTGTGACATGTGAATATGTTGTTGGAGGAGTCAGAGTAGAAAATGGGAGAAAAGTACTTCTAAACTATAACACTTACATCAGAGTGTTAAAATATCTGCTACAAGTCTGGAATGGATTAAAGGAAAATCCAATATTACTCCAGCACTGTAGCAATTTCCACTGCCATGCTTTCTGTCTCAGGATTTCTGGGCTGTTATGCCTCCACTGCTTGGGCCATATTTTGTTTCTATTAGGAGAGAACACAGGGGTATCCTGGATGAAAAGAAAGAGGAATTTTCTAGTGCCCATTATCTTCAACTGCCCTTTGGCTTCAAAAATGATTTCCCCTCTGAATAGGTTAAAAAAATTTTTTTTCAGAACATATTGATTTGAAAAAGCACTTTGTGGTTTACTTGTAGAAAATGCACTTAGTACTAATAGCATGTTTTTTCCTTGCCCCTGATGTTACAGAAACAGGTCATTTTTTTTTTCTCAGAAATAAAGACAGAGATATTTTTATTTTGGAATAGACTATATATTTTCCCCCATATATTTATATTTATTTTGAGGCCTAATGTCTTTAAATTAGGCTTCAAAATATCCTTCAAAATTCAAAATTCAAAATAAATAAAAAGAACAATAGTAATTCTAATGGTATAATTCACAATAGTAACAAAATATATGAAAATTATATTCAGATGTGGAACATAAGCTAACTGAAATATGCATTCAAGGTTTCTTCAACGATGTATAAAGTTTATCAATGTAGACTACTACCAAACATAATAATATAAAAATATATAGCAGGCAAATATTAGATATGAGTTATGGTTGTTATATGACTAATTTTGCTGTTTGTGAGAATTTTATAGAAGAAATTTCTGAGTTAGGTATTCAAATACATAAAATAAAGCAAAGGGATTCTGAATTGCCATTTTCTGAAATAATACTTGCCAAGGTTTCTCAGTACAATGTTATAAATGACCATGCAATATATATTCCTTAATCAAAATGACTGAGGAAGAAATCCAGACGTATTCAATATAATTACAGCTGTCCCTTTTCCTTCCTCCCTTGGATTATTCCATTCTGAAGGAATTAGGTGGACAGAGTTGGCTTTCATATGACAGTGAAGGCTGGTATAGGGTCAGCCCAACCCAGGCAAAATGGTTGCCCTGCTTGAGGCAGCATGCTGGCCCTGAAATGTTCCAGAAAGAGGAAAGTTTTTTGTATTGTATTATACTTGCAACTCTTCTGTGAGTTTGAGAGAGCTTTTTTTTTAATTATGCAAAAAATATAATTACAGAAGTTTGTGCTTGCTAAACAGAGACACAATAAAAATCAGTCAGATTGAAAAGTTGCAAATAATTATCTAAAGTGTAGATTGCATATGTCCAATAAAACTTCTCAACAAATTAGTTTGTTGTTTCTTTTCCAAAGAAGCCTATGTTCTCAAATACTTTTTTAGATTCTGTGATGATAGAAATCATTATTTATCCTGGATTTTTATGTATCACTGAGCAATAGGTAAATAACTCAGTCAATATTGACTGACTGAAAATTATAAACTAGCAACTTTCAATATGCAATGAAATCAAGAAACACTACTCAGAAATGCAGTTGCAGCACAATCTTAAGGAAAAAATCTAATCACAACCTTAAAATTATAGTCATGCCTTTTAGACAGTCTTATTTTCTTTGTCACTTGGTATTTTGTATGTAGAAATAAAACTTAGAACAATTAATAACTTAAGAAATAGGTTGAATGAGGTCACTGTAGTATGAGTTGATGGTCTTTGATGAACTATAGAAATAAGCATTTAGTATGGATACTATTGTCTTGACTTTATAGAGACACAGCATCATACATCTACCTCAGTATTTACTTGAGTAAATACGAGTAAATACAGCTCTACAATCTTTTTAAAAATAATGTATCAATGTATCATTAGGAGTCTACTTATCCAACCTTTTGTTATTGACCTATTTATGGATTTTACATTTTTCAGAGAGTTAAAGTGGACGTTTTTGTATGTGACAACTGGTAAGAAGCTTAATAAACTCATTTTAACAAGTGATTTTAGCTTTATCATTCGTGTAAAGTTTTTTCAACTTAGAATAACAATAGATAAATTAAACTCTGTATTAAGCATGTAGCTCAGATGGTAAAGAATCTGCCTGCAATGCAGGAGACCCAGGTTGATCCCTGGGGGAAGATCCCTTGGAGTAGGAAATGGCAACCCACTCCAGTACTCCTGTCTGGAGAATTCCACAGACAGAGTCGGGTGGGCTAAAGTCCATAGCATCACAAAGAGTTGGACATGACTGAACAACTAACACTTTCACATATAAGACACCATGGACTTGAACAGCGTATATGTGGACTATAATGAATGGAGAGATTTCAGTTGTTTACATTTTCTGTAATTCTTCGCTTAGTAAGTATTTTGTTTTAGCAAATATGAAATATTTTTCCTCACACTGTCATAAGAGAGAATATTTTTCTATCCCAAAGATTTGGTTTGGTTATATGACTTTCTTTGATCTGTGGAATGTTAATGGACGTGACACAATAAATGTGTGAAAAATGTTTTGAGGTTGCTTTCTTGGCTTAAGCCTCCTGCAGTAAGAACATGCCTCAGATGGCTGCTGGCCCAAAAAAGATGCAAGTCTTGTAAGGCAGATAAGAATACACATCTCCTTTCTCTAGAGATGGTGATAACATTAAAATAAACTTTATCAAGAAGCACAATAGTGTACAAGTATCATAGGGAGAAAGAGAAAAATCTACAATGGAAAAGAAGCAAAGGCATATTAAGGAGTTAAGGTTAGAGAAAAATATGAATTTGTGTTTAAGCACATTTATCTATGAATCAGTAAACTATATTCCTATAGGTCAAGTCTTTCTGTTGAATGATAAGAATTTAATGAGATTGTGATTTAAGATACTTACCGAATCAAATTAAGATTTAATGTACCTAAATAGGCTGATAAGTGTTGATTAAAAAGCAGGGAATGTGCAGATAAACAATATACAGAGATTTCCCCAGTGGTCCAGTGCTTAAGAATCCACCTTCCAACACAGGGGACACAGGTTCAATCCCTGGTTGGGGAACTAAGATCCCATATGCTGCGGGACAACTAAGCCTGGGTGCCGCAGCTAGAGAAGCGCATGTGCCACCATTACTGAATCCAAGCACTCCAGAGTCTGTGCTCTACAGCAAGAGAAGGCACCATGTGCACCTCAACAAAGACCCAGTGCAGCCAAAACAAACACGCAGACAAACAAAACCAATGAACACTATCCCTTAATTTAACGAACTGCTGGCACTAGCTGTTTAACATTTTATACAATTCACACATTATTATAATAGTTGAAATCTCATTAAAATTTTCTTTTAGCTTTCATACTTTGTGAAAGTTGCAACTATTTCTAAGAACTCAACAGGTAAATAATTACGCTTTTGTCTGTGTACAGATGCTAAGTTACTGTTGAGACGGAGATATGTATAAGGGATATCTCATCTCATCCAGCCACCTTGGTGATATCACTGTACTCAACACTTTTCCAACTCGATATTAATGCCTCAGAAAAGTTCATTCTGATATATCAGCATAGATACTACAATGTCACCTAATAAGTAGTTTTATGCTGAGCAGTTGCAGAAAAACATTACTACATAATCCAAAGTAACATTATACATTCCAATATATTTGTGTGTGCTCAGTTGCGCAGTGGTGTCCAAGTCTTTGCAACCCCACGGGCTGTAGCCCACCAGGCTCCTCGGTCCATGGAATTTTTCAGGCAAGAATGCTGGAGTGGGTTCCCATTTCCTCCTCCAGGGGATCTTCCCAACTCAGGGACTGAATCCACCTCTCCTGCATTGGCTGGTGGATTCTTTACCACTGTGCCACCTGGGAAGACCCATATTCTAATATAACAAAGTATAAAAAATTATATTGAAATTGATGGCCCTTCATTCCTTTATACATCTAACAGTATTAACATTGTTGACGCTGATTTAGGTGTTTACATAATTCATATAATTATTCTAACGCTCCACTTCAATTGTCTATTAGAAACCTAATTAAACTGCAAATGGAAGGGAATTGAACATTGACACTAAACAGTAAAACTCTGCTCAAAAAACTAAAATAATTAGGTATATTAAAATTTAATATAAATATTGTATTATTCCATTATCAAATTACCACTTAACTGAGTGTGGATTGAATTTAATGAGTTGATGTACAGGGTTTCTTTGCAAACTTATTTTCAATAATTACTGAGCAATAGTATATTTCAATAAATATAATCTTTATAATGTAGTGTAAGTTCTCGATTTTTCATGTCTTCACCCTGCTTGCAGGCTTTCTCCAACTTGTAAAGGTTTTCCTCTATCATTCATTTTGCTTTTTTGGTAAATTTTTAAATATTATAAATTTTCTTGTTGTAGAACACTGACAAAGATTAATAAATAAAAATCACTTTATTAATTAAATTCACAAATATATTACTCAGTTTTAATTTTCATTGATTTTGTGATGGCTTTAAATTAAATTTATTCATTCATTTGCTGTACAGTTATTGACTGCCTTTTATGCATTAGGGATCGTATTAGGCAACAGAGGAAAATGCTGAGCAAAAATATGTAACATTTTACTCTCATGGAACTTAAAATCAAGGTAAGGACAGATATGAGCCTAAAGATTACACAAATGAATAAAAAACTGTGCACTGTGATGAGGAAAATACATGGAAAATTATGAACCTTTTGACCTCAATTTGGGAAGTTAGGGAAATTTTTCATGAAGTGATGGGTCAGCTGAACTTTAAAGAAAACCCTGATTTCAGCAAGTCACAAGAGGAGAGGACGTAGCATAAGCATAGGAAATCATAAGGGGATGGTCTTAGGCAGAAGAAATTGCTGGGATACATGTCATGGAAGGGATGGTGTAGCTACTACTTTCGTTTGTATTTAATGAGAATATTTCCAACCATAAATCCAATAAAAAAATTAGTGTTATGCTGGAGTTGGAATATATAGCTGGTATCTTCTACAACGTCAGAATTACACAGCATGGGAGTTACCTCAATCAGAAGACTCATTTGTCTGAGGTGTTTCTCTGATTCTGGCTTTGTATGGAAGACAGAATCTTTGAAGTATATAATGGTGTATCCAGTGTTTATTGCCAGAACAATGCTGCATAGTGAACTGCCCCCAACATTCTGTGATTTAGAATAGTTACACAATCCATGTAGCTCACAAATATGCAGGTAGGCTAGGTGCTTCTTTTGACCTCAACTGGCCTTCTCATGGGTCCTTTCTCAAGAAGCCTCTTACAGTCTTGATTGGCTTATTTACACGTTCATCAGCTGGTGTACAGTGGCCTCAAATGGGATAACTGAGGAGATTCAGATATGTACCAGCTGGCTTATCTTAAAGCAGAAGAACAAGAAAGGAAGTAAGAATGCACAGTTGCTTTCCCAAGCCTTCAATTTTTGTAAATTTGCTATTTTCCCATTGTCCAAAGCAACTTACATGGCCAGGAACACTCAGTATGGAAGGCCATTAGCAAAGGCATGAGTGAATAGAGGGATGGAAAATTGAGGGTATTAATTCAAGCAATCAACCATTGGTGGCATCTTGAGCAACAACTGTGATATCAGGAAAATGGGAGCACTCTTACTTTTGGAGAGTTTTCTAATAGGCTTCAGAGGCCGACAAAGAAACTTTTCTATTGTTATTGTTCAGTCACTAAGTCATGTCCAACTCTTTGCAACTCCATGGACTGCAACACACCAGGCTTCCCTGTCCTTCACTCTCTCCCACAGTTTGCTCAAACTCTCGTCAATTGAGTTGGTGAGAAAAATAAAGTGACAAACCAACAGAGACAAAAAATGAGTTTCTTTGGTATGAAATTTTCTAAGAGTAACACTGAAATTTAACTAATACTTTTAATAAAACAAAAATTATAAAAACCTCATTCTGTTACTTAAGAACTATGTAATTCTACAACTTCAGTTCAGTTGCTCAGTCATGTCCAACTCTTTGTGACCCCATGAACCGCAGCACACCAGGCCTCCCTGTGTATCACCAACTTCCGGAGTCCATGCAAACCCATGCCCATTGTGTCAGTGATGCCATCCAACCATTTCATCTTCTGTCGTCCCCTTCTCCTTCTGCCCTCAATCTTTCCCAGCATCAGGGTCTTGTCAAATGAGTCAGCTCTCCACATCAGGTAGCCAAAGTATTGGAGTTTCAGCTTCAGCATCAGTCCTTCCAATAAACTCGCAGGACTGGTCTCCTTTAGGATGGACTGGTTAGGTCTCCTTGCAGTCCAAGGGACTCTCAAGAGTCTTCTCCAACTCCACAGTTCAAAAGCATCAATTCTTTGGCACTCAGCTTTCTTTATAGTCCAACTCTCACATCCATACATGACTATTGGGAAAACCATAGCCTTGACTAGACGGACCTTTGTTGACAAAGTAATGGCTCTGCTTTTTAATATGCTGTCTAGGTTGGTCATAACTTTCCTACCAAGGAGCAAGCATCTTTTAATTTCATGGCTGCAATCACCATTCGCAGTGATTTTGGAGCCCAGAAAAATAAAGTCAGCCACTGTTTCCCCATATTTGCCATGAAGTGATGGGACTGGATGCCATGATCTTCGTTTTCTGAATGTTGAGCTTTAAGCCAACTTTTTCACTCTCCTCTTTCACTTTCATTAAGAGGCCCTTTAGTTCCTCTTCACTTTCTGCCATAAGGGTGGTGTCATCTGCATATCTGAGGTTATTAATATTTCTTCCGGCAATCTTGATTCCAGCTTGTGCTTCTTCCAGCCCAGCGTTTCTCACGATGTACTCTGCATAGAAGTTAAATAAGCAGGGTGACAATATACAGCCTTGACGTATTCCTTTTCCTATTTGGAACCAGTCTGTTGTTCCATGTCCGGTTCTAACTGTTGCTTCCTGACCTGCATATAGGTTTCTCAAGAGGCAGGTTAGGTGGTCTGGTATTCCCATCTCTTTTAGAATTTTCCACAGTTTATTGTGATCCACACAGTCAAAGGCTTTGGCATAGTCAATCAAGCAGAAATAGATATTTTTCTGGAACTGTCTTACTTTTTTGATGATCCAGTGGATGTTGGCAATTTGATCTTTGGTTCCTCTGCCTTTTCTAAAACCAGCTTGAACATCTAGAAGTTCATGGTTCACATATTGCTGAAGCCTGACTTGAAGAATTTTGAGCATTACTTTACTAGTATGTGAGATGAGCACAATTATGCAACTTAACAATATAGTTAAGTATACTTTCTAATATGTTGATGTTTTTAAATGGAAAATGATTTCCATACTCACTTCAGTGCAAAAGTTGATTTGTGTATTAAAATTTAATTGTGTCTGTTTTTCGTTTTAGTGTTTAATATAAAATACATTTTTTACATGGCTTATGTTTCTTTTATTTTCCTAGAGTGTACTCTTCCAATTTAATATTCTTTTGATTCTTATCCTTTACAGTGTTTACTTTGATCCCAATTTGGTAAATTTTTAAAGTGTGATACACATGCAGAAAAGTATACAAAATATATGTGGACAGCTCACTTCGAAACCAAACTTAATTGTTGTAGGAACATCTAGATCAAGAAATAGAATATTATCAGCACTTCAGACATTCCCCATCTATTCTCTCCCACGTATTACCCCTCCCTTCCCCAAAGACAATCTCTGTTCTGATTTCAATCACCATAAATTAGTTTTTCTTTTTTGAACTCGATATGTTGTTGCTTAGTTGTGAAGTCTTGTCCGACTCTATCCAACCCCATGGACTGTAGCCCGCCAGGCTCCTCTGTCAATGGGTTTTCCCAGGCAAGAATACTGAAGTGGGTTTCCATTACTTCCAGGGGTCTTCCCAACCCAGGGATTGGACCCACATCTCTGGAATTGGCGGGCAGATAATTTATTGCTGAGCCACCAGGAAACCCCAAACTCGATATAAGTAGAATTATACAATCTGATTTATCTTGATCAACTCTGTGATTGTGAGGTTAACTGCATGTAGCAGCATTTTATTGATTCAAATTGCTAGATAGAGTACTAAATATGAAAACACTATAATTTATATATTCCACTACTGATGATGTTTGGTTATTTCTAGTTTTGTGGCTATCACAAAATGGTGCTTTATTGGTAATTCTGTACATGCCTTTTAGTACACATATGTGCATATTTGAAATAGTTATATACTTATGAGTAATACTTACAAGTACTATGTTTATGCCTATCAATACATAAATAAGAGAATTGGGGTATATACCTAGGATATGTACCTAAAAGAATTGGGAAAACAAAATGTTATGTTCACCTTTACTAGATAATGACAAATAGTTTTTCAGAGGCCTTGCACCAATTTTCATGTCCTCCACCAATATGAGATTTTTATTGCTCCAGATAACTCTCAAATACAAGCACTATTGTTATACTAGTTATTAATTAATTTTATCCATTCTGATATCTATGTAGTTGAATATAATTGTGGTTGGTTTCATAATTCCCTGTCAGGTAAACAGGTTAAACACCTTTAATTTGTTTTCTGACCACTTAAATATCCTCTTTTTTGAAGCACATCTTTAAGTTGTATTTTGCTTTTAGACTGCCCATTTTTTAGTGACTATTTTGTATTGTCTTTTTATTATTGATTCATAGATTTTTAAAAAATGTGTTCCATCTATGAATCTTTCATTGGATATTTGTATTATGAGTACCTTTTTCTCAGCCTGTGGTTGCATTTTCATTTTTATTGGGATCTTTTGATGAATAGAAGTTCTTAATTTTAATGAAGTCAAATTCCTCATTATTTTATGTTTAGTGGCTATTTTCTCCTCTGTAAAATACTATTATTTATTGAGTATCTTTAAGTGAAGAGATACTCAATATTTTTCCTTTAAAATTTAATTTTTCACCAGATTTAAAATTGATCTGGAATTTACTGTATTTTCTGTGTATTTAATCAGATTTCAACAAATGGATACACTTATTCATTTCTTTTGACCAATTTTTTTTTTTTTCTTGTTTAATTGTACTGGCTAGGACCTCTGGTAAAATCATAAATAAAAGTAGGAATAATAGTAATCTTTTTATTTCCTAGTCTCAAAGAAGAATTTTTCAATTTAATATCTCTTTCTAATTTTCTTAAATATAAAATCATAAATGATTGAAATTTTAAAATGCATTTTATACATTCATTGAAATAATACGTGGTTTTATTTGTTGTTTTCTTTATGAAATTTGAATTAAAATTGTCATACTCATTAATTTTTGAATTTTAAACAAGTTTTGCTTTTCTGAAGTTAATAGACCCTCTATAATAAATTACTAGATCTGTATTATGGTTTCCAGAGAAAATAGAACACCCACATGTACACGCACACACATCTTCTCTCTCGCTGGATACATACACACACGCAAACACATGCATGAAGAAAAAGAAAAAAAATATTGATTATGAAACCTACTTGGAGTTGTTTAGATGACACCACCCTTATGGCAGAAAGTGAAGAACTAAAGAGCCTCTTGATGAAAATGAAAGAAGAGAGTGAAAAAGTTGGCTTAAAGCTCAACGTTCAGAAAGCTAAGACCATGGTATCTGGTCCCATCACTTCATGGCAAATAGATGGGGAAACAGTGGCAGACTTTATTTTAGGGGGCTCCAAAATCACTGCAGATGGTGACTGCAGCCATGAAATTAAGAGACTCTTATTCCTTGGAAGGAAAGTTATGACCAACCTAGATAGCATATTAAAAAGCAGAGAGACATTACTTTGCCAACAAAGGTCCATCTAGTCAAAGTTATGGTTTTTCCAGTAGTCATGTATGGATGTGAGAGTTGGACTATAAACAAAGGTGAGAGCCCAAGAATTGAAGCTTTTGAACTGTGGTGTTGCAGAAGACTCTTGAGAGTCCCTTGGACTGCAAGGAGATCCAACCAGTCCATCCTAAAGGAGAATAGTTCTGAGTTTTCATTGAAAGGACTAATGTTGAAGCTGAAACTCCAATACTTTGGCCACCTGATGCAAAGAGCTGACTTATCTGAAAAGACCCTGATGCTGGGAAAGATTGAAGGCAGGAGGAGAAGGGGATGACAGAGGATGCGATGGTTGGATGGCATCACTGACTCAATGGAGATGAGTTTGAGTAAACTCTGGGAGCTGGTGATGGACAGAGAGGCCTGGTGTGCTGTGGCCCATGGGGTCGCGAAGAGTCGGACACGACTGAGTAACTGAACTGAACTCCTTAAAAATCAACTTGCCTATGACATTTCCTCTAAAGTTTATCAAGTTTACTGATAAAATTTTTCCCGACTTCAGTGTATTAAATTCAATGATACCCATCTATTTTTAGCACCAAGGAAATTAATTCACAAATCTAAGAGTTCTCTTTATCCTGTACCATCATGACATCTGTAAAAGTAAGGTGATCAGATGTAAGGATACTTCTAAGGTGACCTATTCCATTTCTACATATCTTTTAATCTTGGTAATCCTTTTTGGAACAGTGGCAGTTTATAGCCATCATAGAGCATTTGTTTCTTTGTCCTGCTATTCTGAGCCAGCTCCACATCCCCTAATGAAACCATTCAATTATTTCCTGAGATATAGCTTCCTTTTCATTAAGACAGACATTCTGCACATGCATATTTGTTTTCACAATATTATTTCAGCCTATCACTTTTTAAAGTAAAAAAATAAATAATATTTTTTAAGCAACTGATCTGTTTTTCTTTAGAATTTTACATAAAATTCATTCCACATGTTTCTCAATTTTCCTCCAATTTCCACAGTCTTCCTTCATGTTCCACAATTTTCCTTCAATTTGTAATTGAAAAAGAAATCGGTATTTTTGATACAAATTTTTAAAAACAATACAATAGAAGGTGTAGGTTTTTTCCTTAGATTATAATAAATAGCAATATTGATTAATTCAAGGCCATTTAATGTTGAATCTGCATAATTTAGTTCATTAAAAATATGTACTGATCACAAGTATTTTATAAGCACTTGAAATAATAAATAATACATGGTAAATAATAAATGGTCTCTGTCCAAGTTTGTTTTATCCAGATGATACAAGTGTGAAAAATATAAAACATATTAACAGTTATAAACTATTAAAAATTAGAAAACTAGAGAGATATAATAAAATCAGAAAATGAATAATATTCCTAATAATTTTGGTAGCTAATACTTTTACATCAATTGTACAAAATTGCTGGTAAAATGGTTAGTAATTCTGTATTAGCCAAATAGATGACCTCACTCTTTACTTTCTTCTCTCTGGCTCTCTTGTGAGGAGTGCATAGTCATAATCCTTTTCTCAGCTTTTAGGAGGGAATTAACACATCCACTAAATTTCTAATCCATGAGTTTTTTTCCCAAAGTTCTAAAAATATCAAACATTTAGCTCATGTTTTTATAGAAATTAGAAATTAACTTTGAGCAGCTGCATTTTCCCCCACATATTTCAAATTTGGTTTATATACTTCAAAATGAACACACATTTTACTTCTCAGCATCTCAGTGAAGGAAAGGAGAATAAATGAAAGTTCTGGTGTAGTAATTTCTCTTGACTGTAATTATTGTGAGACCATGGTTTTATACTGAAGGAACTACTTAAAACACCTCAAGGTCATAATTTGTTATATTCTTTATTCATACACATTGACTTCCTTTTAGCTTTAGGGGGATGAATAAAATCTTATTTCAACAGAAAATAAGAACTTTATAAAAGACAGACCTGCAGTTTGTTCTTTCCTTAGAGGTAGGTGTGAAAAAAAAAGAAAAGCAGATAAATCTACATAAACAGGAGAGGACTGACGAGGAAATAAAAATCTAGACTCTTCCAGGTAATTACTACAGACATGTTAATTCATTCAATATAGACTGTAATCCTTCCAAATAGGTATTTTAATGCTTATTTTTTAGCTCACACTCCCATCCTGACCAAGAAAGCAGTCTTTTATTTACACAAGAACTTGTTATAGTTTTCCCAGACATTGGGAGATTTCTGCTTTCTTGCATTGCAAAGGTCTTCATCTTCTAGGTTACTGAAGACAAATTATTCTCAAGCTGTTTCTCAGTAGTTCCAGCCCCTGAAGTTGACTAAAATATAAGCCTAATGTTTTCCTATTATCCTAATAGTTGTCTTAGACTGTACCTTGTAGTGATGTCAAAGCCAATGCCAATACCAATACAATGCCAGCATCATTAAGAACAGGAATACCACTATAAACACAAATACCAATGCCAACTGTATCAATACAGTCATAATACCAATGCTTCTAAGTTATTTCACGTCAAGGACAATGCTAGTGTATGCTATCAGCATTAAATTCCCACAACAAATATACAATGCAATTATTAGTATTCTTATTTTAAAATGGGGAAACTGGGCCCCAAAGAGGTCAAGTAATTCACTCAGTGTCTAGAGTTAGCAAAGTGGCAGAGTCAGAATTGGTTCTCAAGTCTGTCACTGCAACAAATATAACACAGTAAGACTTTTTCATCCCAGTTCTAAACATGTCATATTAATAGCATATTCTCCATTTCCTCCCACCCATGCAGGGTTTCTTCTTAAAATTATACAGATGTAAGCTTCCTTTCAGATTTCAGAAAGAAATGAGCATATTCATTAATTTTAATTTTTCAATCACTCATTACTGATTGATCTTTTAACAGTATGTGAAATTTGCTCGTGCAGTCCCTTGTTAAGATTCCACTACAGGGACCTTCCCTGGTGGTCCAATGGTTAAGAATCCTTCTGCTCAACTGGGGACATAAGCTTGATCCCCAGTCCAGAAAGAGCCCACAGGCTGTGGAGCAACTACTGAACCCATGTGCTACAACTACTGAAGCCTATGCACGCTAGAGCCCGTGCTCTGCAACAAGAGAAGACACGGCAATGAGAAGTCCATGCACTGCAACTGGAGAGTAGCAACTAGAGAAAGCCCGCACACAGCAAGGAAGACGCAGCAAAACCAAAAATAAAAAAATTAATCTTAAAAAAAAAAAGTTTCATTGGGCCTCAGTTCTTCAGCCATAGTTGAAAAAATTATGCAAATATTTTTGAAAAACACTTTCATACTCAGATTGTTAGCACTGGGACTCAGGAGCACAAGGGCATTCTGGTAACCTGCCAACACATCCAGCTGGGAACCCTCCCATTTGTCATGATTCCCAGTCACTAGAGTGATGCAGCATCATCATTCCAGGCAAACTTTTGTTCACATCGTTCAGCACAGTCAATGGATTTGGTTATTTCCTCCCAATTCATTTCCCACTTTCTAGGCTTTTAAATGTTCAACATCTCCACTTTGAAAAAAAAAAAAATTCAGGTGTCCTTATAGTTCCCCATTACCTTTAATGCATTCTCTGAAAGCAACAGAGAATATCAATGGTATATGGACTCATTTCCTTTATTTATCTTCTATTAACCTTTCATAATATACAAGGGAGAAAAAAAATAAAGGATTTCCAGGTTCATGGACAACGAGACACTACACTCAGAAGACCAAATCAACGTGGGAACCTCATGTTTGGTTATCTTAAATAGCCATCTACTCTAGCATGGTCCCATTACAGTCTCTGCTCTTTTTCTAACTAATCATCATACTGTTCTAATTCCAACTGACAATTGAAAGTTGTTTGTCTTTTCAGTTATTTCCCAACTTAACTAAGTAACAACTGAAATATTCTTTTTGGGTTTGCTCTCCTTTTATCAGCATCCCATTTCTCTGCTTTTACATTCCAACTCTTCAAGAGAGTTGTTTATTCTATCTCCACTTTTTAAGTAACTCGCATTCAGTGCTCAAACTTCTCAACTAGGATATGACATTGCCTATACCCTACTTTACTCTTTTTGCCCCATGATACTACTTCTCATTCATAATTTACTGGATAATCTACTCATTTTAATACTTATTGGTAAAAAAATATTTCTCTCTCCTCATTAGATATAAGTTGGACACAGAGATCTTCCCCTCAGATATTTTAATACAAGTATCTAGAATAGAGACTCATATAAATTATCATTCAGTTAATATTTGACAAGTATTGAATCACCCAGGATCTTATCCATTTCTTTCTATTCATGAAAAATTTAAAAATCATACTTGTTAATATGTTACTATTTAATCTATAAAGTATGGATATAATCAGTAATGAATAAAATATTAAATTCTTTGGTGGTAATTACAAGAAAAACATTGAGCCCAAGATGGAAGAGCTGGTGCAGGGTCTGATAGCTAATAAAGGTTGTCACATAGTAGTAGACACTGACTGGTAAGATTAAGATTTGATAAGGGGGTTCTATAGATGGAAAGCATTTCAGGTATCAGAAATAGCATGAGTAAATGTAGAGCAGTGGAAATCAATGTGACATTCACGAAGACAATGAAAAGGCAGGATTGGAGAGCAAATGTTAGGCAGAGTAGAGATAATGTTAGATAGCTAGGGAAGAGCAGAATGTGAAGAACTGTGGATTCTGACCAAACACTTTGAGTTTTGGAGAAAAATAAATGAGCAAATAAGCTCTTGATTATGGGAGTGGAAAGACAAAATACATGTTTTAGAAAGATTAAGCACTGCCATCACTTGTTATTTGTAAATGGGGGTATGTGTGGGGTACTAACATGAAGTGCAATTAATACATTTTTAGTAACTACTTTATGCCAGGCTCTGTCCTATTGCTTTACATATTTCATTTAGCAAGAAAGTTTGATGCCATAGGACAATGTTACTTTGTAAAGTAAATTGACCTCCTCCTCGTACAGGCAAAATTAATTCTCTTTTCATAACATATTACATTTGCAGATATGGTCTCTTTATTTTTCAGATATATTTCAATGTTTTCTGAAATTTCTCTGAATATACTGATAACTGTACTGAATCACACCTGTGTTTTCTTTATGTCAGCCAGAATAGCTGCTAAAGTACCCTATATTTGAAGCACCTAATATGTACCCTGTAAAAATAATTTAATTTGCATTATGCTTGTATATATTTATGTGAATATACATATATAAATACAATGAAAAAGTGTATCTATTTCAGTATATTACATTTTTAAAACATGTCAATAATAATAGAGTTACAAGACTGAGTTCCTAGGGACCGGCCAAATTTTTATGCAATATTTCACATATCCATTTTATACAGTTGATAGGTGCTTAACTGGATTATGTTAGTATGTAACAGGACTTCTGCATAAGAACTCAATAGTGGCAATGATAGAAAAAAGTAGAGTGACACTGTATCAGTTGATCACTAAGGTCTCTCTTCTACCAAAAATTTTCAATGTACTTTTAAAATATTTGGGAGAAATGATTTTGTTAGTCACATCACTATAATTTTTGCAGTTTTTTAAAATAAGAAATATAACATTCGCCCTTGTTAGAATTTTGATTCAGAAACTATAATACTTTTCTCTATGTCCTCTAAAAACAGTGCAGATGTTAGACATAAAGAAAATGTTCCTGACAGTGGGAGCTGTTAAACTTTGGAATAAGTTATAACAGGGGAAGGTTAGAGGACTTTAAGAATGAGATCAATCATCATCTTAATATCACAGCATAAAAGCATGTAAGAAATGTCACTCAAGTTCAAACCAGTGTCTATCCAGATGCTACCACATAAATACCTGAAATGTTTCCTTTCCTAATCAATTTTAAAGAATATAACTCAAGTATCATTAGTTTCACTTCACATGGTTCTTGAGGAGTGAATTTAATCCACCTTATCCATCTCTTTAGCCAGCATAATCTCTTTTAATATATCAGGAGAATTTTCCATATTAATTTCCCTATCTATGCCATTCAGGCTTTGTGGGAGGGTTCAGAGTTAACTAATTTCAATACATTAGTTAATTCATCTGATAAATATAATTTGAAATATTATTGGAGTTTTTTACATAGAAACTGAAGTGTACACCCTGTAAACTCATTATAAATGGCATATTTTCAATCTAATCTGTGTCAGTTAAGGAATGCCGATTCTTGACTGGTAAAATTTTAACTGAGAATCTTTTAACCATCTGAGCCACCAGGGAAATCCACAAATGAACTTATTTACAAAGTTCAGTTGTGAGAACAGAGATCCATAAAAAGTACCCAACCAGACAGGGAATTATTTTCAAAAGAATATACAAAAATACACTGAAGTATGGAAATGGCATAACAAGTCCATTGTATCATCAGGACTCTGGATTCTTTCACTCTTCCACTTAACCTTCTGTAGGATATACTACATATGTGTCCCATAGTTATAAGAGAGCAGCAAAAGGTCCACCCTTCATATTTGCATTCTAGGAATCTGGAAGCAATAAGGCAAAGGGCAAAGACCACCCAAAGATGGAAGCAAAAAGGCAAATGACAAAGAGCACCCAAATAATGGGAAAAAATACTTACTAATAATTAAACTGACACGGTATTAATCTCCAAAAATTACAAGCAGCTCATGAGATTCTATATAAAATAAGTTAAAAATCCAATCAAAAAGTGGGCAGAAAACCTAAGTAGACATTTCTTCTAAAAAGACATACAGATCGCCAAGAGGCACGTGAAAAAATGCTCAACATCACTAATTATTATAGAAATTGAAATCAAAACTACAGCGAGATATAACCCCATACCTGTCAGAATTGGCTATCATCAAGTCAACAAGCGATGAATGCTAGAGAGAGTGAATAGAAAAGGGACCCTCAGGAGGTGTCTGTGTTGCATAAGACCTGTAGCTGTGGTGGGTAATTCAAGGATGAACCACTTTACTCAGGAGCCTGAAACTAGCCTAGCCGGGTATGAGACATCAGGCTCCCTCCAAGATAATGAAGAGGACAGTGCCTTTGATCTGAAGAGCAGTTAAAGTTCCAGATACTGGAGGCTCACACCATGAACACTGGCCTCCCACACTGCCCTCAGCAGAGGCTCCAGGAGTACTTGGGGGCCCATCCTGCCTGCCTCGTGGACAAGAGCACCTCTTAGAGATCAAGCCTTGAGCCTTTGGAGTGGAAGCACTGACTCCAAGACCCTAGATTACCAGAGAACTAACCCTGTTGCTACTGCTAAGTCATTTCAGTCGTGTCCGATTCTGTGCAACTTCAGAGATGGCAGGCCAACCAGGCTCCTCCGTCCATGGGATTTTCCAGGCAAAAGTACTGGAGTGGGGTGCCATTGCCTTCTCTGACCAACCTTAGGAGGGCAGAAACCAAAAGGAAGAAAGAATTCAACCTTGAAGCCTGGGAAAAGGAGACCTCAAACACAATAAGTTAAAAAATAATAATAATGAAAAAGTAGTGAAATACTACACAAATGAATGAACAAACTAGAAACACAGAAGTCCAAATAAATGAAGAGGTAATAGGCAAACTACCTGAAAAAGAATTTAGAATAATGATAGTAAAGATGATAAAAAAGCTTGGAAACAAAATGGAGAAAATGCAAGAATCAATTAACAAAGACAGAAGAACTAAAGAATAAATATACAGAGAAAAACAACACAATTACTGAAATTAAAAATACTCTAGATGAAATCAGTAGCAGAATATCTGAAGCAGAAGAATGAATCATTGAGCTGAAGCTAAAATGGTGGAAATAACTTCTGAAGAGCAGAATAAAGCAAAAAGAATGAAAAGAACTGAGGACAGTCTCAAAGACCTCTGGGAAAATATCAAACACACCAACATTCAAAGTATAGGGGTTCAAGAAAAAGAAGAGAAAAAGAAGTGTATGAGAAAATTTTTGAAGAGATTAGAGTTGAAAATTTCCCCAATATGGAAAAAGAAATAGTCAGTCAAGCCCGAGAGGCACAAAGAGTCCCATACAAGATAAACCCAAGGAGAAACACGCCAATACACATACTAATCAAACTAACAAAGACTAAACACAAAGAAAGAATATTAAAAGCATCCAGGGAAAAGCAACAAGTAACATACAAGAGAAACCCCATAAGTTTAACAGCTGATCTTTCAGCAGAAACTCTGCAGGCCAGAAGGGAATGGCAGGATATACTTGAGGTACAGAAAGGGAAAGATATACAAACAAGATTATTGTACACAGCAAGGATTTCATTCAAAATTGATGGAGAAATAAAAAGCTTTTCAGACAAGCAAAAGTTAAGAGAATTTAGTACCATCAAACCAGCTTTACAACAAAGGTTAAAGGGACTTAAATAGGCAAGAAATACAAGAGAAGGAAAAAAAAAAATCTACAAAATTAACCCCACACAATTAAGAAAAATGACAATATGAGCATATATATCAATAATTACTTTAAATGCAAATGGATTAAATGCTCCAACAAAAAAACACAGGCTGGCTAAATGGATACAAAAACAAGACTCATATATATGTTGTCCACAAGAAACCCACTTTCGACCTAAAGACACACATAGACTGAAAGTGAGAGGGTGGAAAAATATATTCCATGCAAATTGGAAACAAAATAAAGCTGGAGTAGCAATCCTCATATCAGATTATGCACCCAACATAGGAGCACCTCAATCATAAACACTAACAGACATAAAAGGAGAAATCGACAGTAACACAATAATAGTAGGAGACTTTGACACTCCACTCACATCAATGGACAGATCACCAAAACAGAGAATTAATAAGGAAACACAAGTCTTAAATGATGCATTGGATGGTCTAGATCTCATTGCTATCTCCAGGATAGTCCATCCAAATGCAGAAGAATACACCTTCTTCTCAAGTGTACATGGAACATTCTCTGGGATCTATCACATCTTGAGTCACAAATCAAACCTCAGTAAATTTGAGAAAATTGAAACCATATCAATCATCTTCTTCAACCAAAATGCTATGAGATTAGATATTAATTGCAAGAAAAAAAAACTGTAAGAAACACAAACACATAGAGATTAAACAATACATTTCTAAATAACCAACAGGTTACTGAAGAAGTCAGAAGGGAAATAAAAATATTTCCAGGAACAAATGACAATGAAAACACAACTCAAAACCTATGGGATGCACCAAAAGCAGTTCTAAGAGGGAAGTTTACAGCAATACAATCCTACCTCAAAAAAACAAGAAAAACATCGAATAGACAACCTAACTTTGCACCTAAAACAACTGGAAAAACAGGAACAAAAAAACCACCAAAATTAGTAGAAGGAAAGAAATCATAAAGATCTGAGCACAAATAAATGAAAAAGAAATGAAAGACGCAATAGTAAAGATTAATAAAATTAAAAGGTGGTTCTTTGAGAAAATAAACAAAATCGACAAACTTTTAGCCAGACACATTAAGGAAAAAAGAGAGAAGACTCAAATCAACAAAATTAGAAATGAGAAAGGAGAGGTTATAACAGACAATGCAGAAATACAAAGGCTTCTAAGAGACTGTTATGAACAACTATAGTGAAAGAGGAGAGTGAAAAAGTTGGCTTAAAGCTCAACATTCAGAAAACGAAAATCATGGCATCCGGTCCCATCACTTCATGGCAAATAGATGGGGAAACAGTGGAAACAGTGTCAGACTTTATTTTTGGGGGCTCCAAAATCACTGCAGATGGTGACTGCCGCCATGAAATTAAAAGACGTTTACTCCTTGGAAGAAAAGTTATGAACAACCTAGATGGCATATTCAAAAGCAAAGACATTACTCTGCCAACTAAGGTCTGTCTAGTCAAGGCTATGGTTTTTCCAGTAGTCATGTATGGATGTGAGAGTGGGTCTGTGAAGAAGGCTGAGCACCAAAGAATTGATGCTTTTGAACTGTGGTGTTGGAGAAGACTCTTGAGAGTCCCTTGGACTGCAAGGAGATCCAACCAGTCCATTCTGAAGGAGATCAGTCCTGGGATTTCTTTGGAAGGAGTGATGCTAAAGCTGAAACTCCAGTACTTTGGCCACCTCATGCGAAGAGTTGACTCATTGGAAAAGACTCTGATGCTGGGAAGGATTGGGGGCAGGAGGAGAAAGCGACAACAGAGGATGAGATGGCTGGATGGCATCACTGACTAGATGGATGTGAGTCTGAGTGAACTCCGGGAGTTGGTGAGGGACAGGGAGGCCTGGTGTGCTGTGATTCATGGGGTCACAAAGAATCGGACATGACTGAGAGACTGAACTGAACTGAACTGATGGTAGTAAAATGGATAACTTGGAAGAAATGGACAGATTCTTAGAAAAGTTTAATCTTCCAAGACTGAACCAGGAAGAAATAGAAATTATGAACAATCCAATTGCACTGAAATTGAAGCTGTGATCAAAAATCTCCCAAAAAACAAAAGCCCAGGACCAGATGGCTTCACAGGAGAATTCTATCAAACATTTAAAGAAGAGCTAATGCCTCCTTCTAAAACTCTTTCGAAAAATCGCAGAGGAAAGAACACTTCCAAACTCATTTTACGAGGCCACCATCACCCTGATACCAAAACCAGACAAAGACAACAGAAAAAAAGAAAACTACAGGCCGATATCACTGATGAACATAGATACAAAAATCCTCAACAAAATTTTAGCAAAAAGAATTCAGCAACACATCAAAAAGCTCATACAGCATGATCAAGTTGGGTTATTCAGGAATGCAAGGATTCTTCAATAAATGCAAATCATTGTGATACACCATATTAACAAATTGAAATATAAAAACCATATGACCATCTCAATAGATGCAGAAAAAACCATTGACAAAATTCAGCACCCATTTATGATTAAAACTCTTCAAATAATGGGCACAGAAAGAACCTACTTCAACATAGTAAAGGCCATATATGATAAGGCTACAGCAAACATTATTCTCAATGGTGAAAAACTGAAAGCATCCCTCCTAAGATCAGGAACAACACAAGGGTGTCCACTTTCACCACTATTATTCAACATAGTACTAAAAATCCTAGCTACAACAATTGGAGAAGAAAAAGAAATAAAAGGAAGTCAGATCAGAAAAGAAGAAGTAAAACTTTCACTGTTTGCAGATGACATGATACTGTGCATAGAAAACTCTAAAGGTAGTATCAGAAAATTACTAGAGCTAATCAGTGAATTTAGCAAGGTTGCAGGATACAAAATCAATACACAGAAATTACTTACATTTCTATATACTAACAATGAAAAATCAGAAAGAGCAGTTAAGGAATCAATCCCCTTCACTATTGCAACAAAAAGAATTAAATATCTAGGAATAAACTAACCTAAGGAGGCAAAAGAACCATACACAGAAAATTATAAGAAACTAAGGAAAGAAATTAAAGATGGCATAAAAAGATGGAGAGATATTCTTTGTTCCTGGATAGAAAGAATCAATATTGTGAAAATGACTACGAAATGCAATCTACAGATTCAGTGTGATCCCTATCAAATTACCAATGACATTTTTCATGGAACTAGAACAAAAAATTTCACAATTCACATGGAAACACAAAAGACCTGAATAGCCAAAGCAGTCCTGAGAAAGAAGAATTGAGCTGGAAGAATCAACATTTCTGACTTCAGATTATACTATGAGGCTACAGTCATCAAGACAGTATAGCACTGGCACAAAAACAGAAATATAGACCAATGGAACAAGATAGAAAGCCCAGAAATAGACCCATGCACCTATGGGTACCTCATTTTTGACAAAGGAGGCAAGAATATACAATGGGACAAAGACAGCCTCTTCAATAAATGGTGCTGGGAAAACTGGACAGCTATATGTAAAAGAATGAAATCAACACTTTCTAACACCATACACAAAGATAAACTCAAAATATATCAAAGAACTAAATGTAGGACCAGAAACCATAAAACTCTTAGACAAAAACATAGGCAGAACACTCGATGACATAAATCAAAGGAAGATCCTCTATGACCCACCTCCTAGAGTAATGGAGATAAAAACAAAAGTAAGCAAGTGGTACCTGATTAAACTTCAAAGCTTTTACACAGCAAGTGAAACTATAAGTAAGGTGAAAAGACAGCCCTCAGAATGGGAGAAAATAATATCGTATGAACCAACTAACAAAGGATTAATTTTCACAATGTACGAGCAGCTCATACAACTCAATACCAGAAAACAAACAAATGAATCAAAAAGTGAGAAAAAGACCTAAAAAGACATTTCTCCAAAGAAGACATACATACACACACATGAAAAGATGCTCAACATCACTCATTATTAGAGAAATACAAATCAAAACTACAATGAGATATCACCTCACACCAGTCAAAATGGCCATCATCAAAAAGGCTACAAACAATAAATGCTGGAGAGGGTGTGGAGAAAAGGGAACACTCTTGCACAGTTTGTGGGAATGCAAATTGATAAAGCCACTATGGAAGACGGTATGGAGATTCCTTAAGAAACTAGGAATAAAATCACCATATGACCCAGCAATTTGACTCCTAGCCATATACCCCGAGGAAACTAAAACTGAAAAAGACACATGTATCCCATTGTTCATTGCAGCACTATTTACAATTTACATGTATCCCATTGTTCATTGCAGCACTATTTACTAGAACATGGAAGCAACCTAGATGTCCATCGACAGTTGAATGGATAAAGAAGTGGTGCTACATGTACATGATGGAATATTATTCAGCCATAAAAAGGAATCCATTTGAGTCAGTTCTAATGAGGTGGATGAACCTAGAACCTATTATACAGAGTGAAGCAAGTCAGAAAGAGAAAGATAAATATCATATTCTACCACATATATATGGAATCCACAAAAATGGTACTGAAGAATTTATTTAGAGGGCAGCAGTGGAGAAACAGACATAGAGAATAGAGTTATGGACATGAGGAGAGGGGAGGAGAGGGTGAGATGTGTGGAACGAGTAACCTGGAAACTTACATTACCATATGTAAAATAGATACCCAATGGGAATTTGCTGTGTGGCTCAGGGAAATCAAACTGGGGCTCTGTATCAATCTAGAGAAGTGGGATGGGGAGGAAGATGGGAGGGAGTTTCTAAAGGGAGGGGATATATGTATATCTATGATTGATTCAGGTTGAGTTTTGACAGAAAACAAAAAAAATTCTGTAAAGCAATTATCCTTGAACAAAAAAATAAAAAATAAACAGAAAAGGGAACCCTCTTACACTATTGGTGGGAGTGCAAATTGTACAGTCACGATGGAGAACAGTGTGGAGTTTCCTTAGAAAACTAAAGCTAGAGCTACCATATAATTGGGAGGCCTGGCGTGCTGCGATTCATGGGGTCACAGAGTCGGACACGACTGAGCGACTGAACTGAATTGAACTGAACCAATAAGGACCTACTGTATCACACAGGGAATTCTATTTAACTCCCTATAATAACCTATCTTGGAAAAGAATTTGAAAAATAATTTGTACATGTATATGGTGGTGCTAGTGGTAAAGAATCCACCTGCCAATGCAGAAGATCCAGGCTCAATCCCTGGGTTGGGAAGACTCCCTGGTGAAGGAAACAACAACCCACTCCCATGGCGTATCCCATGGACAGTGGAGTCTGGCAGGCTACAGTCCATAGTTTTGCAAGAAGTAGGACATAACTCAATGACAGCATGAAGCACTGTGTCCAACTCTTTGTGACCCCATGGACTGTAGCCTACCAGGCTCCTTAGTCCATGGAATTTTCCAGGCAAGAATACTGGAGTGGGCTGCCATTTCCTTCTCCAGAGGATCTTCCCAACCCAGGGATTGAACCTGGGTCTCCCGCATTGCAGGAAGACGCTTTACTGTCTGAGCCACCAGGGAAGTGCATGAAGCACGCAGGTGTATAACTGGATGACTTTGCTGTATACCTGAAACTAGTACAACATTGTTAATCAACTGTAGTATTGATCAGGGTGCTCAATTGTGTCAGACTATCTTGCAACCTCATGGACTGTAGTTCACCAGGCACCTCTACCTGTTGGATTTCCCTGGCAAGAATACTGGAGTGGGTTGCCATTTCCTCCTCCAGGGATCTTCCCAGCCCAGGGATCAAACCTGTGCCTTTTACATTGCATCTCCTGTATTGTAGGTGAATTCTTCACTGCTGAGTCACCAGGGAAGTCTGTTAATCAACTATATTCCAATATAGAATAAAATTAAAGAAAAAACTGCCTGCGAGACATTAGCCTTGTTTTAAAGAATGTTTGTCTATAGCATATCCAACAATTTGACCAGAATACAATCACATGGACACCTGTACTAGGTGGCTGGGAAATATCATTACTAATTGGAGAATATTTCTTCCCTAACAAATCAGAGTCCCTTTGAGGAGAAAGCAAAATAATGAATATTATTTGAGGTCTATGGCACATTCCTTATGTTCACATTCTATGCTCATTACATTGAACTTTCTCATTATTCTCATACTAAATTTCTATTTTCATATTTCTTCACTTTTGCTTATTCTTTTCTACTTATTCCCTCTGACTAAAATATGTTCACCCTGTTCACTACCAGTTGAAATCTTAACTGTTTTCAAAAGCACATCTCAGAAAGTCCCCTTTTTATGAAACAATTTCACCTTCTGCAAAATTTATTACTCTCCTTTACATAGTGTCCTAAAGATTTTCTTCTTCTTATATTGTGCTTATACAGAGTAATTTAAAGTTTTACACATTGTATTCCTTTAGTATATATTTTTCTAGCTGCTTAAAAAAAAAAAACTGAGTTAAAGTACACATAACAAAAATCTACCACCTTAACTATTTTAAGTGTATAGGTCAGTGGTATTAAGTACATTCATATTGTGCAGCCATCATCATCATCCATTCATTAACTCTTGTAAATCTGAAACTCTCTACCTAGTCAACAGTAACTCCCCCTTCTCCTCTCTCCTGGGATTCCCTGGTGGCTCAGATGGTAAAGCGTCTGCCCGCAATGTGGGAGACCTGGGTTTGATCCCTGGGCCAGGAAGATCCCCTGGAGAAGGAAATGGCAACCCACTCCAGTACTCTTGCCTAGAAAATTCAATGGATGGAGGAGCCTGGTAGGCTACAGTCCATGGGGTTGCAAAGAGTCGGACACAACTGAGCGACTTCACTTTCTTTCACTTTCTTTCTCCTCTCTCCAGCACCTGGATATCACCATTCTACTTTCTGTCTCTATGTTTTTGACTAATTTAAGTACTTCATATAAGTAGAACCATACAGTATTTGTCTTTTTATGACTGGTTTATTTCACTTAGCAGAATGTCCTCAAGGTACATCCAAGTTGTAGCATGTGTCAGAATTTCCTTCCTTTAGGATATTTTTAACTCTTAGAAATCAAAGACCCATTCCATTATTCTTGTGTTACATATCAATGCCTACTTATAAAAGGTGCAAAATGGAGTATTTCCTGCCCAATCAATAAAAAAGGATCCCACAGCCATCCATGATTCCAGTCCTCCAAATGTGAATTTCTGAGTCCAGGAAGAACAATGTCTGCCCCCAGCAGCCACCAAACCACTGCTATGAGCTGCAGCCACTCCCTTTGGTGAGCAAAGAACTAAGGATATGAAAAATCAAATCACAGGATGCTGGCCCCAGATAGCTGAGATGCATATAAAAGGAATGATTTCAGTAAGCCCAGACTCTAGTGTCTTTCCATACAAAGAAAAGTGCCAAGTTCCTTAACTTGAGATATCTGGCTTTCTTTAAATTAAAATAATCATGCATGATTCATCGCTCAGAAACAACTGTATTATGTATGTATTGTAGTTTTCAAAAAAAAAATACATATTTTGATGTTAATAGGGCTAATCATTAAAATTAAAAAATATTTATGATGAAAAGTACAATTTTATAATAAAAACCACTGAACTTAGAGCTAGTTAAAATAGAAGTATGGTCCTTAATTATAGATGAAAATGTATGTTTTTTTAAATAAAATATTGTTTTTATACTGTCAATATTTTAAAGAAGAAGTTTCTTTCATCCCTTTGTGTATCATCACATTTGGTCAGGGTCCCTGGTCTTTGAAATAGTCAGGTTTACTTAAAGTTTATTTAATTCTTTTTTTTCCCCCCTTAGTGCCATTGACAAATTGAAAATTCTTGCCATATCTTTAAATATTTTTGCTGTACTATTTTCATTGAAAATGAGTATTTGTATTTCTGGAAGGCAAAGGCTATTGTGTGGAAGATATTTCTTCAATTCTTTGAGTATACAATTAATAAATGACTATTGCTTGAAATAGAGAGAACAATAATCATCTGACGTTCTGACTACCTGTCCTGTGAAAACTTCTATATACCCTGGCTCCCCACTCACCTCCTCAGAGGAATTCTCTCAGGGTTCCTTGAGATGCTATAGCCCAGGATTGAAGTCTTAAAAATTCCCTCTGAATAAAACATAAATCTCAACTTTTCAGCTGTGAACAAAACAAACTCTTTTAAATCGTGATGGGAACCAACTTTACCCACTTTCTCACCATAAATTCCTTCCTTTAAAGCTGTACATTCTGGATTACCTTCTTTTCTCTCCTTTTAGGAAAATCATTTATCGCTACTTGACAGTGAGGAGAGAACTCTTGTTGCAGCCATGGATTCCAGGAAACAAACTCACTCAGAAGGACAATGCAGATAGTGGACTACAGTTTATTACACCAGCGGGCCCACGGCAGAGTCTCTCCTTAGCCAAGGACCCCGACCAGTTCTTGTGAAAACCTTATATACCTTAAGTGTAAGTGCCCAGACACATCTCCCCAAAATTCCCTGAAACTAGTCTGAACAAAGGAAAAAGAAAGATACAATCAAAGTTAACCTGTGATTCTTAAGCCTAGGTAATTAACAGTGGACAATTATCAATAGGTTTGTGGTTACAGCCCAATAAACATGATAGAATGTATGATTCTATTCAGTTAGATAATTAGGGTATTCTTTTAGGCAATAGAGAGCACTGGAGCTCTTCCCTCCAGGGGTCTGGTTTTCCAGTTGGTATGTCATTTCCATAGATACTGGGCATATAGCTCAAAGTCCAGTCCAGCCCAAGATGGAGTCCTGGTTTCAAGATAGAGCCTGTTCTGTTTCCTCCTTCACTCTGAAGATTCATTCCAAGGCAAGTCCCCTTCCCTTTAGAGAAACAGTGCTCCTTGGAAGGTCTGTGAGAGAGGAGGTGGATGAAAACCTTGGAAAAGGCCATAAGTATATGCATAAGATAAATAGAAGATTAAGCCTTTTTATTATTCATCAGAGGAAAGCAGTGTTACATTGGCAAGTGATTTTAAACAATTTAAAGTTTTTACACTAATATATTTGAATTGGATGCAAGCATTTTCATATATTTGTTTACTGAAAGAAAATGTATAAAATGAGAGTTGTGAGTTGAGTTTTATTTGGGGCAAAATGAGGACTATAGCCCAGGAGACATATCAGATAGCTCTGAGAAACTGCTCCAGAGAGGTAGGGGGTAAGGTCAATATTAATATATATGTGATTTTGGTGAAGGGGGAGTACATGCAATTAAGCACATATTTTTTGCATAAGGTTACTACTGCTAGTCATGAAGAACAGACATAATCATGATGGATTTTAGTGCTTTTCTAGATATGAAGAGATGCAAGACAGGCTCATAAAATTGTCTTCTAAAAATATCTATTAGTAACCATTTGAAGATATTTTCTGCCATTTTTTTCCCCCAGAGCACAGACTGCCTCATTTCTGATCTCCATGCTAACTCCTTTTGGAGGGTGTTGAAGGTCAGCAGCTGAAGTGGCTCATAATTTAATCCCTGTAGAGGTAGATGACAAGTGCCAATTTGTAGGTGACATATTCTATGAGAGCACGTACTTCAAAATATAGTGCTTGGCTATACCATATACTACCAAGATAGATCAATGGAGAAATTATAAACTTTATTAAAATAAGTATCATTCAATCTTATTAACTATGGAGTAATATTTACCCTGGAGCCCTGACAAAATTTAAAACTGTAGGTAAATTATATACAGTATCTAAAAATTGTAAGAGTTAATTACCTTAGATAATATCACATACATGTTTCATTAGCTTGAATTCTAATGCAATTTTAAATTCTATTGAATTTTCTTACTTAAATAATGTAACTAATCACCAAGAAGAAAAATATAAAACATTAACTTGCTATTAATTTTATGACACATTATTTGATGGTACTAGATATTAAAGCTAAATTAACAGGTAACTTTAATGGTATTTAGCCAAATTATTCTATATCTCTAACTGGTTTTTAGAAAAAGTGAAACTAATATAAAAGTAAGTTAGAATTTTGAACTGCTTCTGATTTTACTACATATATATGGTCAATGGAAAACATAGGTAGAATACAAAAAAAATAACAAAGACTAAATTTTTTAAATCCTCTTTGCATGTGTATCACCAAAATAATAGTTTCAAACTAACTGACAGCAGTTTGCCTTTAACTATTGGTATTTTGACCTGGTCCCTCATTTCTCTTATTCTCTCTTTTGAAAGCCACATGTGGACTGTGCCTTCGGAATAATACCTAAAAGAATGTTAACTGTAGTTACACTTGGGCAGTAGGTTTTCAATGGTTTTATTATTTTCCTTTTTGTTCATCTGTATTTCTAATTTTATCTGCAAAGAATATATGTTCCCTAGAAAATTAAAATAGAAATAATCCAAACCTCTAATATGTTAATGTTTAAAATATCTTATCATAATATTACATATAATATATATTGTATATAAATGCAAACAAGTCAGAACTAGATGGGACATGAGCTGTCTCTTCCTATTAAAGTCAATGTTTCAGTTTCATTGATTTTAGAATACACTTGAATTTAACTTGATTCAATTTAGAACACACTGCTGAGTACCTATTATGTGCCCTACGTTCCCTGCTAAGCTCTGAACAAGGATGAGGACATGTAGTCTTTACCTTAAAGATATAAGAACTATAGTACAAAGTCACAGGTAAAAGAAGTCTCCAGGGTTGTACCAACTAAAGTAGAGAAGAGTCTATAATTTTCAACTTTTTTCAGGTGAAGGATTTCAGCAAGAGAGCAATATTGTTCAGAATCTTTAAGGATGAGTAAACTCTTAGCATATGAAAGGATAGAACCCTGCAGAAAGAATGTGAGGATTTTTAATTTGGAAAAAGAACATTTAGGTGGCAGCAAGTTTCAGTCCCCTTTAAATATGAAGATGACTATTATATGGAAAAGAATATAGATGCAGTCCATGTTGCCTTAGCCAGCAGGACCAGGATATATTTTTCTTTTATTGGTCATTGTTAGTTGTCTGTGATTTATGTCAGTGCCTTGAGAAAATACAAAACTTACAGGCACAATACTGTTAATGAAGAAAATATGAGCTATTTATGAATATCACTATTTGACATGTTTCAAGGAATGAATTTTGCTCTTAAAGAGAGGTTTCTTTTACATATTTAGGTAAATTAAGCAAGATGCCTTGGTTTAATATGTTTATTAAGAGTGCGCATCTTTGCTCTGAGCTTTATGTGCAATGTAACATGATGTCAATTGTCTGTAACATTATGGGGTGTAAACGGATGAGGAAAACAAGAACACTGAAAATTGTTATTGAGTAAAAGCTACTGAACAATTTAAGTCAATAAATGTAAAGGCAGTCTGGCAGATTGTTCTTTTTCTGCTATTTTCAAGGAACTTAATAGACAGTGAAATCAGAGGCAGAAACTGTCAAAAGTAGAGATGAGAAAGTTGACTACAGTGAGAAATCAACTGCAAAAGTTTATCTTGTGTTATGATATTCACAAATAGATGAAAGTTTAAATACTATAAAAAGTTTAGAGTTATGGACCTAAGCTTGAATGTGGGAAACTGGGTAAGCTGCTGATTTGTGAGCTTCCATTTGTGCCTCTTAGAGTTGAAAAGAAGAAAAAAAGAGTCTACTTGGAGATAAGAAAGAAGAACCCTACAAGTAAGCTGATCCCAGGGGAACAAAGTGCTTGATTTGAATGGAATGTATTTAGTATGCTTTTGTTTTTATTTGTCCTTTGTCAGAAAGATTTCACAGTCCACAGTTTAGGACACATAAAATGAAATAATAGAGCTCTTGGAGAAGGGAATATTTCCTTCAAAATCAATAACAAATAAGCCTAATTATTGAACTTGGATAAGTTAGAATTTTATTAGAATGCAATGCTATGAATTATTTTGATTGAAGATCAACTTTTATGTTTTGCAGATCTCTTAAACTATGATTAGAAAATATCCTAGAAAGATGAACAGACATAATTAAAGTTGCTGTTAGCTAATGTTATTGGCATAACTGTGATTAAATATCCTGAATATTCAAACACATATGTATTTTATAAATTTTGGCAAAGAACAAATGCTGGTACTGTTCTAGGTACTAAAAGAGATGAGATAAGTAATAAAATAGTAGACGTTGAAGGGCAGTAGCATAGTTCTAGAGGGCATCAGAGATTACACTGAATTCATTCAACAGTTACATATGGGCTGCTATATTCCCAGGCTAATCTGGTGGCTCACTGGTAAAGGACTCGCCTGCCAATTCAGACGTGGGTTCAGTCCCTGGGTCAGGAAGATCCCTTTGAGAAAGACATATCAATGCACTCCAGTATTCTTGCCTGGGAAGTCCCACAGACAGAGAACCCTGGTGGGCTATGGGCCATGGGTTGTAAAGAGTTGGACATGACTTATCAAGTAAACAACAACAAGCTATATTCCCATTATTGTTCTTGGTGCTGGGGACAGAGTTAGAAGTAGCACAAACAAAAGAAACAGAACAAATGATCATTATAAAACTTATTCCTAAGGGAAGAGTCAGAGGGCATTACATGTAAAGAACTTAAGTTGATGGCAAGAGGATAAAAAGAGTCTCAGAATTCTAAATATTTCTATTTGCTCAGTGAAATATGAATGAAGATAGTAAGTACAGAGGATGGGAGACTTGATAGTTTGAGGGCAGAACAGAAAGCATGAGGTACTCATCTAGGAGAGGGTTGTAGATTGGCTAGAAGCACTAAAGCCCTATTAAGGTCTGTGATCAAAGACAGACTTTTAACATGTTTGTATGTATTTCTTCAAGCAGACATGGAATACAAAGTTAGATTAAACCAGAATTGGGATTATTCTCAGAAAATACTATGGAAAGAGATAAAGAAAGGGGTGGAGGATCTATGCACAGGAGTAATAATAATGACTGGTGTGAAATTTAAGCCAGATAAGGAAGAGGTTGAGGAATAATGGGTTGAGAAGGAATAAAAAGAAGAAATGGAGGTTTTGATGGAGTCAAAGAATTATTGTAATCAGGATACTAGAGAGAGTGAACTGAAAGATAAAAAATGTTGTAAATGGAGAGCTAGATAGTTTACATGGAGAGTGTGGAGTTGTGGGCAATTATTACTAAAATGTTTGAGAGTTTGACTGTGGGAATGAATTGACTGAGGGAAGGAGAAGAGCAGTATCACTTTTAATGAGCAAATCAAGGTAGTCAAGGCTAGTATTTTGCCAGGATCAGCTGCAGAGAAGAATGAAATAACCAGAAAATATTTGCACTGATCCTAGGTCATACTTTGAGAGAACATAATGTAAATCTGTAATATTCACATAACTTTACTCATTATTCCTTTTTCTTAAAATCAAAGCACATAAAACTATTCTAACACACTAGGCATTCAAATCTATTAATATACAGGCATATACATATGGAAAGATCTCAAATAATAGGCCAAGTCTAATAATGATGCTAAAGCTGAAACTCCAGTACTTTGGCCACCTCATGCGAAGAGTTGACTCATTGGAAAAGACTCTGATGCTGGGAGGGATTGGGGGCAGGAGGAGAAGGGGATGACAGAGGATGAGATGGCTGGATGGCATCACTGACTCGATGGAAGCGAGTCTGAGTGAACTCCGGGAGTTGGTGATGGACAGGGAGGCCTGGCGTGCTGCGATTCATGGGGTTGCAAAGAGTCGGACACGACTGAGCGACTGAACTGAACTGAACTGAATAGCAAAGGGACACAAGCAAAGGGAAAATCATTCTGATTCTGGAAAGTCTGTATTAGGTTAGCCAAAAAGTTCCTTTGAGTTTTTCCATAAGATGTTAATGGAAAAACCTAAACTGACTTTTAGGCCAACCTAGTAGATTATGAAAGTGAAAGTGTTAATCATTTGGTCATGTCCAACTCTTTGCAACCCGATGGACTGAGCCTACTAGGCTCCTTTGTCCATGAAATGCTCCAGGCAAGGACACCGTAGTGGGTAGACATTCCCTTCTCAAGAGGATCTTCCCGACCCAGGGATCAAACCCAGGTCTCCAGCATTGCAAGCAGGTTCTTTACTGGCTGAGCTACCAGGGAATATAATAGATGATATTATAGTAACTCTTTATTCTGCATTTTCTTGAAGATTATTATACAGAAGAAAGTACAGCACACAACCCTCGTCAAAACTTCCTAAAACTTCTACTAAGTGATTTCTTGTCCATTCAATTTTCCCTAACTTATTTTCCCATCTATGCTAATATGCTTCTCTGTTTTAACTGTCTAACACTCTCCACTGTGTGGTCACCTTGATGAAGCTATAAGGCAATCAGGAGTTCCTGGTATTTCTGCCATTTGCATCTTTCCCACTTTAGGTAGTGCAGATTATACATTTTATTTAAAAGGCATGAGAGGAAACAGCTATAAGCTCTTATACTTTCATTTATTCCCTGTCAAATGTCTTTATGTATATCTAATATGCATAAATATTTATTTGTATGTGTCAGAGAGTGAGAGCGTATTTAAAGACATGAGATGCAGTGATTTACCTCAATTGTTGAGAATCAGAACTGTGGGGGAGGAAAACTTTAAATGATAGATCTTCACAGGTTTCATATTCAGGTAAGTTTGGGAACATGACTGTAAATAAATGAATGAGGAATCGAGTTTGACATTTGTATGATGAAATATGAAGCACATTTTCAATAATTTCAGTGATCCCCTAAATATCATTCAGAAATGTTAGCCAACCTAAATTTCCATTTGGCTAATGACTTTCTCTGCAAAGCATATGACAAGCTGTCAATGCCATAACTCTAGTAATACATCAATAAATTCCACCTTTCTGAGTTTTTATATATTTATACCTAAAGCAATAGAAAAATCCCTGGGTAGAATAGAAATTGACACAATTTCTTACAGACCCAAGAGAGAATATTAATCTTTGAAACATTCATGTATTTGAATATAATGCAAAATGCAGGGCTGTACATATCTTTTAATAAAAACATTTAGCTGTATCCTGTGGTAGGAAAACCTCATTTATTATTTTGGGGTATAAACAAAATAACCTTCGGAAGTCTGAAACAAAGGTTTTCTCTAAAAATACTTGCAAAGCAAAAGGATTTCAATAGGCACGTGTTCTCTCCCACTCTCTACCTCCCACCCCCGCCACCCACCAAACACAATTAAACTCCTAGCAAATAATACTAATGTGTTTCTCCCATACTTGGTTTGATTTTTCAAAGGGAAACTATTAACAAGAAATAGACAAGAGAAGAACGTCATGAAATATATATTTAAATTTTATAACTCCAATGCTGTGAATTGAAATTCTCATCAATTTATATATCTGAATAGCTATTAGCGCATAATTAGGTGTTCTGATCAGTGAATGACATAAGATCAATTTAAATTGATCTTTCATAAATGGTTTGGCATTTACATGGAAAATCAGTGCTGAATAGGTGAAGGTCTATTGCTGTAGGCAGAGATTATCTGATTTCAAGAAAATGAAGCAGCACAATAAGGGAGCTCAAGCAAAAAAAGGAGAAATACTGGTAGGTGCATACCTTATGACCCAGAGGTGTAAAAAGAAGCTGGTTCTCTCCAGGGTCTAGAGTTATACAGTTGCCATACATTCACATCTTCTCTTGCCCTTATGTACCTTTGCAACCAAATCTCAGGCTACATAGTCTCTCCTCTTTGCTAAACTTTACACACCTACTTCTTTTAATCTCTCTTAGACCAACTCCTTTAGCTTTACTCACAAATGGCCCCACATATGGCTGTCCTAGTGGAGGCTTTCACACAGCTTCAAGTTCAAGGGCTGGAGAGAGTCAAACTAGATACCTGAGTTGCAAATTCAGCAGCTTTATCAGGTGAGCACCCCAGAACCAATGAACTAGACATGGATAGGGTTACATAGGGAAGGAGAGAAGGTGGGAGGTCACATTGTGAGCACACTCTCTCAGAATGGCACAAAGCAAGTGGCATAAAATATTAAAAATTCCATCTATTTGCTATTTTGCAATGGTCTAGAACGTCCCTTAGCCCATATACCTTTCCAGTTTCCTATAGAACTCCCCAGAATTCCTATGCAAAAATCAGTTCCTTTTTTGGGAAAGCACAGTCTGTTAGAAATTCAAAAATCTTAGGGAAAGATTACATGTGATAAAACAGAACTAAAAAATACGTGTTAATTTGAAGGAACTGAGTCATCTGCTTGTAATAGTTATAACTTCAAAGAACCTGAGATATCATCTAATCTGACTCCTTGTCTTATAGGCAAGAGAAGTAGGTACAGAAGTTTAAGGGCTTGCCCAAATCCATGTGGTTGGATATTTTTTAAAGGTCAAGGCTATAGTCTAGTTTTATTAACTCCAAGTCCAGTATTACTTCTACTGTACCAAAACGTTTCCTTTTTAGCAATTCAGTTTGATCAGTGTACCAAGGAAATTGAAATTTTGTTGTATTTCAGCAACCGCATTAGTTTTCTATTGTTACTGTAACAAAGCACAACAAATGTGTGACTTAAAACACAAAAATACTATCTTGCAGTTTTGAAGATCAGAAGTCTGATATGGGTCTCACTGGACTAAAATCAAGGTGTCAGCAGGGCTGTGCTCCTTTACGGAGGCACTAGGGAAGAACACATTTCCTTGCATTTCCTAGCTTCTAAAGGCTGCCCACACACTGTCTGAAGGCCCCTTCCATCTTCAAAGCCAGCAATACCAGGTTGAATTCTTTTACATCTAAACACTCCAGTCTCTACAGTCATCCTTATATCTCCTTCTCATCCTCTTCCCATCTTAAAGACTACTGTGATTATATTGGGAGAAGGCAATGGCACCCCACTCCAGTACTCTTGCCTGGAGAATCCCAGGGATGAGGGAGCCTGGTGGGCTGTCGTCTATGGGGTCACACAGAGTCGGACACGACTGAAGTGACTTAGCAGCAGCAGCAGTGATTATATTGAGCCCACCCAGATAAACCAGGAAAATCTTTCTATTTTAAGGTCAAGTGTGTAGTAACCTTAATTCTATCTGAGACACTAATTCCCCTTTGTTATACAATCAAATGTTTTCACAGATTTGGGGTGTTAGGACATGAAATTTTTAGTGGGGGGCAGGGTAGGGAATGAGGGCCCTATTAGTCTTCCTCAAAGGAGATGATCCTTGAAATGGCTCAGAGAGATGGAGAGATACTGGGGAATGCATGGGTTGTCTGGAAGAGAGTTTCCTTGGTCTCTGCCACATTTGCCATCTGGGTCCTCTTTTGACCTTCTAAATTTTCTCTATCATTTTAGCCCCATATCCTTCTACTGCACCTCCTAGATATAGGCAGTTCTCAAGACTGAATTTCAGGCCATATATTAGTTACATCTTTTAGAAAATTGACTTAATTTCAAAAAAAAAAAACAACAACCTAATATCAGTAGCAGAAAGTGAAGAAGAACTAAAGAGACTCTTGATGAAAGTGAAAGAAGAGAGTGAAAAAGTTGGCTTAAAGCTCAACATTCAGAAAACTAGGATCATGGCATCTGGTCCCATCACTTCGTGGCAAATAGATGGGGAAACAGTGGCTGACTTTATTTTGGGGGGCTCCAAAATCACTGCAGATGGTGATTGCAGCCATGAAATTAAAAGACACTTACTCCTTGGAAGGAAAGTTATGACGAACCTAGACAGCATATTGAAAAGCAGAGACATTACTTTGTCAACGAAGGTCCGTCTAGTCAAGGCTATGGTTTTTCCTGTGGTCATGTATGGATGTGAGATTTGGACTATAAAGAAAACTGAGCGCCAAAGAATTGATGCTTTTGAACTGTGGTGTTGGAGAAGACTCTTGAGAGTCCCTTGGACTGCAAGGAGATCCAACCAGTCCATCCTAAAGGAGATCAGTCCTAGGTGTTCATTGGAAGGACTGACGCTGAAGCTGAAGCTCCAATATTTTGGCCACCTCATGTAAAGAGCTCACTCATTGGAAAAGACCCTGATGCTGGGAAACATTGAGGGGAGGAAGAGAAGGGGATGACAGAGGATGAGATGGTTGCATGGCATCACCAACTCAATGGAGATGGGTTTGGGTACACTCCGGGAGTTGGTGATGGACATGGAGGCCTGGTGTACTGCAGTTCATGGGGTCACAAAGAGTTGGACACGACTGAGTGACTGAACTGAACTGAATTCAGTAGGCCCTTCTACAGACTTATATAGTCAGGCATTAAATCCTGTTTTTATTACTTCTCATTGCTAACAATTTCCTTTTTAAAATTTTATTTATTTTTTATTGAAGGATAATTGCTTTACAGTATTGTGTTGGTTTCTGCCAAACATCAACAGGAATCAGCCACAGGTATACATATGTTTTCTCCCTCCCACCCCTCCAGGTTGTTACAGAGCCCCAGTTTGATTTCCCTGAGTCATATGGCAAATTCCCATTGGCTATCCATTTTACATTAGACAATGTAAGTTTCCAGGTTTCTCTCTCCATACATCCCACCCTCTCCTTCCTAAAAATTTCTTATTTCAACCCACTGACTCTGATTCTCTGAAGTTATTTGTGGGAAACATTAATATCTCTATTTGTTCAAGGGGAAAAATAGAGAGATAATTGCTTTGGTGACTTCACATAACCTAGAGCAACAAGACAGTGACAAATTGAGAACAGAGTTCAGTTCTTCAACTTTCAATTCATGTTTCCTACAAAGCATAACTCAGCAACCAGGAAAAAAAATCCCATATGATTTAAACATTCTTCTTTGAATTGAAATAGCTTTTCTCTCCAACATCAACACCTTCGCCACAGGATATTCTGTGAACTGAAAAGAAAGACTCTGTGCTAAACCTGTGTCATGCTAACACTGCAGCAGGCATATTAGCTTCTTGTTGGAGAGCTATTTAACTTGAATAGAATCTGAGCAGTTACAATGGTAGAAAGATTTTATGTAACTGTTATTTTTCTATTAATGAAAGCTCTAGTACCTTTAAGATCTGAAAAGGCAAGACCTCTGCCATTAAAAAAAAATTCACAGTTATCTGAAAGACATATTCACAAGCAGTTAGCAAATACTGCACTGACTTTTTAACATGATACTAGGCCACAGACGAGGTGCAGTGATGAGAACAGGGAGTTGACAGGCTCTATAAGTTGAAAATGATAGAAAATAATACTATTAAATGAATGCATGATTAACCATGAAATATATAAATATTTTTCATGCTAAAGCTTATTTTGGAAAGAATTGAAATTTCAATAAAGAAAATAAGATTTAAAAGAAATGGCCAACATTTTAGCTAAAATTCAATGAACAATTATTTTGCTCAAAGGTTACAGTTCTGAAACAGGAAATCCATACATAATTTGCTATCAAGTTTGAAAGGACCCTATCAATGTATCATTTGTCTACTAAGAAGAGGTGAGGGTGTTTCTTTTCATCCTGAAAGGATCCACAGTAGTTTTTATGGGTTGCATTTTTATGCACAGAATAGCTTGCTCCTCTGTGTAAGTGAATAGACTTGTAACACCCACGATAGGGTGACCACATTTTAAATTGCTTTAAAAGAGATAATAATTTGTATGCCACAACTTTGGCATTTCAACAGGTGGCTAAGGTTTGGCTGAATTATAAAGTTTAAGTTGAGTTATTTACATTTTTCATTAACATGGATAGACATCTGAAATTGATATACAAATCTGAACTCTACCATTCATTCATAACAATGTATTGAGTGTGTTTATTCTGTTCTACTGCCAGGTTCCAGAGAGCTAAAGACAGATAAAGTGCTGTGCAGTAGAAAACATATATATGAATAATTAGTAATGAAAAACTAAGGGATAGGCATAGATAACCTGAATCTTTAAAACAGAATAACTTGTAGAAATTATTTTACAAGGTGAAGAGTGGGGTAAGAGCATTGTCATAATAAGAAATTTCATTTAAGATCAATTGTTGGAGATTACGAGTGAAATGACACAAAACAAGACACACACACACACAAGAGACAGACGATACACACACTCTGGCTGGAGGAACAGAACTGCACAAACTATTTGCACTTTATTATTATAAAGCCCCCCTAGGCAGAATTCCAGACTGCATGAATAAGCCTTTTCAGTACAGCGCAGATGCATACATGTTATCGTACAGCAAGAGGCAGTGAAATTCCGGCCTACTGCAGAGTCTGTCCAGAGCCCTTATCACAAGAAGGAAATGTTCCCTCGTTTGCAAGGGACCATTAGTCTCAAGGCTGTGTCCGTCTCCTTGGCAGAACATCTTGTTTGTAAGGAGCACATCTCCACTTTCCCTATTGTGGCCGCATTAACCCTTCATCTCCCCCTTTTTTATTTAAGCCCTCGAGACATTTGTATTGATGTTCTGTAGAGCAAGGCGTAAAGCTGTAGGTGGCCAACCTCCAGCCTCGCCAGCCCCTCTTGCGGCTGTGCTTGTCTTAAGTTGCCCTCCTCTGAGGGTCTTACCCGTCATTGGCTATCCAGCCACCTCTTGGGGGCTAGGCGGAATCTCTCTAGATGATGGGCATCTAGAACTCTTTTTATTTGTATGTCTCGGTTAATCTCTTGAAGGGCTCATGTTATATGGTACAGGTGTTATACAAAACTGAGAAGAATTCCAATCACATTTCAACACACTTCATGTAGATGAAACAGCCAATTGATCTCCAAGCCAGGAAACGGTGTGTTGAAGATTGAGCACGTCGGTAGCAAGTTGGGCATCCAAATCTCACTGTTGTTGCCATAACAAATGAGAGTCTTTATGCCAGTCCTGAATGAAATCAGCTGTTTGAATTCCTCGGTGTAACACAAGACCTGCCACCGCTGCTGTTGCAGTTACTGACGCAACTGCTAGAATCGAAGCAATGACCACACCAAGCATACGTTGAGATCGGTGTAGCAAAGTCTGTACAGCGGTTACTAGATGAGAAACAGCAAAAGAATCTGACCACGGCCAAGTCAGATTTATAGGTAACCATACTTCTGTCCGAGCCTTAACAATTACTAGCGAGAAATTGGAATTAAAGGCTCATCTCTCAAATTCTTCCCACCAAGACTGATTTACACATTGAGTTAGATTACAATAGTCACATGACACAGACCCCACACTATCATTCCAGGCCCAATTCCCATATAACAATGCAAAAGGATATTTTACACATGCCATTGCAGAATAAGATTTATTAACATGTAAATTAACATGGAATGGACACGAAGAGTCACCATTGTCCAAAGTATAGTTTCCTGACCAGATAGTGAGATTACCAGAAACCGCCCATAGTTTCCAAATATCTCCTTGAATGTGCGGACATCCTTGCAATTGTAATTGAGGAGGGACAGTGCAAATTGCTGCCATTTAACTGTTTCATTACCATTGCCCATCAAAGTGCTATTTGCACGATGCCACCTAAGAGATTTATTTGACCATTTTTCTAAGAATTGCCCATGATCTGGACTCCAATCTACAATGATGGTCCCAGAATAATTCATGACTTTAAAGGGTCGATGACCTTGGCAACGTTCCCACTCCAAAGATTCTGACATGTCACCACCGCCATCATGGCCAGCAAAAGATTGTTAGGATTCAGAGGTTGCCCTGCCTTCATTAACGTCTTCTCTGCTTTCTGGGTCAACCTCTTCATTTGACCCCATGTAGGAGGTGTTGCTTCCCTTGCACAGGAAGTAAGGCTTCTCTGCATAGTAAGCTCTTCGAATTTTTGAACAAGGGGATCAGCCATTGTTGATTTTGATCAGTCTTGCTGGGGTCCAAAACCTGTAATTATCAACAGAAATGAAAGCATACCCTGGTCCCAAATATATCGATGATGCTGGGATCCAACCTTTCTCTTTCTCTTTATACCAAATAGGCGTATTCAAGATCTTCTTATCTTCTTCTTTCCCTTGAAAATGCAACTCTGCTGCTGATAGATTTCCCTTGCTCCAAACATTCAAAAAATTTAAGGTAAGTAAGGTTTTATTCAGAATGTCTTTAGGTTTCATAAATCTCTCTTGTTCCCCCTTTTTTATTTTTTTAAGATAATCATGCAAGGTACAATTAGCTCTTTCAATGACAGCTTGCCCTTGACTATTATAAGGAATACCAAAAGTATGAGTTATATGGTATTGAGATAAAAAGTGAGCTAATTTTGCGGATTGGTAAGCAGGTGCATTATCAGTTTTCAATTCAATTGGTAATCCCATAACTGCAAAACAAGATAACAAATGAGTAATAACAGCGTCAGCTTTTTCAGAATGTAATGCAGTGGCCCACTGAAAATGTGTGCAAGTATCTATAGTATGATGCACATATTTTTGTTGTCCAAAGGAAGAAACATAAATTACATCCATTTGCCATATCTGATTTGCTTGTAGTCCTCTTACGTTGACACTGGGTGGGGTAAATGGCAAAGCAAAGGGTGCACATATGGAATACGAACGAACAATATTTTGAGCTTGTTTTCAAGTAATAGCGTGAGATTTTTGTAACCCTTTGGAGTTGGTATGTTGTAAGAGATGTTCTTGTTTTGCTGCTTCTATAGGATAAAGTAAGGCATCAATTGTACCATTTCCCAATGATAAGGGTCCAGGAAGGGCAGAATGTGTGCGGATGTGAGTAAAGAAAATTAACTCTGAACATTGTAAGAGAAATTGTTGTACTTGGTAAAACAATTTATCAATAGCTGTTTTAAGGGTCAGTGGAAGGGAGACATGGGGAAGCTGTAGGCAAGAGAGAACAGCATACCGAGAATCTGAAACAATGTTAATAGGAAGTTGGGGAAAATCTTGCTCTATAGATAGCCCACAATTCAGTGGGCTGTAAAGAAGAAAATGAGTGGGGGAGAACCTTGGAACTTTCCGGGGTCCAATATCCAGCAGTGTTTCTATTTGCATCTGTAAAAATAGTGGGTCCCTTAACTGGAACATCTGAAATTGGGGAATGAGATATCATAGTGTTAGTCCGGAGATAATCAATCAATTTAGATGATGGATAATGATTAGAAAACGAACCAGGATATGAGGCAAGAGAAATTTGCCAGTTTTCATTAACTTGTAAACACTGAGATATTTGAGCAGTTGTTAACTGAGTAACAATCTGGTGTGGTTCACATCCTGACAATTGTAAAATAGGATGGCGACCCTTCTGTATAAGGAAGGCTAATTTATCCATATATATATAGTCAATTTTTTGGAAAAACTGTTAGGTAAGAAAACCCATTCTATTAGTCCTTTTTCTTGAGCAATTACACCAGATGGAGAATAAGGGGTATGAAATATTATAAAAGAAATAGGTTGACGGAGAAGGAAACAGCAACCCACTCCAGTACTCTTGCCTGGAGAATCCCATGGAGGGAGGAGCCTGGTAGGCTATAGTCCATGGGGTCCCAAGGAGTCAGACACGACTTCACTTTCTTAAAAAAAAATAATAATGAATAAATAAAAGAAATAGGTTGAGACGCATGTAAGTAAGTCAAAAAGCTGCCATTTAGTCGTTGCTCAACAAATTGAAGTTCCTGTAAAGCCAATGGGGTTAAGGTCCGGGGGCTATCCAGAGTTGTATCTCCTCCTAAAGTAGAAAACAAATGTCGTAATTGATAAGTAGGAATCCCAAGTACCGGGCGTAGCCAAATAATATCTCCCAATAACTTTTGAAAATCATTTAAGGTTTTGAGATGATCTCTTCTAATTTGCAACTTTTGGGGCCTAATTCTATGTTGTTCCAATATTGTCCCTAAATATGAAATAGGAAAGTCCTTTTGAATTTTTTCCAGGGCTATTTGCAAACTGTATAGTCTCAAAGCCTCCTGTACTTTTAAAAAGAATTCATCATGTTCAGCAATACTAGGAGCTGCTAATAGGAGATCATCCATATAATGATATAGAATATAATTGGGGTATTCTCGATGGAGGGATTGTAAAGAGCGAGCTACGAATTCTTGGCATAAGGTAGGACTATTTATCATTCCTTGTGGTAAGACTGTCCATTGATAATGCTTAACAGGCTGAGCATGATTAAGAACAGGAACTGTAAAAGCAAATTTATCCCTATCTTGCAATTGTAGGGGAATGGAAAAAAAAACAGTCTTTAAGATCTAGCACCGTTAAGGACTAATTCTGAGGAATTAGAGCTGGAGAGGGGAGTCCCAATTGCAATGTTCCCATAGGTTCAATACATTTATTAACTTCTCGTAAATCAGTTAACATTCTCCATTTTCCAGATTTCTTTTTTATAACAAAAACAGGAGAATTCCAGGGGGAGGTAGAGGGCTCTATATGACCAAGTTGGAGTTGTTCTTGTACTAATTGCTCCAACGCCTCGAGCTTCATTTGTGGTAACGGCCACTGCTCAACCCATTTTGGAGTATTAGTTAACCATTTTAATGGGAGTGCTTGAGGAATTTGAGCAGTGGCTACTAGTTTTCTGATGGAATGGTTACAGAAGCCCCCAAAGGAGAGAGAAGATCTCTTCCCTATATATATATATATATTTTCTGGACATTTTAACTTTTTATTTTTACTTTATTTTACTTTACAATACTGTATTGGTTTTGCCATACATTGACATGAATCCACCACGGGTGTACATGTGATCCCAAACCTGAACCCCCTTCCCTTCTCCCTCCCCACAACATCCCTCTGGGTCATCCCTGTGCACCAGCCCCAAGCATGCTGTATCCTGTATCGGACATAGCCTGGTGATTCGATTCTTACATGATAGTATACATGTTTCAATGCCATCCTCCCAAATCATCCCACCCTCTCCCTCTCCCTCTGAGTCCAAAAGTCCGCTATACACATCTGTGTCTTTTTTGCTGTCTTGCATAGAGGGTCGTCATTGCCATCTTTCTAAATTCCATATATATGTGTTAGTATACTATATTGGTGTTTTTCTTTCTGGCTTACTTCACTCTGTATAATCGGCTCCAGTTTCATCCATCTCATCAGAACTGATTTAAATGTATTCTTTTTAACGGCTGAGTAATACTCCATTGTGTATATGTACCACAGCTTTCTTATCCATTCATCTGCTGATGGACATCTAGGTTGTTTCCATGTCCTGGCTATTATAAACAGTGCTGCGATGAACATTGGGGTACATGTGCCGGTATATTTACAATATAAAAGGTAACAAACACTGATCTTCCATTATGGAATTGACATTGTAAGGGATGGGTACTCTTCCAGACATCTGCAATGGAGCCCAATCCCGTCAGCATTAAAGGGCTTTTTTCTTTTTCCCAATCTTGGGGCCATTGTTGAGGAGAAATGACTGAAACATCCCCCCTGTGTCTACTAGTCCCTCAAAGTTGTTTCCCTGTATAATCAAGGAGAGAACAGGGCGGGAATCTTTGATAAGCAGTTCCCAAAACATATGTCGCCCAGTACTTCCAAATCCTCCTGTTCGTTCATTAGGAAGAGCCAAAAACGGGTGAAAAGGTAGGAGAAGTATTTGAGCAATACATTCCCCAGCTAACAATGAAAGTGCGGTAGAAGTAGAGGCCAAAATTAAAATTTCCCCAACATAGTCAGAGTCTATTACCCCAGGAATTACGGTTAAACCTCTCAAAGCCGCGCTGCTACGGCCTAATATCAAGCCAAAAGTGCCTTTAGGCAATGGTCTAAATACATTTGTTTTTAATTTATAAATGCCTCCCCCTGGTGACAAAAGAACATTATCAGCTAGTGGCAAATCAGCAGCAGCACTCCCTGAAGTAGCAGACCGTAAGTCCGAAATCATCATCTGAGGTCCTTTTAATGGGGCGTCAACTCGTTAACGGTTGCTGGGAGGGAACAGGGTTGGGGCAGGTGGGATGGCAGGAGGGTAAGGAGGAGAAGTCCCCGGTATTGTTCCTGGACCCCAAGGACTTAGGCCCGCAGGATAGTTTCCCGGTATCGGGTTGCCCATTTTGTCTGTTTTAGATTTGCACTCATTAGTCCGATGAAGCCCCTTCCCCCATCGACGGCAAGGTCCAGGAGGAGTCTTATGCCTCCCAGCAAAAGATCTGTCTTTAGGAATTGAACCTTGATCAGCTTTTAATTTCTGATACTCTCTTTTCATATGACTAGGTTTTCCACAGTGGAAACAGTTACCTCCCTTTGGTGGTCTCATAACTTTGGCCAAGGCTGTAGCAAAGACATTAGCCTGATGCTCAGTCCCTCCTATTCCCAAGCAGGCTCTGATATATTCAGCTATAGATGCACCCTGTCCCTTTAAAGGTCCCAGTATATGCTTGCATTCAGGATTTGCATTTTCAAATGCTAAAGTTTGTAATAATATCTCTGAAATCTCATCCCTCCCTACAGCCCCTTCCATAGCTACCCTCAATCTTGCTAGAAAATCAGAATAAGGCTCATTGGGGCCTTGCATTGTTTTAACAAAGGAGGGCTGGGCGTGACCAGTAGGCACCACATGGCGCCATGCTTGTAAAAAGACCTGGTGGACTTGTTGTAAGTCCTGATCAGAGTATTGAGCCTGTTCTCTTAAAGCCCAATATTGGCCTTCTCCCATTAGCTTATCCTCGAGAGGACCAGGGGGATTCTGTCCCTCATTAATCCGAGCCTGCTTTCTAGCTTCTTCTTCCCACCAGCTACGAAGTTGCAACCATTGAGAGCCCTCCAAGACAGCTTGGGCAATAGATTCCCAATCTAACGGAATGATTAATTTGCCTTTTCCCAATGATTCCAACATAGCCGAAACAAAGGGAGATTGAGGACTGTACTGCGCTACTGCAGCTTTAAGATCTTTAAAAAATTTATATTCCAAAGGAGCATATTGAACATTTATCACATTGTCATTCTGCTGTCTCTGGATGGGAAACAATTGTGGAGGATCGATAAACCCACCAGGGGGAGCAGGCAAGTCATCATCATGAAGCATAGACAAAGGAAAGGAGAACCGACAATGTTCCCTGCCCATATCGGGCCGACCAACCGCAGTGAGGAAAAGAGAAGCACAAGGAGGAGCAGAGGGGTAGATTTTTTCTCCCCCTTACAGGAATTCCACCATTTCTGGAATAGATGGGTCATTTCTTTAATCTTTTTGCCCTCCTCTGATGAAACCGAAGAAGCCTCCGAATCTGATTCTGAACTGTCAGATATTTCACCATTTACAGGAGAAGGCTCATTTGTATCCTTGCCTTCAGGCGATGCAGAAGCCCCACCAACATCTGGCATATCCTCATAAATTATTTCTCCTCTCCTTGAAGCATTAGATTTAGTTTCATTATCAGTAGAGAGCAAGGTCAAAGCCTGTGTTATAGCACTATACAAAGTCCATAACTTCAAAGGGATCACATTACCCTTCTGATGTTGCTTTCTCAATTCCTTTTGAATTATTTTCCATTCCTTCAAGTTTAACTGTAACTTAGTTTGATATTGAAACCAATGACAATATTGCTCCACCAAGTGAAAGAGCTCACTCAACTGACGAGTCGAGGCTTTAACGCCTATGGAGTGGAGAAGTCCTTGGACTAACTCCATGTATTGTGCCCGTAATGATGATGAGGAATTCTCCATGATTTTTTGAAAGTTCTCCTCTGCTAGGGTGAGGAATTCCCCATGATTTTCCAGAAAGTTCCCCTGCTATGGATTTAAAATCCCCCTGGGCTTATTCACCCTTTCAGTTTCACTCGAGCTCCACATTGGGTGCCAGATGTTGGAGATTACGAGTGAAATGACACAAAACAACACACACACACACACACGAGACAGACGATACACACACTCCGGCCGGAGGAACAGAACTGCGCAAACTATTTGCACTTTATTATTATAAAGCCCCCCTAGGCAGAATTCCAGACTGCATGAATAAGCCTTTTCAGTACAGCGCAGGTGCATACATGTTATCGTACAGCAAGAGGCAGTGAAATTCCAGCCTACTGCAGAGTCTGTCCAGAGCCCCTATCACAAGAAGGAAATGTTCCCTCGTTTGCAAGGGACCATTAGTCTCAAGGCTGTGTCCGTCTCCTTGGCAGAACATCTTGTTTGTAAGCAGCACATCTCCACTTTCCCTATTGTGGCCGCATTAACCCTTCATCCATGAAGACAGAAAACAAGGTCATGTCTGTGGAGAACTAGAAGCAGCTCAGTGTTGCTGGATCATAAAGTTCAAGCAGAGAAGAGTGAAGATATGTCTGGAGAGTTGAAATGGTCCAGGTCAAGGTAAGTTAGCTGTGGCATACAAGGTGGTCTGAATTTCATCCTATAGAAATTAGAAATCCATTGAAGAGTTTAAGTGAGAGCTTCTGTTTTAAATGAGGGCATCTGGCAGTGCCTTCCCTGGTGGCTCAGACAGGAAACAGTCTACCTGCAATGCAGGAGACCCAGGTTCAATCCTTGGATCAGGAAAATCCCCTGGAGAAGGAAATGGCAAACCACTCCAGTATTCTTGCCTGGAAAATCTCATGGACAGAAGAGCCTGGTGGTCTACAGTCTATGGGGCCGCAAAGAGTCAGACAACACTGAAGTGACTTACCAAGCACGCACCCTGGCAGCGGGGTGGAGAACAGAGTTGATAGTTTAAGATTAGAAGCAGGAAAAGATAGTTAAGAGAATGTTGAAGTGATTCAGGAGACGGATGTTTTGAACATCAACAAGGGCAGTGATAGTAGTGGAAAAGAGGTAGGAAAACTTTAAAGACATATTTAGGAGACAAAACTGCCGAGACAGGGGGCAAACTGCCAATACTAGCAGATTGTGGGGCAGAGAGACAGAAGAATCAAGAGTAATCATTCTTGGGTTTTTCACTTGAGTGACTGCTAGATGGTGTAGTATCAACTTAATTAGATAATAATAATAATAATAAAAAGGTGACATTCAAGAGAAGAAAGGGGAAATGAGAGGGAGAGAATAGGGAATCTTTCTACTGATCACTGCACTTGTAGGCAAATTTACTCATTTTCCATTAGTAGATACTGAATGTTACTGTAGTGACATCAGAAGGTGTTCATTATCTTTGAAGAATTTTAATACAGAATGTGCATTCTCAACTACATTAGCATATTTATTATTTTGATTTTCACTGTGGAATACTATAGCATTTTATTAGAATTTCATCTATTCAGTTTTTCTTTGTAAATGAAAATTGGATAAGCTTGAACATTTGTAGAGGAAAAAAATAGTGAATAAGACTCATTTTTGAGGCATTCCTTCATTCTGTCCCACGGTTAACCTTTAAGATGTAATTTTTAAAGTTTCAGGATATTTATCATGGATCCTTAAGCTTATTAATGAGTTAAAGATTTGTCAGCTGTAATTCATTTTATCTATAGAATTATGGATGAAATAGATAGCTCAACCTGCCCAGCTGGTTCATGCTCACTCTGAGATTAATGTTTATACTTCTTAGACTTGGTCGTTACTTCATCAGCAAGAGGCAGTGGTAAAACCCAACCCAAACAAAATCAAGCAAAAGAAAAAAGTCATCTAACAAAAAATAGTACCTCATAATGACCTTCATTTCATCTTCAAGTAGCAAAGACTTGATGGTGTGTTACACTATGAAAAGGATTTCAAAGTCTGCCTACATGAAAATAAGAAAGACCTGTGTCCTATTAACTGATCCTGAAAACATACAGTTTGGAATGCAAGGAGATCCAACCAGTCCATCCCAAAGGAGATCAGTCCTGGGTATTCTTTGGAAGGATTGATGCTAAAGCTGAAACTCCAATACTTTGGCCACCTCATGCAAAGAGTTGACTCATTGGAAAAGACTCTGATGCTGGGAGAGATTGGGGGCAGGAAGAGAAGAGGACAACAGAGGATGAGATGGCTGGATGACATCACTGACTCGATGGACATGAGTTTGGGTAAACTCCAGGAACTGGTGATGGACAGGGAGGCCTTGCGTGCTGCAGTTCATGGGGTCGCAAAGAGTCAGACATGACTGAGTGACTGAACTGAACTGAACTAAAAACATATACACTTTTTTGGATTTTTCCTTCATTAAAATAATATTAAAAGATTTATAAATATTATATCACATAATGCTAGAAAGATATGATGACAAAAAATTTCCAACACTAAAATAAAATACCTCTAGATTTCTCACATTTCTGGGTCTCCAAAAACTAAGAAATCCTTAATATACATTTATAACACTATACTCTGTAGAATTATACTTGCAAGACAAATGTTAGGAAGTAATTTATACCATGATTTGTTACATATATAATGCCCATGATTTTCAGTGTTTATTTTCACTAAAAGGAATTACCTATAGGCTGGCACAAAGGTAGACCTTAGGAACAAAGACCTTTTAAACTTTCAGGTTATTTTATTTCTTCATAAATTATTATGACTACAATGTATTAGATGATACCCAAGTGACCTAAAAGCTGTGCTTCCCTAAGCACTTAGAGAGTACTATACTTTGGCAGTGGGAATAACTGACATTTTATGTTTAATCAATTACAACAAAGAGTGCTTTTTATATTCACTGCTGATTTTGCTAAATATTCTTAGGATACTACTTAAATCTCAAAGGAATGAATGCCACCCACCGGAAATCATTAAACTACTTAATCTAAAAGGATTTAACACCACTGAGTAATTAGAAACATGGTCTATCTACACAAGTACACCTTGTCAAGGCAGTTTAGTGGAAGACTGGTTTAACTTCTTAGTATATTCCAAGTTGGTACTTGGTCACGAATATCAGAGTGATGTTTGAAATTCAGTCTAGAAACATGTAACCTCCAGTTATTTCTTGTAAAGTTGTTGTTGTTTAGTTGCTAAGTTGTGTCTGATTCTGTATGACCCCATGTACTGCAGCACACCAGGCTTCACTATCTCCCAGAATTGGCTCAAATTCATGTCCATGAAGTTGGTGATGCCATCCAACTATCTCATCCTCCATCACCCCCTTATCCTCCTGCCTTCAATCTTTCCTAACATCAGGGTCTTTTCCAGTGAGTCAGGCTTTTGTGTAACATGGCCAAAGTATTGGAGCTTCAGCTTCAGCATCAGTTGTTTCAATGAATATTCAGAGTTGATTTCCTTTAGGATGGACTGGTTTGATATCCTTGCTATCCAAGGGACTTTTAAGTGTCTTCTCCAGCACCACTCTTTGAAAGCATCAATTTTTCACTGCTCAGCCTTATTTACGGTCCAACTCTCACATCAATACATGACTACTGGTAAAACCATAGCTTTGACTAGAAGAACTTTTGCCAGCAAAGTGATATCTTTGCTTTTTAATATGCTGTCAAGGTTTGTCATAGCTTTTCTACCAAGAAGCAAGCATCTTTTAATTTCATGGCAGAAGTCACCATCCACGATGATTTTGGAGCCCAAGAAAAGAAAATCTGTCACTGCTTCCACTTTCCCTTTCTATTTGCCATGAAATGATGGGACCAGATGCCACAATGTTAGTTTTTTGAATGTTGAGTTTCAAGTCAGCTTTTTCACTCTTCTCTTTTACCCTCATCAAGAGGCTCTTTAGTTCCTCTTCTCTTTCTGCCATTAGAGCATATCATCTGCATATCTGAGATTGTTGATGTTTCTCCCGGAAAGCTTGATTTTATAAAGTAGGTCATAATTTTTTTTCAGATTTTTTAGCCAGCTATTACTTTGTCTTTGAAATAATTTTATTCAACATTGTTGGTTTTTCCCCCCTGAACTGGTTTTAACATGTTATTCCATAGCTGTTTGAAAGCAGTTAAACTAAAATTTTCCCCAGGAATGAGTGATAACAATTTTAATACTACGATGAGAGGAGAAGGGGATGACAGAGGATGAGATGGCTGGATGGCATTGCTGACTCGATAGAAATGAGTCTGAGTGAACTCCGGGAGTTGGTGATGGACAGGGAAGCCTGGCGTGCTGCGATTCATGGGGTCTCAAAGAGTCGGACACGACAGAACGATTGAACTGAACTGAGAAGATATAATGATTCCAGGGTATCAGTCAACAAGGCCAACCTCCCTCTAATTCTACTATAAGAATGAAGTTCATTTAAATGACTGTCTTCTGGGAAAAACTTGGTAGGATCATTCTAAAATACGTTTAGCATAAGAAAGAACATATACTTGTCAATTTCCTAGTTACCAAAGGGCCAGATTAAAAATATTTGTTTCAGTTGAGGGATTTTTCAAGGTTATGATATTGCCCACCAAACATCAAAGCATGTGATGCATAAGACTCTGGAAAAAATTCAGTAACTTTCATTACTACATTCAGTACTGAGTTCCTGGGAAATAAGTGAATGTCCTTGATACCGTACTATGGTTATTTTCTGCTGCTCGAGGCATTTTGCTGAACACTGTTTTTGCCTGTATGGGCATGCAGTCATAAACAGTGCCAGGGAATGGTGAAATATGTACATGAAATTATTTGGTCTTATTTACAGTAAGAATTCAGAAAACATAGGACTCATGATTCAGATGCAAGCTCATTGCTTTTTATGTGTTTACATAATTGAATGTGGTCATTTTAAAAATTAGAGTGGAATAAATTTGGAGCAAAAACATTTTTTGACTTGTGAGTAATGCTTGATTTTACTTGAAACTAAATTATTAGATTTGAAATACAGTGTATTATGGAATTCAGTTCATTTTTTCTTCAGAGAAATATATTTCCATTTTAATAAGAAAATCAATGCATTTGAGTCATGGAATTTTAACATCATTAAAGTAAAAAATGTATTACGGTTCATAATCCCAGTTTTCACATATGAATCTATAATAATTATAAAAAATATACAAATATTCAGTGAAAGGACAAGATCCTTGTGATGGAAACGTGCTATGTTATGATTCATTACTGGGAGACAACACGAAATGTAAAACATACCTCATCAATTGAGTCTTTAATACATATATTATTAGAAAAAGTTAAGAATCTTTTTGTCACATTCATTTCATAGCCATAAGTCTGATTTCAGCAGACACACAAAATGGTCTCAGATGAGGTCCCAAAGTTCATGCTGAGAACAACGCTTATGAAAACCTTTATTTGGCTGTTCAAATTGTTCCTGAGGCTGTTATTCACAAACTGAAGTGAATATTTTATATTAAAGAGGAATGCTAATGCTTTAAAGGACTATGTCATCTGACTATACATCCTTTGTCTGTCACATAGTAGGATCTCTATAAATGCTCACCAGATCAATAGCTGATTTTATGGATGTGTCCTTAAGTATTTACTATTCATATTCTTACATTATCTTATTAGCTATGTAAAATGCCTTGGCACATTATGCATTAGATAAAAAACTAGAATTGTGAAAATTCTTTTATGTAATAAATTTGGTCATTTTTATATCTATAACTTAGCTAATATAATTTGACAAGACATAAAGAATTGGACATGGAACAACAGACTGGTTCCAAATAGGAAAAGGAGTACATCAAGGCTGTATATTGTCACCCTGCTTATTTAACTTCTATGCAGAGTACATCATGAGGATCACTGGGCTGGAAGAAACACAAGCTGGAATCAAGATTGCCAGGAGAAATATCAATAACCTCAGATATGCAGATAACACCACCCTTATGGCAGAAAGTGAAGAGGAACTAAAAAAGCCTCTTGATGAAAGTCAAAGAGGAGAGTGAAAAAGATGGCTCAAAGCTCAACATTCAGAAAACAAAGATCATGGTATCTGGTCCCATCACTTCATGGCAAATAGATGGGGAAACAGTGGAAACAGTGGCTGACTTTATTTTTTTGGGCTCCAAAATCACTGCAGATGGTGACTGCAGCCATGAAATTAAAAGACGCTTACTCCTTGGAAGGAAAGTTATGACCAACCTAGATAGCATATTCAAAAGCAGAGACATTACTTTGCCAACAAAGGTCCATCTTGTCAAGGCTATGGTTTTTCCAGTGGTCATGTATGGATGTGAGAGTTGGACTGTGAAGAAGGCTGAGCACTGAGGAATTGATGCTTTTGAAATGTGGTGTTGGAGAAGACTCTTGAGAGTCCCTTGGACTGCAAGGAGAGTCAACCAGTCCATTCTGAAGGAGATCAGCCCTGGGTGTTCTTTGGAAGGAATGATGCTAAAGTGAAACTCTAGTACTTTGGCCACCTCATATGAAGAGTTCCTCATTGGAAAAGACTCTGATGCTGGGAGGGATTGGGGGCAGGAGGAGAAGGGGATGACAGAGGATGAGATGGCTGGATGGCATCACCGACTCAATGGACATGAGTCTGAGTGAACTCTGGGAGATGGTGATGGACAGGGAGGCCTGGCATGCTGCGATTCATGGGGTCGCAAAGAGCCGGACACAACTGAGCGACTGAACTGAACTGAAAGATATATCTCTGCCATGTACAGCTAGCCAGAGGTTTTGACAGCCATATTGTCATCCCCACATATACATTAGGAGAAACTATGTTAATGACTTGTTTTTCCACTGCTGCTGCTGCTGCTGCTAAGTTGCTTCAGTTGTCTGACTCTCTGAGACCCTAGAGATGGCAGCCACCAGGCTCCCACATCCCTGGGATTCTCCAGGCAAGAACACTGGAGTGGGTGTTTTCCAACTGATGGGCAGTAATTCCTATAAACCAAAGTAATTTCTAAATAGGCTAGGTGTTTATTAGGTAATGCAGTAATGGAAAATATAAGTAGGTTTAGGGTTTTTAAGACTCAAATCCTTGAGAACTCAATACAAATACAGAGTGAAACTTATTAAACTCCTAAAATTTAAACATGAAATAAACTGACATATTATCTTTCTTGATTTGTATTTATCATCATTTTAGTAAAGAAGTATAATACTTTTAGTGTTTTGACATTTTGCCACTATTACATTCCTCACAGGGTTTTGTTTCTCATATAATATGGTCATTGTAACTCAACACAATAAAATGTAGTCACTAAGGTGAGGACAAAAGATTACACAATTTTTATCATAACTGTAAGTAACAGTATCCTGAAATTTAGAAAGAGAGCTAAGAAAGTGTCAACCTCAGACTCTATGTCAGCAAGAGAGTATATTAACCTTGTCAGCCTCAATTCCATTATGTACTGAGAAGGATTAGGAAAGATATTTCTAATATTTATACTCTAAACATCTCTGGCATAACACATTTATTATGATTACCATTATCACTATTTTCATCATTTTTTTAAACTAAAAGCTCTAAGAATTTATCTCTGTCTCTCTCTCTCTATACACACACACACACACACACACACACACACACACACACATTTTCTCTGATCTAATTTGGTATTTAGTAGTATGTTCTACATGCTAAAATGTGCCACACTACAAGACCAAAAATGTTAGAACCTAGTAGGTAGGTAAATTTCCAAGTTTTTTTTCTAAAACCTTTGTACTTTTAAAAACAATTTTTACACCCTTGAAGTAACATAGAATGAAAGTTGTGTTACATGTTGGTTCTCAAACATTTCAGCAGCATACCTCTTTTCTAAAAAGTAAAAAGTAGAGGTGGAACATCATTTTAGAAGCATTATCTTTTATGTTATGCATGTGTGTGTGTTACAATAAAGGCCTGCCAGTTACTAACTGAAAGATTGGATAATTCAGTTCCGGAAACTCCGATACTTCATTTGTAAAATGACGTAAATAATGGTTTACTCGTGATGTAGCTGTGAAGATTAAACGAGACAATACTTGTGTAGGTTTTATTATTCAACATAACAGCAATAATTACAAATGAAATAGGTGATTCGCTCTGGTGAAACATACATTGTGGGTGTTAGTCACTCAGCTGAGTCTGAATCTCTGTGACCCTCTGGACTGTAGCCTGCCAGGCTCCTCTGTCCATGGGATTCTCCAGGCAAGAATACTGGAGTGGGTTGCCATTTCCTCCTCCAGGGGTTCTTTCTGACCCAGAGAATGAAGCTGGGTCCACCACATTGAGGGCAGATTCTCTACCATCTGAGCCACCAGGGAAACCTAAAACATCCACTGAAGTGACCAAAGTCCTGCTCTCTTAAGCTTTATTCTTGCTCCCTTCTGGGCATCATTAATGGTTCAGAAGACGCATTCAAAATACTTTCTCCTCCTCGTTCCTGCATTAAATAGAGGTTTTATCTACAATCAAGAAACAGTGATTCAGATAAATGGTAAGTATTTTCCTTATGATATGCAAGATTTTCCCCTACTGTCTCATTAAGACATAGAATCAGGATCATTTCCTTGATTACAAAAGCCCACATTAGAGCAGCTTTAGGTTACAGCTCAACACTCAAAATGACTCCTGTCTCATAGGTAACGACTGATAATGATGGGTGGTATTTTAACTCTAAATCCTAACAAGTACTAAGGGGTGGAGCTAACATTTGCTATGGGACTCCATGGAGCATCAGAAAGCCCAGGATTGTCTGCTCCCATTTTTCAATTTTAGGAAGTAACCCAAGTTTCATTACGGCAAAAAGAAATCTGGGTTCTGGATAGCTGACAAGTTCCTATTCTTCATTATCTGAAAGCATTCCTCCTTATTATCTGAAAGACTAACAACCAGAATCATATCCAGGGTTAAAGTGCTCACATGTTAATTAAGGGAATAAAACATGGGAATGTTTTATGTGACAACCTGGGCATTACACTAGGCAAATGAAAATTACTGTGTCTAGCGTTGTGGATGAAGCTGTAGGTCATCCACAAAGCTAGACATAGAGGCTGGGATGGATATAGCTTGATTCCATCAAGATGGTCCACAGGTGAGCGAGGAAACTCTCTTTCTGGAATGGCAGAGGTGACTGAGTCATATATACCTCTCATCTTCCAAATAGGCTACTCTGGACCTAATCCCATCTTTTCCAAAACTGACACATGCTACTGTCATTCCAATATCCCAGAAAATCTCAACCAATTATGGCTCCAGGCTCAAACCTTGAAATGTTCAATCTATATCCATTTTAGATGCAGCTATTTGAATATGCCTCATTTTGCTCCAGAGATGTATGAAAGATGAGCTGTCTTTCTCCTAGACCCCAACAGATAATTGAGAAGCAGGAATAAACAAATTACAAAAATACTCCCATCTGGGGAGAGAGGTGGACAAAAGAATATTGCATCACTGGTCTTCGCCATTCAGAAATCCAGTGAGACAAATATCAGCCCTACCCACTCTAAGAACAAGAAATATTTTTTGGTAAGGATCTAGTTCTGATCCCTGGAAATCACTTCTCCAGTTCAATATTTTGAATGATTTCAGCTCTAAATTTTTTATTTTTCTATTGTTGTCTCCAGAATCTCCCCCTTCCCAACTGGCAGATAATTGCTTTACAATTTTGTGTTGGTTTCTTCCATAAAACAACGTGAATCAGCCTTAAGTATACATATGTCTGCTCCCTCTTGAACCTCCCTTACACCCTCCAAACCCATCCTACTCCTCTAGATTGTCACAGAACTTCGGGTTGAAATTTCCACCTTTTGATAACCTCTCGCTTTTACTAGGTCTGAGGATTTTTCCTAGTCTAGTTCTTGATAAGGGAAACTTAGGGGCCCAAAGGTCGCTTCTCCTTTAACTGCCTCAGTCAGTCCCCTTTCTTCTATGCAGGCAGTGCTTTTGCTAGTATAACTCTGTTAAAAACTTGTGATTTCCAATAATTATTTTTGTACGGATTTTGTTCACCAAAAGCAACACTCTCAATCCCATCTACTTTGATGAGGCATTGTCAGGCTGCTGGAATGGTCTTAGAAACTCTTAGAAACACTTTTTTCTAGTTGAGAAGGTCAATAAACACTATCTGAATTCTTTCAGATGTCTTTAAAAAGGGGTCTCACAGTCATATCCCTGATTTAGTGACTGCCCCAGATCTTGTTTATCTGAAGAGTATTTTATCATTTGAAGAAGATATATATATATAACAGTTTTTATTTTCCAACCCAGCTTCAGGCAAGTTGGGCAATATTCTTTTGTCCACTGCACACTCCAAATGAGAGTCCTTATGTAGTTTGCCTGTTCTTGTTTGGTTAGCTGTTGACGGAAGTAAGGGGGGACAACTGTGCAAGAGTTTCACATGCTCCAGTAAGCTAATTCTGGCCTTGTTCACATGGTGATATCACGGTTCCAAGAGAGAAGAGAAAGGAGCAAGGTGTCAGAACTGGTACCTGGTCACTTCTTCTACATTCTAATGGAAGGAATATCATATTATTACATAATCCTCTTTTTACTTTTAGGATATAAATATTTAATCATAATTGCAAGAGCTGACTCATTGGAAAAGACCCTGATGCTGGGAAAGGTTGGGGGCAGGAGGAGAAGGGGACAACAGAGGATGAGATGGCTGGATGGCATCACCACCTCAATGCACATGGGTTTGGGTGGACTCTGGGAGTTGGCAATGGACAGGGAGGCCTGGCTTGCTGCGGTTCATGGAGTCGCAAAGAGTCGGACATGACTGAGCGATTGAACTGAACCGAACTGAGGCATTAGAAATGGCAAAAGCAAAATATCACTTGCAGAAAAATAGTTAAAATTAGACCCTTCCAAGATACTAATAACTGTGACTTTTAGATTACTGGAGTCAAAAGAAATTTTCAGAGCAAAATAATTTTTAAAAAATCTCCAAAGAAATATTATTATCAGAATGGATTCAGATTTTGATATCTGAAGCACATCTTGATACTGAATGAGCTTCAGAAAACATTTTCAAGAGATAACAGCAATGTGTAGAACAGTATTATGTCAAAAAAATACAGTCACATCTGCATATATGCATGAAGACAAATATGCATACATATATATGCATACACATGTTATACACACATGCATATACATTTCTGTTTATTTTCTATATCTCCAAAATAATTTTTAAAATCTTGGTAAAACTGATCACCTCTGAGGAAAAATATGGGTGCATGTGGACTAAAGATGGAAGGAGCATATTTTTAACTATAAACTTTTTATACTCTTTGCTCTAGTACCATGTCTAATTGCTAACTCAAAAATTAATATAAAAATAAATAACTTCCAGCAAAATAAGAAAATTATACAAAATTGTAACTCTGCTGGAGAACTGAGTCCTCACTCTGTTCTGCAGTTTGTCTGCTGGTTTAGCTGCAGTTAAAAAGACATGACCACTTTATGGGCCTCAGTTTTCTCCTCTGAGGTCCAATGATATTTTACCTAATAATTATGTCTCCTACACTAGCAAGTAGGTTCTTTACCACTCCAGACACTAAACAGAGGTGTATAGAGTGAATGATTGAATGGAAATTGTCTCAATTATTACTAGAAAAAAATTCGCAGGGGTCTGACATTTTAGGCAGAGTTTGAAGCTCGTTAAGCTGTTAATATACAACTGTGCTCTCATTAGAAGTGCAGTATATCAAAGAGCTCACCCTGTTTGAACAGTCAGGAAAGTAAGGTTCTCACTTAGACAGAAGCTGTTATTTGTACGTCTCATCTCTCCCTCAGTGGCTGTGGCGATACATATTTAGTCCTGAACTTATTTGTGATTAGATTCCAGACATCATTATTCCAATTAGCAGCCTTATCTCCAGAGAATAAGGGACAGGCTGACTCACACTGTTACAATTTACAACCTGAAAAATTTCAGATTCTGAAGAGAAAACCTAAACCAATTTGTCAAAAGAAAATCTGATTTGTTTGTTAGAGCTGGAAATCATTATCTTATATATTTATAATAGACATCTGTTTCTGACTCAAACTGAAAACATATAACCCACCAGAATTTGATTGTGTGAAGGTTTAAGAAACATTTACCACTTTTAACTGATTAATCAATAAAAATATATATATTTCAAGAAATAGATCAAAAACTAATTAAATGCTCATATGCTCTGTAACAGCTTTTCTGTGGGTGACATTTGTGATAATTAGTTTTCCATTTCATATAATTTTGCAAAAAATTATGAAAGCTACATTCAGAAGTTATAGTTTTACAGGGGAATAACCTTGAAATTGAAAAATGTCATTAATTCTAAGGTTGAAAAAGTTTTGTATAGTTGGTCTTAAACCATCTCAAGTTTTCTATATATTTCAGTAGAGGAGAAATCCATACTATAAACTTTCCCAGCTGACATTAAAACAGAAGAAGAAGAACTAAAAATGTACATGCACATTCATTCATTTATTCAAAAGCTCCTTAGTTAAGTACAGGCACTATATTCGGTATGTGGGATTTTAAAATAAGGATTACACATTAATTTTTATTCAGTCTTGATATATCTATATATATATATGAACTGAAATAAATATAAGCCAAATTTTTAGCTTTAAAAAATGTTCTTTTTTAAATCATGCAACTCTAAACTGCATATCCAAGATAAGTCAACAAATTTGCTTAGGGAAAAAACTATAGAACACCACTTCTGTATATATTGCTAATTAGACTGGTAAAATTCAAATCCATTCCTTAGTCTCCCTATTTTCCAGCAAGTCATTCAGTAAAACCTTCATTTCAGAACTGTTTTAGACACTGGACATACAGCAGTAAGCAAAATGAACACAAGTTGCCATCTTCATCTAATTTCCTATCAAACTTCCAAACAGAGTCAGTAAAGTAATAAAATTGAAAACATAGGGCTTCCTTGGCTGGGTGAACTTGCACACTGCCCAGAACTAACAGGAGGATAAATAAAAGGTCAGTGTGCTTTGTCTGGGCTATCAGTAAGCTGCAGGTTACACTTAAGCAATGGCTATGATCATCAGAGGCCCCCCAGGTGGCTCCTTGGTAAAGAATCTGCCTACGGAGCAGGAGATGTGGGTTTGATCACTGGGTTGAGAAGGTCCCCTGGAGAAGGAAATGACAAACCACTCCAGTGTTCTTGCCTGAAGAATCCCATGGACAGAGGATCTGGGCAGGTTACAGTCCATGAGGTCACACAAGAGTCAGACAGAACAACATGATCACCAAAACTTCATACCATTGTCACCTCACTCATTCTCAACTCTCCAAATCACTTTATCTGAAGTAGTACTGTTCATCTCCATCACTCATCCCTGCTTTGCCCCACCTGTTGTCATTCATTGTTCAGTTGCTCAGGCATGTCCGACTCTGAGACCCCATGGACTGCAGCACACCAGGCTCCCCTGTCCTTCACCATCTCCCAGAGCTTGCTCAAACTCATGTCCATTAAGTTGCTGATGCCATCCAATCATCCCATCCTCTGTCATCCCTTTCTCCTCCTGCCTTCAGTCTTTCCCAGCATCAGTCTTTTCTAATTATTCTGTTCTTTCCATCAGGTGGCCCAAAGTATTGGAGCTTCAGCTTCATCATCAGTCCTTCCAATGAACATTCAAGATTGATCTCCTTTAGGATTGCCTGGTTTGATCTCTGTGCAGTCCAAGGAACTCAGGACTCTTCAATACCACAGTTTAAAAGCATCAATTCTTCAGTGCTCAACCTTCTTTATGGACCAACTCTCACAACTGTACATGAGGACTGGAAAAACCACAGCTTTGACTATAGGGGCCTTTGCTCCACCTAGGTCCTCTTTTAATCACAAGCCCCTGTTTACATCCTTTACTGGATATAAACTTTCACAATCCATCCTTATCTTTTTGTTGTTTTTGTTCAGTTCTGTCAGACTCTATCCTTATCTTGAATCCTTAGTTAATCTCCATTTCTCCCAAAGAGAAGGCAAACTCTATGAGGTCAAGGTCCTTATCTCTCTCGTTCATTGTTGCCAAGCACATTCCCTGACATATAAAAGAATCTCAGTAAATGAAGAATGAAACAAACTATGAAACATTTAAGAGATATACATATTAGATTGTGTAGAGGCCTGGAGGTAGTGAGTGAACTCAGCTGACATAACAGAGAATAGATAAATCTGGTTAATGTTAATGCAATGGAAAGGGAGATTATAATCTTTTGCCAAGAAAACATGTTGAACCCAGAATAGTTTCTGCATAAGACCCAACCTGATTAGGCATCCTACACTTAATTTCTGTGAGATTCTGCCTTTCTTGCTCCATATAGATCTCTACATTAAATTTCTTATCTTTAGCAATCTGGATAAGTCTCTCTCTGAGTACAATCTTCTCACCAATCTACTGGCAATATACCTTACTTGATTCATGCATTGCTCCTTGACAGACCAATGTCACATCTGTGACACAGGTTAACTTTCAAAAATCCTCCCTTCAGAGAATTGGCATCATTTTCTTAACAGTATTAAACCAGTAAGAAATGAAATTATTCTAGTTATGTGAAAAAGTCTATCCTAGCTTAGTAATTCAAAATCAGTTCAGGCTATGTTGATTATCTTGTGTGTGATCTGGAGACATCAGAATATTTCCTGATAGTAATGTATATCAACATCATAAAACCACAATATCCAAGATGGGTTGCAGTCATCAGCAAGAGAAAGCAATTTAATGACATAAAAAAGATTTTTGGCTGAATTGAGTTATTCTCGTCTGACAGTCAGTTCCAGTTATGAGGTTTAAACTCTAAGGAATTTGAAGACTTATTATTTTAGAGATTACCTGCACTCTGAGTGGCCACAGAGTAGCTGAAGATTACTCCATTTTAGAGATAATATGTTCTAATTTTTATATTCCGCCACTAGAAATGGAGTATTTTATCAAGTGCTCTACATTCTAGTGGAACTTGTTAGCATCTACTGTACTGAGGGCTAAACATTCCACTCACAAAACAGTGAAGCTATTTTTGGATTTACATACACTTCAGAAAAACTTGCCCTAAGTTCATTTCTTAAGAATGATTGGAGGATTTGTGAAACTTGTAACTTGCATATAATTTCACAGATTAATTTTTATAAGCAAGTAGTATAGATAAATAAAATTGGGTTAGTATTTTCATTTCTAAAACTTACAAACCTTTCATAAATAACTAAAAAACTCAATTGAACAGTCTTTATTTCTGGAGATGCAGCATCATGCAAAAATAAATGGTAAGTTGTTGGACATGTTGATTCTAATTGGAGCAGAAGTGGAGGCTGTAACTGGGTGAAATGAGACTTCTTTTTCAAATGTGGGTTTGCCAGGAGGATCTTCTCCTTCTGGCAGGACAAGAAGCAATGTCTTGATCATCTCCCACACTGGTACTTGCACTGGTCCTTCCTAAAGTCACTATTGATGCTTCTTATCTAACTCAGACTAATTTTTCTCTTGGGTTCTGGAGTCAATCCACTCTTGTCTTCTTAGAAACATTGATTTTGCAATAATATTCTCCTCTATGAAATTTTCCTCTCAAAAACCTCATCCTTAAAGAACTTATATTTGATCTTAACAGAATTAAACCAGTAACATTTTGAATTATTTTAGAAATGTAAAATGACTTAACTATAAGTATCTTTGTATAAACAACCAGCAGTATCTTCCATCCTGTTGCTGCTGCTGCTAAATATGAACAAAACCCCTACTGGTCTAGGATATACAATAGTATATACTAGAAAATGGTTAATAGCCAATTTTCCAGGGGCTTGGGGAAGAGGATGTTAGCTTATAACATTTTACAAAATTCATGATATAAATGCTGTCACTCTGGTTGATTTCAAGGTATCACTAAACATGGAATTGGAATGAAATGCACAAGAGCACACTGTTAGTTTTTCTACTATATAAACATTGTAGATATAAATAATCTGAAGGGTATATATTATAGAAGAATCGTGTTCCCCCAAAATCATATATTGAAGTCTTAATCCCTAAAAAGATGGTAAGATAAGTGCATGCACCTGATCTTTTAAGACGGGTCACCATTACCTTCATTACCTCCACCAGAGTTTGGCCCAGGACTGAGCAACTGAACTGAACTGAAATAGCAGGGAGGAACACAGCTCCACCCATCAACAGAAAATTGGATTAAAGATATACTGAGCATGGCCCCGCCCATCAGAACAGACCCAGTTTCCCCGTAAGTCAGTCTCTCCCATCAGCAAGCTTCCATAAGCCTCTTATCCTTCTCCATCAGAGGGCAGAAAGACTGAAAACCACAATCACAGAAAACTAATCAATCTAATCGCATGGACCACAGCCTTGTCTAACTCTGTGAAACTATGAGCCATGCCCTGTCGGGGCATCCAAGATAGATGGGTCATCGTGGAGAATTCTGACAAAATGTGGTCCACTGGAGAAGAGAATGACAAACCACTTCAGTATTCCTGCCTTAAGATCCTATGAACAGTATGAAAAGGCAAAAAGATAGGACACTGAAAGATGAACTCCCCAGGCCAATAGGTGCCCAGTATGCACCAATATGCCCAATTTCTCCAGATCAGTGGAGAAATAACTCCAGAAAAAATGAAGAGATGGAGCCAAAGCAAAAACAATACCCAGTTGTGGCTGTGACTGGTGATGGAAGCAAGGTCTGATGCAGTAAAGAGCAATACTGCATAGGAACACAGAATGCTAGGTCCGTGAATCAAAGCAAATTGGAAGTGGTGAAACAGGAGATGGCAAGAGTGAACGTTGACATTTTAGGAATCAGCAAACTAAAATAGACTGGAAAGGGTGAATTTAACTCAGATGACCATTATATCTACGACTATGGTCAGGAATCCCTTGGAAGAAATGGAGTAGCCTTCATAGTCAACAACAGAGTCTGAAATGCAGTACTTGGATGTAATCTCAAAAATGACAGAATGATCTCTGTTCATCTCCAAGGCAAACCATTCAATATCACGGTAATCCAAGTCTATGCCTCAACCAGTAACGGTGAAGAAGCTGAAGTTGAATGGTTCTATGAAGACCTACAAGACCTTCTGGAACTAACACCCAAAAAGATGTCCTTTTCATTATAGGGGACTGAAATGCAAAAGTGAGAAGTCAAGAAACACCTGGAGTAACAGGCAAATTTGGCCTTGGAATATGGAATGAAGCAGGACAAATGCTAATAGAGTTTTGCCAAGAGAACACACTGGTCATAGCAAACACCCTCTTCCCAAAACACAAGAGAAGACTCTACACATGGACATAACCAGATGGTTAACACCAAAACCAGATTGCTTATATTCTTTGCAGCCAAAGATGGAGAAGCCCTATATAGTCAGCAAAAACAAGACCGGGAGCTGACTGTGGCCTGTTTCATGTACTCCTTTATTGCCAAATTCAGACTTAAATTGAAGAAAGTAGGGAAAACCTATGGACCATTCAGGTGTGACTTAAATCAAATCTTAATGATTATACAGTAGAAGTGAGAAATAGATTTAAGGGACTAGATCTGATAGACAAAGTGCCTGATAAAATATTGGTGGAGGTTCGTGACATTGTACAGAAGACAGGGATCAAGACCATCCCCAAGAAAAATAAATGCAAAAAGGCAAAATGGCTGTCTGAGGAGGCCTTATGTAAGGCCTATTTGAAAAGCTATTGGAATAGCTGTAAAAGAAGAGAAGCCAAAAGCAAAGGAGAAAAGGAAATATATACCCATTTGAATGCAGAGTTCCGAAGAAGAGCAAGGAAAGATAAGAAAGTCTTCCTCAGTGATCAGTGCAAAGACACAAAGAGGAAAGAGGAAAACAATAGAATGGAAAAGACTAGAGATGTCTTCAAGAAAATTAGAGATACCAAGGGAACATTTCATGCAAAGATGGGCTCAATAAAGGACAGAAATGGTATGGACATAACAGAAGCAGAAGATATTAAGAAGAGGTGGCAAGAATACACAGAACAGTACAAAAAGATCTTCACGACCCAGATAATCATGATGGTGTGATCACTCAGCTAGAGCCAGACATCCTGAAATGCGAAGTCAAGTGGGCCTTAGGAAGCATCACTATGAACAAAGCTAGTAGAGGTCATAGAATTCCAGCTGAGCTATTTCAAATCCTAAAAGATGATGATGTAATAGTGCTGCACTCAAAATGCTAGCAAATCTGGAAAACAGCAGTGACCATGGGACTGGAAAAGTTCCGTTTTCATTCCAATCCCAAAGAAAGGCAATGCTAAAGGATGCTCAAACTACTGCACAATTGCACTCATCTCACATGCTAGTAAAGTAATGCTCAAAATTCTCCAAGCTGGGCTTCAACAATACGTGAACCATGAACTTCCAGATGTTCAAGCTGGTTTTAGAAAATGCAGAGGAATCAGAGATCAAATCGCCAACATCCATTGGATCATCAAAAAGCAAGAGAGTTCCAGAAAAAAATCTATTTATGCTTTACTGAATATGCCAAAGCCTTTGACTGTGCGGATCACGATAAACTGTGGAAAATTCTGAAAGAGATGGGAATACCAGACCACCTAACTTGCCTCTTGAGAAATCTGTATGCAGGTCAGGAAGCAACAGTTAGAACTGGACATGGAACAAGAGACTGGTTCCAAATAGGAAAAGGAGTACATCAAGGCTGTATATTGTCACTCTGCTTATTTAACTTATATGCAGAGTACATCATGAAGAACGCTGGCTTGGATGAAGCACAAGCTGGAATCAAGATTGCCGGAAGAAACATCAATAACCTCAGATATGCAGATGACACCACCCTTATGGCAGAAAGCGAAGAAGAACTAAAGAGCCTCTTGTTGAAAGTGAAAGAGGAGAATGAAAAAGGTGGCTTAAAGCTCAACACTCAGAAAACAAAGATCATGGCATCTTGTCCCATCACTTCACGGTAAATAGATGGAGAAACATTGGAAAAGGTGGCAGAATTTTTTTTTTTTTTTGTCTCCAAATCACTGCATATGGTGACCACAGCCATGAAATTAAAAGACACTTACTCCTTGGAAGGAAAGTTATGACCAACCTAGACAGCATATTAAAAAGCAGAGACATTACTTTGCCAACAAAGGTCTGTCTAGTCAAGTCTATGGTTTTTCCAGTGGTCACGTATGGATGTGAAAGTTGGACTATAAAGAAAGCTGAGTGGTGAAGAATTGATGCTTTTGAACTGTGGTGTTGGAGAAGACTCTTGAGAGTCCCTTGGACTGCAAGGAGATCCAACCAGTCTATCCCAGGAGATCAGTCCTGGGTGTTCATTGGTAGGACTGATGTTGAAGCTGAAACTCCAATACGTTGGCCATCTGATGTGAAGAGCTGACTCATTTGAAAAGACTCTGATGGTGGGAAAGATTGAGGACAGGAGGAGAAGGGGATGACAGAGGATGAGATGATTGCATGGCATCACCGACTCGATGGACATGAGTTTGAGTAAATTCCAGGGGTTGGTAATGGACAGGGAGGCCTGGCGTGCTGTGGTCCATGGGGTTGCAAAGAGTCGGACATGACTGAGTGACTGAACTGAACTGAACAGAACCTAGACAGCATATTAAAAAGCAGAGACATTACTTTGTCAACAAAGGTCCGTCTAGTCAAGTCTATGGTTTTTCCAGTGGTCACGTATGGATGTGAAAGTTGGACTATAAAGAAAGCTGAGTGGTGAAGAATTGATGCTTTTGAACTGTGGTGTTGGAGAAGACTCTTGAGAGTCCCTTGGACTGCAAGGAGATCCAACCAGTCCATCCCAGGAGATCAGTCCTGGGTGTTCATTGGTAGGACTGATGTTGAAGCTGAAACTCCAATACGTTGGCCATCTGATGTGAAGAGCTGACTCATTTGAAAAGACTCTGATGGTGGGAAAGATTGAGGACAGGAGGAGAAGGGGACAACAGAGGATGAGATTGTTGAATGGCATCACCAACTCAGTTGGCATGAGTTTGAGTGAACTCCGGAAGTTGGTGATGGACAGGGAGGCCTGGCATGCTGCAGTTTATGGGGTAGCAAAAGGTCAGACATGACTGAGCTGAAGATGGTATTAGGAGGCGGGGCCTTTGGAAGGTAATTAGCTTTAGATGAGACAGTGCAGGTTGGGCTGCCATGATAGGATTAGTGTGCTTTGTAAGGAAGAAAAGAGAACAGAACTTCTTCTGTTTACCCTGTAAAGATACAATAAGAAGACAAGCTTGGATAGGGCTCTCAGTGAAGATTTCAGAACTTCAATGATCCTTGAGGCCCTCTTCAAACCCCACCCTTTCATTCTCTATAAAAAACCTCGCACATCTGCATGGAGTCACTAAGTCAACCAAGAATAAAGGTGTACTAGGCATCTTTTTCACAGTGCCTAGTACAGTGCCCTGGAGAGTAAATGACTCTGAAAACAATGTGTCCATTGTCTCCAAAGAATTTACAGGGAAATAACTCATAAGCATGTGAATTAACCTAAACAAATCATTAGCTTTCTGAGAATCAGCATCCTCATTCATCCTAGTGAGGTCTACTTCAGGGATGAACTAGGGATACTGTTAGGAAATGGAGCAGACAGGGTTGCAGAAGCTGATTAGTATAACCATTAAACATATTTTTTGAAGCCTGTATGATTATATTTGATAAAATATGGTTGATCATTTTGCTCAGCAGATAGGAAAAGATTATTAATTGTAGCTTTCACATCTGTAGATGAATGTTTCTTCAAGATTTTTATGGAAACACCAAGAAATGAAAAATTAATAAGAATATAATATGATATCCTTGGCAATCAAACTATGCTCTTGCTAAATAAAAAGAAAACTAAAAAAAAAAAAAAAAAAAAAAAAGCAGTATAGAAGAACCACTGCAAAATTCTGGGAAATATCAATGACTATTTTCAAGAACTCATTAACTAATTATCTAAAAGCTATTGACTCAGTTTGGAACTCTTCAGGCATTCAGAAAATTAAAAAAGTTTTCATTACTCTATGAAAAGCTATTAAAGAAAATAAAGACTAAAAGTGAAAGTTTTAGATGTTTGGTAGAATAGCAGTAAATAATATAATAGATCATAATGGCTACTAGTTAAAAGCAAGTACTAGTTAAAAGTAAGTAGCAAATAGGGACCCAGATCACACTGGAGATGAATCAGTGATGGAGCGGTCATTTCTGAAGGGAATACAAGACATAGCACAGGTTCCCCATGAGCGTGTGGTATTCAGTGCTGGCTGTGGAAGCACTCAGGGACTGGAAGTAGACAGTTTTGAAACAGGTAAGCTCCTAAGTGCAGCAATTTGATGAAAAGATTTTGACATCAAAGCAGCCCACTTCATACCATATTTTGACATCCTCTGCCTCAGAAAAGAATCAACATTTAGAAGTTTCTGTCTTAGAGAACTCTCAGGCACTGAGAAGCATCTAGAAGGAGATCAATCCAAAACTGAGTTATAAGCAAGTTTTGTAACATATGGAGAGAAAGCCAGAGTAAAGTAAATACTGATAACCTTTATTTTCTAGGCAGACTTAATTGAAATATTATGACTAGTGTAGATTTTGCTATTATAGTTTACATAAACTTGTCTCAAATCATGGTTCAATTCATCATAATTTGCTATAACAATTCTTTAAAAGTTATACCATTTTTGAATGATAACTAATTTTTTTTGTAGCACAACTGACCCACAACACAGGGGTTATGGGTGCTGACTCTCCGGCACTGAAAAATCCAGATATCACTTCTAGTCGGCCCTTCTTGTGAACGTGGTGCCTCAGGATCAGAGGTTCAACCAACTACAGATCATGTAGTACTGAGGTACTTACTAGTGGAAAAAATGCACACACAATGGACCCAAAGAGTGCAAACCCATGCTGTTAAAGGGTCTATTATATAAGATTTCTTTCACTTCAGAACACATCAAATAAATATGCTTTAAAATTAATTATTCAATATTATGCTTTTAGGCAAAAACAGTTTGTACCAATTGATACTACTTTTCTAATCAGAAAAGTTCACAAGGAACAAAACTTGTGTCCCATGTTTGGATGAACCCAAATGGTTTGTTATGTATAGTTAAACTAAGCAATATTTATTAAGAGGTAGTAACTTCTGTTACATCCCTATGCTTTTATTTCGATTTTATCTTGCCATAAAGTTTTTCTTTTTCTATGCTAAAACCCTGTTTGAAATGTACTTTGAAAGTACGGTAACCAGGAGCCCCAGTTGATTTTTAAAAACACTAAGAAAAGAGGACAGTAAAGAATAATTTCTGAAAATATTCTTTACTTCTCCCTTACCATATAGAAACATATCTTTCTCTTGGACTGAGTATATGTGACAAGCATTTTCAAAGTTCTGCATTTGATGCTTGGACCTCTTGGGACCTTGTTGACCTTGGAGGGACTATTTCTACCAAGGTTAGCCAATTGCTAGAGATAATAAAACACCTTTCATACATAAACCAAAATATTTAAAGAGGACAAGTCACTTTATGCTATGGTATTTTTGGAAACACTGTGTGCATGCTTAAATTGTTAAATATGCACAGATACACATCTTCCTTGCTTGATGTTTTCAAAATATTTTGGTGTTTTAAATTGGGTTGGAAAGCATAATATGATCTCATTAAAATTAATGTTTTTTTTCTAAAATCAACTCAAATAGATTGAAGATTTTAACATAAGACCTAAAACCATAAAACTCCTGAACAATAACATAGAGGGTAAGTTCTTAACATTTGTCTTGGTGAACAATTTTTTGTACTTAAAGCCAAAAGCAAAGGCAACAAAAGAAAAAGAAAAAAATCAACAAATGGGACTACATCAAACCAAAAGGCTTCTGCACAGCAAAGGAAACCACTGACAAAATGAAAAGGTAACCTAAGGAATGGGAGAAAACATGAAAATAATACCCAATAAGGGGTTAATATTCAAAACACATTAAAAATTTCAACAACTTAGTAGATTAAAACCAAACAATATGATTTAAAAATGTGCAGAGACTGAAAAGACATTTTTCCAAAGAAGACACACAAATGACCAACAGGTATGTTAAAGGCATACATTATAACTAATCATCATGGAAATAAAAACCAAAACTACAAAGAGAAGGCACTTCACACCTGTTAGAGTGGCTATTATCAAGAATTCAGGAAAAAAGTGTTGGTGAGAATGAGAAGAAAAGGGAGCTCTTGTGCATTGCTGGTGAGACTATAAGTTGGTGCAGTCACTGTGAAAATAACATAAAGGTTCCCCAGAAATTAACAATCAAACTACCATACGATTCATACAATCCATTTCTGGGCATTTGACTGAAAGAAACAAAACCACTAACCTGAAAAGATATCTCACCCCATGTTCATAGCAGCATTATTTGCAATAGCCAAAATGAAAACAATCAAACTGTCCACTGATGGATAAATGAATAAAGAAAAAACTGCCACAGACACACAAATATTATTCAGCCATAAAAAAGAATGAAATCCTGCCGTATAAGACAGCATGGATGGATTCTGTGGGTATTATGTCAAGTGAAATAAGTCAGAGAAAGACAAATATTGTATGATCTCACTTATATGTGGAATCTAAAAAATCCTCATAGATATGAGGAACAGATTGGTGGATGTACAGCAAGGTGACAACAGTAAACAACACTCTATTTTGAAAGTTGCTAACAGAGTGGATCTTAAAAGTTCTCATCTTAGGGGGCAAAAAACTATGAGTTAATGGTTGTTAATGAGACTTATTATGGTAGTCATTTTGCTATACATATACATATAGAGTATATCAGTATATTTTATGCATAAAATGAATACAATGTTATATGCTGATGGTATCTCAAACTGAATGTGGGGTGGGGGAAGTTAAGGTACCTATTTCTGAACGCTGACCTGAGTTCTACGTTTTATGTTAAACCTTCATGAATATATTTTTGAAATACAAAATACATAAAGATAAAATTACATAAAATAAAGTTATTACTTCAAGAGATAACAAATCGCTATTAGTAGATTTGTAGGTGGGTAATGTAGGCATAATTTTGTAACTGTTGAGAAGTGGATTATCCTTTAAATTCATGAAAATTGTTTTTCTTCCTTCTCTCTTTGCTTCTTTCCTTTCCTTCTTACTTGCTTTTGAGCCTTCCTCTCTCCCTCCATCTCTGGTCTCATCTCCTTTCCTTCCTCTCTCAGTCCTTCCATTCATTCTCTTTTGTTATTTCATTTTCTCCTTTCTTTCTCTTATCTTCCCTTCCCTCCCTCACTCCCCATCTCTTTCTATCCCTTCTTCAGTCAGATAATGTCCCCATTAAGCAAGCATTTCTTTGGTGCTGCATGCTGGTCATGAGGATCTTGGAGGCAAATAAGACAGACACAGTCTCTATCCTAGTGAAGCTCACAGGCTTGTGGCAGGGAATGGAGGAAAGCATCAAAAAATAATCAAAATATAGTTGTTCAATTACTAAAACAGAGGAAGGTATTTAGGAACTTGTAATATAGGATCTGATCTAGACCAGGGTTCAGAAAATTCTTTTCCTGAGGCCAAATCTTTTAACACACAGAGATATGATCATAAACAGCTAAATTAATTGTATTGATTCTGTCTGAGATTACATTTTTATATCAGGTCATTTAATATGACTTTAAAGTAGTCACTTCTGTAGAACATTGGACACATTTATTTTAAGGTATATTCAAATATTTGATTTATATTAAAATTAAGGCTTTAAAAAACAAAACTAATTTTACTTTTCAGAAAGTATGATTATTTTATATCTATTTTTTCTTCTGAAAACACCTGTAAAATATCAATGAAGAAATAATACTTGACTTAAAAACATCCAGCTTACACAAAAGGAATCTTTTTAGAAATATATCCTGTTGCATAATTCAAAAATACTTTAAAAGTTGGTTTTGGAACATCAAAATTGTCATACATAAAATAACCTCATTATGTTGTTGAGTGAGTCACAGATGTTATTACAACTGGAAAAACTGAAGAACAAGTGATTTTTCTCAGTACAGCAAGTCATATTTTCATCATATAGTTAGCCTGTTATCTCAATGTAATCAATCCCACAGGGCATTTAAATTGGTGGGTCCAGCTGAAATGGAATTGTTTGAAATGAATGTATTTGAAGAAATTATATTTCATAGTTTGAGGAATTTTGAAATGAAAGAAAACTCAAGTTTAGTCTCATAGAAGAAAATCAGGATGTGACTTGAACCTACTGGATAGAGAACTACAATATATTATTGGCTGCGTATCCCTGCATTTTAAAAAAAAAAAATCTGTTTTTTTATTTGGGTCTTAATTATGTATTAAAAACTTGATTATTTATTTTTACTGTTTGAACTGGGGAAGAGTAAGCAGTGTTGAAGGTGAAAGGAGTGGCTATTTAATGACAATACACGGAATATGAAAATTCATCTGCAATTGTTTTCTCCCTATATAGATGCAAAGAGGACACAAATGAATGTTTATTTTAGTATCAGAGATAACAGTTGTAGACAATTCTATTGGTTTTCTACTACTATGTAACAGATGACCACAGACTTACTGGTTACAATAAACACCAATTTATGATTTCAGTTTCCTAAGGTTTGCAGTCTGAGCACAGACTTTCTTGGTCTACTACTCAGGGTCTCACCAGGCTGAAATCAAGTTGTCAGCCAGGCCTGTGATCTCATCTAAAGTTTCAGGTTCTCTTTCAGGCTCACGGGCTGTTGGCAGAATGCAGTTCCTTGAAGCTACAGGACTGAGGCCCTTAGCTCCTACCCAAGTTGTGACTGTTCCCTGTCTCCACAACTTGGCAGTTTACTTCTTCAAGATCAAGGGGAAAAGGACACTTATTTTAAATCTTTTCTGTTGTTGACCTCTAGAGATATTTTTTGTAGGGTATTCTTAGGGTCATGCCCAACTCTGTGCAACCCCACAGACGGCAGCCCACCAGGCTCCCCCGTCCCTGGGACTCTCAAGGCAAGAACACTGGAGTGGGTTGCCATTTCCTCTCCAGTGCATGAAAGTGAGAAGTGAAAGTGAAGTTGCTCAGTTGTGTCCGACTCTTAGCGACCCCATGACTGTAGCCTGCCAGGCTCCTCCATCCATGGGATTTTCCAGGCAAGAATACTGGAGTGGGATGCCATTGCCTTATTCTTAGCTGGGAAACCCCATGGACAGAGGAGCCTGGTGGGCTAGAGTCCATGGGGTCATAAGAGTTGGACTGAGTAACTATACGACAACAGCTGATTAGGAGAGGACCACCAGGATAACCTCTTTTTTGATTAACGTAAGGTCAATTGTTTAAGGACATTAATTATTTCTGCAAAATTCTTTCCCCATAGCAATATTTCATCAAAGTCACACTGGGCCCACCCACACTTAAGTGAAGTGGCATATGCAGGGCATGTACACTGGGGGTCAATATCCAGGAGACCAGTAGAGAGCTCTGCCTACCACAAGAGCCTTCCCCAAGATGACTGCAACCTGTATTATTTTCAACTTATGACACACAGAAGGAATATAGCCAGGAGAGAATCCACACTGTTTCAAAGTAACTACACAACAGGTAACATGTCTCTAAAAAAAAAATTAATACAAAAAAGAAAATTCTTAATAAATTTTATAACTACAGAAATATAAATTAATCACTTTTCATACACCTTTAAAAAGTTCAAAATGCACTGAAACATTATGCATATATTTTTGGTATAAAAATATAAATTCGATTTTATGAGAAGGTATATCTGTGTTGTATCACATGCTTATTGTAAGTTAGCCACATTATTAGCGAATTGAATTTCTGAATTAGCTTTGGCAATAAGGCTGCTCCTACATTTTGCCTTCATTGTGGCATATTAGGAAAACTCTTTCACACTGGTAAGCTTTCAGAATAGGAAGGAAGGGAGAAAACTGACATGTACAATGCCCTCAAATTAGGCTGTTCCCAAAGTCATTTATCACTTCATCTTAGGCAGCTTACCTCCCATTTGCTAGAAATCATTGTATGCAATTTTGCACCTTTCATTTGAAATATTCTGATGTCTGTATTTTTTATTTGAATACAATTTTACATTTAAAACATGTTACTGCCTTGGATCTCAATGTAGAACATATTTTTATAAAATGTACATTCAATAAAAATAAACACTAAAAATCTCACAACTACTGAAATTATACAGAGAGAAATTAACAAGCCAATAGTATAGACAATCTTCAGAAATTCAGCCAATAATATATATATAATCTTGAGAATTAGAAATGTTCCCTGGCATCCATACACAAATAGAGTATTAGAGCTTCCTGTTCATGTGTTGTATTACACAGAATATATAACTTCTTAGCTGTTTACTTCCTAAAGACATCAAAATAAGCAAAGCATTAAAAAAACAAGTTGAGTCTTTCTTTAAGGATATATAATAGTAATTTTAGAAAAAAAAGTTTTCCTAGCATCTATTCATCTTCTTTTACAGTAATTTATGTAGTTGCAATGACTCCTAATATCCCTAGGAGACTTGTACCAGATCAAGTCCTATTTAGGGGGTCTTCCATAGGACCCCTTTGATAGTATTTATTGAAATGCATATGAATTTGTTTTAGGCCCTGATGCTGTCTCAGTTCAGACATTGGAATCAGACAAAATTAAAAGTGATCCTTGTGGATCATTGTCGAGCCAGTGACCTTGGCCTATAATTTAATCTCTCTGAAGCCAATTTCTTCAGCTCTAAAGTCAGACATATAGAAATAATCAATGAAAAATGGTTAACATAATGTCTGAGACAAATTATGATCTGAGGAAGTAGCAGTTAATACTGCTATTATTAGAATATGGCCATCCTATATGTTCTGATAATCAAAGTGAATTTTTGGCTCCAATTTTTGCTCTTGCTTTATGAAGCATTGGAAAAGAATGTAACAGTGATTTAAGCAAAACAGTGCAAGAATTCCATGCTCTTGTGTAATGCATAACTGGTTAAACAAATAAAAGGACTGTGTTTGTTTGACCATCTGCATATCAGCCCCATACTGACCATATTCTACATTGTTTCTGTGATTTGGGAAAATGGGCATCATTCAATGCTTTGTGTTAGAACTGGAAGAAAAATTACATTATGTCAACATAACCCATTCCCAATTTCAGACCTTTTTATTTTGGTAGTATCTGTCTTTTCCTCTTAAGTTCGAGGAAAAATAATAAAAATCCTAAACAAAAATTGTGGTGCATGTAGTTGAGGAGTTGATACAATTTATGTCATTACTTCAAAAAAGGAAAAAAATCCCTGTATCCAGGAAAGAGATTATATCGATTTTGCCAGATTTTAACTCCTGGGGATGTTGTTGACATTCTCAGTCTGCCATAGTTCATCAGAACATGGTGTGTCTTTAGCAAAGACAGATGTCTGCCCGACCTTCTGCACTAAATGCTGATCTCTGCTTTGCGTAACTCCTGCCAAGCACTGGATGTTCACACAGAAGTCAATGATCACTGTCATTTTTGTGCCAAACTTTCCCTTATGCAAAAACACTCATAACTAGAGTTTCTGAAATGAATATACTATGTTCTGGTCATCACCATAGCTAACTATTTTATATTTACTCAGTGAAACAATTAAAAAAAAATACTATTCCTTTATACCTTGAGACTGTTCATGTCAACCAAAAGAAACAAAATACATTACTGAGATAATGCTAGGAGAGTGGACTAGTTGAATTGTTGACTTGGTCACTATGTTTTCATTGAAAGTCTACTTTGTTTACAGATGTTTTCAAGGAAACTGGGAAACAAATAGGGCTTATCTTTGAAAAACTTAAAATTCTATTCAGAAATTTGTAATCTAGAGTCTACAGAAAACACTAATTTAAAATCAGTACCCTTCATCCAAATTATCCATTTTTGTGTAAATTGCATTCTGTTCCTTCAGTCTTCAGGCTTTATTTTTAGGCCTTTCCAGTTGTATGACCCTAGTCAGTTCACTAATCCACTTCAGCTTCAGTTTCCTTGTTTGGAAAACAAATATTAAAGTAGTTGTTACCTCAATTTTTCTGAGGGAAAATATGATGACTAAAAATCATTACTATCTGATAGAGACAAAAAGCTAAGCAGTAGGAATCAGAATAATAATTATGGTTGTCTGAATAATAATCACAACAATAAAAAGTTACAATAATAGTTTTTGTTTGTTCATGATTGAGTTTCACTGCAATGCTAACACTTCAGAACAAATATCACATGTAATTATAGCCACAGGATAACAGAATATTGGTGTTTGCTTGAACATATGAGATCAAACATTGCAATACTACTAGCTTCACAGAGGAGGATACTGATGTCCGGAAAGGCCATGCAACTTGCTTGTTAGGACTGGGGAGCCTAGCTCTTTTTCTGCATTTTTCTGTGTTACAGTTATAACTTAACAATGACTGAACACTTATTAGGTCTAAGGAATGCACTAAAAATACCAATATTATTACATTCATTAATAATTTTCATAGCAATCTTATGATGACTATATGTTAACTGCTATTATCTCTATTTCTATCCATAGAGAGCTTCTCTGCTGTGGGTAGTGAATCCTATATATGAACATATTTGACCAAACTCTAATACCCAAATATATGACCACTTTGCCACGTGGATGAATTTGTACATATGTCTGTATGTGTGTGTGTGTGTTTAATTATACAAATGAGATGGATGAGTTAAAAACACATATGTGGTGATTTTTATAGATTTTCATTGCTGTTTTTTTTACCCCTCTTCCTTAGGTTTAAAGAGTATACATTTTAATTTTTTGAAATCTTACAATGTTCATTTGTAGTAATGGTTCAGAATATGAGAAATTAGATGATTTAGGGGAAGAAATTCAGAAAATGTTCAGATGACCTTCAAGTTAATATCTTCAAAACAAGAAGAAAAAGAAAATTGACCTAAATAAATAAATCTGGGATAGTGTCCAGGAGGAAGAAGTCCATATTCTTCAATTAAGAATAAGAGGAAGAAAAATTAAGCAGAGCAAAACAAAACAAAAACCAAGAAATGGTGTAGATACACAATTGAAAAGGGGTGGTTTCTTCTATACAACAGGTTAAATACATTTTAAAAATCATGTTTTAACAAAAGGCAAATATGGCATAGCATTATTTTGACAAGGATGTAATATATGAGTTTAGTATTAAATGGTCTATAGTTTATAGTCTACATTTGTGCCTGCATGTGTGCTCAGGCATGTCTGACTCTCTCCAACCCCAAGGACTGTAACTCACCAGGCTCCTCTGGGATTTTCCATGGGATTTTCTAGGCAAGAATACTGGAGTGGGTTGTCATTTCCTTTTCCACATATTCTACATTAGTCAATCACTAATACTGAAGGCTGGAAGAGAATCCTCTGTGGAGCTTAGGAATTTCTGAATATTTTACAAACAGCACCAAGTGCCATTATTCTAGAAGGTTTTTTCAAGGCAACGTTCTATAGCACAAAGCACTGAAGAGAAAGGTAGCTAGTACCTCCCTCCAGTATAATATTCATGTTCTTTAAACTGAGATTTCCTCTGCTGTAACACAATCAACTGTATATGCAAAAGTCACTTGACCTTTTGTCTACAACTGTGGCTTCCAGGTGACCCAGTGGTAAAGAATATGTATGTCAACACTGGAGCTGTGGGCTCAGTCCCTGGGTCAGGAAGATCTTCTCGAAAAGGAAATGGCAACCCACTATAGTATTCTTGCCTGGAAATTCCCATGGACAGAGGAGCCTAGTAGAGGGCTACAGTCCATAGGGTTGCAAAAGAATAGGACACATTTAGAAACTAAACACAACTGGGAATTTGCACTTGAAAAATGGACATCGAATGCACTCATGCTCAATGTTCCATGCTGTGTTGAGAGAAAAAAATTCTTCTGTCCCTTGATCTAGGAATCTCGTGTCTTCTACCAACATTCAAGACACTGAGACATTTTAGCTTGCAAGTAGAGTAAGATGTCAGACTTCTAACCATTCTTGACATTGAAGTTTCTCAAATAATGTCAACTGACTGTGGAATAGGCTCCTTTGGGCCTGTCCAACTGAATGAAACATTTATTTTCTCCACAAAACAAGTTTTGGAGATGGATTTCTCATTTATTCTTAACATTCTTTACATTTTCCCCTTTGGGGGGATATTTATTTAAATATATTTCTTAAAGGCCTTCACTTTGGGGAATTCCCTGGTGGTCCAGTGGTTAGGGCACCACAGGTTCACTGCTGAGGGCACTGGTTCAATCCCTGGTCTGGGAACTAAGATCCCTCAAACCACACAGAGTGGTCAAGAAATAAAATAAACTAAAGGGCCTTGCTTTCATTCTCCTTCCATTATGTCACTTCAGTTATGTTCCCTGAGTTCTGCCTTTTGAACAAAATAGTATTCAGATACTTACTATGCTACATCAGTTTAGTTCAGTCATTCAGCTGTGTCCAATTCTTTGTGACCCCATGGACTCTAGCACATAGGGGATTTCACCTATGTGCTACATAGGAGAAACTATCAGTGTGTGTATGGAATCCTTCACACTGTTTATATATATAAGTATTTTTGAAAGTCCCACATCCACAGTATAATAATTTCAACTTTTTGTGACATTAACACTTTTTCAGTTCAGTTCAGTTCAGTCACTCAGTCATGTCCAACTCTTTGCGACCTCATGAATCGCAGAACGCCAGCCCTCCTTGTCCATCACAAACTCCCGGAGTTCACTCAGACTTGTGTCCATCGAGTCAGTGATGCCATCCAGCCATCTCATCCTTGGTCATCCCCTTCTCCTCCTGCCCCCAATCCCTCCCAGCATCAAAGTCTTTTCCAATGAGTCAACTCTTCACATGAGGTGGCCAAAGTACGGGAGTTTCAGCTTCAGCATCATTCCTTGCAAAGAAATCCCAGGGTTGATCTCCTTCAGAATGGACTGGTTGGATCTCCTTGCAGTCTCTCAAGAGTCTTCTCCAACACCACAGTTCAAAAGCATCAATTCTTCAGCGCTCAGCCTTCTTCACAGTCCAACTCTCACATCCATACATGACCACTGGAAAAAACATAGCCTTGACTAGATGGACCTTAGTCAGCAAAGTAATGTCTCTGCTTTTCAATATGCTATCTAGGTTGGTCATAACTTTTCTTCCAAGGAGTAAGCGTCTTTTAATTTCATGGCTGAAATCACCATCTGCAGTGATTTTGGAGCCCACAGAAATAAAGTCTGACACTGTTTCCACTGTTTCTCCATCTATTTCCCATGGAGTGATGGGACCGGATGCCATGATCCTAGTTTTCTGAATGTTGAGCTTTGAGCCAACTTTTTCACTCTCCTCTTTCACTTTCATCAAGAGGCTTTTTAGTTCCTCTTCACTTTCTGCCATAAGGGTGGTATCATCTGCATATCTGAGGTGATTGATATTTCTCCTGGCAATCTTGATTCCAGCTTGGGTTTCTTCCAGTCCAGCGTTTCTCATGATGTACTCTGCATAGAAGTTGAATAAGCAGGGTGACAATATACAGTCTTGACGTACTCCTTTTCCTATTTGGAACCAGTCTGTTGTTCCATGTCCTGTTCTAACTGTTGCTTCCTGGCCTGCATACAGATTTCTCAAGAGGCAGGTCAGGTGGTCTGGTATTCCCATCTCTTTCAGAATTTTCCACAGTTTATTGTGATCCACACAGTCAAAGTCTTTGGCATAGTCAATAAAGCAGAAATAGATATTTTTCTGCAACTTTCTTGCTTTTTCGATGATCCAGCAGATGTTGGCAATTTGATCTCTGGTTCCTCTGCCTTTTCTAAAGCCAGCTTGAACATCAGGAAGTTCACGGTTCACATATTGCTGAAGCCTGGCTTGGAGAATTTTAGTTCCCAGATATAGACAAAAAAACTTGAAAGAAAGTGATTTATTCATACTCATTCAGAAAATTTGAAGGAGAATCTTTGTTAAAATTCCAGCTGTATATCAGTCTAGGTCAGTAGCTGCTAGATTTGGTATATCTGAAGTGTTTGAAAGTCAAGAAAGGACAAAACTGCTAAAAATTTTACCTTGTCAATTCACTTCAGAATCTATTTGTCTTTCATGATCATGAACAACTGAATTTTTTTCCCTAGAAATTGCAGAAAACTTATATTGTATGGATGCTATAACTTTATTAGCTGATAAAATTTCATCTGGTGAAATTATAAATTATAATATAAGTGGCTGAAAGTGAATGCTATTCTACATGACGGGCTAAAATGTCATCAGTAAACATTAATGGAACATTAATTGTAACATGCTGTATGCCAGGCACTATACAGTAAATTAAAAGAAAAATAATTAAGCCAGTGTGTTTCTCAGTCAACTACATGAGAGGAACAAGGATTAGCCAAGCCAGTCACAGACTATTAACATGAAAACATTCAGCCTGGAGTGACTTTTAGGCATTCTACTCTAGGAGGATCTTTACTCACAAGATGAAATGAAACACATATGTCTCTATCTTTAAGTAGCCAAGACACATCTGTGTCTTCTGAGCTATCAAATTACTTATCATATTTCTTCTGTCTCTCTAAAACAATGTGCTTTTATCATTTAGTACTGACTTAAAAAATATATGCTGAATAACCACAGTGGTGGCAATTTTTATGAGAGTATATAGTAAAGGGCCTGATGCCCACAGAGGTGTCTTGTCGAGGGATCCAGGATGTCATTAAATTCTATCTGTTCTCTCATTAGGAATTAAGATTGCATGGAAAGGTAAGAGTTAGTAGGAGAAAACAGCAGGTGCACAAATTCAAATGTCACTATCATTTGACAGATTCTAGTCAACTGGAAGGGACCTTGAGATCAGGTATTCAAATTACAGTAGTGAGCAGGACACTGGATGATATCTGAGATGCAGTTGATATGAAAAAATTGCAAGAGAAAATAAACACAAAATAATAAAAGCTAATTAGAATCTTCTGAAAATGTGATGACATACCTTCACCCATTAAAAAAAAAACAAATAGTCATAATGGAAGCTGCTATTCTTACATGAGAGATCCTATATTTCCTAATGATTTAGGAGTGAAGATTTGAGTTCCTGCCAAAATATGAGAGATTTCCAAATAGGAGCGTTCACTCCTTATGAAGTCTATTTTCCTTTTCTGAGTTAAAAACAAGTATTTTTATCATTTGCTTTTTAAATCTTGCAAAGTAAAAATTATTTATTTATTTTTGTATTTCCTGATTATCGTGCATACTCTGGAATTCTGTATCCTTCGAAGACTAAATTATTCTCCTGGCTCCATAAAAGCCTTTAGGATTTGATTAACTGTCACATTTTATGTCCATAATTCTTCTTTAGGTTACTGAAGTTCTCTTGAAAAGAATATATCTCAATACATCTCTAAGTAGCTCTCAAATTTAGGACTTGGAAATCCAAATTTACCAGAGAGAAATCATCTTTCAGAAGCTTACCAAACCAAGGATCCTTTAAAAATATTTTCTTAACATTTGGGGGAAGCTATCTATACCACTTTACTTTGAATAGTCTGGTTTTCCATGGCTCAAGAGGGAAAAACAGATGTAAATATGGCTATAGAAAGGCAGAGAGAAGTGGAGGTTAATGCCTTTTTCCCAATGTGTATATACAGAAGGTAATAAAAGACAAGTCCAGGAATCACTGATGCCTGCCAATTTGTAGCTAATTTTTGAGCAAAAGGGTTTTAAAACCCACGTTCCCATCCATCACAGCTTCCTCTCTTGACATTTTTCTATAAACTGCTCTTGTGGAGTTCCCTTTAAGGAAGTCACTGCCCTCCTTTTCCCTAGTCCAGGGAAAGTGGGCTAAAGAGTATTTCATTTGCTGAAGGTGACTTGAATTCTTTCTTATCGAAATGCTCCTTTAGGATCAAGTGAAAGCACTCAAAATCTTACTTATAGACTTGACTCATCTGAGGTTGCTGTCTTGAGGGCTGCTGAGCAAAATTTTCTGTTGCTTTAATTAAGCCCATTTTGTTCCACAGTTAGGAGAAATGGGATTTCTTTTCTGTGGGGCTGATGAGGTGTATTCCTTTTCTTGTCATGCTTCTGTGTTGATAATAAGCTTCAGAGTTGGAAATCTTTTCCATGTGTTTCTAGTTTGGGATCTTAGCAAATTGTCCCTCTGGTCTGGTAGGAAGCTGTTATACATTATTTAAAGATCTTTTGTATGAGTTAGAATTACTTCACCAAACTTAAATTACGGTATTCAGAATTCATCCTTGCCATATGGAGCAGTGTTATAAAATATATTGATCTATGTCACTGGATATATATCATTTCAGAAACTGATCAGCCCTTCTGTTGTGTTCAAAACATTGAGAGGAGCATCCCTTATTCTCTTACATGTTACGAGTCATAATTTTAGAATTTATTTTCCACTATATCTTAATATAAACATTTTATATGCATGCTTCCTTTACACATACATACACATATATGTGAGTATATAGAAAAAAACTCCAGAAAACATGTAAAAATATAATGAATGCATTCATTGATCGAAAACATACACTAAATGCAAAGCACATCTATATCCAAACTTCAGAATAAGTCAAGATACTCAAAAGACTGAAAACTTATAGTATTTCTCTTTTTTTTTAACCCCCACAGAATTAAGGAACACCTGCTGCGTTCAGAGTGCCTTTCCTTCTTTATAAAAAGCTTTATAAAAGGCCAAGACACAAAGATAAGAACTGTTTGATTCTATATAAATGGTTGTCCTGTGGGGATCAAAGTCTTGTCCAGACCCAAAGCCCCAGGCATCTATCCACATTACAGAACTCCTACGAGTTGGCTGTAAAGAAGCAATACTTCTGAAGGCTGCAAGAGTCTCCTTGAAGTAGAGGAAATGTTTCTCTTCTGAATCACCTCCTTAGAATGTTTTGTTCTCATTTTTTTTTTTCAGTCTCCCAAATTTTAGTGCTTTCTGCCACTTTAAGCACATGTTTGCTCATGTGCAAACTACTTGTCCAGCCCTACTAAAACTAGGATTAATGCACTGAAAGTGAAAGTTGCTCAGTCCTGTCCATGTCCATGGAATTCTCCAGGCCAGAATACTAGAGCCTTTCCCTTCTCCAGGGGACCTTCCCAACCCAGGGATTGAACCCAGGTCTCCCGGACTGTGGGCAGATACTTTACCAGCTGAGCCACAAGGGAAGCCCATTAACACATTAAGGACATGAAAATCTTTGTCTCTAGTAGGGCTTAGAAACTATATCTATTTAAATTGCTATCATTTCAAATGCTCTGGGAACCATACATCTTGATGTAACTACTAGACTTCTATTTTAGAATGGTTAGATTAAAATAAAGTATCTCTATAACGTGGGGGGTGGGGGGGAACTGCAAGAAGAGATGAATGAATTTCTTCAGTGATTCAGGGAAAAAAAAAATCAAACAGAACTGAAAAGTTATGAACTGATTCTTTCAGGAAAACTAATAAAATGGTGAAATCATTGGAAAATACATTTAAGAAACCAAAAATCACAACATAAAATTCGAAATATCAAAGGTAATACAGTAAGAGGTGTAAAGATTTTACTAAAAAAACCCAGAGATCATTGTTATTTAGTTACTAAGTTGTTTGCAACACTTTTATAACCCCATGTGCTACAGATCACCAGGCCCTCTGTCGATGGAATTTTCCAAGCAAGAATACTGGAGTGGGTTGCCATTTTCTTCTCCAGGGGATCTTCCTTGATCAAGGATTGAGCCTGTGTCTCTTGCATTGGCAGGCAGATTCTTTACCACTGAGCCACCAGGTTACATTTGACTGCTGGGACTGACAAGCCTTGTTAGTTTGCTTTATATTTACACTAGATCAAACATCACAAGTCTGAAACGAATGGGAGGAAGGAGAATCAAAGCTGTTGCACAGTTCCCAGAGAGGTAAGTATAGACTCACACACAGGCAACATCCCTGCCAAGGGAAGATGATGCCAAACTAGTGCTCTGCTTTATGAGATACACCAGGTAGGAAAGGAAGCTACTCTCTTCGGTAGGTATACATTTTGGTAGGGGGAGCTGGACAAATAGCAGGATATTCCAATGCAATGAAATAAACATGACATTGGCGGTAGGCGGGGAGGAGGAGAAGGAGTTGGAAACAGGGAGGTACTAGAATGAATCTGCTCATGGCTGCCTTGTGGTGGCACTGGAGCCAGGGAAGAGGAGAGATGGGACTTGAAGAGGTAAGCAGAGCCTGGCGAGTGAAGCAGTGTCACAAAAAATGGTCGCCTCTATTTTTTCTTTTTCTCTTGCAGCCATCTTTCTGGGGCTCACTGATCTTTTATAGCATGATATGGGCTATGACAATGCTTACCGCAGTTGCTCAGTGGTAACCTAAGATTTTAACCAGTACAATCTCACTCCATAATCCACACTCCATAATCCACACTTGTAATCACTACACTCTGATGTTGCTTTCAAATGATGTGTGAGACTATTGAGTCAATATCTAGAATAATTTGTGGAGTTGACACCCACTAACCAGCAGTTTTAATCCTTTCAGTGTATATTTGAGCGAATAGTTTAATACGGCTGAACAATAGCACCTAGAAGAAGGAGGCCTGGGCCACATTACTATCAAATATGTTTGCTGCATGAATAAATAAATATATCTGCCAAAATAAAATATAATTTATAGCTAGCAAGCAAAAATATCATCAATACTAGGATATGATTTGATTTTTTACACAGATATTAAAGAACTCTTAAGAAAATTGAAGATAGCAACTCATATATGTGGAATATGAATAAAACTGATACAGATCATCTACCTTATTTACAAAGCAGAAATAGAAACACAGACTTGGAAAACAAACATATGGACACCAAATAGGAAGGGTCCCATGAGAGAACGAATTAGGAGGTTGGGATTGACATATACACACTAATGACATTATGGATAAAACAGATAACTAATGAGAACCTACTGTATAACATAAGGAACTCAGTGCTCTGTGGTGACATAGTAGTAGTAGTTAGTTGCTCAACTGTGTCTGACTCTTTACAACTCTATGGACTGGAGCTCCCCAGGTTCTTTTGTCCATGGGATTCTCCAGGCAAGAATACTGGAGTGGATTGCCATTTCCTCCTCCAGAGGATCTTCCGGACCCAGGGACTGAACACGGGTCTCCTGCATTGCAGGCAGATTCTTTACCATTTGAGCTACAGAGAAGTCCTGTGGTGACATAAATGGGAAGGAAATCCAAAAATGGGGGAATATATGTATATGTATAGCCGACTCACTTTGCTATACAGTAGAAACTGACACAGCATTGTAAATCAGCTATACTCCTATAAAAATTTTTAAAAGAAGAAAATGAAGATAGCAAAGAGCAAAGCTCTATTCTTCTCATCTCTTGTTCATACAATTATTATTATTATTATTATTTTTTACTTAATTTTGCCTAATACTTTAAACAAGAAGTTTAAGTTCTTCCTCTATTGGCTAGTTAGTGCTCAGTACCTAAACTATTACAGATGCTTACTTTACTCAATACCTTTAGATATTATTAAAATAATACATAATGATCAGAATGCCTGGATTTAATCCTAGCTCTGCTATTGAGAACTGGGTGTTTATCAGGCTAAGGGCAGAGCAGTACACTCATGGGAAAATTCACTAGAAGGCAAGATGGTATATATATGAGCTGTAGACATTTTGGGGAGACATATTTCAATGGTTCTTTCTTATTCTGCATGTCTCATAAGCAGAGACTAACTGTCCTTATGTTCCACAGTATTTTTTCAAGTGTGCTTGTTTATAATGAACAATATTAGAATTTAGAGTGCCTCCCTCTGGACAAGAGTAAAAGAAAAGGAAGTCAGCAAAATAAAATCAAAGTCCCTCTCCAGAGTTAAGTCCAAGCAGGTTATCTTATCATTCTTCATAAAACAGCAGATTTCCTAGGTCAAGGTTTCCTCAGTGGTAACACAGTTGGGTGTGCAGGGTACCCACCTGGATCCCTGTATGTTGCCCATGTGGGACTTAGGGGCAAAGGAATCAACATAAACATGAAAGTCACACTATTTGCAACGTAATACATAAAAGTCTTTTGTCTCTGACCCAGAAAACTTGTGTCTTGCCAGCATTAGTGAAGCTGTAGAAAATTAACTCATTTGTTTGTAAGCAGGGTAAAATCTTAGGGCTTTCACAGTTATTTCCTGGTCCCTCTAAAATTATTAGACTACTTCTCTATATCCTAATTGTAAAATCAAAAGGAACTTAGAATAGTCCTCCTTAGGATTGCTGAGAGGATTAAAATGAAGTGAAGCAAGTGAAAGTCGCTCAGTCGTGTACGACTCTTTGCAACCCCGTGGACTATACAGTCCGTGGTATTCTCCAGGCAAGAATACTGCAGTGGGTAGCCATTCCCTTCTCCAGGAGATCTTCCCAACCCAGGGATTAAACCCAGGTCTCCCACATGGCAGGCAGATTCTTTACCAGCTGAGCCACAGGGGAAGCTGAGATGATAAATTTAAATGGCCTAGTCTAGTGAACACCACATGCTGCTGCTGCTGCTAAGTCGCTTCAGTCGTGTCCGACTCTGTGCGACCTCAGAGACGGCAGCCCACCAGGCTCCACCGTCCCTGGGATTCTCCAGGCAAGAACACTGCAGTGGGCTGCCATTTCCTTCTCCAGCGTACCACATAGTAACACTCAACAAAGATTAGCTAGTATTACCTAATACTTAAACGTGTGTGCTGTGTGCTCAGTCGTGTCTGACTCTTTGCAAGTCCATGGACTATAACGCTCTAGGTTTTTCTGTCCATGGGATTTTCCAGGCAAGAATACTGGAGTGGACTGCCATTTCCTCCTCTAGGAATACTTAAACATCATGAGCTGATAGTGCTTAAAGTAATTAGGGATGTGTAACTGACAACAACCTATTCCAGTCAAAATGAAAAAGAAAATTCCCTCCCTTGTTCACTATGTTTTCCTCCATGGGCACTTTCCCTATACTGTCTTGGATTTTCCTGTTTATTTCACTTCAGCTTAATAAACATTTATTTGAACAGCATTGGGAATACTCAGTTATAGAGTTTATGACACTGAGTAGAGCAGATAGCAAACTGTTCACCCTCATGTGACCTCCCTTAAATCAATTTTTAATAATTATGTTTAAAAAGTCAAAGCCAAACAAAACACTCATTCACCCTTGGTAAGTGCAAGAGCCAAGTACACCTTGAACTATACATACATATTCAATAACTGATTTGAAATCAGAATGTCCTCATGCCTCTCTAGCCTATAGGTCCAATCAGGTCACACTAATATAAATTCCCAAATATTGCTGGCCTGTTCTCTGCATAATTTGAGGAAATCAATGTCTACTTCAACATCTCTCCCAGTTGTTTCTGGGAGTCTGTAGACTATGTCTAAGGGGAATCAGAAGGACATCTGCGTCAGTTCTGTGTTCTTTTGCAGAAGTCCTCTGCTGGGCGTGCCAGGGGCTGGTGATGGGCACTGCTGTCCCTTCAGTGGCAGTACCTCTTCCCCCATGGCAGATACTCTGACCCCTGAGCTGACAAAGCTATGCAGATGCCTGGGGCAGAGTGGGGTTGTTTTCAAGTTGTATATGTTGGACATGGTATGCTAAAGCTGGTGCAGCCACAGGACAAAATGAGAACAAGCCTACAAGGAAAAAGTTGATTATAGTCCCAGGTCCCAGAAAATGGAGTCAATGCATGCGACTTAGGGCCACGGGGATGGCACTAGCATAGGACAGGAGGCAGCAGGGAAAGAGCAGGAGGCGCTCAGCCCATGGCCTGTATTGAGGGCTCCATAGGAAGAGTAAGGCAAGGCAGGGTCAACAGTTTAGCACAGGTTAATTTGAATAATTTCAGATAACTTGGGTTAGATGGTCTTTAGTTGCCTGGAAACTGGCCCTGGGCTGATGAAGACAAGAACATCACCTCCCAGGGTGCACATGCCAGAGAAAGGAGATATGGTGCTAGCTGGGTTAGTTTGCATATCAAAGGTATGTTCCCCACTGGGTCCTTTGCTATATCTAAGAATTGCCTAGCCAGCAGGGACAGTCTCTGCTCAGCAAGAAAATTAAGTTTTGTTTTATGATGTCAAAACGTCATAGCATAGAGAAAAAAAAAAGTTATATAATATATAGGGAGAAAGGGAACATTTCTCAATTCTGGATTATATATGTCAGCATCTGGGCTCAGAATCGCCACTGTTTGTGTCAAAACTCTGTCTCTTCTGAAAACTGGTTTAACTTCTGCCTTACTCCTTCCCTCTGTGATAGTCCAGACTTGGTCCCTGGGAATCTGTCTGAGAGAAGGCTTTCTATTATCATTTTCTATTTATCATTTTCCTTCTTCTGTGACCTATTACCAACATCACAAAAATGTTGAAAGCTCTATTCCCAACATCTATGTTGTCTACCACAAATAGAGATATTTCGAGCATAGCACTTTCTCAGATTAACTTCTTATGGCTATTAATTGGTTGTTAAATTTCAGGTAGAGAGGATCACCCTCCTTGTATTTTTCTAACCCATCACTTACAAACCCATCAATTTTTTTTCAGAGACCCATGAATTGTCAAGTATTCTAATTAATACTTGAATAATTCATAAGTGATTATTTTAACTCTTAATATTTGACATCTAATCAGTTCCCAGTCTTATTATTTGGGTGTCAAAATACACTGCTCTTGACCTTTGGGCTTAGCATATACTGAAAGATCCTGAACACTGCACACAATTCTTCTCTGGTCAAGGCACCTCCTTAGCCTCAAACAAAGGTGTAGCTCTCAACATACAGACTGCTTAGTTCCCACAAACAGTCTCTCTCTTCTCTTGTTTCCCCAGTCTTCTATAAGGACATCAACTGGCTCGAGAAACACCACCTCTGGAAAGACCCAGAACACAAATTAACTCCCCTGATTACCCTACCTCTTCATCCCTCATCCCTCACTCTATCCAGTGGCCTTAATTTTATGGTCAACTCTCAGAATACAAAGAGTTTAATTTACGTCTCTTTCTTGTCAAGCTTTCTAAGCCTAGTTTTAATGATTCCGAGATAGTTTTCTGGCAATTCTTTCACTAGAAAGAAGAAAAACTACAACTCTAATTTTTGGCAGGGAAGCCTCTGTTAGAGTACTTGAAACACAAGCACACCCTGAATACCAGTTGAGCCTCAGTCTCAACTCTGACTAAATATTTATCAACATTGACCATTCTATGGTCATTTGGCATTTGAAGGAAATTAGAAAGGTGGATTTTAAAAACAAAATTAAAATGGTCTGTTTATGATACCTGAACATGAAAATAACTTACTGTGAAAAATATTTACCTAGTAAAACATCTTAATAAAAAAGAGGTAAGATTAAGCTCATGTTGTTTGGGAAGTTAATGAAAATCACCTGTTTTTAGAAGTATACTGTATGACAATTTTCTCCCTAGATAATAAAAAACTTGGTGATATACATTATTTAAGAGACTTTAAAAATTTTTTAACAGGTAACAACTTTTTAATGCTAAGTAGAATACTTTCAAATAACAGCTTGGAAGATTTTGTTTGTTTGTTTAAATGAACTCTAAGTACTTCCTGAAGATTTTCTGACGTTGTATGAAATATTGATTATATTCTTTTCCTCCTTGCATCTCACAGTATTTTATTCTATTTTAATTTTTATATACTTTTAGACTTGACTAACATTAGAGAATAAAGGATTATTAGATGGTAGTGCCTTTGTAATAACACTATTAACTTGGGAATAATTCTGGGATGACAATGACTTATGCTGTCAGACTCAATTATCTCTCTGACCCCCTGGGCTACATTCCCTTTCAGCAAAGGATCTGTGTTGACCTTTATTATGTCTATTATGGATACAAAGAATGAATTTCTCAAAGCACAAGATCAGAATAGTTTGGTAAGAATATAGGGAGAATGGCTAACATTTCAAGGTACATTTATGCATACTCTAAATATACATTTAAAGCATAAAATAGCAGTCACTACATCTCTTTAATAATGAGGAGATGTTTAAAAATCATTACCATAATGTAAAATAAGTTGCGCCAGTATTTATTGAACTTATATTTCATGTAAAATAAATGAAGTTCAGTTCAGTCACTCAGTTGTGTCTAACTCTGTGACCCCATGAATTGCAGCACACCAGGCCTCCCTGTCCATCACCAATTCCCAGAGTTCACTCAAACTCATGTCATTCGAGTCAGTGATGCCATCCAGCCATCTCATCCTCTGTCATCCCCTTCTCCTCCTGCCCCCAATCCCTCCCAGCATCAGAGTCTTCTCCAATGAGTCAACTCTTTGCATGAGGTGGCCAAAGTATTGGAGTTTCAGCTTCAGCATCAGTCCTTCCAAAGAACATCCAAGACTGATTTCCTTTAGAATGGACTGGTTGGATCTCTTCGCAGTCCAAGGGACTCTCAAGAGTCTTCTCCAACACCACAGTTCAAAAGCACCAATTCTTCAGCACTCAGCTTTCTTCACAGTCCAACTCTCACATTCATGCATGACTACTGGAAAAACCGTAGCCTTGACTAGATGGACCTTTGTTGGCAAAGTAATGTCTCTGCTTTTTAATATGCTATCTAGGTTGGTCATAAGTTTCCTTCCAAGAAGTAAGTGTCTTTTGATTTCATGGCTGCAGTCACCATCTGCAGTGATTTTGGAGCCCCCAAAAATAAAGTCTGACACTGTTTCCCATCTATTTGCCATGAAGTGATGGGACCAGATGCCGTGATCTTCATTTTCCAAATGTTGAGCTTTAAGCCAACTTTTTCACTCTCCCCTTTCACTTTCATCAAGAAGCCTTTTAGTTCTTCTTCACTTTCTGCCATAAGGGTGGTGTCATCTGCATATCTGAGGTGATTGATATTTCTCCCAGCAGTCTTGATTCCAGCTTGTGTTTCTTCCAGCCCAGCGTTTCTCATGATGTACTCTGCATATAAGTTAAATAAGCAGGGTGACAATATACAGCCTTGACGTACTCCTTTTCCTACTTGGAACCAGTCTGTTGTTCCACGTCCAGTTCTAACTGTTCCTTCCTGACCTGCATATAGGTTTCTCAAGAGGCCAGTTAGGTGGTCTGGTATTCCCATCTCTTTCAGAATTTTCCACAGTTTATTGTGATCCACACAGTCAAAGGCTTTGGCATAGTCAATAAAGCAGAAATAGATGTTTTTTCTGGAACTCTCTTGCTTATTCCATGATCCAGCGGATGTTGGCAATTTGATCTCTGGTTCCTCTGCCTTTTCTAAAACCAGCTTGAACATCTGGAAGTTCACGGTTTACGTATTGCTGAAGCCTGGCTTGGAGAATTTTGAGCATTACTTTACTAGCGTGTGAAGTGAAGTGAAGTGAAGTGAAGTCGCTCAGTCATGTCCGACTCTTTGTGACCCCATGGACTATAGCCTACTAGGCTCCTCTGTCCATGGGATTTTCCAGGCAATAGTACTGGAGTGGATTGCCATTTCCTTCTCCAGGGGATCTTCCTGACCCAGGGATTGAACCCCGGTCTCCTGCATTGTAGACAGACACTCTACAGTCTGAACCACCAGGGAAGTCTCACACTAGCGTGTGAGATGAGGGCAATTGTGCGGTAGTTTGAGCATTCTTTGACATTGCCTTTCTTTGGGATTGGAATGAAAACTGACCTTTTCCAGTCCTGTGGCCACTGCTGAGTTTCCAAATTTGCTGGCATATTGAGTGCAGTGCTTTCACAGAATCATCTTTTAGGTGTTACCTATTTAAATATGCTCTTAATCACTGCTTAAGATAAATACACTTGACTTTTATTAAAATAATCATAACGATACAGAACAGAGGAATCCTTAGTAGTAAAAGCACAAAGCTAGGGCTGACAGTCAACATTTTGGCTAACTTTGGAAGGACTTTCCATTACTTATAAGCAGACTAACTCTAACATACGTAGACTTGGAACAAGAATATAAATGAAGACTCTCAAACATGTGCTGGACGTATTCCAAAAATGCCCTTTGTTTTCTACCCCTCCTGTATTCTTAGCCCTGTGATCTGAATTTGTAGCTTGTTTCATTAAGTAGAATGTCTTCTTCTACCATTTGCACTTGTTCTGACCTTGTACTGACTTTGTTTGTGCCAACAAAATGAATGGAAACAGTATGTAGCTAGTTGTGAGACTACACTTGATAAGACCTTGCATACATCTGCTTTTTCTATTCAAACTCTGATACCACCAGCCAGCATGGGCTCCCAGAACAGAGTTTACCATGTCAGTTGAGACCATTTTAAGCTAACCAGCCTCCAGTCAAGGAGCTAGGTGACCGTCTAGATAGTTCATTAGAATAGTCTAACCAACCCATAGATCCATAATTTCCAAGGATTATTTACATGTATGCATTTTAGGATCTCAATTATTAAATTTCCTTACATTTTAAAAAGTTATAACACTTTTCAATGTTACAGAAAAAGTAGATAAGTAATAAACATTCTTAATGATGATGTATTATTTCTAAACTGGCCATATGATACAGAATATTTTTTCAGACGGTTTTCAGATAGTTTCATTGATTTAAAAAGATGAATTTTAAATGTGATGAAATGTTTTACAACAAATTGAGTTATAGTTTTAAGATACTTAAAAAGACTAATGTTTTTTTGATTTGATGCATTTATTTCTTAGGTAGTGTGGCCGTTATATAGCTCAACTAAAACAACAGTATGTAGTATATTCTTCAATGACTTAAAAATGCTGACAGATGGAGCAACATCAGAAAATTTATTGTGTTATAAACAATCGTGTATTTGAAGCATCAAATATATGCTTGAGATGATACAGAAATAATTTAATTACTTGTATATAAATCTTCCTTTGAATCCTTACCTAGTTCACAATTTGCTATTAGCAAATTATATTAATAAATTCAATTCATTCAGATTTGTCAAACTCTTCTTGATTCTGTTTCCTATGTGTATCATCATAAGCATTCCTGACATTGAACAAAGTGAAATTCAAACTCAGCAATTTCTTTCAAAAATATTTTTCTAACAAAATATGACAGTGATATGTAATCATCTGCCTAAATATTTTAATTTTTTAGTAAAAAATATATGATATCTATTATCTTTCTAAGTATTAATGTGATGACAAGTGAGAGCATGCTATTAATAAACTACTTTTATGATGCATAATATTTATTGTGCCTATTGTACTTTAGACTATCTTTTAATTTTTAAATTGAAATTCAGGTCAACACCATTAAACTCAAAGTAACATTTGATTTTTTTCCTTTAATGTAGTATGATCTATTAAATTTTATTTGCATTAAAATAAATGAACTATTCAACTTGACTAAGCACATCACATTCAGTACTGGGAGCCATAAATCAAAAGGGTTTCTAGTAATCTAAAACACTTCAAGAAAGGAAAATACTGGAAGGATGAAAGTCTGGAACCTCTGTTATACTAAGACTCATAATCAGGGCTGCTTATCAAGGAAAAGAAATCTTCAGGGCTATCATATGGAAGAGGAATTATATCCCTTCTAAATAGCACCATTAGATAAAATATATTGGGTTGACCAAGTTTGTTTGTTCACCTTTTTCCGCTACATTGTATGGAAAAACTTGAACAAGCTTTTTGGCCAACCCAACAAAATAAACCAAAGCATACTGCTAAGAAACAGCATAGCAAAATTTATTCTTGGTCCAATTTAAAGATAAATTGAATTTTTTTGAGTATGTAAGCATCGGATTTGTGAGGAAGTTGAGAGTAAACATATGAAAAAAGTGTAAAAGCCTTGAAAGTCCATTCTACAACTTACAATCTGCTGTAACAATGATCAGAAAACCTATGCACAATTATATGCACAATTTAATCACCACTGAAGGTATTAATACTTAATTTAAACCATCTTGTATGTTAATAATGGAGAGCCACAACATTACCATGTTTTTAACATTGAGAAACGTACAGCTTAACTAATCCAAATCTTTCATGTAAAACACAAGGAATGTAAAGCAAAGACATATGACACTGCAACTTGCTAAGGAGATTTGTGTGGTCAGAATGAGACTGTACAGCTCATGTTCATAAACAATGGCATGCTAGTAGAGTGATTAAGAGCACTAGAATTGGTATGAAAGAAGACCCATGATACCACATTAAATTTTGAGATCTTGAATAAATTATGTAATTTTTCTAAACCTTAGTTTCTACTTCTGTAAATTTGGAATTGGAGAAAAGAAAGTACTTATGAAGCTTTCTATGAATATATGGAGGGATATATAATAAGAAACATATAGTATAGTATAGTAGAGAAAAATATTAAAAGGATTATTTCCTAATTCCCAATTAACTGCATTACCTTTTGGAGCTTTATGAAATATTTCTGTGTTACTCTTTCTGCTTCTCTAGTATTTCCCTACATTGATATAAAATGGACTTAGATGGTAAAGATCAGGTGGCTTAGGTGGTAAAGACTCTGCCTACAATGCAGGAGAGCTGGGTTTGATCCCTGTGTTGGGCAGATTCCCTGGAAAAGGGAAGGGCTACTCACTCCAGGATACTTGCCTGGAGAATACTGGCATAAAATACTAGTATAAAATATTGGTACACAAAGCATGGAATCAAAATAGGTGGAAGAAACATCAACAATCTCAAATATGCAGATGATAACACAGTAAAGCCTGAGAGCAAAGAAAAACTAAAGAGCCTCTAGATGAAGGTGAAGGAGGAGAGTGAAAAAGCCAGCTTAAAACTACATATTGAAAAAAAAAAAAAAAAGATAAGATCACGGCATTTGGCCCAACTACTTCATGGCAAATAGAAGGGGAGAAGGTGGAAACAGTGTCAAATTTCCTCTTCTTGGGCTCTAAAATCACTGTGGATGCTGAGTGCAGCCATGAAATCAGAAGGCGATCACTTTCTGTCAGGAATGTGATGACAAACCAAGACAGTGTGTTAAACAGCAGAGACATTACTCTGCTGGAAAAGGTCTTTATAGTCAAGGCCATGGTCTTCCCAGCGGTCACTTACAGTTGTGAGAACTGGACCGTAAAGAAGGCGGAGTGTCAAAGAATTGATGCCTTTGAACTGTGCTTCTGGAGGAGATTCCTGAGAGTCCCTTGGACAGGTAGGAGTTCAAATCAGTCAATCTTAAGGTAATCAACGTTAATACTCAATGGAAGGACTGATGCTGAAGTTGAAGCTACAGTATTTCAGTCATATAATGTGAACAGTCGACTCATTGAAAAAGTCCTTGATGCTGGGAATAATCGAGGGCAGAAGGATAAGAGGGCATCAGAGGATGAGATGGTTGGATGGCATCACTGATGCAATGGACATGAACTTGGGCAAACTTTGGGAGATGGTGAGGGACAGGGAGGCCTGGCATGCTGCAGTCCATGGGCAAAGAGTTGGACATGACTGTGCAACTGAACAACTACTCAAAGCATAGCTTTTTTTCTTTAATGTTTGTACAACTTCATTGAATTTTTATTGTTTTTAGGCTTGCTGAAAGTTTAGACAAAGTTTAAGCTTAACATTTAATGTAATTTACTAATTTTATTTAATAACTTTAATACTAATTTATTTTTAGAATTCTTTTGTAAGCTTCAGGAAACTATTTTCTTGCTTTTTGTTCTGTATCTCAATTATTTCTAATAATAAATATCACTGAAGTTTGAATGTATGTATCATAAATACTATAAAAGAATAAAATAATAATATATTTTGGAGACTTCTAATCATACCAAAAGTTATTTTCAATAAAACAGCATGCTTGGGAGTATACTATTTATGATTTCTCTAAAAAAATCAGCAAATGCTATAAAATAACAGAAAAAATTTGATATTGAACTAACTGAAATTATATTTCAGATAGACTTTGGCATCATAGACTAATTCTATGTGACTTGAATTCTTGGTGGTAAAACCCACATATTCTTTTTCAGTAAACTACAAATGTCGTAGCAAAGCTAAGGCTTGAATTTGGACCATCTGTGAATAATAATTCACTTAAAAATATTTAATGATTCAAACATGCCTGCATATCAATGCAGTACATGATTTAGTCTAATATTACATCAATATTTTTGACTTCTCTGGAATCATTAACCTTTCAAAGCAAAGGTATTTCTAATAGCTCTTCCCAGAAGAATACTTAAAGTTCCTCCATGATTTGAATTTATTATGAAATGGCTATGTGCTGGTGCTTGGACAAGTAATGATATTTCATGCATACAGAAGAATCAAGCATTGGGCTTCCCTAAAACAACCAAGTTCACTGCTAACTCCTGAAGCATGCCTGACAATACCCTCTATTCTATTCTTTTTACTATAACTATTCCTCTCGGAACTTTATCCATTATGGTGGTGGTTTAGTCACTTAAGTCATGTCTGACTCTCGCGACCCCATGAACTGTAGCCTGCCAGGCTCCTCTGTCCATGGGATTCTCCAGGCAAGAATACTGGAGTGGGTTGCCATTTCCTTCTCCAGGGGATCTTCCTGACCTAGGAATCAAACCCAGGTCTCCTGCACTGCAGGCAGATCCTTTACCAGCTGAGCTACATTATACTTTTCTTTAATAAAGAAAAATAATATTGAACTCTCCAAAGTTATTTATAACCTTGAAATGATATTTGCCTTGTCACTTAAAAAGAGCCTTTGAATGTTATTTAATATTGTCAGTGTGCCAACATCAGGAACTTGATATTTATTTAATTCATTTGACTTGCCTTTACTCTTGCTAATGAAATAAGCAGCTTTGTGAAAATGAAAGTCATTTTAAGAACTACTTTCAGAAAAGGAATGCTTATATTTTCAATTACACTAAAGAGGTGCATTCACATACACAGTGATTTAAAGTAGCAAAATAGCTACTGATTTAGCAGTGCATCTTCTAAAGATTTAATAGCATTTTTAACCAAGGAATATACAAATATCCACCATGATTTTCCACGCTAGTGAAAGGTAAATATCTTATTGATAATAAAATATATGAAATTGTCTTGGATGAAAATGACTGTTGCTGCTGCTGCTAAGTCGCTTCAGTCTTGTTTGACTGTGCGACCCCAGAGACGGCAGCCCACCAGGCTCCCCCGTCCCTGGGATTCTCCAGGCAAGAACACTGGAGTGGGCTGCCGTTTCCTTCTCCAATGCATGCAAGTGAAAAGTGAAAGTGACGTTGCTCAGTCGTGTCCGACTCTTCACGACCACATGGACTGCAGCCTACCAGGCTCCTCCTCCCATGGGATTTTCAGGCAAGAGTACTGGAGTGGGGTGCCATTGCCTTCTCCTGAAAAATGACTGTAGTCAAAATAAAATAACAAGCACCTCAGTTAAACAGCTATTCCTCTACACAAAGTGAAGTAAAATTTCAAAGGATCTTTTCTTCTAATTTTTTTTAAGAGCCTCCATACCATTTTCCATGTTGGTTGCATCAATTTATATTCCCACCAACAGTGTATGTTCTTAGCAATACTATTTTGAATAGGTCTCCTCAAGTAAGGGCAAAAAAAGTAAAATGCACACATTCATACACACGTGTGTATGCACACACACATTGAAATATTACTCAGCTATAAACAATAAAATTCTGCTGTTTGCATCAATATGGATGGACTTAGAGAAGTAAGTCAAATACTATTATGATATCACTTTTATACGGAATCTAAAAAGTAGTACAAATGAATATATATATAAAACATATACAGTCTCACATATATAGAAAACAAACTGGTAGCTACTAAAGGGAGAAGGAAGAAATAGAAGGGCAAATTCAGGGTATGGGATTAAGAGATACAAACTACCATCTATAAAACAGATAAGCAACAAGGACGTCTTGCATAATACAGTTATAATAATTTTTAATGCATTATAACTGTGAACTTTCAGATGTTCAAGCTGGTTTTAGAAAAGGCAGAGGAACCAGAGATCAAATTGCCAACATCTGCTGGATCATCGAAAAAGCAAGAGAGTTCCAGAAAAACATCTATTTTTGCTTTATTGACTATGCCAAAGCCTTTGACTGTGTGGATCACAATAAACTGTGGACAATTCTGAAAGAGACGGGAATACCAGACCACCTGACCTGCCTCTTGAGAAATCTGTATGCAGGTCAGGAAGCAACAGTTAGAACTGGACATAGAACAGACTGGTTCCAAACAGGAAAAGGAGTATGTCAAGGCTGTATATTGTCACCCTGCTTATTTAACTTATATGCAGAGCACATCATGAGAAAAGCTGGGCTGGAAGAAGCACAAGCTGGAATCAAGACTGCTGGGAGAAATATCAATAATCCCAGATATGCAGATGACACCACCCTTATGGCAGAAAGTGAAGAGGAACTAAAAGGCCTCTTGATGAAAGTGAAAGAGGAGAGTGAAAATCTTGGCTTAAAGTTTAACATTCAGAAAACTAAGATGAGCTTTCATTAATAATCATTGAATAGATTGATTATTTCAATAAGGGTTAGAGAAGTTGATTTTTCCATCATTCTTTTTATCTTTAATACCTGGAGTTCTTCTATATTATTTTTATACTTTCCTTCATCAATTAATTTATCACCTTGAAATAAAGTACTTCAAGGAAGGTAGGACAATTAATTCTTTGCCTAAAATACAAAATAGGTAAAGAGAACGTATAGATGGCTTCATTTGATTACTAATTTGATATGTACCCTAGGAGAGAATTAAATGCATATATTTATGTTTAAATATGTATATAAACACATACTTGTTTTCACCTAAAGGATTGGTTTTTCAAAATATGCTCTGTGAATCACCCCTAGGAATCCATGAGACTTAATTGCCATTTTATGTAATGTGAGAGATCACTGGTTTTGTCATATGAAACCCGTCTCCTTTTCTGCATTGTTTTTAGATCTGTGCATCTCTCCTGTACCTCAAGTTCAAACATCCCAAACATGAATGTCTAGGGAGATCAGTCATTATCCTCAGCCTTTTTATGCTGAACCACTCATCCAGGGTGAATAGATATATGAACCAACATGACAATTCCCATTTAACAAATTACTTATAAGAAGACTGTGCAGACAATAGCGTAAATCAAAGTTAAAATATCTTGCTGAGTGAATGAAGTCAGACCAAAAAGAAAAGAAATACTTTTGTATAAATTCCTAGAAAATACAAACTAGTCCAGTGATATTAAGCAGACCCGTGATTGCCTCGAGGTGACAAAAGAAGACAGGAAACTTAATGGGGATGAATATGTTTACTATCTTGATTGCTCATTAACTTAATGGTTTTACAGTTTTATTCACATGTTTAAACTTCCCATATGGGATACTTTAAATATGTGAAATTTGAAGCATGTTATTTAATCCCAATAGCTTTTTTTTTTTTAATAGGTTATGAAAGTGGAGACTAATCTGAAGAAAAAACTGACACTCCAGTGTCTTATAAGGATGTAAACACTATTAGAATGACTTAAAAAAGGAGAAGGAGTTGACGTATAGGGTGCTACTTTAGGAAATCAGTCTAAGATTAGGCATGCCAATAGGACAATTTTAGAAGCCTAAAAGTAATACAAGAACATTTGCCTATCAAACCAATTAATTTTTTAAATTAATGTAATTTTATTTTAGAAAAATAAAACATTCCAAATGATTTTATATTATAATCAAGTCCAGTCAATGACAAAGAGAAGACTAAAGCACAGAAACAGTATAAAGAGACACACAAGGGAATCTAGATGGACAATAACAGCTGTACTTGGAAAGAGAAATATGGAGAAACAGAAAAAAAAAAAAAAGTAATCCAGGCTTGGAAGAAAGGCCAAACAGGAAACTATCAACTCTGGTTCATGCCACCATATTTCTCATCTGGTCAAAAAGTGGTAATTCCTGAACTATCAGTGAGCTTCATGGGAGTTTGAAGCAGTCCTTTCTGTAATAAGATTCTCTTAGTTTATTTTCGCTTACCTATTTTTATTTACTTTTAGCATAATTCTAAAACAATTGCATGTATATGAAGGATGGACTTGGTTTTCTGAAATACATCTCAAAGAGAAATATTTTAAACAAATATACCATGTTGTCAAGTGATATACACAGGTCAGTGTGCCAGCTTACAAGAACCCAATGTCATTATCTGGCTATGTTACAAGGGAAAAGTTGGCTCATTCACTAATCTTCCTTTCTTTTTTATTAATAAGAAAATTGATCTCTTATCTGAACAATTTAAATATGTTTACCAATAATTTTAAAAATCTACTTGTTCTATTTAAGGTTAACGTAAATTTAATATTATTATAGTACATTACCATTAACAGTAAATGAAGATCTAAAAACACTAGTGATGAACCAGGAATTTACAGAAATGATTCTGTGATTGAAGATTGTTTCTAGGACTGTATACTTACAGCTTCTTATAAGGGAATGACTATATAGAGAACTAAAGTTATTTTCATTTATGTAATTCTTAAACTGTTGCATGAAGCAGTAGAAAATTCAGGGGTAACATTGGTATGATGAAATGATTAAATTCATCATGGAAGCACAAAAATAATAATGTTTAGTGTATGTAAATAATTGGATGTAGATACAATCAGTCACATACCTACACATACAAAAAGCACAAATCATGATGTCCAGAGATGACAGACGCTCAGCCAAGATGGCAGGTTAGATCATAAATGGTTTGCAGTTATGGAGAAGCAGTAGCAAGGAGATCGTGATTTGACATGACTTCAATGTGGAATAGAAAGCCTCATCTAAGGTTTCAATTTTGTTTGGATCTAGCACAGACTCTGAAGATAGCTATTTATGAGTCATTAGATGTAACAGTTATGGGGAGAGTTTGGCCATGGAATTTGGCATATTCTGTAAAGCAGACACAGAAGTTTGACAGTATGGAAGCGAACAGAATATAAAGTAAGAACTAACCTTAAGGCAAATTAATGGTCTTTAGAATGTTCTTATTTCAATGATATACCATTATTTATATGGTACTTCCATGATGTTATTGAACAGTGAATATTCACTGATAATTTTTTAAAAGACTTCTACAGTAATTATATTATCTGAATTTACTCTTTCATGTTTCAGATGAGGACTCTGGAGCTTAGGTGGGTGTACTCGGACTAATGTCACATAACTAATTAGTAGTAGATTCAGGCTTAAAATAGGGATTTGTGTTTATACCAGCAACCATGTTCCAATCTTTTGGCAGTAAGAAAAGTGTAAATAAATAAACTCATGATGAAGTTACACCTTTGGCCTTCATGCAAGGTACATTTATTTCCAAATGGCAGTATAATTGAGGTGTCATATATATGCTGAGGAGGGCATGGCAATCCACTCCAGTATTCTTGCCTGGAGAATGCCATGGACAGAGGAGCCTGGAGGGCTACAGTCCAAGGGGTCACAAAGAGTCAGACACAACTGAGCGACTAAGCACACATATATGCTAGGGATGTGGGGCAGAATTTTGTTGCTAGAAAACTACTAAATCCTAAAAACTATTAAAGCCTTTTATGGTTTTCTGCAGGGGCATTATATGCACAGGATTCAACGCCAGTTAGAAATACTCATTCTTAATTCCAAGGTGATTCCAGTCCGGTACTGCTAGGGGAAAAAAAGGCTAATACCATGTTTATTATCCACTTTCCAGGTGGTACTAGTGGTAAAGAAGCCTCCTGTCGATACAGGAGATGCAAGAGATGCAAGTTTGATCATTGGGTCAGAAAGAGCCCCTGAAAGAGAAAATGGCAACCCGCTCCAGTATTCTTGCCGAGAAAACCCTTGGACAGAGAAGCCTGGTGGGCTATAGTCCATGGGGTCACAGAGTTTGATGTGACTGAGCATGCGTGCATGCAACACATGTCTAACATATTTTGCAATATTTATTTTTTCCCCTAAAGTCATATCCAAATCATGAAACCAATACATTTTTAGGCCAGATTATTCAGAAACCAAGACAATTGGTTTATAGACAATTGGTTCAATTGTTAATAGAAGAAAATACCAGCACATCTTAAGATATAATCTGACACTTGCTCACTATTCCACTGTATCTAAAGCTGAAGTGAAGTGAAGAGAAAGTCACTCAGTCATGTCTGACTCTTTGCAACACTATGGACTATACAGTCCATGGAATTTTCCAGGCCAAATACTGGAGTGGTTAACCTTTCACTTCTCCAGGGGATCTTCCCAACCCAAGGATCGAACTCAGGTCTCCCACATTGCAGGTGGATTCTTTACCAGCTGAGCCACAAGGGAAGCCCAAGAATACTGGAGTGGGTAGCCTATCACTTTGCCAATGGATCTTCCCAACCCAGGAATCGAACTGGGGTCTCCTCCATTGCAGGTGTACTCTTTATCAACTGAGCTATCAGGGAAGCCCATATAAAGCTAAGATGTTATGTATCTTTGTGAGGTAAGATATATTTTAAAACAGCTTAAATGTAAGGTCTAAAGTAGTGGCAATGAGTTCTAACAAGTAATTTTATGGCTCTCTGTCCTTATCTTTAATTCATCCTGACAATCATTCTTCCTAGAATTAATTTATAGCATTCATCTAAAGTTTCTTCCACTTGATGTCAAGCTTTCTTGAGAACTGAAACAATTTTCTTCTTATAGAAGGTCGTACTGAAATGTATCCCACTTTAGCTTACATTCAATTTTTCCATTATTTGACCTGGACCTGAATGTACTTAATGAATCCTGAGTAGACAAATTCTTATATATGACTATCTTGATTAACTTGATCTTTCAGCAAAGTATTGCACAAATTGAAACCACACTCTAATATGTAGTATACTTGAACATTGAGTTGGTTATTCAATTACTGTTTACTGGAAAAAAATAAAAACAGTAGGTTTTCTAGGCTAAAATGTGACTTAAAGCTTAAATCATAGTCTCTCTTAGTCTTGCTTTTGTCAAATTCATATCTACATCTTAGGACATAGTTTGTGCCCCTGTTCTTACATTACTTTTACTTTTTTATTAGCTTATGAGTGTTTACATTATATATATTTTCTAATTGTTTCTCCAGTTTGTCTCAAGATCACTCACATCCTCATTGTGTGTGTGTGTATGTGTGTGTGCATGCACTTGCACACTCATGTGAGAGTACTGGTGAGGGAAGCCCATTTGACAATGAAAACTGGTTTAGATATAGAAAGATTGGCTATAATAGTCTACGTCAGTAATTGGCATCAGTCACTGATTATATAAAGTATCGCACAAAGTGGCTATTCATCTGTTTTTCCCTTAGGATCTACCCGACCCATTGCTGTAGACACCTGCGGGTCAACACATCCTAACTGTCACTTTAATCTCACTGTTCAATAGTGAAACCACATCTACCCTGTAGCATATAACTGTGAGTTCAAAACTAGCCTCTCCCATCCTGCTTTACCGTTAGACTTTGATATTCATTAATAATAGGAGCAACCCTGCCATCACTGCCAGCCTCTGGAGGTCATCTTCTACTGAGCATCTCAGGGATGTTGGGACCACCATACCCCTAGTACATTTCTCACTTCCTACATTTCTTCTTCTCTCAGTGAAGGCAGTGTCCTCTGGCAACTCCTAAGAAACAGTGTGAAACAATAGGCTCCATTCTAACATCTCCATATCCCGAAGCCTCCTGATGAGGAAGTTAAAATATGTGAGAAAGAAAAGAATATAATATTGAGTAACCCAGGTCTCCCACATTACAGGCAGACGCTTTAAACTCTGCACCACCAGGGAAGCCCAATAAGAACAATAAGTTGAATTAAAATATGTTACATATAGGTATAGTTGAACAGCTACCTCAGATTGGATGATCAGATAAATTCTCTCAGATGAACTTAATCTGAGCATTGAATGAAATAAAGAAGCCAATATTTTTAAAATTAATGAATAAAGTTTTAAGAAAATTCCTAATCTGTAGATTCAGCTCATGTGTCTTTCCTTACCTCCAAATTTTATATTTTCAATGCCTTCTGGAGTTTTTCACAATGATTTCAAATATAACTAACAAAAATATGAATCAATAATACCTCCTCCCCTACCAATAATCTTACTTGCTATAATATGTTCCTAGATAATTACCACAAACGCTGGCTTAAAACAATCAAAATGTATTCTGTCATGGTTCCAGAGGTTAGAGCTCCAAAATCAAATTGTCGTCAGGTTTGGCTCCTGCGGGAAGCTCTGAGAAAGAACTCATTCCATGCTCCTTTCCATTTTTGGCAGTTGCCACCAATCCTTGGCATTCCGTGTGCACGCGACCTGCTTTCCTGTGCGTGTCTCTGTGTGTCCTATCGTTTTGAAGGCTATTTGTCATTGGATTTAGGGGCCACTCCGATATACTATGGGGCTTATCTTGATATCTGGAAAGACTCTACTTTCAAATATCACATTCACAGATTTCAGAGGTCAGGACTTGAATATGCCTTTTGTGGTAACACAGTTCAATCCACCACACTTGCCATCCTGTATCCCCAGTATTAGTCATAGAATATCTTAGTCCATTGCTCTCCACATTTAGTCACCAAACATTCTCAAGTGTTTTTTTTTAATATTTATCGAATATATCTAATTCCAACTGCACCTTATATCACTTTAACTTGGATCTTCATTATTTTTAAAGCCTTCCAAAACAGCATTTCAAAACATCTCTCTGCCACTAATATCATCTTCTCTCCCTCATCCAGTCTTTCTAAATTCATTCTACAGCCAGACTGTTTTAGACTCCAAAAAAGTCTAACTTAGTTGAATCATGTTAATCTCCTGTTAAAAAACATTAAAGTCTTCCCTTTGCCGTCATTTAAAAAAAAATGCACATGTGTGTGTATAAGCAAAAAAAAACAACAAAACACAAAAGATCATAAAAATAATTTTTAAATATGTTTTTAGGGTCATAATTAAATTTTGCCTTTGAGTTTAGTAAGACCTTCATTCACTATGTCTTAATGCACAATGCAGTTTGGGTGGCTACTGACTATCTGAATCCCATTTTTCTCACTTGCTAAATGGAGCTAAATTAATTGGTTAAGCAGAATTATAAAATTGTAATGAAGAACAGGGGCTTACTCCAATTCCTGGCACACTGTGAAAGCCTAGGATACAGAACTACCATCCACTACATCTCCAGGGCCTTCTCCAAACCTAGTATACAGTGAGGTTAATATCTGAGGTCTCAGGTGACTTCTGTGACTTTGTAATAAAGGGTAAGATAAACTTTCTCAGAGTAGGAGCTGTATCATAAACTGATACTAATTATGAGGGTTTTACATGCTTTCATTGAAGTGCTCTGCAATTTTGATTTTTAAATGGACTTTGGGATCCTTAGAACACTTAAATAGTTATTCATGAACAAAACAAACATTTCATGCCAATCTCTTCTTTGTCTTTGCCTGGTGTGCTCATTCAGTGGAATGTTGTCCATTTTCAACTTTGCACAATCTACTCCCAAGCTTCTTGACCTTTTCACTTGACTTGCGAAGCTGCTTAACTTCCCATCTTTAGTGGGTTAATTTCTTAACACTCTTTAATCCTATTGGACACAGGTATCAGCTCTACCAGGAAGCTGAGACTGACTTCTTAGTCTTAATTAGAGTTTCTCCTTTGTGCATACTCCTGTCACAGCATTTATCAATGTCAACAGCAGTTGTCCTCCATTTCTGTCTGCTTCAACCATTTCTGTCTGCTTCGATCTGCTATCAGCTCTTGAAAGCAAGGACCACATCTCATCCTGTGTCTCTCCACCAGTACCTAGCCTAGGGCTCGGTGTTCTTACAGTAGGTGAAAAGATGAGACTGTTTCTTGAGAGTAGTGATTTATCTATCCCTTGAATGAATATACATTTATATTACTAGAACTAAGTCCCAAGGAAGCCCTGACATCATATATTGAGTTTACTGTTGTATTCTCAAGTTTAAAGCAGAGATGGACAAACAGTTAACACTCAATAAATACTTGACTGTTGAATGATAAGAAAAACATTTCATTTAAATTAGCAAAAAAAGAAAGGTTTTTATCAGAACATTTCACTCTTACTCTAAACTGTAAACATGTGTATTCCAAATACAGAAAGAAAACTGTGGAGCTCTGTTGGAGAATAATGTCTGTTACTTGGCATAATGTAAAGACACTCTCTGGGCATCCAGGAGATCTGGCTCCTGTCTCTCAGAGTGGTGACATACCTCTGCACTTGGGACTGAGTCTTTCATTTTCTTTAGGTCTCAGTTTCTTCCTTTGAGAAGTGAAGGTTTTGGATTATTATCTATCTCTAAGGCCTCTTCTAGGCTGAAATTCTTTCATTTTTAAATATCAAGCCTTAGCTAGATAAATCTATGATTCTATAGCATTTTTCATGAAGATATAAGTGAGGAGAATTGACCTATATAGCCCTTGTATTAAAAATAAATCCCGCTTTGTTTTGACAATTTGCAATACTGTGTCCTAATTAGAGAAGAAGTTTTCATTTGCAATGATGGAATTTTGCCCATTTCCCTGTTATCTGTTCAAAAATATACAGCATTCTTACAGTTAAGTATTAAAACTAAATATGCCAAAAATTATGTTATTATTACAAAATATTAATGTTTCATCACTGGGAAAGATATGGAGGTAATCAGTTAAATCCTTATGCTTTACAGATTGAAGAATGGAGACACAAAGGCTATATATGGCTGTCCCAAGTGACCATGGGGTTATTTCAGGGCAGCAAAGTATGAGAAATTCAGTCCTCCTAATTCTTTAAGAGGTGCTCTTTCTTCTACCTGAGGTTTTACTACCTTTGAAGTGCTGCTGCTGCTGCTGCTGCTGCTGCGAAGTCACTTCAGTTGTGTCTGACTCCGTGAGACCCCATAGACAGCAACCCACCATGCTCCTCTGTCCCTGGGATTCTCCAGGCAAGAATACTGGAGTGGGTTGCCATTGCCTTCTCCAAATGCTGTTCTGAACATGGCCAAATCCAACGGTCAGTTCTCACTTCTCATCTTACTTGTCCAAGGTACCAGCACTTGATCATCTATCACACCTTCTCTTCTTTGAAATGTCTGTTCCACTTGCACCAAGGACACCATATTCTAATGGTTTTATATCTCTTTTATCTATTCTACCCAGAATCCTTTGCCATCTTCTGCTTGTACTCCAAACTCTGATTACTGTTGTCCCAAAGTCTGGAGGTGGAGGGGAACACATGACAAGAAATGAGAGCAGTTTTCTAAAGCGGAAAATCACCCTCAACTGATAGTCAGCAGCCAAAGGGAGACTTCAAATCTACTGTAGCAAGAAACTGAATTCTGCCAATGATCTTACAAGGCTTGCAAGCAGATTCTTCTACAGAGTCATGAGAGAGGAATTCAGCTAAGTTGATACTTTGTGAAAGTTCAGTTCAGTCGCTCAGTCGTGTCCAACTCTTTGCGACCCCGTGAACCACAGCACGCCAGGCCTGCCTGTCCATCACCAACTCCCGGAGTCCACCCTCACCCATTCTGAAGGTTAATTTTGTGTATTAACTTTACTGGACTAGGGGATGCCCAGGTAGCTGGTGAAACATTTCTGGGTGTGCCTGTGAAGGTGTTTCTGGCAGAGATTCATATTTGAATTGATTAGCTGAGTGAAGCAGACCTTTCTCACCTACATGGATGGGCACCATCCAATCCACTGAGGGCCTCCATGGAACAGAAGGCAGAGGAAGGGCCAGTTCCTTTTCTCTGAGGTGAGACGTCCATCTTCTCTTGCCCTCAGACATCAGTGCTCTTTGGCCTTCAAACTATTATCAGACCTACACCATCAGTTCCCTGTGTTCTCAGGCCTTTGAAGTTGAACTGAGTTATACCATAGACTTTCCTGGTTCTCTGACTCCAGACAGCCAACAGATTTCTCAGCCTCCATGATCATGTGAGCCAATTCCCATAAGAAAAATCTCCTTTATATGTGTGTGTGTGTAATCATACACACCTCATTTCAGCTTTGAGAACCAATGCAGAAAACTCAGGCACACCATGCCTGGACTTCTCATCTGGAGAACTATGAGCTAATAAATAGTTACTTTAAGTCACTATGTTTGTGGTAATTTGTTAAGCTGCAATAGTAAACTAATACAGCACTCAATAAATATGTGCTGAATAAATAACATTACATTTTATCAGTATAAGTCTTTCAAATAATTGGTATTGTGCCAGGAATACTGATTTTATATTATATAAATAATTTCTCTAGTTCCTGAAACATCTCTCTTTGTTTCAGATCAAATGTGTAGTATCACAGTTTGACAACATTAAAAAAATGGCTACTTGGTAAAATTAGAGATCCACTCAGTACTATGTATCTTGGATTTTCAGGATTACATTATGGTTATATTTAAAGTCTTTGTTAGTTAGTGATATGTTTAAATCTTGAAATTTAATCTATAAAGATGGGTTTAGATTTTAGCCTTTTTACAGTTCTGAGGTCAAATGTATTCCACCCCCTCCCCCCCCTTCACACCACTGGATACTAATGACAGCTGTTCCATTTTTACTTTGGGTGATCACAATTTGAAAATGATTGAGCATGGCAAATTAGAGAGCATATGCATAATAGGTTTTCACCTAGCACTTACGTTTCAAATTCCCATCAATTCTGCACAGTCTCACTAAAAGGCAAGTGTTACATTTTAATCACACTTTCTGACACAAGCTTTTCTCTTTTCTATTGAAAAATAGATTAGATCTTCTTCCCATCTGCATACCCTATAATAAAGACTAAGTGATATCTTACTGCTTGATGTTAATTTGATATGAAAACCATCACTCTTTTATGTTTTTAATTTTCATAAAAAATTTTGGCTTAGAACATAGTTTTAGAAATGTTTCACATTAGCAGGTAAATTTAAAAAATCAATTAGAGAATAGACTTAAATATTCATATCATATGTAAAAGTCAAGATAAAATATGATAGTAGGTAGCTGAATTTTTTTCATTACTTTCTAGAGAGTGAAAAATATATTGTCATTTGTTTAGTTGCTCTTCTGGTTGTCATCAGTTAGTAGACAGAAATATAATGATGCTAGGAATTTAAAAATAAAAAGGTTCATGCTGGAGACACCATGCTGAGACAGAGGCAGTGTGGATTTTATTTCTTAAATAAATTGATAGCGATGTTTTAGTCCATTAACATTTCTTATAAACTGTTGTTCAGTTTTCCCTTGACTACATACGAGAACAATGTAAATGGCTATCTCTGGATAAACTACTCAGTAGGTAACTATGAACCATGCATCCCCCTTTTTTATATTAAAAATGTAGTAAACCTGAAGAACATGAAACTAAAAGGAGCCAGCAATTTTTTCCTTAGTGTTGATTAAAAAATAAAAGTAACAGAAAACTTAATTCTAAAAATACTGTTTGCTCAATTGCACTGAAACCTTATGTGATTTTGCCTATGAGTAAATGTTATAAAAAGTAGAACAATGGAAGGTCATAGATTTTGCTCTCAACTAGAGTAACCAGTTCAGTTCAGTTGCTCAGTCATACTCAACTCTTTGTGACCCCCCAAACTGCAGCACACCAGGCTTTCCTGTCCATCACCAACTCCCAGAGCTTGCTCAAACTCACGCCCATCAAGTAGGTGATGCCATTCAACCATCTCATCCACTGTTGTCTCCTTTTTCTCCTGCCTTCAATCTTTCCCAGCATCAGGGTCTTTTCAAATAAGTCGGTTCTTCACATCAGGTGGCCAAAGTATTGGAATTTCAGCTTCAGTATGAGTCCTTCCAATGAATATTCAGGACTGATTTCCTTTAGGATGGACTGGTTGGATCTCCTTGCTTCCAGGGACCCTTCAAGAGTCTTCTCCAACACGAATTCTTTACCAACTGATCTATCAGAGAAGCCCAACTAGAGCAATAATTTATGTTAAAACATGTATTATGGGGACGGACTTGCTCTATGCCTGACTTCAATATATATTTTTCCCTCCTTCATTTTCCCTGGAAAAATACTTTCTTCTCTTCCAGTGTGTTCTTTCTCCATGTCTTTTAGCAAATTAACTCAAATCCTTTGATTAGAATGGGAAAGGAAATACCATCTTTACTCTTGCTGGGCAAGCAATGAAACAAATGAGCTATCTCAATTATCAGACTAAACATATGACAAAGTTTAAACATTTTGCTTATGACTTATTCACATTCAAAGAAATTGTGAAAGCCATGCTATAACCAGTTAACAAGTTTAAAAATGGAAAGAAGCTAAATTTGGGGAAATTGAGGCACTGTGTCACTTTCTTGATCAACAGATAAAGACTGGAAAAATGATATTGAGTTTTATGGCATTCTGAAACCCTATGACTTGTCTAATCAGTTTATCCTTCTGACATTTTAATATGTTGAAAAAGTGAACTTCTTTAACTCATTTTTTTTTTTTTAAGCTTAAAGACATTCTTCAAGGCATCTTTGTTATTGTGTCCCTGTAACATTAAAAGTGAAATAAAAATAAATGAAAATGAAGTCAAAAGGCATCATTCTGCAAAAGAACAAACTTTGAGATATCTTTGTATCTATACTAAAGTCTTCTGAATGTACCTAGAGCCAATAAAGAAGAAAAGTATCTTCTGAAGTTCAAGGCTCCAGAATCATGCTCAGACGGTCTGGCTGAATTTATACGAAGCAGAAACTGCACAGAATTATAGGAATCATTACAGGGTAAACTCTATTAGTCCTTTAGCTGAAACAAGCCACGAGACAGAAATATAATGTGGACCAGGGAGGGGTAGAGGTTGAATGAGTAAAGATTTATTCTTTGTGGAAAGCAGCATGGTGGCATTTGAGAAACTAGAAAGGCTGAATAGATATGTGGACGGGTCATAATGCTTTTTTTCTTGGGAAAGTGAAAAACTGCTCATAGACTCCTTTCAGGCAAAACTTAAGATCAGAAATTTCTTGTGTGTTCTCCCACAGGCTTTTGAAAGTACCTCTTATTTCAGAAGCTCAATTTATAGTAGATAAATAATCTCACATTTTAAAGTTTTTGATTAATGAAATTTTCCTATTTGAGGAAAACAGTGGGCTTTCCATGGGAAGTAATACACGCCTTACATCATCTCATTAAAAAAGAAAACAAAGCAATAATAGCAGCAACAACAAGCTTTTAAATTGTTTCCCAGAATGCCAAGCTACAGTGTATGGGGGAAACAGGAGATAGGACTTTGAAGAGATGTGTTTTGAGGATACCACCAAACAACAAAAGATTCTTGGATAACACTTATTTTACCTAATTAATTTACTCAAACTTTCTGCTAAAACACTTTTTCTTCTGAAGAATTTTTTCCAGTTGATGCTCTTTTCTCAACCACGACTCCTGGCAGAAATTTCCATCATTGAAATTGGATCTTACTCATATTCTCTTTTAGCACTTACTTCTCAGAAGTGTAATTATTTTTCACATGACCATATCTCTTACAAGACTGTGTATGTATTTGAGAGGAAGTGACTTTATTTTATTTATATCTCTGTCCTCATTGCCTGTGTTATGCTAGTCACATTGCAGGTATTTAGTAGTTAAGCAGTAAATGAATGATTACCAGTACAAAAAAGCATCTGTCATCCCAACTTTGAGTAAGACTTATCAGTTTATGTGTAAAAGCTTAGTCTCACAGGACATTCTAATTTATTTTTTAACCAAAAATATAGGCGGTTTGAGAGAAAATTTTAATAACTTCCAGAAACCTTGGATGCTTATCAAAATTCCATGAAATCTTTAGAGATTCACTTATCACTTAATTGATAAATTTAAAATCTTCCCCAATCTGTTCTTCATTGTTTAACACACATAGAAATAGCTGTGTAAATCCTAAAAGGTGAATTTATCATTGACTTCTGAAATGCCTATTTCTGATTACATGCTTTAATTTTGCCATGTGGTTTACTTAAAGAATTAACAAGAATATTTTTAGAATGGCTAGAAAAGGCCCATCATATTTAAATTGTATTAATGTTAATTATAATGAACTCTTTACATTTTAGAAAATATAATTTTAGGGTCTATCAACTGATTGAAATTTAATTATCTTTCATAAAATGACTGGCATGCATTCATGTGAGAAAGAATATTAATGTTTATCAAACTAAAACCCTAAGAATTTAAAACTAAGCTATTACTCTGTGTAAATTAATAGCCAGGGTTACCTGAAAGGTCAATTATGCATTTATGTGCCTTGGCGCTTATTCCTGGAATCTATGTGATTCTTTACCCTGAAGAAATTTTGTTTATCATGAAAGGAAAAGCAAAATAAAAATATTCTTCAGGAAATCAGAGTAGCCACTACATTGTAACTGATGATTGCATTTCTGCACATCAGGATCAGGCAGCCATATTTGTAGATCCTGGTTTTGCACCGCCTGGAAAATCCCATGGGTGGAGGAGCCTGGTGGGCTACAGTCCATAGGGTCACTAGGAGTCGGACACAACTGAGCAACTTCACTTTCACTTTTCACTTTCATGCATTGGAGAAGGAAATGGCAACCCACTCCAGTGTTCTTGCCTGGAGAATCCCAGGGACAGGGGAGCCTGGTAGGCTGCTGTCTATGGGGTCGCACAGAGTCAGACACGACTGAAGTGACTTAGCAGCAGCAGCAGTTAACCTTCTGTGATTCAGTATCTTGATCCACAAAGTTAAAGACAAAATGTTAGTTGAACTGTTGTGGATACTAAAGGATCAGAACATAATGCTGGATGTTATTACTACTTTACCAGCTAGCTTCCTCCCCCATCCCCTCTCTTCTACTTTGTCAATTCTGCTTTCAATTTTCTTCTTACTTTTCATGTTTTCTTTCTGAATACTTCCTTGGGTTTGATGATGATCCTATTATGCATTGCCACTCCCCTCCAAAAATAAACTGAAGTTAAATGCTTATTCCAAATAAGATACAAAACTGAAATAAAAAACAAAAGGCCTGATTTTCTGTTTCTTTGTGCATCTCCCTAATTGCAAGATTTCTGTCTCTTTCCCTCCTCCTTCCCTTTTACAAGTAACTTTAATTAGGAAACAAGATGAATGTATGAAGTAACAAATTTAAAATTTGGGAAGACACTAAAGAATAAACTGCATATTGGTAAATGGATAAAGGATTCAAAGATTTAACAAAATCTTTGAACTAAATATTTAAGGAAATCAAGAACTATCTTAAAATTTTAACATTTATATTGCAGGAAAAATGGCCAAAACCAATACCAAAGAAATAGGTGGACTCAAGGTAAAAAATGAATTCATATAGTGAAGAATACAACAAGGAATAAAGCTTTTATTTGGGAAAAGCAGTATCACAAAACAGAACTTTAGCCTTGTCATTTAGGCCTTGTCATGCTAATCTTGAAGTACTTCCACAGTGTTTCATTTCCTCCTTATCCAAATACTGCCATGTCCAATTCAGAGACCAATTTATTCTCAATCTGTCACTCCCTATCTGTGCTTCTGGTCCATGGTTAGATCCAACATTAGAGAGGCCATATTTAAGCATAAGAAACAAACAAAGTGTGTATTTCAAAATTACATGAAAGAAGGATCCTTAGAAATTGCAGCTTTCTTCTATATTACAGTATTTATATTGGCATATCTTCCCAACTGGATTAAACCCACAGGAAGGCAAGATTATAGAAAAGTTCCAGAAACACTGTGTCAACTGAATGTTATTAGACTTTTGGGATGGCTACTCTCAGGAAACTCCAGTGAGATTCAGTTCAGTCACTCAGTAGTGTCCAACTCTTTGTGACCCCATGAATCACAGCATGCCAGGCCTCCCTGTCCATCACCATCTCCTGGAGCTCACTCAGACTCACGTCCATCGAGTCCGTGATGCCATCCAGCCATCTCATCCTCGGTCGTCCCCTTCTCATCCTGCCCGCAATCCTTCCCAGCATCAGAGTCTTTTCCAATGAGCCAACTCTTTGCATGAGGTGGCCAAAGTACTGGAGCTTCAGCTTTAGCGTCATTCCTTCCAAAGAAATCCCAGGGCTGATCTCCTTCAGAATGGACTGGTTGGATCTCCTTGCAGTCCAAGGGACTCTCAAGAGTCTTCTCCAACACCACACTTCAAAAGCAGCAATTCTTCGGTGCTCAGCCTTCTTCACAGTCCAACTCTCACATCCATACATGACCACAGGAAAAACCATAGCCTTGACTAGACGGACCTTAGTCAGCAAAGTAATGTCTCTACTTTTCAATATACTATCTAGGTTGGTCATAACTTTTCTTCCAAGGAGTAAGCATCTTTTAATTTCATGGCTGCAGTTACCATCTGCAGTGATTTTGGAGCCCCCCAAAATAAAGTCTGACACTGTTTCCACTGTTGTCCCATCTATTTCCCATGAAGTGATGGGACCGGATGCCATGATCTTCGTTTTCTGAATGTTGAGTTTTAAGTCAACTTTTTCATTCTCCTCTTTCACTTTCATCAAGAGGCTTTTTAGTTCCTCTTCACTTTCTGCCATAAGGGTGGTGTCATCTGCATATCTGAGGTGATTGATATTTCTCCCTGCAATCTTGATTCTAGCTTGTGTTTCTTCCAACCCAGCGTTTCTCATGATGTACTCTGCATAGAAGTTAAATAAGCAGGGTGACAATATACAGCCTTGACGTACTCCTTTTCCTGTTTGGAACCAGTCTGTTGTTCCATGTCCAGTTCTAACTGTTGCTTCCTGACCTGTATACAGATTTCTCAAGAGGCAGGTCAGGTGGCCTGCTATTCCCATCTCTTTCAGAATTTTCCACAGTTTATTGTGATCCGCACAGTCAAAGGCTTTGGCATAGTCAATAAAGCAGAAATAGATGTTTTTCTGGAACTCTCTTGCTTTTTCCATGATCCAGCAGATGTTGGCAATTTGATCTCTGGTTCCTCTGCCTTTTCTCAAACCAGCTTGAACATCACGGAGTTCACGGTTCACGTATTGCTGAAGTCTGGCTTGGAGAATTTTGAGCATTACTTCACTAGCATGTGAGATGAGTGCGATTGTGCGGTAGTTTGAGCATTCTTTGGCATTTCCTTTCTTTGGAATTGGAATGAAAATTGACCTTTTCCAGTCCTGTGGCCACTGCTGAGTTTTCCAAATTTCCTGGCATATTGAGTGCATCACTTTCACAGCATCATCTTTCAGGATTTGAAATAGCTCAACTGGAATTCCATCACCTCCACTAGCTTTGTTCATAGTGATGCTTTCCAACGCCCACTTGACTTCACATTCCAAGATGTCTGGCTCTAGATTAGTGATCACATCATCATGATTATCCGGGTCGTGAAGATCTTTTTTGTACAGTTCTTCCATGTATTCTTGCCACCTCTTCTTAGTATCTTCTGCTTCTGTTAGGTCCAGACCATTTCTTTCCTTTATCGAGCCCATCTTTGCATGAAATGTTCCCTTGGTATCTCTAATTTTCTTGAAGAGATCTCTAGTCTTTCCCATTCTGTTGTTTTCCTCTATTTCTTAGCATTGATCGCTGAAGAAGGCTTTCTTATCTCTTCTTGCTATTCTTTGGAACTCTGCATTCAGATGCTTATAGCTTTCCTTTTCTCCTTGGCTTTTTGCCTTTCTTCTTTTCACAGCTATTTGTAAGGCCTCCCCAGACAGCCATTTTGCTTTTTTGCATTTCTTTTCCATGGGGATGGTCTTGATCCCTGTCTCCTGTAGAATGTCACGAACCTCATTCCATAGTTCATCAGGCACTCTATCTATCAGATCTAGCTCCTTAAATCTATTTCTCACTTCCACTGTATAATCATAAGGGATTTAATTTAGGTCATACCTGAATGATCTAGCGGTTTTCAATTTAAGTCTGAATTTGGTAATAAGGAGTTCATGATCTGAGCCACAGTCAGCTCCCAGTCTTGTTTTTGTTGACTGTATAGAGCTTCTCCATCTTTGGCTGCAAAGAATATAATCAATCTGATTTCGGTTTGACCATCTGGTGATGTTCATGTGTAGAGTCTTCTCTTGTGTTGTTGGAAGAGGGCGTTTGCTATGACTAGTGCATTTTCTTGGCAAAACTCTATTAGTCTTTGCCCTGCTTCATTCTGCATTCCAAGGCCAAATTTGCCTGTTCCTCCAGGTGTTTCTTGACTTCCTACTTTTGCATTCCAGTCCCCTATAATGAAAAGGACATCTTTTTTGGGTGTTAGTTCTAAAAGATCTTGTAGGTCTTCATGAAACTGTTCAACTTCAGTTTCTTCAGCGTTACTGGCTGGGGCATAAACTTGGATAACTGTGATATTCAATGGTTTGCCTTGGAGAAAAACAGAGATCATTCTGTTGTTTTTGAGATTGCATTCAAGTACTGCATTTTGGACTCTTTTTTTGACCATGATGGCTACTCCATTTCTTCTGAGGGATTCCTGCCTGCAGTAGTAGATATAATGATCATCTGAGTTAAATTCACCCATTCCAGTCCATTTTAGTTCGCTGATTCCTAGAATGTCGACGTTCACCCTTGCCATCTCTTGTCTGACCACTTCCAATTTGCCTTGACTCATGGACCTGACATTCCAGGTTCCTATGCAATATTGCTCTTTACAGCATCAGATCTTGCTTCTATCATCAGTCACATCCACAACTGGGTATTGTTTTTGCTTTGGCTCCATCCTTTCATTCTTTCTGGATTTATTTCTCCACTGATCTCCAGTCAGTGGAGAAATAACTCCAGTGAGATTAGAACGCTAATTATATTCATTTTAACTAATCAGAATTCCATCTTGGAAAAGTGCTTTGCCAATCTCCAGTATCTAAAGTCATATTATAAAATCTTTCCAGTGACACAGGATATTAACTTCTCCTATATTTACTATCATGGTTGGTTGCTGACACTCTACTTACCCTTATACTTTTTTGAGAAATTTTTTTTATTGTGTATCTCATTATTAGCCTTATGATAAAAGTGGAAAACAGTAAAACAGACAGAACAATAACTCAAATATTATGAAATGATACACTTGTATAAATATCTGTTTAAGAGAATTAAAGGCAGTGGGGAGAACAGTGAGTGCTTTGAAGAGGCGGTGTAGTTATCCTTTCAACTAAATACAGCACTTCATACACTGACTTTGTCAGAGTCAGCACATCAGAGCAGAATCAGACACTTTAACCTGTTCTGTTATTTTTACCGCTTTTAGACCTCTACAATTGTTCACTTGGCCAAATATAAAAGGTGAAAAATAATAGACCATTGACCCTCCAAACCTTTAACTATAAATTTGAAGTATAAGCAAAGGTCAATAGCAGTTTCTTTAGGCTTACAGAAATTCTTGAAAAGTTCAAAAGATGTCAGGATGGAAAATATGTGAGTTCCTATTTCACTGAATTTACTGTGGTTCAGTAAAACTTGCATTTCCGGGGTTCCTGAAAGAAGGCTGGAGTCCCTCTCATAAAAAAATTTCGGGATTAAAATTTGAACACCATCATAATGTAAAACTGTATATTTATGGGAGGAAAAAAAGCTGCAAAATTTGAGTACTATACGTTTATGATCCTGTTTTATATTGACATTTGTGTGAGATATTATCCCCATTTTCAGATGAGAAAAGAGAAATGGGGTACATTTTGTCCAAAATACAGAGCTAAGAAAACATGACAGAGTCTGAAATCAAGACGGGAAATGAGGATAGGAGGCTGTGAAAGAGACATTCATCAAGGTCATTCAAAGCCGAGAGTGTTCTCAATGGATAAGCACACAAGTTCCACCAGAGAAAAATTTTCATGAACAAGGCAATGGAAAAATTCAAGTCTTTGAGACAGACGATTTTGTCTAAGTATATTTTAAAATTTGACACCCACAACTTTTGAAAGCAAAAATTATATATGTTTCTTTGTGAGGGGCAATAGCTGTAAGATGCCAACACATGCTTTATGTCCAACAGATGGGAGGCACATGGGAACCCAGAACCTTTCAGGCATTTGCACCATAGCCCCTGGCCTACTGTACCAGGTCATCCAACATAGGTGCCTGCAAGGAGAATCCCCTGCTTCCAGGGTGAGCACCTCACTCCTAACTGCTCTCCCCAAGGCACCTGCCAGTTCTGCTCTCCAGACTAGGAGAACCTGCTATAGACCCTGACAGCTCAGCAGAGGCAGTTGTGGCAGGAGCACGGCTGTGGGGCAGCAGCAAGGCCCTTCACACACGCCCATGACCTGAAGCACCACCATTTATGCTCCACACCAGCCTCTGCTGCTGCTTCAGTGTCTGAAGACAGCACTTCTAGTGAAACAACCATAGGGCTCCCAGATCCCAGAGCACTTGAAGGAGATTTATGTATAATCCAAGATACATGGTAACTGATTCATTCTTACATTCAGCAGATAGCAATTCTTCAACCTCTGCTGCTGTTCTACAATTTTTAGCAAATATTGTTGTCAGTAGGCTTTCCTCCCCATGTCCAACCACATTCTATTTCATGAAAATTTAAAGTGAAATCCTTAATATCTATCCTTCATAAAGACTGGAAAATCTCACTAAACATGAATACTCCCAATCTTTCCATATATGATGATGTATACTGATAAAACAATTCTTTTTGTCTTTTTTTTTTTTTAGTTTTTGTGCATCTGTATTTAGTCTTAAGATTTCAAAGCTTTTAATTTTAGTCAATGAAGTTTTTCAAACTTTTAGTAGTTCACATGATTTCTTTCTTTTCAATAATATATTTTGTATCATATATGAAATGAATCGCCAGTCCAGGTTCGGTGCATGATACTGGATGCTTGGGTGCACTGGGACAACCCAGAGGGATGGTACAGGGAGGGAGGAGGGAGGAACGTTCAGGATGGGGAACACGTGTATACCTGTGGCGGATTCATGTTGATGAATGGCAAAACCAATACAATATTGTAAAGTAATTAACCTCCAATTAAAATAAATAAATTTATATTAAAAATATCTTATAATATATAGTGACTTACCTTTCAAGGTAGTAATATTCTATCATGATCATTTAATATATGCTTAACTCCTGATGAGTCAGGCTCATTTTGCTAAAAACTTACAAATAATGCCACTTTTAAGAATTCATTTTCTCTAACCTCAAAATAGTACTAGCATTCACTTTACATTGCAGGAAACTCAATCTGCTCTGAAAAGAAAAAATATTAACCAAGTTCAGTAGCTTCAGCTACTGCTCTGCTGTAGCAAGTCTTCCTGTACTACAAAATTGAGAACTCTAGAATCACAAAAGACCTCAACTAGTCAGGGTGATATGGAAAAAGAAGAACAAAATAAGAGGAACCACATATCTTAATTTCAAACTACATTACAAGTTATAGTAAGCAAACAGCATGATATTGGCATAAAAACAGATACATAAATCAACAGAACAGAAATAGAGAGTCCAGGGAAAAAACATATGAAAAATCAATTAAATTATGACAAAGGAGTTGTGAATATAAAATAGGAAAGGGACAGTCTCTTTAATAAATAATGCTGGGAAAATGGGATGCCACATGCAAACTGGATCACTGTGTTATATCACATACAACAATCAACTTAAAATGGAGTAAAGACTAAAATGTAAGACCTAAAACCATACAACTTTCTGAAGAAAGCATAGATAGTAAGATCTTTGACACTGGACTTGGTGATAATTTTTTAGATTTGACACCAAAAGCAGAAAGTATACGTGTGAGACTATATCAAACTAAAAAGCTTCTGCATAGCAAAGGAAAAAAATCAACAGAATGAAAAGGCAACCTACAGAAAGAGATAAAGTATTTGCAAATCATATATGTGAAGTTTCTAAAATTTATAAAGAACTCATATAACTGAATATAAAAAAAACAATCTGATTAATGAATGAGTAGAGAAACAGAATAGATATTTTTCCAAAGAAGAAATCCAAATGACCAAATGGGACACAAAAAAGTGCTCAACATCACTAACCATCAGGGAAATTCAAGTCAAAGCCACAATGACACCTTGCCTCACACCTGGTGAAATGACTGTCATCAAAAACACAAGAGACAGTATGTGTTGATGATGATGTGAGAAATAGGTAGGAGTGTAAACTGGTAACAGCTACTAAGGAAAGCGGTATGGAAGTTTCTTAAAAAATTAAAAACAGAACTACCATATGATCCAGAAATTTTACTTCTGAGCATATATCCAAAGGAAATGAAAACAGGACATAGAAAAGATGTCTGCACTCCCACGTTCGTTATGGTATTACTTACACGTATCAAGATATGGAAACAGCATAAGTGCCATCAATGGAAGAATGAATAATGAAGATGTCCCACATGCTTGCATGTGTGCGCACACACACACAAACATACAGAAATATTATTCAGCTATGAGAAAGAAAGAAATCGTGACATTTGAGCCAGTGTAGGTGGACCTGGAAGGTATTATGCTAAATGATATAGCCAGTCAGAGAAAGGCACATGCTGCCTGGGGTCACTTACATGTGGAATCTAAGACAAAGTCAAACTCATTGAAACAAAGAGTAGAAAAGTGGTTATAAGAGCTGAGGGGGGAGTGGTGAGAAATAGGACAAATGTTGGTAAAACTGTATAAACTTTCAGTTATAAGATGAATAGGGTCTGTGGATCTAACGTAAAACATGGTGATTATAGTTAATATCATTTACTATAAATTAGAACACTGCTAAGAGTAGAAGAACTTAAATGTCCTCACCAAACATAAAAAACAAAAAAAATTGAAAATGTAGTTAGTTCTGTTCAATTTGGTGACATTGAGTGTATCAATTTTCTATTGCCACTTAGCAAATTGCTACACGGTCATCTAGAGGTTCAAATAGGGAAATATCTGTTTTTAGGCTCATTCAGGTTTGTAGTAGAATTAATTTAATGGCAGCTGTATGACTGAGGGCTCTGGCTTCTTTCCGGCCCTCTCAGGTCCTGGAGGTTTCCCTCCTGCCACAGAATCTTATTTCTGGGCAGTTTCCAATGTGGCTTCCTGCTTTGTCAAGGCCAAGAGGGGAACCTCTGGCTCTAGTATGCTAAACAGTATTTTATGTAAAAAGAAATACTTTCTACCATATTATATTGTCTAGAATCAAGCCACAGGTCCTCTTGCACTTTGGATGAAGGGATCATACAAGGGTCTGACTCAGTTCAGTTCAGTTCAGTCGCTCAGTCGTGTCCGACTCTGTGCAACCTCAAGAATCGCAGCACGCCAGGCCTCCCTGTCCATTACCAACTCCCGGAGTTCACTCAGACTCACGTCCATCGAGTCAGAAAAACAGAAGGGTATGACTCATGTGGGGTTCATCTTGGGGTAGCTGTCATATCTTTCCAATCTCATTTTTAAATGTCCTAGTGTAATCACTTGAAAACTAAGCATATATTAACATATCTTGTGAGATATTTTTATATTAAAGTATGCATCCCCAAATGGTTTAAGAGATATTAAAGAATGTCTATTCTCACTAATATTGGTATTTTTAGCTATTTGAATACAAGTATTCCTAATTCATTTACCACATTTCATACAAATAATATTTCAGTTAGCTTACAATTCTTTTTCTTCTCTTCTGTTTTTCTTTTTTTACTCTTATGGGCTCAGTAAATTAACTCATAATGTTCTCCATTTTGCATTTATTCATATCCTGAGGTCTTCTCTTTTTGTAACAAAATGTATTTTTGATCTTCAGGGATGGTTTCATCTACAATCCTTGTATCTGTGTTTCCTTACAAAAAGGGAGAGAGGGGGAGCTAGCTAGTGCTAGCAACTGCGGCATTCAGAATAACAAAGACAGGCATTGAAATGCTGGGCTGGATTGACATCAGTAGCAAAAACAAAGCATTATTTATGAGGCCTGCCTGGCTACAATTTTCCAGTGGTAATTTTTATTCCCTGACTCATTCCTCTTTTAGCATACACATTTAATAAAAACATTATGGAACAAAACCCAAAAGTGATCTGATGCCAAAGCACTCTTAAGTATTGCTTAGCATGATGAAAAATGCTGTAAGAACAAATCGTTGTGACTAGGATATTAATGGGGCAAGCCATAGCTTCAAAGTGACTGCAGGTATAGATTTTAGTACACCAGGTAAATAAAGTAGCAGCATTTGCCTTTGGATAACACAGAAAGCTACACCTTTATCTAATCGCCAGGCTAAAGCTTCCCCCACTTTGGAGTAAAACTATAGTGCCAGTATTTGGGAGCATTATCACAATGGACCAGACAGCTGAGGTAATGATGTAACCAGGGTTACTGAATAATTCACTGCATGCATTAGCAAGAAGATTATATAGTTAATCAACCCACATACTTCCTGAGTCCTTATTAAATGCAAGACACCCAGGGACAAAATCACCTATAATCAAATGAGATAATGCAAATGATAGCACACTGTATATTGCATCTCTATTAAAATGTGAGTTATGACTATTTAAAATAGTATAAATTATTTTTACATTGTTTAACAGCTGGGCCCCCAAAGTGGCAAGACAATGCTTTTATCTATTCTGTTGGGATTGACCCAGAGTTATCTGGATTGAAGTACATTATGCTTAAAACCAAGCATACTGGGAATGGAGTCAAAAGGTTAATGGTGATGGGTACTAACTAAATGTATTGCAATAATCATTTCACAACATATATAAATCAAACCATTATGTTGTGCATCTTCAAACTGTACACTGATGGATGTGAATTATGTCTCAGTAGAACTAGAAATGGAGAAGGCAATGGCACCCCACTCCAGTACTCTTGACTGGAAAGTCCCATGGACGGAGGAGCCTGGTAGGCTGTAGTGCATGAGGTCGCTAAGAGTCGGACATGACTGAGTGACTTCACTTTCACTTTTCACTTTCATGCATTGGAGAAGGAAATGGCAACCCACTCCAGTGTTCTTGCCTGGAGAATCCCAGGGACGGGGGAGCCTGGTGGGCTGCCGTCTCTGGGGTTGCACAGAGTCGGACACGACTGAAGCGACTTAGCAGCAGCAGCAGCAGAACTAGAAAACTAGTTAACAGAGAGCAAGTCAGATTCTTAGGAAGGTGGCCCCAAAACTCCATTATTTCCACTATATATAAGTAGTAAGATCAAGAGTCTTGGCTTCTCACTAAATACATGGACTGACTTGGACAGAAAAGAGTGCATTTGTGGATGTCCAATATTTCAGATGAACCTAATTTATTAACCAGGGCTCTAAATTAGAGATGTTTTTCTTCTATGCTCAGTTGTGTCCGACTTTTTGCAACCCCATGGACTATATAGTCCATGGAATTCCCAGGCCAGAATATCAGGTTGGGTAGCCTTTCCCTTCTCCAGGAGATCTTCCCAATCCAGGGATCAAACCCAGGTCTCCTGCACTGCAGGTTTATTCTTTATCAGCTGAACCACGAGGGAGCATCACAGAGTTGGACACAACTGAGCAATTGAACTGAACTTTTTCTGTGCAAAGTGTTATAGACCCCCAAACCATCATGTTATCACCACACATACTTCTGATTATAAATGCAGAGCTTGGCATAATATTGGTACATTTTATACATAAAGACATTGAGAAATGGCTTTTATACATTTCCCAGTTATGAAAGGAAAATTATGATTTAGCTTTAAGCCAATTTCCCTTCCTTGGGCTCTGGGCTTTTTTTCTTATTTTCAATTTCTTTATCATTTACTGAGCAGCTTTTGTTATTGTGCATTTCTCTTCCACAAATAGAGCCCTGAATTCAAGGCACTAATCCAAGTTACTTATTAAGTAGATTTTGATTACATATAATTCAGTGCTATCTCTTTGACTTGTCAAGTTCGGTATTGCCTTCAATGGGAGTCAGTCAGTTAGTTAGTTCAGTCACTCAGTCATGTCCAACTCTTTGTGACCCCATGAACTGCAGCATGCCAGGCCTCCCTGTCCATCACCAACTCTGAGAGTTTACTCAAACTCATGTCCATTGAGTCAATGATGTGATCCAACCATCTCATCCTCTGTCATCCCCTTCTCCTCCTGCCTTTAATCTTTCCCAGCATCAGGGTCTTTTCAAATGAGTCAGTTCTTCCCATCAGGTGGCCAAAGTATTGGAGTTTCAGCTTCAGCATCAGTCCTTCCAATGAATATTCAGGACTGATTTCCTTTTGGATGGACTGGTTGGATCTCCTTGTTGTCCAAGGGACTCTCAAGAGTCTTCTCTAACACCACAGTTCAAAAGTATTAATCCTTTGGCTGGAGGGCATGTATCAATACAAGATTTGTCTTTGGCCTTTCTGCTTTGCCATCAGCAGCAGTAATATCTGACCATAGATAACAAACAGCCCTCAACCCAGATGGCTTCTGATGCTGCCTTCATATTCTTTAGTGAAGGAGGGTGAGACTTTTCAAACAATTACTGAGTGAGTGAGTGAAGTCGCTCAGTCGTGTCCGACTCTTTGCGACCCCATGGACTGTAGCCTACCAGGCTCCTCCCTCCATGGGATTCTCCAGGCAAGAGTACTGGAGTGGGTTGCCATTTCCTTCTCCAGGGGATCTTCCCGACCCAGGGATCAATCCAGGTCTCCTGCATTCCAGGCAGACGCTTTAACCTCTGAGCCACCAGGGAAGTCCCTCAAATAATTACAATATCCTTTCAATCTGCAGGTTGCCATTTTGATGCTAATGTAGTTTAGTTCCTAAAGAATATTTAAATTGCTCAACAGATGCAGTCTCCGGACATTTGTCTTCAATTTATAGGGAGTCTCAAACTTAAAGGCACATAAAATGGTTTTCTTGCAATGAAGGCACTTACTTCTGTACTTACCAGTTCGAATTTCATGTATAAAAGAAAAGTTAATGTGTCTTTACTTTAAATTAATTTTGACCTTCTTTAAAATTTTTTCAATCTAATAATCAATATACCACTTTTAGCATGTTTATTTTATATTTTTGTAATATAGAAAAGCCTGGTGCCTAATTAATAGGTTCCTATAAATTCTATGTAAACCTAGCATACTCCTGCCAAAAGCAGATAGGTACTGAGGTTCAACCCTTCAAAACAGCCTCATAGAACCCAACAGTCCACCTGTCCAGAGATCACTAGGCCAACTTTTTACAACAAACCATTAAAATCCAAAGTGGCTTTGGCTGGATGGAGTGGGTCCTACAACATGAATGAATCCACAATTATTTGGAACTTTTCTCAGTGGTACCCTGCTGTTTGGAAAGTTCTTGATCAAGAGCTTTAGATGTTAATATATCACAGGAAGAGAGCCACTAAGTTCAAATATCACCAACCTCAGTGAGTACACAAAAGGATTAAAACTTAGAAAGAAATGAACTTGCCTAGAGGCATTTTATCAAAAGTTAAAGTATAGCTTGATGAAACATTTTGTTGAGTTCTTCCACAGTGTAGTGAAGGACTATATAGGGTTGTTGGGCTGTACCCCATTGGCCTAAAAGTCTGTGCTTGCCCAGCTTCAAGACTGAAGAAAGAGCCTGGAGTCAGCAACAGAGCCATCAGTGGTTTAATGGACAGGGAATACTTTTATTCCCTGGCTCATTCTTCTTGTAGCACACACATTTAATAGAATGTTATGGAAGAAAACCCCAAACAAAGGTTAATCATTTTCATTTTTCTATATGCCAGCAATGAACAAGTGGAATCTGAATTTAAAAACATGTCATTTACATTAGCAGCCCCTGAGATGAAATACTTCGGTTTAAATCTAACAAGGTTTGTATAAAATCTATATGAGGAAAACTACAAAACTGTGAAGAAGGGAATTTTTTAAAAATTGAAATAAATGGAGAAATACTCTATGTTCATGAATAGGAAGGCTCAATAATGTCAAAACATCAGTTATTCTCAAAGTGATCTATAGAGTCAATCCAATCCCAATCAAAATTCCTGCAAGTTACTTTATGGATAATGACAAACTGATTTCTAGAGTTTATATGAAGAGGCAAAAGACCTTGAATAGCCAACACAATATTGAAAGAGAATAAAACTGGAATACTAGCACTGCTTGACTTCAAGACTTACTATTAAGCTATGGTAATTAAGACAGTGTGGTATTAGTAAAAGAACAAATGGGTTGATGGAACAGAATACAGAGCCCAGCAATAGATTCCCATAAATATAGGCAACTGATCTCTGACAAAGAAGCAATGACAATATAATGGAGCAAAGACTGTGTTTTCCACAAATGGTGCTAAAAAAACTAGAAAATGAATCCAGACACAGAGCTTATACCTTTCACAAAAACTAGCTCTAAATGGATCACAGACCAAAATGAAAACTGTGGAACTAAAGATAATATAGGAGAAATTCTAGATAACCTTGAGAATGGGCACAACTTTTAAAATACATCAAAGGTACAACCTATGAAATAAATAATTCATAAACTAGACTTCATTAAAATTAACACTTCTGGTTTGCAAAAGACATTTTGAAAGAATGAAAAGACAAGTCAGACTATGAAATAATATTGACAAAGACACATATGATAAAGAATGTTACTCAAAATGCACAAGTAACTTTTAAAACTCATTAATAAAAATATAAACAACTTGAGTTAAACATGGGCAAACCCTAAACAGACATCTCACCAAAAAAGATGCATGAACGACAAATAAGCACATGAAAAGGAACTACACACCATATGTCATCGAGCTCATTAAAAAATAAAAGATACTGCCACATACTTATTATAATGGCCAACTTCTGGAACACTGGTATCACAAAATGCTGGTGAAGATATGGAACAAAAGGAACTTTGATTCATCGTTGGTGGAGATGCAAAATGGTATAGCCACTTTGGAGGACACTTTTGTAGTCCCCTATAAAAGTAAATATACCCTTTACCATACAATCCATTAATTTCACTCTGGTATTTACCCCCAAAAGTTAAAAAATTTATCTCCTCAAAAACCTGTGCATGGATGTTTACAGCAACTCTATTCATAAATGCCAACACTTGGAAGCAACCAAGATGTCCTTCAGTAGGCAGGTGGGTAAATGAAGTGTGGTATGAAAGACACAAAGGAAACTTAAATGTGTATTAGTAAGTGAAAGAAGCTAACCTGAAAGTCCGCATACTGTATGATTATGACATGCCATCCTGGAAAAGGCAAAACTATAGAGGCATAGAAAGATCAGTGGCTGTGGGTCAGGGAAGGAACTGACTAGAGCACACATGGTTTTAGGGCGGTGAAAATACTCTTTATAATACTATAATGATAGACACATATTATTACCATCTTCCCAAACTGACAGAATGCACAATACCATGAGCTAAAGCTGAGATAAACTATGAACTTTGGGTGCTTATGATATGTCAATGTAGGTACTTCAGTTGGGATCAATGTACCACCCTGGGGGATGTTGATAACTGGGGAGGCTGTGCATACATGGGCACATGGGATATATAGGAAATCCCTGTATATTTTCCTCAATTTTGTTGTAAACCCTAAATTAATCAAAAACTAAAGCCTTAAGAAAGAAAAAAATTATATTCAAGGAAAATAATACATGGTATGTGTCCTTACAAAAATCTGTCATTTAACTGTAGAAATATATTGTGAACCATGAGATGTTAAATAACAAATATAGAAAATGTGATGTATGATATTTCATGCTTAATGAGTCCAGAAAGAGTTGTGAATTCAGAACAAGGAAATTTCTGTATGAGATGGATTTGCTCAGGAAGATTTAATGGAAAAGAAGAGATTGAAGTCAATTCTTGAGGGATAGCTTGGTTAAAGAAAAAGGAGAATGAGGAGCCTGGATTAGAGATTAGGTTATAAATGACATATCATTCTTTAAAGTAGTGCCCCTGACCTTCCTGTTCCAGGATTAATATATGAGTTTGTTGTTCTTAAAATGACTGGTGAAATATTGTTTTAACCAACTGTGGACAATCTTTATAAGACAGTGTTATGTTTAAAAATAAATTTGATGAATACTTTGTTGATTTCATGACAAAACACCATTAAAAGGAAGTTCTATACTGAAGTTTGCCTACTCCATTTTAGTTCAACAAGAAAAGACAGGACATTGATTTAATGTAAACATCATAATATTATTTTCTTGAAATTCAAAAATATCATATAAAGGAAACAAAAAAAATAAGTAAAAAATATTTGTAACAGGTGGCAATTTCTTGAAAGTACCTGGTTTTACTTATTAATGCTTACAGAAAACCTAGCACATAGAGGACACCCAAAAATCTTTTTCTAGCTTTAAAAATAATTCAACTAATTTAAGTCTCATCTCACATTAAGCATCAGTTCAGTTCAGTTGCTCAGGCATGTCTGACTCTTTCCGACCCCGTGTGTGGCAGTATGCCAGGCTTCTGTGTCCATCAGGGAAGCCAGAGTTTACTGAAATTCATGTCCATTGAGTCAGTGATGCCAACCAACCATGTCATCCATTGTCATCTCCTTCTCCTCTCGCCTTCAATCTTTCCCAGCATCAGGGTCTTTTCAAATAAGACACTTCATTGCATCAGGTGGCCAAAGTATGGGAGTTTCAGCTTCAGCATCAGTCCTTCCAAAGAATATTCAGGACTGATTTCCTTTAGGATGGACTGGTTGGATCTCCTTGCAGTCTAAGGGACTCTCAAGAGTCTTCCCCAACACCACAGTTCAAAAACACCAATTCTTCAGCACTCCACTCTCTTTATGGAGAAGGCAATGGCAACCCACTCCAGTACTCTTGCCTGGAAAATCCCATGGACGGAGGAGCCTGTTAGGCTACAGTCCATGGGGTTGCAAAGAGTCACACACGACTGAGTGACTTCACTTTCACTTTTCACTTTCATGCACTGGAAGAAGGAAATGGCAACCCACTCCAGTATTCTTGCCTAGAGAATCCCAGGGATGGGAGCCTGATGGGCTGCCATCTATGGGTCACACAGAGTCAGACACAACTGATGTGACTTAGCAGCAGCAGCAGCTCTTTTTATAGTCCAACTCTCACATCCATACGTGACCACTGGAAAAACCATAACTTTGACTAGACGGACCTTTGTTGGCAAAATAATGTCTCTGCTTTTCAATATGCTATCTAGGTTAGTCATAACTTTTATTCAAAGGAGTAAATATCTTTTAATTTCATGGCTGCAGTCACCATGTGCAGTGATTTTGGAGCCCCTCAAAACAAAGTCTATAACTGTTTCCGTTGTTTCCCCATCTATTTGTCATGAAGTGATGGGACCAGATGCCATGATCTTACTTTTCTGAATGTTGAGCTTTAAGCCAATATTTTTACACTCCTCTTTCACTTTCATCAGAGGCTCTTTAGTTCTTCTTCACTTTCTGCCATAAGGGTGGTGTCATCTGAATATCTGAGGTTATTCGTATTTCTCCCAGCAATCTTGATTCCACTTTGTGCTTCATCCAGTCTAGCATTTCATGATGTACTCTGCACATAAGTTAAATAAGCAGGGTGACAATATACAGCCTTGACATACTCCTTTCCCAGTGATTTGGAACCAGTCTGTTGTTCCATGTCCAGTTCAAACTGTTGCTTCTTGACCTGCATACAGATTTCTCAGGAGGCAGGTCAGGTGGTCTGGTATTCCGATCTCTTTCAGAATTTTCCAGTTTGTTGTGATCCACACAGTCAAAGGCTTTGGCATAGTCAATAAAGCAGAAGTAGTTGCTTTTCTGGAACTCTTCCACTTTTTCGATGATCCAATGGATGTTGGTATAGTTTTTTTCTTTTTTTACATTTTGGATGATGATCCTAACAGAATGAGTTGATAAATTATGGGCAAAAGAATTAATTTTGAATGCAATAATTTTGTGTGTATAAATGTATAAGCTACAGCATGTTTTGATTATGGAATGGGGCTTCATTTTCTTTTGGACTTAATTATAAATTACAGATAAATTCATCACATATATCATCATCTCATATTTTAAAACTTCGTAAGTTATTTTTTTAAATAATCAGCCAAATGATTTTTTTTAATTGACGTGACAGTATATTGCTAACAGCTTGTTCAATTTAAAAGGTTGTTAGACATTTATTATTAAAAATCTGAGATAATTCTGCATTAACTCTAATTTATACTGATTTTGACAGCTTTTCAGTAACATGATATGGCAGTAAAATGAATATAAATCACACCTTAATGTTATTTTAAAAAGCCCGAAGCCTATCTTTTGAATAGCAGACATTTCTATAAATTGCTCACACATGATTAAGGCACAGAGCTAAGCTACACAGACTATGATAAAAGTGTGATGTGAGTCTCAAGTTACGTTCACTCATTCACCGATGCAGTCATGTCTCGGTCTTCCAGTTCCGTTTAATGCCTTTCACCACTTGGTGACTTTCACATCGGAAGTGATACTTCCTCCCCCAAAATTTCTCTCTGAAACACTCTACTTTCCGAACACACTATTTCATCTTTTCAGTTCATTTCCGTAAACCATGCCCTTTTCCCATGTTAAAATTCTACAGCATCTTAGAGGCTGCAAGTCCATGAATCCCATCACCTACTGTCAATTTGCTCCTTCGTCTATTGCCTCCCTGCTGCTGCTGCTGCTGCTGTCACTTCAGTTGTGTCTGACTCCGTGCGACCCCATAGACGGCAGCCCACAGGCTCCCCGTCCCTGGGATTCTCCAGGCAAGAACACTGGAGTGGGTTGCCATTTCCTTCTCCAATGCATGAAAGTGAAAAGTGAAAGTGAAGTCGCTCAGTCATGTCCAACTCTTAGCCACCCCATGGACTGCAGCCTACCAGGCTCCTCTGCCCATGGGATTTTCCAGGCAAGAGTACTGGAGTGGGGTGCCATTGCCTTCTCCACTATTGCCTCCCTACCCTTCCTAAATTTCATGATCCATATAACCACACTCTTGCAAACACCTTCTGCCCTCTGCTTTCTTCTTGCCTGGACCCATGAACTGAATAATTCTGGTGAAAACCAACCAGTCCTAGAGGAAACAAAACAGACCCCCACAACTGGGAAGGTTGGTTTCAGTATAAATATACCTTCATCTCCTTAATACTACTCATTTTCTCCTATCTTCTCTACCACTGCCACCAACTTCTCTTTCCCTAATGTCTAGCTCCATACTTTGTTATGGCCCTCCTGGCTATTTAATCTTTGGCCAGTTTTCATGATGTATTCTGTAAAATGTAAATCACTCTCTTCCACTCCCAAGGTTGAAAGGCTATAAGAGTTGTCTGTTGCCCTTAAGTAGTGTCCTAAATCCTTTAAGGAAATTTAAGTACTCTACATTACACAGCTCTTTCATCTGTCTTTTCTTCTTCTCTTAGGCTGTCTCTTTCTTCAGCACACTTACTTCATATATCCTTTCACTTTCCCTTAAATCTTCTCACTTGGGGCCTTACTCATTTCTGCAGTTAGACTGCTGGACATCCTCTTCGCATTTCCAGGTAGGCCTTCCCTCATCTCCAAATCTGAGATAGGTTCTTCAGGACTATCTCTCAAAGCATCTTTTCTTCTAATCATTTTTCACCATGTGTAGCTACAGTTTTGCATTTTCCTTTGCTTACTCTGTGTATCTCCCAGCAAAATCTATGATCCAGCCAGCAGGGCACCTTACCATATGCCCACTGTACAGCAGAATATCTGGAACACAGACATTACCTCGTAAGTGTTGGTTAAATGAATGAAAGACTGAAACTGTGAATGGAGTGTGCTGTTGGCTGACAAATACAGCAGTCTGAGAGCACCACATTTTCAATACTGGTACATAGCTGAGAAAAAATCCATTAAGATTTCTTAAATTACCAATGGATTAACATGTTGTTTAGAAGTTCTATCGATATATGATTTAAGTCTAATAAAATGAACTGATTTTTTAAAACTTTTTCCACACGGATATCATGCAATCACCAATTTATATATTCTTAATATGGTTCTAAACCAACTTTACTATACAGAGGCAGAAACCAACAGCCATGGAATTTAAGTGCCTCTCCAAAAGCCATGCAACTAAGTAAGTGGCAGAACTGCTAACAGGATCTGAGTGTAAACTGTAAATCTTCCTTTTTAATAAACTATAATGTAAAAATCTTCCAAATGTTTAGGTTTTACCTAGCTACTTATTTAAAGTACGATGACAGAGGATTTTAATAAGATCCTAAGGTAGTGAGTTATCGTGGTTCATATGTTCTAATGGTAGCTAAATAACACTTTTCAGCTCAGTGGAACACAGTGTTGCTTTTCTGTAATTGGTTTTCAGTGAGACTGTGTTATTATTATTATTATCTGCATTCACTTCTCTTTGTTAGTACTCCACACAGAGGTTTCCTATACAATTGGTACATGTTTACTCACATGCACACTGATATTTAAGTGCTCTCTAGCAATGGCAACCCACTCCAGTACTCCTGCCTGGAGAGTCTCATGGATGGAGGAGCTTGGTAGGCTGCAGTCCATGAGGTGGCTAAGAGTTTGACACAACTGAGTGACTTTACTTTCATGCCTTGGAGGAGAAAGAAATGCCAACCCACTCCAATGTTCTTGCCTGGAGAATCCCAGGGACAGGGTAGCCTAGTGGGCTGCCGTCTATGGGGTCACAGAGTCGGACATGACTGAAGCGACTTAGCAGCAGCTATGACTTTAAATTTAGTTAAACTGCATTTAGTTCTTGACTGAAGGCTCTGGAGATAAGGTCAGATCTGTCAACTTGACTGCGTCCCTAAGACCTCCAGAAGGGGGATTTATAGGGGAAATAGAAGCAGACAAGAAGTATAAGTTGAACCTCTGTTAGCCAATGTAATAAAATAAGAAGAATTTGTTTTGATCACATTTCTTTCTAAATTGTGTTCAAATATGCATCCTTCTCCAGTCCAGTAGTGGTTAATACATCCAGACAGTAAGTGTTATTTGGCCTGTTTCATTATCACTACATTTTCCAAAATCTCTCCTGTCCTTGTCTCACTGTTTCTTCTTTCCAAGACACGTCTTTCAGTTAACTTGCAAAGATATTGAGACTTCAACACAACAACTGTCAGACAATGTTTCCAACTAGGCAGGTTCATTCAATTAAAATAAAGTGAGCTGTATTTCATTGGAATAGGTAATGTTGTAGAGTTCCAAGGTAGAGATAATTGCATCCACAGATCACGTTGCTTTTATTTATGGTTTTATTAAATTGTACTGCTTATTACCATGTAGGAGTCTATAATCCACACTCATTCTGTTTTCTCTTTATTTTTCTTTGTTCCTAAAGAATTATATGCCTCTACATTCAATTCTAACTTCTCATTCATTGGCTGTTTTATATGTCTTTCCTTTTTAGTTTATAATTCTTTCTACTCCGTGGAACCTTTATACAGAGATCCGTGAAAGCATTAGCAGGAGCTATTTATAGCTCTTGTCTCTGAATGTAAGAAAGGTGCAAATACATTTCTCACTACAGTAAGTCTGGCTTCTTTCATGTACATGCCTATCATATTATAAATCTCTTGATCTGTAAGTGATATGAACCTCAAAATGTTCAAGCCTTGTTACCTTGGGCAAGTCAACATTTAAACCTCAATTTCTTTAGGGAATATCATTACTGGTCCTATCTAATCCATAAATTATTGTGAAGCTCAAATATATTTTTAGTAGAAGTAATTTATTATAGAGATATAATGAAATTCTGCTATTTTGCTATTTTTATGTTGTTATTCACTATATTATAGACAGAAATACAGATATGCAACTCTTCTCTAGTGGTAAATCTCCAAAGGATTTTAGTGGTTTTGCAAAGTCTTCCTCAGCATCTCTTCTATTCAAGGAAATGCCAGTATAGAGCTCACAGTTGAAGGTAAGGGTTTTGAATTTCTAATTTAAGTAAAATATAATTAAACTATAATTTTGAAAAGTCAGATTGTTATAAACAATGCAAAATTTTAGCTTGTAACTTAAAACAGGTACTGCACTTTAATTTTCTCAGGTCAATTTTCATCTATCCTATTTTAAGTCTCTGAACTCTTCTCTAAGCTGGCTTTCATGCATTTAGCATTAATATTTGTTTGATGGCTTTAATATTATTAGGGCCACAAGAATCACATCTATTTCAAGCCCTATTGCTCAAGCACCAGAATTTATAAGTTATCTTAAAAACATTCTGTTAAGTTGCTTAAACATTTTTATATTAATTTGTGGGTATTTTGACTCATAAAATTCAACTGGAATTAATAATAATTTAAACTATTTTTAATGTTAATTATGCATATTTTTGAAGCTTTTCTCTAAATATTCAATTTTATTTCACAAATACATTAGAGATTAATGCAAGCATTTTTCAGAAGAAAAAAAATTCAGCCCTTTCAGGCTCTAACAGAGCTGCTGATAAATTAGTTTGGTTAGTGGCTCCATAGATTTCTAACCTAACATCCTATAATCAATTAAATTCAGAAGAGACTTAGTCCATCAAAAGTGGTTGGTGAGCTTTAACAAGGAGAGGTTCACTGTTCTCATCAGACTTTACTGATAACCCTTAGCAGCACTAGCTGTGGGGCAAACTGACATCGTCTTCTTGTATAACAGTTCTTATATTTGACTGTCAGTTAGAACTTCCTAAAGAGCTTTGGTGAAAAAAAAAAAGTGCTCAGTCCATGCCTTGGATCAACTGTGTCAGATCTGAGAAGGTGTGACCTGTGCTTGGGGATGAAATGGCAACCCACTCCAGTATTCTTGCCTGGAGAATCCTGTGGATGGAGGAGCCTGTTGGGCTGCTGTCCATAGGGTTGCACAGTTGGACATGGCTGAAGTGACTTAGCATGCATGCATTCATTCATTGGAGAAGGAAATGGCAACCCACTCCAGTATTCTTGCCTGGAGAATCCACGGGACGGAGGCACCTTGTGGGCTGCCATCTATGGGGTTGCACAGAGTCGGACACGACTGAAGCGACATAGCAGCAGCGAGCCTATGATGATAACTTTTGTTTAAAAATATTTGATTATCTTCATTAGATAATTCAAAGGAGTTAGTATTAAGTCTGTAAGAATTATTAAGTATGTAAGTCTGTAGTATTAAGTTTGTAAGGTGTAATAATGGCATTGTGATTGTAAAAGAAAATGTCCTTATTTCTTTCAGAAATGCACAGGAGTGAAATGACACGGTGTCACTGTCTGGAATTAATTCCTAAAACATTTTAGCGAAGAATAACAGAGAAGAAAGGTGATCAATAAAGGAAACATTGCAAAATCTATGTAACTGGTGAATCCAGGTGTTTGGCATATTAGACTGATAGATTATATTGTTGTTTCTGTGTATACGCAGGTCAGGAAGCAACAGTTAGATCTGGACATGGAAAAACAGACTGGTTCCAAATAGGAAAAGGAGTACCTCAAGGCTATATATTGTTACCCTGCTTATTTAACTTCTATGCAGAGTACATCATGAGAAATGCTGGGCTGGAAGAAGCACAAGCTAGAATCAAGATTGCAGGGAGAAATATCAATCACCTCAGATATGCAGATGACACCACCCTTATGGCAGAAAGTGAAGAGGAACTAAAAAGCCTCTTGAAGAAAGTGAAAGAGGAGAGTGAAAAAGTTGGCTTAAAGCTCAACATTCAGAAAACGAAGATCATGGCATCCAGTCCCATCACTTCATGGCAAATAGATGGGGGAAACAGTGGAAACAGTGCCAGACTTTATTTTTGGGGCTCCAAAATCACTGCAGATGGTGACTGCAGCCATGAAATTAAAAGACGCTTACTCCTTGGAAGGAAAGTTATGATCAACCTAGATAGCATATTCAAAAGCAGAGACATTACTTTGCCAACAAAGGTCCATCTTGTCAAGGCTATGGTTTTTCCAGTGGTCATGTATGGATGTGAGAGTTGGACTGTGAAGAAAGCTGAGGGCCGAAGAATTGATGCTTTGAACTGTGGTGTTGGAGAAGACTCTTGAGAGTCCCTTGGACTGCAAGGAGAGCCAACCAGTCCATTTTGAAGGAGATCAGCCATGGGATTTCTTTGGAGGGAATGATCCTGAAGCTGAAACTCCAGTACTTTGGCCATCTCATGTGAAGAGTTGACTCATTGGAAAAGACTCTGATGCTGGAAGGGATTGGGGGCAGGAGGAGAAGGGGACGACTGAGGATGAGATGGCTGGATGGCATCACCGACTCAATGGATGTGAGTCTGAGTGAACTCTGGGAGTTGGTGATGGACAGGGAGGCCTGGCGTGCTGTGACTCATGGGGTCACAAAGAGTCAGACACGATGGAGTGACTGAACTGAACTGAAATATAAAATGTGTATCGTTGATCCTCATTATTTGTGGATTCAGTATTTGCTCACTTGCCACAATATACTTGTAACACCAAAAGCAATTCTCCCGGGACTTTCCTATCATTTATAGATTTGCACATTGTTGAAAAATTTGAGTTCCTCAACAGCACACTTTCTCAGCTGTGAGTAAACAAGATGATGCTCTGCTATCTTGAGTCAGCTCTCATATCAATGTTTTTTATGCTATTTAGTGCCATGTTTACCACATTTTTGTGCTTTTTGTTGATGATTTTGCTGTTGAAAATATTCCCTAAGCATATTGCTGAAGTGCTGGTTAGTATTCCTAAGTGCAAGAAGGTTGTGAGGTGCATTATGGAAAAAAAAAAAATATATATATATATATATAATGCTAAATAGACAAACTTTGTTTAGTCATAAGTTAGTGCTGTTAGTCTGGAATTCAATGTTAAGTAACAATACGTATGAGACCAGCTTTCTTTAAACATATAAAACATGGTTATGTATTGTTGTACTAAGGAAACAAATGTATGGCTTACATGGCCCTAATCCTATTTTACCCTAGGAACAATTGTTTACTATTCACTAATTTAGTGTTTGTGGTGAATTTACGGAACATAACTACCTCGAATAAGGATTGACTGTATATACCAAGTGCCTAGGTTACTTACTCACTCAAAAATTTTTGAACTCTCCAAGGAGTCAACAGAAAATGTAAACTAGCACACAGTTTATTATGGTGTTATTGACATCACTAATAGGAGTTAAAGGTACAGAGGAAAGTCAAAATGGCCTGGGATGTATGAGGATCCCAGGCCAGAAAATGGGACAGACCTTACTACTCTTTCCCCATCACTGTCCATATACAATCCCATCACTATTTTCTCTGGACATCGTCAGACAAATAATGTCTCCACAATCCATCATTTCCTCTATCATCACTTCTGGACTTCCTGAATAATTTCCTAAACATTCTTCTCCTCTACGATAGTGTCTTCCTCACATTCATTCTAGTGACAAAGGCTATCATGATACACTACTTAAAACTGCCACCCTGGTTAATATCATTCAGTGACTCCAAGGGACGCATGAGGATTCTTAACCTCAGTCTAAGAATGATGTTCAGGAGACCAGGAGCCCATGAAATTGTATCCAAAATGTTAAAACTCTTCTAAGTGACTCCTGCCCCCCACTGGAAAGGATATACATCTTTTTATAATATCTGCAAGAAGTCTGATCACATATCATTACCAAAAATATAATATCCCAACACTCCTAACAAAGTCTAGAAAGACTTTCATAACCTCATTCCTGTTACCTATTTAGACTTGTCTCTCACCATGCCTTGTTTATTTTGCAGCAGCAGTAAACTTGCTTGTGGTCCCCAGCACATACATATCATGAGCTGTGCTCATGATAACCACACTGGAATGATTTTTGATTGCACACTACTACACATTACTCGGTTATGTCCTCTTCATTCTTAAGGACACCCTTATTCAAAATTTGAAAGTAGATTAGATGGGCTAAAATAAGTAATAAAAAATCAGTGTATCTGAGCAGAGTGGGAGAGGATGCAGTGGGATAAAATGATGTCAGAATGCTGAGTACTTCTGTTGGCCAGAAGTGCTGGTCTAGAAAGTTTGGGTTTTGTTCCTGTGTGATGGAAAACCATTAGAGAGTTATAATAAGGGAGTCCAAGGTGAACTAATTCCAAAGTTTGAAAACATCATTCTGATGTATAGAGATTAGACTGTAGGTAAAGTGCTGGGCTGAAGTAACAAGATAGACTAGGAGGATATTGCAAAAACCCATTCAAAATGATGGTAATTTAGAAAGGATGGCAGTAGCAGAAAGATGGACAGAAGCAGCTTTCTGAATTTAGACTGGGGTACGTTTTGGAGGTCAAGTTGACAAGGGATATTGATGAATAGGACATACTCTATGTGGGAAAATGGAAAGACTCTCAGATTTTTGACTCTAGTAATTAGATGGAGGATTTTATCATTTATTAGGGGACAAAAGAAGAAAGGAAACATGATTCCCAATATTCTTGCCTGGACCATTTAGTAGATAGTAATAAGCATGACATACATAAGTAACCCATAAGGAAGGACAGGTTTTCTATGGGACAGATTGTGTTTCTATTTAAACATGTTTTGTTTCAGATATCTGTGAAAGTCTAGTTTGGGAAATCTAACTCTAACTCTAGGGAAGTTATGTTTTCAAAGAAAAATTAGGGAAATTAGCTCTAAAAGCAATATTTTTACCCTGATGAAGTTTATGAAATAACTGTGGACATAATAAACTATTCTGGAGTTTTTGAACCCATAGTGAGAAAGATTCATATTTAATTAGAATTATCCATACAGTCCTTCAGACTTCTTTCTGATTGAGCTTATATGAGTATTGATGGTAAGGATTTATATACACCTTGAGTCATTACAACTAATCCATTTTAAGCCATTGACCTTCTGTAATAAATCCTTAACAAAATCCTTTAGATGTTATAGGCTGTAATTTTAAAATCTTGATGACGAAAGAGGACAAACAGCTAGAATTCTGAATCTTAAATAAAGATGATAGAATTTGGCCTTTCATTTTTTTTTTTTTTTTACAATAAATGTGGAATAAATACTTTGATTTACCATCACTTCAACAGTATGCATTATGATTCAAATTCAGTTACCTCACAGGAAAATACCTTTTTCAGTTTTTTCTTTTCTCTACTCCCTGGGTTAAAGTTGCTACATCATGTGTCATTTGGACAATGCTTTGACTCCCTTCTTAGCAGCCAGGTATGAAATCCAGACGTGTGACTGACATTTCCAGTTGGATGTCTAAAAGAATCTCAAGCTTCCCTTGGTCCACACAAGCTCCTGCTTACTTCTTGTAGTTAGTACTATCATTTTCTCCCCCATAGGTGCCTCCATTCACTTACTTAAACTTGCTTAAACTCACTCACTGAAAAGCCCTGGCTGACTTCTCATTTCCAACCGCCAGCATCTGCAATTTTGGGCTTGAAGAAGACTGTTTCCTTCAACTGAAGAAACTCACTATGAAGCCAAGACTGCTGCAGAATCACCATCCAACCAGTGACTAGGTGAGGATAAATGCCTCCACTTTCTCACTGTCAAAGTAGCATATTTCAGAGTTACCTGTAGTGCTCTGTCCTGATGATGCAGGAGACAAAAGAGATGCAGTTTCAATCCCTGGGTTGGGAAGATACCCTGGAGAAAGAATCGGCAACGCACTCCAAAATTCTTGCTTGGGAAATTCCATCAACAGAGGATCCTGGCGAGTTACAGTCTATGAGGCTGCAAAAGAGTCAGACACGACTTAGTGACTGAACAACAAGCTAAACTTCAGACATTCTTTGTCATCATCTGGCGTAACAGAACATCCACAGTGGCAGCCTTCCTTTTCTTATTTCACCTCCATATGTCCCTATTTTTGTTCTTGAAATTCCCCAAATAGACTATTTGCATTCAAATGATCATGAATCAAGGGAGTGCCTATGGAGAGGTTTCCCTACAAACCCACTATTCTTGGAGTCTTCCCTGTGCCAGTCAATGACAACTCCAATTCCACCATTTGCTGGGCCAAAGACCAAGGTGTCATTAATTGTCCTTTCTTCATACCTCAAGTTGGCTTAATCAGAAACTCCTGTAGCATCTGTTTTAAACATTTCTAGAATGTGACCAATCATCTCTACCCTTAGTGACTATATCAAACTGCTTGCACTTCCTAACAAAAGTAGCACAGACTGAGTGGCTTAAACGGTAGATATTTACTTTCTTACAGTTGTGGAAGTTGGAGGACTGAGATCAAGATGCAGGTAGGGATTTTTTTTCTGAGGCTTCTCTCTTTGGCTTGCTTTTTACTGTGTCCTCGTCTCTATAAACTCACATCACTGTTGCTCTTTGTGTGGCCTTATTTCCTCTTACAAGGACACCAATCACACCCTAACTGTCTTGTTTTAACTTAACTGTCTCTTGGAAGGTCTTATCTCCCAACAGAATCATGTTGGGAGGTACTGGGGAGCAGGGTTTCAAAATATGAATTTTAGAGGGACTCCATTCAGCCTGAAACAGTGACCCAATTTTGCTGGAGACATCATCTTTTTCTGCCTAGGAAAGCAATCTCCTCTTAACTGTCTGCCCTTTCTTACGGTCAGTTCTCAACACGACAGCCAGAATTTTCCCATTAGCACTCTACTCAGAACTGTCTACCAGCTTTCCATCTGACCTAGAATAAAACTCTTATGACAAGCAAAATCTACACTGGCCCAGGTTCTTTCATCTCCTGACATCACATTCTATTATTCCAGTCTGCATTCCAACACTCATCCAGAACACTGACCTTGTTGTTACTTGAGCAATCTTGGCTATTCTCATCTTAAGGCCCTTCCATGTTATTCCCTTAACCTAAAATTATATTCCTGCATTATATGTATGGCTATATAAGTTCCTCCTTGCAGGTCTTTACTCAAATCTCATCTTAAGGAGGCCTTGTCCTGCTCACCATACAAAAGATCTCAATCCCTCTCTGACACTTCCTGGTTTTCATTATCCTTAGCATTCATCTTCTGGAATATTATATATTTTACATATTTAACTGCTTTATTTTCTGTCTCTCTGATCAACTTATAAAGCTTCTTGAGGGCTGGGAAATTTTTTAATTCAGTCTTGATACTTCAACATCTAGAGCCATACCTGCAACATAGGTGTTCAAAAAATATTTGATGCATGAAAGAATAGGTTTTTAGTGTAGTAGTAAAATAATTACTGTTATAAGAATTCAATCTGATACATATTTGTTGGAGAGCCTCATAACCTTTCATGCATCTCTTTGCCATGGCTCTTATATATAATAGACCAAAATAGCAGAAAATAAAACGGCAAATTGAAGGGCAGCTCACTCAGACTGGGCATTTCAGAAAGGATTCCAAGAATGATATCACCATTTTGATGCTTAAGAGAAAAAATATTCATTCATTCAACAATGATTTAATGATTATTATTAATGTACCAGTCACTCATTAAAAGCTTGGGTTCAGTTCAGTTGCTCACTCATGTCTGACTCTTTGCAACCCCGTGGAAAAGCTTGCATAGGAAGACAGAGAAGACTCTGGTCTTACTTAGGAAGGTTGTACAGTCCATAATTTTTCTCCTATTGTTTCGAAGTTGTAATTCCCAGCTTTGCATGGCTGTGAAGAAAGAGGAGAAGGCTAAGGAAGAGGTTTAGGAGGAAGAAGATGAGAACAGGAAGGAACAGGAGGATCAATCACTCACACATTAGTAGAACTAAATTTTTAGGCAAATAGAAACACAGAAATTAATGGATTTCGTAGGGGCTAAACAAGGAAATGTACTCATCTCACACGCTAGTAAAGTAATGCTCAAAATTCTCCAAGCCAGGCTTCAACAATACATGAACCATGAACTTCAAGATGTTCTAGCTGGTTTTAGAAAAGGCAGAGGAACCAGAGATCAAATTGCCAACATTCACTGGATCATTGAAAAAGCAAGAGAGTTCCAGAAAAACATCTATTTCTGCATTATTAACTATGCCAAAGCCTTTGACTGTGTGGATCACAACAAACTGTGGTAAATTATTCTAGAGATGGGAATACCAGACCACCTGACTTGCCTCTTGAGAAATCTGTATGCAGGTCAGGAAGTAACAGTTAGAACTGGACATGGAACAACAGACTGGTTCCAAATAGGAAAATGAGTACGTCATGGCTGTATATTGTCACACTGCTTATTTAACTTATATGAAGAGCCAATCACAAGAAATGCTGGGCTGGAAGAAGCACAAGCTGGAATCATGATTGCTGGGAGAAATATCAGTAACCTCAGATATGCAGATTATACCACAGAAAATGAAGACACACTAATGAGCCTCTTGATGAAAGTGAAAGAGGAAACTGAAAAAGTTGGCTTAAAGCTCAACATTCGAAAACTAAGATCATGGCATCCAGTCACAACACTTCATGACAAATAGATGCGGAAACAGTGGAAACAGTGGCTAACTTTATTTTGGGGGGCTTCAAAATCACCGCAGATGATTGCATGGTGACTGCATGGTGATTACAGCCATGAAACTTAAAGATGCTTACTCCTTGGAAGAAAGGTTATGACCAACCTAGATAGCATATTGAAAAGCAGAGACATTATTTTGCCAACAAAGGTCTGTCTAGTCAAGGCTATGGTTTTTCCAGTGGTCATGTATGGATGTGAGAGTTGGACTGTGAAGAAAGCTGAGGGCCGAAGAATTGATGCTTTTGAACTGTGGTGCTGGAGAAGACTCTTCAGAGTCCCTTGGACTACAAGCAGATCCAACCAGTCCATCCTAAAGGAGATCAGTCCTGGGTGCTCATTGGAAGGACTGATGTTGAAGCTGAAACTCCAATACTTTGACCACCTGATGTGAAGAGCTGACTCATGTAATGACCCTGGTGATGGGAAAGATTAAAGGTGGGAGGAGAAAGGGATGATAGAGGATGAGATGATTGGATAGCATCACAGACTCAATGGACATGAGTTTGAGTAAACTTCGGGAGTTTGTGATGTATAGGGAGGCCTGGCATGCTGTGGTCCATGGGGTCACAAAAAGTTGAACATGACTGATCCACTGAACTGAACCGAATCAAGGAAGAGATGAAAGAGAACAGTCCTCTCTCTAAAACCAGCCCTAATACGATGCTTTGAAACTTTCTTCAAAGGCCCATATTGTGTCTTACCTTTGTTCTAGCTTTCCATGATCAATATCCTGTTTATTATAAGAAAAATAGCATAGGGAAAAGCAACCATAGTAAGTTTATGGTATCGCTACAGTTGGAAGGAGTACACATTATGGAAAAGGAAGTTTTTAAACTAAGGGCAATTCTATACTTACAAATATAGACTTCTTAATACATGGTTTGCTATCCTAGTGAGAAGTGAGCTTGATTTTCTTTCTGGGCATATGTCTTGTGTGGGGAGAGTGTAGACTGATTAGAGGAAAGACTTAAACTCAGGGTATGATTATTCCAGGCCCAGTGTTTCCTCACAGGCACATAATAATTGCTGTTAGCAATGTACTTTTCTAAAGTTTAAAGCTACAGCATAAGTAAAATAAATGTTTATAGATATCAGACCTTACAGCTAGTGAAAGTGAAACATTCTTAAGTTGCTCCTTAGAGATGCACACAATTAATTGAAGACAGATAATTGCATGTGTAATGGCTTCTTGTACACTAAGTACCTGTTTACAAATCAAATTATTCAATTTGGAGTCTCAAGTGTGTGCTGTCTATGCTCGATTAACCCCTTATGGCTTTGCATAAATACCTAGTTTGTGAAGATGTGGCCTTAATAATATCTTTAAGATCATTTAGATTATAATTTAAATTTAAATCTGTGAAGTAAAAATCTATGATCACTTTCTAAGTAAAGAAATGTGACATATCAAGTATTATTCTGAGTCACTTGCTATTATTGTTTGAGGCTCAGAGGTTTATTTGTAAAACTTGTGTTTAAACAAGTTCTCCTTTCAAGGGACTTCCCCCTGCAAAGAGATAATTAAAACATGCTTTATAAAAATCTGAAAAGGCAGTTTTCTAAAAGCATTTGAGAGCCTTAACCAAGTTTCTTTAAAAATACTTCTTCTAAGCATGAAAATTAGGTGCCTTAGAATTTCTCACGTACTCATTCCTTCACATGAATCATATTGCACACAATAAGGAAACACCATGGAAATACACAAAGAGAAAGAAGACGTGATTCCTGCACGCAACACATGATTAATGCATTGGATCCGTAACACTAATGCTTTAGGAGGGATGGACATGCTGCTGAGCTCAAACTCTGGTGTTACACAGGCCCTAAAACCAGCTCCATAGCTCAGGAAACAAGCAAACAATCTTTATGTCATCATCTTTAGCCTTAGTTTTCTCATCGATAAAAGCAGACTAACCTAGTACCTCACTCAGGTAGTAACGTGAGAATAGAATGTCTAGCGCATTCTAAAAACTCACAGAAAAGCAAAATCTATTGATAAGTTAAGAAAAAAGTTTTTTCTATTTTTCCATGACTTAATATCTATCATCTTTATAGATGGGTAAAACTAGATTAAAAAAAAAAAAGACTCATAATGGATAATTAATGCCACAGGAAAAGTATGATTCTTTTGCAGAGAGGGAATGAAAAGCAAGGTTAAGATTATGATTCATATAGTGAAGCTAGATTGTTCCCTTGAAGGTTATGTGAACATATGGCTAAATAAACAGCAGAATAAGAGGTTAAGAGGTCAAATTGTAGAAAGTGTACAGTGGATAAAAAAATTATATTTGCTACTGTTTTAAATATTTGAAGCTGTTTTATAGATTTGAGTTTCAGAACAAAAAAAAAGCCTTTGATAGGAAGAATATGAAAAACATAGGAATAAAAAAATAACTTGAGGTTTTTAAAAAAATTTCTGTTTTGTATCAGACTTTCCAACTTGAAGAAAAAGTTCAAATCATTCTTTTCTCCAAATGAAAACAAGGGAAAATCATTAGAGAGCACTTGGGATGAAAATAGAGCACACACTATTTTTATATTGTTCTTTAAATAGGTTCTGTTCAATAAAAGAGTTCAGTTTGCTTTCTAGTGGCAGTAAATACAAATAGATATCTCTGGTATTAGTTTTCCCAGGTGTAGGAGACTTTATAGGAGACTGTTAATTTCTTAAACATTACCGTTTTTAGTATTCATTTTGGTGACTGAAACTGAATGTTTGAATTGGGTTCAGATTGTTAGGAATCTATACTCATTTTGCTTGGCTTCTGAAATATAATTGGATTATATGTGAGACTTACAGGCTCAGGAAAAACAAAGCATTTATGTGGTTCATTTTCACTTTTGTTTCTTTTCTCTCATTTCTAACCTTCCTTCTTTTCTCCTTTCCTTGTTACCTTCCCCTTTTTCTTCCCCTCCCCCTCCTCTTTTTTTATTTGCTTATTTCCATAGAAGGATAAACAGTGTTTCCTATTTATACTGTTTTCTTAAAAGGAAGAAATGTCTGAAAAAGTTATTTTTCATTACCGACAACTTTTTCCCAAGATGATTTGACTACCCATGTTTAATATCTACAGTAAATTAAGTTCAAATAGAAAAGACTGAACCTTTTGTTACAAAATGACTGTGGACTGCCTAACTCTAATTGCCTATGTCCCTATTTTTGTGGTTAGATGGAGAACATACACTGAAAAATAACCATACACGCATTGCATGCTTTGTACTGCTCTTTGGGAATTACACTTCTGACGATAATTGCACATTTCCAGCGGTAATCCAAGGCATTCAGCTTCTGTGCCCCTTATGCTTCACAGCCTTTTCTGAGTCTAATAGACAGCCTTTTTCCATGTTCAGCAGTCTATCTCTTTCTCGTAAATGCCTTGGTGGTAAACTGAAGTGTATGCTAAACAGTTAATGTAAGAAAAGGATAGGACTGTAACTCTACTGGATGTAAGAGGAATCATGAAAATATTACAAATTGATCAAGTATTCATTATTGGAAAGATGATATTATTTTATAGTAACTATTCAAAACACTAGGCAGTTGGCTCTATTTCTCTCTGAGATAGTGGACAATAAATGGGAAAAAAATCTCATTTACTCCATCTGTCTCATTTAGCACCTATTGTATTCCTTTGTAGTATAATTTAAAAATGTTACTTCGAACATAGTGGTAATGGAGAAGAAAAGAGTACATTTGAGAAAATTTAGGCATAAAATTGGCAAATAACTATCTTAAAAATATTGTGAAAGAAAAAAAAAAATGGATACTTCCAGAAAATTTATATTGGCAGAGCCAACATTTCTTTTAAAATGCGGTTTAGCTTCCTAGAGACAGAAAAATGTGACTTGTTGCCAAAGGTCCTATTATTAATAAATATGAGAAAATCTGCAGAAGCACAGAGTAATGGCAAGCGTCTTCAGTTCTCTGAAACAGCGTGGCATCACAGAATCTGACTGTTGCTTTTTCTTTTTTTGCTTTCTTAAAGAAAATGTGATACTGGAAATTCTTTATATTTTACCATCAGTTCTGCCAGTGAATATGTAAAGAAACAATATTCCTTGCACTAACACCAAGACAAAATATAATCAAGGTATCTAACCTACAGATGTCATCTTATTTACTAAATGTAATCAATTTTTTTATATCCTACCAAAATTAAGAAATAAAGTCTAACATTTTTAATGTTTAGCTACCACTTATCATTGTGTGTCAGAATTTCTTAGTCCTAAGATTTATTTTGTAACATGATAATATTCTGTGTTCATCTTTATTTGGAAGTAATATCTGTTTTAAGTGAAAGTATTTTCAATGCACAAATGATAGTGCATGTGCTCTATGTTTCTACATACAAAATAATGCACTGTAAGGAGTGAGAGCTGGAGATATGTTGACAGAATTAGAGAAATCCTAGTCTTGTATAAGTTCTGAGAAAAGTCCTATTAGGAAAGATTTTCTGTAACTTTAGTGTTCTCAGTAAAGCAATGTATGTACTATCTACCCTTCCAGATCTACAAATACAGTCATATTATTCTAAGGTAAATTTATCAGAAAAAATAAAAAATAGGGCATTTTGGTTTATTGTTTTAGCCAATAAACTTGCTACATGTTAAATGATTTTTCACATATTAGATATACAACAGCAGTCAGCACTAAAATTATAGTTTGAAAGGTAAAACTTGCATCAAAAAAATTACAGTTTAAGCTATGGGAGAGTTTGATGGGTTATCATTGTAAACAATAATTATCCTGTTATAATTCAAATAGCTGAAGAACATGAGAATATTTACTCAGCTATTATATGAGATATAGCATGTAAAGATTAACTTTAGTGGAACTAAGGTGATCAGTAATTTACTGTTGTTATTTTGTCTGTGGGCTTTTCTTGTGGCTCAGCTGGTAAAGAATGTGCCTACACTGTGGAAGACCTGGGTTCAAGCCCTGGGTTGGGAAGATCCCATGGAGAAGGGAAAGGGTACTCACTCCAGTATTCTGGCCTGGAGAATTCCATGAGCTGTACAGTCCATAGAGTCACAGAGTCAGACAGGACTGAGCAACTTTCACTTCACATTATGTCTGTAGAGTTAAACAACAAAAAATAACATTTTTTTCAAAGGAATACATAAATGTTTGTTTTTGGATATACTAGTATTGGGCCTTCCCTGGTGGCTCAGAGGGTAAAGAATTCGCCTGCAGTGCAGGAGACCTGGGTTCGATCCCGGGGTTGAGAAGATACCCTGGAGAAGGACACGGCAACCCATTTCCAGTATTCTTGCCTGAAGAATCCCATGGACAGAGGAGCCTGGAGGGCTACAGGAGGGCTCTATGGGGTTACATAGAGATGGACATGACTGAGCGACTAAGTACTATACTAGTATTGACTTTCTCTAATATTAATTATTGTGATCCACACAGTCAAAAGCTTTGGCATAGTCAATAAGGCAGAAATAGATGTTTTTCTGGAACTCTCTTGCTTATGCCATGATCCAGTGGATATTGTCAATTTAATCTCTGGTTCCTCTGCCATTTCTAAAACCACATAGAACATCTGGAAGTTCACGGTTCACATACTGCTGAAGCCTGGTTTGGAGAATTTTGATCATTACTTTACTAGTGTGTGAGATGAGTGCAATTGTGCAGTAGTTTGAGCATTCTTTGGCATTGCCTTTCTTTGGGATAGGAATGAAAATGGACCTTTTCCAGTCCTGTGGCCACTGCTGAGTTTTCCAAATTTGCTGTCATATTGAATGCAGCACTTTCACAGCATCATCTTTCAGGATTTGAAATAGCTCAACTGGAATTCCATCACCTCCACTAGCTTTGTTCATAGTGATGCTTTCTAAGGCCCACTTGACTTCACATTCCAGGATGTCAGGCTCTAGGTGAGTGATCATACCATCATGATTATATTGGTCATGAAGATCTTTTTGTACAGTTCTTCTGTGTATTCTTGCCACCTCTTAATATCTTCTGCTTCTGTTAGGTCCATACCATTTGTGTCCTTTACTGAGCCCATCTTTGCATGAAATGTTCCCTTGGTATCTCTGATTTTCTTGAAGACATTGCTAGTCTTTCCCATTCTGTTGTTTTCCTCTATTTCTTTGCATTGATCACTGAGGAAGGCTTTATCTCTTCTTGCTATTCTTTGGAACGCTGGACATGGAAAAACAGACTGGTTCCAAATAGGAAAAGGAATACATCAAGGCTGTATATTGTCACCCTGCTTATTTAACTTCTATGCAGAGTACATCATGAGAAACGCTGGGCTGGAAGAAGCACAAGCTGGAATCAAGACTGTCGGGAGAAATATCAATAACCTCAGATATGCAGATGACACCACCCTTATGGCAGAAAGCCTCTTGATGAAAGTGAAAGAGGAGAGTGAAAAAGTTGGCTTAAAGCTCAACATTTGGAAAATGAAGATCATGGCATCTGGTCCCATCACTTCATGGGAAATAGATGGAGAAACAGTAGAAACAGTGTCAGACTTTATTTTTGGGGGCTCCAAAATCACTGTAGATGGTGACTGCAGCCATGAAATTAAAAGATGCATACTCCTTGGAGGGAAAGTTATGACCAACCTAGATAGCTTATTCAAAACAGAGACATTACTTTGCTAACAAAGGGCCATGTAGTCAAGGCTATGGTTTTTCCTGTGGTCATGTATGGATGTGAGAGCTGGACTGTGAAGAAAGCTGAGGGCCGAAGAATTGATGCTTTTGAAATGTGGTGTTGGAGAAGACTCTTGAGAGTCCCTTGGACTGCAAGGAGAGCCAACCAGTCCATTCTGAAGGAGATCAGCCCTGAGATTTCTTTGGAAGGAATGACACTAAAGCTGAAACTCCAGTACTTTGGCCACCTCATGCAGAGTTGACTCATTGGAAAAGACTCTGATGCTGGGAGGGATTGGGGGCAGGGGAAAAAGGGGACGACAGAGGATGAGATGTCTGGATGGCATCACTGACTGGATGGACGTGAGTTTGAGTGAACTCCAGGAGATGGTGATGGACAGGGAGGCCTGGCGTGCTGTGATTCATGGGATCGCAAAGAGTCAGACACGACTGAGCGGCTGAACTGAATGTTAATTAAGAAGTTTAATACTTTTTTCATTTTTCCAATTGTCTTTTTTTATTGAAATATATTTGACTTACAATATTGTATAAGTTTTACAACACAGTGATTTAATCCTTTTATGGGTTATAATTCATATAAAGTTATTATGAAATATTTACTATGTTCCCTGTGCTGTATACTACATTCTTGTAGCTTATTTTATACCTAATAGTTTGCATCTATTAGTCCCCTGCACCGAACTTGCTCCTCTCCTCACTTTTCTTCCCACTGATAACCACTAGTTTGCTTTTTGTATCTCTGAGTCTGTTTCTGTTTCGTTACATTCATTACTTTATTTTTTAGATTCCATATAGAAGTTAAAATATACAGTCTCTCTCTTTCTCTTTCTAACATTTCATGGAGCATAAAACCCTCCAGGTCCATCCACATTGTTGCAAATGGCAAAATTTCATTCCTTTCTGATGACGGAATAACATTCTACTGTGTGTATATATATACAGAACACCTTCTTATTCACTTATCTATTGATGGACTTAGATTGCTACTATATCTTGGTTATTATAAACAATGTTGCTATGAATACTGGGGTGCATGTATATTTTCAATTTAAGGTATGTACTCGGGATTTAAAGTGCTGGCTTATAAAATAGGTCTATTTAAACCAGTTTACACTTCCACCAAATGTAGACTAGAGTCCCTTTTCTCCAGATCCTCACCAATACTTGTTAGTTCTTTTTTTTTTTTTTTTTTTTTGACACTAGCCATTCTGACAACTGGGGGGTGAAATCTCACTCTGGTTTTGTTTTGCATTTCCCTGATGATCAGTAACATTGAGCATCTTATCATGTGCTTGTTAGCCATCTGCATGCTTCTTCAGAAAAATGTCTGTTCAGGTCCTCTGCCCATTTTTGAAAAAAAAAAAAATTAATTGAATTGTATGCTTTATTTCTATTTCTTTGTTTCTATTTCTGTGCTCTTCTATTACCTTCTCAGGTTCTGTTAGCATTTTTATTACTATAGCTTTGAACTCTTTATCAGGTAAATTATCGACCTCAGTTTCATCAGGGGTTTTGAATGTGGCTTTATCTTTCTTTATTAGAAACATACTCCTCTGTCATCTCAAATCATTTGACTCTGTTTACTTCAATGAGATTAGGGAAAACAGTTATCCCCAAGTCCTTATGTGGGAATGTCCCTATGCAGTTGATGTATGCCTAGTGACTTTGGTGGAGAGCTGGGTTTGCAGTGAGCACAGGCTCTCTCTAGGGACTTCTCTCAGCCACCACAGATGGGATCCAGAGCTGGAGTCACAAGGATGAGCCCCAGAGCCAGCTGTGAGCTGGGGCTTCTCTTAGGCTCAAGGTGGTCGGAGCTCTATAGGAAGTGGAGGCTGGGCTTGAGGGGGTGGAGCAGGGGCCATGAGGGCGCAGGGCTTCTCCCAGCATGAGGAAGTCTCCTCCCTGGTCGGGAGCATGGCCCAGTCTGTGGGCTTGGAGCAATGCTTCTGAGGTGACTCCACTTCCTCCCCTGTTATGTATGCCCCTTTAGTCACAGGTGGGCTCGGAGCCCTTGGAGCTGCACTTCTGTGGAGCCTTTGCTTTTCCCATGTGCACGGACACCAGAGAACTGGTGGTCTCCAACTTAGGGGGAGCAGCGCAGAGCATGAGGGGCTGGAGTGGGAGTCCAGTGTGGGCAGGGGAATGCACTGGGGTGCTCCTGGCAAGCTGGCCAAGTACAGGGCCATTTTCAGTTGCCTGCCCCTGTGCTGGGACTGGAGGCAAGTGAGTGTGTGTACAAACTCCTAAAGTGGGGTCTCAGTTTCCTACAGTCCTCCAGTATGACATACCGGATTTTAAACCAGCTAAGGGGCTCAACATCCTGGTGTCAGGGTCCAGGGTTGCTGCACTTAATATGAGGCGTGGACCCTTTGTTTGTTAGGGAGGATTCTGTGATAAAGCCTTTTTCTTCTGAGTCACTTGTTAGGGCTGGGGGTCCTGACCAGAATTGCCTCTCATTCCCCAACCCCTACCAGATTCTGTGTGGTTCTTTCTTTACAGGTTTGCTTGTAGATGAGACATTTTGCTAGTTTTCTGGTCATTCTCTGAAAGAGTTGCTCTCTATAGACAGCTGTCATTTTGATGTATTCATTGGGGAAGGTGAGCTCAGGGTCTCTCTTATCTGACATCTTGACCCGACCTCAGTTCAGTTCAGTCGCTCAGTCATGTCTGACTCTTTGAGACCCCATGAACTTCAGCACGCCAGGCCTCCCTGTCCATCACCAACTCCCGGAGATTACCAAAACTCATGTCCACTGAGTCGGTGATGCCATCCAGCCATCTCCTCCTCTGTCATCCCCTTCTCCTCCTGCCCTCAATCTTTCCCAGCATCAAGGTCTTTTCAAATGAGTCAGCTCTTCACATGAGGTGGCCAAAGTATTGGATTTCAGCTTCAACATCAGTCCTTCCAATGAACACCCAGAATGATCTCCTTTAGAATGGACTGGTTGGATCTCCTTGCAGTCCAAGGGACTCTCAAGAGTCTTCTCCAACACCACAGTTCAAAAGCATCAATTCTTCAGTGCTCAGCACTTTTTATAGTCCAACTCTCACATCCATACATGACTATTGGAAAAACCATAGCCTTGACTAGACGGACCTTTGTGGACAAAGTAATGTTTCTGCTTTGAATATGCTATCTAGGTTGGTCATAACTTTCCTTCCAAGGAGTAAGCATCTTTTAATTTCATGGCTGTGGTCACCATCTGCAGTGATTTGGGAACCCAAAAAAATAAAGTCAGCCACTGTTTCCACTGATTCCCCATCTATTTGCCATGAAGTGATGGGACCGGATGCCATGATCTTACTTTTCTGAATGTTGAGCTTTAAGTTAATTTTTTCATTTTCCTCTTTCACTTTCATCAAGAGGATCTTTTGCTCTTCTTCACTTTCTGCCATAAGGGTGGTGTCATCTTCATATCTGAGGTTATTGATATTTCTCCTGACAATCTTGATTCCAGCTTGTGCTTCATCCAGCCCAGCATTTCTCATGATGTACTCTGCATAGAAGTTAAATAAGCAGGGTGACAATATACAGCCTTGATGTACCCCTTTTCCTATTTGGAACCTGTCTGTTGTTCCAGGTCCAGTTCTAACTGTTGCTTCCTTACAGATTTCTCAAGAGTCAGGTCAGGTGTTCTGGTTTTCCCACCTCTTTCAGAATTTTCCACAGTTTATTGTGATTCACACGGTCAAAGGCTCTGGCATAGTCAAGAAAGCAGAAATAGATGTTTTTCTGGAACTCTCTTGCTTTTTCAATGATCCAATGGATGTTGTCAATTTTATCTCCGGTTCCTCTGCCTTTTCTTAAAGCAGAACGAACATCTGGAAGTTCATGGCTCACATATTGTTGAAGCCTGGCTTGGAAAATCTTGACCATTACTTTACTAGCATGCCAGATGAGTGCAATGGTGCAGTAGTCTGAGCATTCTTTGGCATTGCCTTTCTTTGGGATTGGCACGAAAACTGAACTTTTCCAGTTCTGTGGCCACTGCCGAGTTTTCCCAATTTGCTGACATAGTGAGTGCAGCACTTTCACAGCATTATCTTTTAGGATTCGAAAGAGCTCAACTGGAATTCCATCACCTCCACTAGCTTTGTTCGTAGTGATGCTTCCTAAGGCCCACTTGACTTCACATTCCAAGATGTCTGGCTCTAGGTGAGTGATCACACCATCGTGATTATATTGGTCGTGAAGATCTCTTTTGTACAGTTCTTTTGTATACCTCTATTCTTCATTTTTTAAAACAAATGATTTAGTTCTCTGCCAGGGTCCAGCCCCGGTGGATCCAGGGTAATTTGAAGGGGAGACAGAGTAGGTGAGGAAAAACTTATTTATTTAGAAATACAAAGAGAGATTAGGAAAGAATAGTATAGTATGAAAATTAGTGGAGAAAAGAGTCTGAATAACTTGGTTTATGCAGAGAGCTAATAAAAACTCGAGACAAGAGGTTTGTGCCATCTATGTAGGCCACCGGCGCCCACTTGAATAGTGGAGGGTGCCCCACCTTGGGCTCCCTCTCGCGTGGGTCTTAGAAGCCAGGGCAAGTAAGTAGACATGGTAAGCCTCCACGCCCCAGGTGGGAATTCAGCCTGAAAAAGAGAGGGAGAAAAGACCACACAGGAGAAACCAGTCTTTCCAGTGACTGGCCCATCCTTTATTGTTAGGGAAAGCCTTTTATACTTTTGGTTGTACATAGAGATCAATGGATAATACAAAATTATGCAATGTCAGCAGCCCTGACTCTTATTGAGAACAGGCTTTCTCTCTGCATACCTAGCTGTATACACAAGTCTTAGGTGATTTACATCATCTTCTGGTCATGAGGCCAATTAACATTTTACGGCCCTTTTCTGATAAGGCTCTGTCACCCAGAAAACTTATTACCTTATTAATGTTCTTTTCCAAAATCTGGTGCCACTCTCAGAAAGCACTAAATAAAGTTACATTCTTACAAAGCAAGGACACAACAATTTATAATGAAGAAAGAGTAGTACAGTGATTTATAACAAAGAGAAAATTAATTAACTCAAAAGTCTAGTGTTGCTAACATCAAAAACTACTATATTCCTAATTCTGCATCCCGTTTACATTGATTAATATCCTCCCAGGTGCCTAAAAGATAAAGGATATGGAGGCCTGGCGGCAAACATTAACTGAACAATCAAACTAATTCTTAGCTCTAAAAAGCTCTATATCTTTAAGATGTTTTAAGCTTCATGCCTCTCACAGTTGGGGGCTGTAAACAATCACAGGTTGTAAAAGTCCGGGGGAACCTGTCAGGCAAGTTAGAGAGCCATCAGAGGGATTTGAGCTGAAACATTCCTTTCATATGCAGGAGACCAGTTGGAGCTCTAAGTTAACTTTTTCCAGAGAAAGGTGGTCGGGGATAGCCCCCTGTAATGTCAGAAGAGTATATTATAGCAGACAGTAAACAGACAGATTTTGGTTTCAGGGTAGATGCTCAGGCAGAGGACCCCTTGAGACCTGACTCGCTTTGCCCGTCAGGTCTCTCTGCATGACCTTGTCATGGGTGGGATCTCCCGTGCTGGCTCCCAGCAGTTCTCCTTATATAATTTTTTTTTAATTTGGTGAAGATTTGTATTCAGATATGTCCATTATTTTCTACATCATGATATCCAATGGATGAGATTCTTGTTACTGATTTTTCTTCCATTGATTCAAATTTTGCCTCAGACCTCAAACTGGTTATGAAAATAAAAGCCCTATTCACCAACCCTGAATATTCACTGGAAGGACTGATGCTGAAGCTGATGCTCCAATACTTTGCTCACCTGATGTGAAGAACCAACTCATTGGAAAGGCCCTGGTGCTAGGAATGACTGAAGGCAGGAGGAGAAGAGCACGGCAGAGGATGAGATGGTTGGTTGGCATCACCTACTCAATGGACATGAATTTAAGCAAACTCCAGGAGATAGTGAAGGGCAGGGAAGCCTGGCATGCTTCAGTCCATGGGTTTGCAGAGTCAGACAAACTTAGCAACTGAATAGCAACAATTCACCAATCAATTATTTAAGTAATGATTCTGCTTTTCTCTTTCTATTTTAGGTTCTTTAGCTATTATTTGTAGAGCAAAGAACGCTGAAGATTTTTAGGAGAGAAGTATGCTTTGTGCCTAATAAAGAAAAATTCAATGAGGTGGGCTTGTAAGAGGAAAATATTTTGAGAAAAGTAATAGTGTTATCTTGTTCCCTGACTGTACCTAATTGGTTTATAGTGAACACACTCTTCTGTATTAATATATTCTCTCCAAGTCATTCTTACTCTATTCTGCCAACATAAAAGTGCCACCATGTTTAATATCACTTCCTCCATACAAATTTTTTACCTTTTAGTTTACAACGTCTGGAAAACAACATAATTCTTTAACATATCAATAAATATTTTTTGAAGAATGAATAACCCTCTCTTATTTATTTTCCAGAGAGAATGTGGAGGTTAATTGCATTCTAAAATATTTCTATGAGTCATGAAACAACATAATAACACTGAAGCCTTAACAGAGTATGAATAAAATGAATATAATATCTTTAAAATATCTTTAAGGTATGACCTCTTCATCACCAACCATTGTTTATCAAAAGCAACAGTGATGGGTGAACAAGTGTATAAAAAACAAAGTGTGAAAATGGTTTCTGAGAAATACTCTGCAAATATGTTAGAAACAGAAGTGTAGAGATCAAAGTATAAGTCTGTTTTTAATTGGAAGAAAAATATTGACAATATTATAAGAGTAGCTAGCTAGCTAATTTATGCTCTTCAGAATCTGAGATAGATCAGAGGAAACCACTAGGAGCAAGAATTCTCTGTCCATAGATTCTCTAAGGAAGTGATTCCCAACCTTTTTGACACCAGGGACCAGTTTTGGGGAAGAAAACTTTTCCATGGATGGGGTGGGGAGGGTGGAAAAGTGGGGGGTGGGGTTTCAGGATGATTCAGCTGAACAGTGGGAAGCTGTAAATAAATAGAAACCTTCCTTTGCCCTCTGCTCACTTCCTGCTGTGTGGCCCAGTTCCTAACAGGCCACAGGATTTGAGTACCCCTATTCAAGAGGGTACAAAGAAACATTTAAAATTTGTATGTGTGCATTGTTGGATTTGTTATTTTATTTCCACTCTGGGTTTTCAGAATTTTTCACTTATCATTACATTCTAATTCACTGTTTCTTATATTCAAGAAAAATATACTTACCACTTTTAATGGAATAATATCATGAATCCATAGCACTGACATAAATACTTAAATTACAATAGTACTTACAATAGTATTTAAAATGGCAAAAAATAAAATCAGATGTAAGACCTTTATGCTTATAGCTCTTACAAATTATAAAGTCAAACCATTTTATAAACTAAAGATAAACTATAAAAACAATAGAATTCAAATTAACAATGTAAATTTTATTTGACAAATAAATGTTCTACTAAAATTGCCTTTCAAGATGTGAATAGTAGCTTTTAGGCACTAGCTCATCCAAACTACTAAAATTTTCAACTTCAAACTATACTAAGATTTTTATATGTAGAGCAGTGACACCATTCATTGTTCTCTTGGTGTGAATTGTGTTATTGTGTCCACTCGTTTGTCCCCCCCTCATAAGCTTGTGTCATAGTGGTACTATTGCCAACTCAATCACATAATAAATACAAATGTAGTCTCTTAAACACAGTGATATTTGGTATTCGGCATGTAGATGATCCAATATATACTATAAATCTATTTTTTAGGGATTTAAAAAAAAAAATTGAATACTCAAGAATATCCAAAATATGCTTGGAAAACTTCAGAGAGCCTCAGAACTCAGTGGAAAAATATCAAATCAGTTACAAACAAATTATTGAAAAACATATTTTAAGACATTACCACCTATCAGACTAAATATGCATCAAAGAAAATAGACAATGTCACAAAAAATAAAACAAACTATACAAACAAACAAAATTCTCCAAACAAAGAAAAAACGTAGTGGGGGGGGGGGGGTAGTTTGAAAGAATTAGAAATCAGAATGCATAAAAATGAAAACTATGAAACTGCAGATACAACACAGATCCTTTTATTTTCTTCTCTTGGAGAAAGGGAAATAAAAGGTAGTGTTCATGTCAGGGATAAGGCTGGAAGGAAGATGGAGTCAAAGTGAAGGTGGGCTATGGTTCGGACCTAATGCAGAGTGACTAGAGCTCAAGGAAGAGTGCTCTAGTCAATTCAGAGTCTAAGACAAAGTGGGAAGAAAATGTTCAAAATGTTCAAAATTATTTTGGGGAGATTCAGTTTTGTCTAGCAGTCAAGTCTTTGTCTTTGATGTGAATTGACTTCTATCTAAACTTGGGATGATATTCATTCTCCTTTATTTTCATATTTTTAGTACCACAAAGCAGAATTTCCCTATTTTTGCCAACAGAAAAACAGCTGCCCTGCTGGACAGAAGGAAGGACCTTAACTATATGATCTTACTGCAGAGAAGTAGGACTATAGCAGAAATAGAGCCTTCCTCGTGTTCTGCAGGGGAGATACCTCTGTAATAGCCCACACTGGTGCTTTTCTTCTGTGGCTACTGAAATGCTAATTCAGTTGTGGTTTAACACAAAAGGTTAGTAGTAACATCAGCATATATTTCAACTGAAATCTTTTTATGACTTCTCCAAATGTGAATATGAGGTTGACGTTTGAATTGATATTGCAATTTAAGACAAATTCAATTGTCAAACATTTCACTGGACAACTCTATTCCCAAACTGCATTTAAATTGAAGTAAAATGTAAAGTAATAATAAAAACTTGTGAAATATTTATCTGTCATATTTGCTATGTGCAAACTTCTAAAAATAGATTCTTTATTTACCTGTTTCAATAAATTTCCTGTTTATGAAACTAAAAGCAATAACCAAAATAACAGGATGCAATTATCATACTTGTGTTTCCTCCTTATGTGTTTGCTTTAATATATTTAACATAGACATAATCTATGTCCTTTGAATTTTCCTGATTCCCATGAAAAATATATCACCAGTAGCTTTCGTTTCATCCTACAGTACATCAACCATAACTACAACTAACTTCTACCACTGAGTTTCACTATAAAAAATTAGATTAAAAGAGAAACCATGAAATATTGAAGAGCAAAACAAACACAAAATATAACCACTCAGATACCATTATTGCTAATGTTTTTTTTACTTATGCTTTTTAGAATTTCATTTTCCTAAAGATATGTGTATATATCTATTGTTGTTTAGTTGCTAAGTCATGTTTGACTCTTTTGCGACTCCATGGACTGTAGCCCACAAGGATCCTCTGTCCATGGGATTTCCTAGGCAAGAATACCAGAGTAGGTTGTCATTTCATTCTCCAGGGAATCTTCCCAACCCAGGGATTGAACCTGTGTCTCCTGCTTGGCAGGTGAATTCTTTGCCACTGAGCCACCTGGGAAGCCCATGTGTATTATATGCATACTTATTAAAAAAAAAAAATCACTAGTTTCCCTAAAATACTCCCTGGACTCTCACTGATTCATGCTCATGGTATCCTTTTGAAAGCACCCATGATGCTCTGCCTGAGAGCTTTTTTCTTCCCCAGGGAACAGTTCTTAGCTAATAATAATGGGAATTAAAAGATGAAGAGCTCAGCTTTCTTGAAATTCAGGTGCAGTATCTTTAAGATACTGTGGTGGCTCACTCCTGTGAGATGCAGAACTCTTCTAAAGAACAAAGCCTGGAGAATTTGCCATTAGTCTGACAGAGCTCAATGAGTCTCTTCTCACTCAATCTTCTTTCTTTCTCTGCACTGTGGTCCAAGTGCTCTTCCTTCTAACTCCTCCTACTCCCCTTTATTCTTCATAGATGTTTCCCTGATTAAATCTTTTTTACATCAAATCCTATCTTGGCTGCCTTGAAAAACCTAAAACAAAGATAATGCCAGTGGTAGTTAGAGGAAACAAGAGATAAGATAGAGTTTGGAGACTGGCCAACCAATCATCCTATGGGCAAAGAGGAGGCCACTGGCATGGCAAGGACACCATTAAGCCAAACTATAGATGCCACCAGGGCACTCTGGACTCCTGGTGAAAAACGGAGCCACCATCTCGGCCAGAGTAATAGATGCTCCTAAGCATGAGGTGGCAGAGCTGCTTTCATACAGCTGGGGCAGGTAGAAATATTTATGAATCCTGGGTGATCCATATGTGCTTCTCGGTACCCTCAGGCCTATTTTAACTATGAATGAACATTTGCCAACAATTGTGGCTCAAGAAGTCATGATTGCTAAGGTCTTAGGCCCTCAAGAATGAAGTTTTGGGTAACAACACAAGGTTAGCCATCCAAATCTTTCAAGGTAATAACTGGGAGTGAGGGTGTCTTAGAGTGGAAAGTGAAGGTGAGGATGTGTACGACTTATGAACCCAACACAGACTGCTAGAGCTGGCATCATCAATCTCTCTTCTAAGTTTCTCTTCAAGAAGAGAGGGCCACAGCAACCGTGATGAAGTTATTCTTTGAACTTACATTGAGAACTGGCTCTGTGCAGGGCAATGAACGGACTGCAGAAAATATATTTCTCAGATCTTATGCTACAGGGATGAGAGCTGACCAACAGTTCTGACTGCTACCTTCCTGAATCCAACACTGCTTTTATACTGCAGCCATACTGAGTATATGATTGAGCACATGACTGAGCATGGTGGGTTACTAATGTCTGCCCTTTTGAAATCACTGATGACATTTCTAATGAGTAGTACTTTCAGTGTACTGAAACTTAGACTTTTACTGCTGCTTGAGACTTTTTCCGTTCAAATTATCTTTGTTTTCCCTTTTCCTTTCATAGGTATCTTACTATCACTATATTCCAAATGTTCTCCCTACCTATGCTTTCTCCTTCACTTTTATCCTTCATGGGGATTTCTCCAATAAATTTATTGCCCATTTTGATCTCAACTTCTCAGAAAAACCACAAATTTGCCCCATACTCTCCTAGAGGGTCCGAGGAGGAAGTGAGCTTAGTTGTCCGCAAATAATATTGACTTACACATTAATATAACCTGTTCTGAATTCTTTCCATTCACTGTTTCACATCCTTCTTCCTCAGTCAGTCTCTCCCAAGATTAAATTAATAAGATGGTTTTAGTAAATATACAGTGTCTGATACTCCTGTCAAGTGGTGGAGCCCAAGTCTTCTCCCCTTGAGGGTAAATTGGAATTAATAACACAGGTCTGATGAAGAGAATGTAGCAGAAATGATGGTCTGATCTGCTAACAGCCAGAAAGAAACTAAGGCCTCCTGCCAAGAGCCATGTATTTGAGACCTTCTAGAAGTGGTCCTCTCAGTTAAGTCCTCAGAAGACAGGGCTGACATCCTGATTCCAACCTCAGGAAAGATTCTGAGTCAGAACTCCCCAACTGAGCCATCTCTGTACTCGACTCTCAAGAAACGTGTGAGATAATAAATGTTTGTTGTTTAAGAAGCTATGTTTCAAGGTAACTTGTTACATAACAGATAAGTAATACACACTTAAATTTAATACATATATTCAAATCCTTTTCTCAAGATTCATTTCTGAAGGAATATACACATGTATGCACATACTCACACACACCGGTGTATGTGGGTTTTTCAACTAAATAAACCACTTAGTATCAAGGGTTTATTTTTCACTACCATATTTTGAGTTATTTCAAAAATATCTATGTATATTTCATTATTATTAGTCACTCCATAGTGTTCCACCTAAATTTCACATGTTTTAAGCATGTTCTTTTTTATGAGAAATTGAAGATGTTTCTCATTTTTAGGCTCTTGTATACTTATAAAAAATGAATATACTAGTTGATATATAACTAGTGATTGAAAAATAAAACGTTTAAATCACTTGTGCCTTATTCTGTGACATAATTCATAATTACAGTCATCTAGCAACTATAATTAGAGCAAAAGACAGATGGTAAAGGTTTAAAAGGAGGTATTTTTTTAAATTATGTAGGCTGACAAATAATTTATCTCCATCACAAGTGTCCATTCATTAGCTATTCCACTGAGACAGGGTCAATGAAAATTTAAGATGGATAGATAGAATTAGTAACTCCAGTGTCTAAACAGAAAGTATACATCTACTCTTAAAGGGGCAGCAAACAACGCCATGATCAATTGTTAAAGCTTTAGTTTTATCTCATATATGATAAAACTTTCCAAGTAGTCACAGGATTTCTTATTTTTCTACCAAGAGTAATAAAAGATAAATTAATAATGCAAATAATATTCTGGATATATGTCAATTTCTCCCATTATGTGTGGCTCCTCTGCTTGAAAGTAGATCCATCACAAATAGTATTAAACTCAAAGGAATTTTATTGCGAGATTATTGGAGAAGCTTCTGGAAATGGAAGAACTCACTGGACATGGAAGACATCAAAAGACAAGGGCTCCAGTAACATCAGTTTTTAATTTCTTGACTTTGTTTTCTAAATGTAGGTAGACGTGGCCTACCTTTTGATCTATAGCACTTCTAAGCAACAGTAAACCAAAAATAACAACAACAAAAAAACTAACTCAGTAACCAGTTATTGAGTACATACTAAGTGCCATGCCTTCTACATTATCCTTTGTAATCCTCACAGGAGCCCAGAGAGGAGGAAATGACAATTCACTCCAGCATTCTTGCCTGGAGAATCCAATGGGCAGAGAAGCCTGGTGGGCTACAGTATAGGGTCACAATGAATTGGACACAATTGAGCATGCACTAACACATTTGAAAAAAGTGCCCCAATGAATAATAACTAAATCAGTAGTTACATATTTACTGACTTGACTTTCTGAGTACCAAATTCATATTCATAAGGAGTGTACTATTTGCCTCAGTGTGGATCCTATCCCCACATCTAATCCAGTCCACTATACCTGGAGGATTTGACCACATTGTGCTTAAATCGCATTTCCTCTTTAAACAAAAAAGCTAATGGGAGGAGTAGAAGCCTTTGCTAGAAATATAATAAGTGTGGTAGTATATGGACTAGCATATTAAACAAACGAGAAAATATGACAAAACACCAAACTTTTGCTTGATTTGGAAGAGTCAACGAGGGCACCTTTTTTGGTTTTCAATGAGAATTAGTAAACAAAAGAGCACTGAGTCTTTTTAAAAAAGAAATATGCTCTTATCCAAGAAATACAATGATAGTAATATAAATTTTACAATATTTTAAAATGGATACTCAAAAGTCAGGAGATATTCTGTGCCATGGATCAATTTTAAATTACATTTTAGGGTTGGAGGGCAGAATTCTGTGTAATGTTAAACATTCTTGAGGGTTACATTCGATGATGAATAGAGCACCTGTGCAAGGATTTAGTGTAAATCTATGATTTGGTAGACAGTTCAGGAAGGATTATAGTGAGAGGTGAGTAAAGCATATCTTATAGCCACTTATATAAATATCTGTCCTCAAGACTTTAAAGTGGTGTGAGTTGTGTGTCAATACAGTCATATACTCTCCCAATATTTCCCTAGTATCTAAAAGAGTATAAAATTGTTAGTCTAGGTAAGGATTATATTTTGAGCCTCTTGATTACAGTGAAAGAGGAAAGTGAAAAAGCTGGCTTAAAATTCAACATTCAAAAAACTAAGATCATGGTGTCCAGTCCTATCACTTCATTGCAAATAGATGGGGGAAAAGTGGAAGCAGTGACAGATTTTACTTTCTTGGGCTCCAATATCACTGCAGATGATGGTGACTGCAGCCATGAAATCAAAAGATGCTTGCTCCTTGGAAGAGAAACTAAAACAAATCTAGATCACATACTAAAAAGCAGACATCGCTTTGCTCGCAAAGATCTGTATAGTCAAAATTGTGGTTTTTACAGTAGTCATGTGTGGATGTGAGAGTTGGGCCATAAAGAAGGCTGAGTACCAAAGAATTGTGTTTTGTTTTGTTTTTTTTTTTGGATTGTGGTGCTGGAGAAGACTCTTGAGAGTCCCCTGGATTACTAGGAGATCAAACCAGTCAATCCTAAAGGAAATCAACCCTGAATATTCATTGGGATGACTAATGTTGGAGCTCTAATACTTTGGCTACCTGATGCAAAGTGTCAACTCATTGGAAAATGAGTTTTCCTGTTGCTGGGAAAGATTGAACACCAAAGGAGAAGAGGGCAGCAGAGAATTAAATCGTTGGTTAGATAACATATCCGACTCAACAGACCTGAGTTTGAGCAAACTTCAGGAGCTAGTGATAGACATGGGAGCCTGGTGTGCTATAGTCAATGAGGTCTCAAAAAGTCAGACACGACTTGGTGGCTGAACTACAGCAACAGAAATATTAAAAGGTCGCATAATACACATACACAAATTTTTGTAACTATGTGTATGATGAATGTTAACCGAACTTACTAATCATCTTCCAACATATACACATATCAAATAATTATGTTGTACCCCTAAAACTAATACAATGAATGTCATGTCCATTTTATCCCATATTTTACATTTTTTTTTAATTACCAGAGTTCACTTATATTCTTTACCCTGATTAATTTTACCAGCTTACATAACTGTAATTATTAAGAACAGGAAATTTCTATTCATTCATAATTAGTAAATAAACTACAGACTGTATTCCAATATCATGAATTTTTCATCTACAATACTGTCCTTATTATCCCCAGATCCTATTGAGCATCCTGCATTGTATTTAATCATTATTTCTCCACCTACAAAAAGTGAAGCTGTCCTGAGCCACCCAAATGCCCTAAAAATATAGAAATGGTAATTTCATTTAATGAATAAGCAATGGAAAAGCTTCAGTAAGATTCCATGTGTAATTTATGATGAGAAGGAAAGATAACAAGGAGTAGAATAGTATCCCAATGAGCAATAAAAAATATATCAGAAAACTTGTTCTTAGATTAGATGAAAACAATAACTTAAAATTTCAAAGTGATAAGAATTAACTTAAGAAGAATAGGAACATATTAATGACAGGATACATTCTCTCAACCTAGGATCAAGTAAGTGAAAGAATTTTATAGTAAACTTGCAGAACACCTAAAAACAAAATTAGCGAAGCAGATTTACAGATACGTAGCTGATTTTGAAAATGGACAGTATCACCTATTTTTAAGTATATATGGCACATTTTAAAAAATGGATTATATTTTAAGTTATAATAACAGTTTTGTCCTGTGTCAATTTAGCTAAGCTGGAACTACAGTGTCCTTTTCCTGATGGTTCTAGGTTAGGATTTGTTATGTAGCTGCTAAGTATTGTTTGACTCTTTCATGACCGAATGGACTGTAGCCCACCATGCTCTTCTGTCCATGGGATTTTCCAGGCAAGATTACTGGAGTCAGTTGCCATATTCTTCTCCAGGGGATCTTCCTGACTCAGGGATGGAACCCACGTCTCCTGCATTGGCAGGCAGATTCTTTACCATTGAGCCACCTGGGACACTCCCAGGTTAGGATTAGCCACAAGAAAACTTTTCCTGAAGGTGGAATAAGGAACTGAAATGGCAGCCATGCTTTCTCTCAGATCAGCATTGCTCAAGAACTGGTTGGGATGTGCTGGCTCCTTTTCTCATATTAGGATAGCTAGGGGCTGGGTCATTAACTCTTCTAATTCACACTGGTTATGCTACTTCCTTTAATTTTGCTGATTCCTGGACCAGTGAGTTTTGCTGATTCCTGGACCAGTGAGTATACAGGTCTTTGGCAAAGTGCATCACCATCTCCATAGTTGACCTGCATCATCAAAGTTAGAGGCCTGGAAGCAGGGACAGACATGCTGGTTCAGCACAGAGAGTAAGTTCTAGTTCATTTTTAAGTTTCTGATACATTCTCATGAATTTCAGTGTCACTGACACTCACCTACTGCATTTCCATGTTCCCTTCCAGACTTTAGCCCCACCACTGGACACAGGCATCCAGACTTATATCACCTCCTGTTTACTTAAGTCCAAATCTACATAACAAATACATTTTATCACTCCTAGACATTACTTTACCAACAAAGGTCCGTCTAGTTAAGTCTATGGTTTTCCAGTGGTCATGTATGGATGTGAGAGTTGGACTGTGAAGAAAGCTGAGCGCTGAAGAATTGATGCTTTTGAACTGTGGTGTTGGAGAAGACTCTTGAGAGTCCCTTGGACTGCAAGGAGATCCAACCAGTCCATTCTGAAGGAGACCACCCCTGGGATTTCTTTGGAAGGAATGATGCTAAAGCTGAAACTCCAGTACTTTGGCTACCTCATGCGAAGAGTTGACTCGTTGGGAAAGACTGATGCTGGGAGGGATTGGGGGCAGGAGGAGAAGGGGGCGACAGAGGATGAGATGGCTGGATGGCATCACTGACTCGATGGACCTGAGTCTGAGTTAACTCTGGGAGTTTGTGATGGACAGGGAGGCCTGGCATGCCGCGATTCATGGGGTCACAGAGTTGGACATGACTGAGCGACTGAACTGAACTGAATGGCTCTTTGTCAGATATCATTTTCCAAGAATGACTTTTAACAATATTCCCCATCGCAGATTCCCTTTGAGAATCTTGTTACTGGATTGTATTTCCCCTTCTTCATCAAACTGGGAGAGGTCTTGGCTACTGCCTCAAACAATAAAATAGGATGGCAGGGATCCCTGAAACTTGATCAGAGAAAGTGATAAGAGCTTCTGCTGACTCTCTTAGGATGCTTGATCTTGGAATCCAGGCAACCTGTTGTGAGCAAGTCTAGGCCACACACAGAAAGCCATACGAGAAGAATCAAGACCTCTATCCTTCAGTCCAAGCTGTATTTTCAGCCTTATCCTGCACCAAATTGCCAACCATGTTAGCAACTCATCTTGGAAGTACATCCTTCAGTTCTCAGTTGAGCAACCCTAGATAAGGCTGAATTGAACAGAGATGTGCCATCCCAACCGAGTCCTGCTTGAATTGCAGATTTCATGAGAAAAGCAAATGATTATAGTTGTTTTTAAGCCACTAGGTTTTAGAGTAGTTTGTTGCACAAGAATAGATGATGAGACCGTCATTTGCTATTGCTCTAACAAATCAGCCTGCAATTCTCTTTTATCTGTTTTATGCCATGGTTGAATAATCCTATGATTCCAGTAAGCTTTAGATCTTTCTGCTCCTCACCAAAAGATGCATTAATAGGCAAATTGAAAATGCTCAATAGCAAAAGATGCCATGGTTTAGATGGCAAGGCATGTTAATTGTTTTGTACCTTACTTCTCTCCCTGCTGCCCTTATTACTGGGTCCTCTTAGAATACATGGAAGACTGGAAGGGATTTGAGGAATTTAGTCCTTTTCTGGAGTCAGTCTGCATGCAGGAAATGTCAGCCAGCACCTGATCCTTCTGATGGTTATAGGAGCAGTCTCTTGGGCAGACAAACTGGATCTGTAAATATTTTAATTTCACCCAATCATCAGTCCCAGGGGTTTCTGTCATGTCTCTCAGTAACAGCTTTGCAAAAGTTAGAAGCCCTTTTTTGAGATCCCAATTTATCAACTAGTGGTTTAATAAGTGATATCAATATTTCTATTCAGAAGAAATACGGAAAAAATGAGGAAATGTTTCATCATTTATGCTGTTTTCTAGAAAATAACAAAGACTATATTGCTAAATATACAAATGATTTCAGTGATCAAAATTAGTTTTCTTTGATAATGTTATTATCACCTGTTTTCAACCAGCATCACTCTAGATAATGGGAGCAACCTATGGGAATCAAAACAGATACAAAACATAGTCACACAGAATTTATTTCCAATAAAACTTGGGGTGCTGAGCATGTACACTGCCATATTTCATTTTTCAGTTAGATCATTTCAGATTTGAAGGTAGCAAAAAGAAAGGTTAGGTACTTTGTATATTTTTATTCTCTTTCCATAGTTCATATTTCAGTATCCAATTGAACTTTCCCCAAAAAGTCCCTATTGGCATTTTAGCATATATTAATCTTAAATAGTATCAAATTAATAAGGTTGCTGTGTAAATCAAAACACATTATACTGTTATCATTTTTATGCTAAGTCAGGAGAAAATTTTAAATTTGTCTGGGATTTAATTTAACTGGGATTCACAGAAATCTTGCTAGGAGACTCAGAACGTTAGTCAATACTTTATTCATCTCAACTCATAAGGTTTTAATTTAGTTATTTTTTCCTACTTATTTTTCCCCTTAGTCAGGAATTAGAATTTCTGAGAAGTCTTTCTTCTCAGCTCCTGAAAAATCTTCCCTAATAGTACAGTATTGAGTTGACCCACTGTTAATTCAAAGCAGGTCCTGGGCATGTTGCCTTGATTGAAGGTTGTGGTTGGAAATCATTCCGTGGATGTTTCTAAATGCTTCCACTGTATATTATATAACACAGGCAGGACATTTGTGGAGGCTGAGGCCAAGAGGCAAGAGACAGCCTGTTACCAACCTCAGACTGTAACTACTCATTTCTCTCTTTGTGTATTTATACCTGATACATAATTACAATAACAATTTTATAACCTATATCCCTGGAAGGTAAAGATTCACAATTTTCTTCCTTATAGAGAGAACAGAACTGTTATTGGAGGAATCTTTTGTGTCAGACTTTGTAATAAAATGGTAGAGGAGAGAACTGAATGTAAATATAAATAAGATATGGACTGGCTTTTGAGAAATTAACAGTCAAAAGAGAGAGAAAGATACACAGCATGGTATACTATGAGAGGAGTTCAAATAGAGGACAGAACACTCTGTGGAAGAAGGAAAAGCCAAGAATTACATATTAATACAAGAACATTAATGCAAGAACAAAGCTATCAGAGAAGGAAGAGGAGAGGAATTATCCCATTATAAAAGAAAAAAAATGCTGAATATAAAACAAATCTATTTTCTAAAGTTAAGCAGTTGAAATTGGGTTGTAGAATATGGATACATAATCACAGGACAAACTGACCTCATATTCAGTTTGAAATTTGAGTCCAGTGGTTTTCTTGATTTGTGTCATATGCATTAAAATTTCAACATCTTATTTCTAAAAAAACAGGTCTTTAGCTTTCTTTCAACAGCTTCACAGGCCTCTCTATTTTTCCAGTGTTCAGTTCTGTGATTCCCTGAACTTAAAATTTATTTCTGTCAAGTGTGATTTTCTTTACTTATGCAGCTGCACCAGATATCTTAATTGACGTTTTATAGTTTCAAGAATAAATCAGTGGCTCTGTTCCCACTGCAGAGTCCTAAAGGTATTATTTACCACAATGAGCACACAGTTATCTTGTCAACAACTCCCATGTCTGTATTGTTTGGAGAAAGAGTATGAGGGTTGGGGGGATGTACCTAACTTCAGTGGCAATAAATCAGGATATAGAATACAGAAAACATCACTCAAACAGACCAAACATTAATACTCTGACACAGAATGAGAAATTAAGCTGAAACAGAAAATGTGATTTGAGTAATACTTTTCACCAAAGAGCAACTTCACAAGTAGTTGTCAGGAGGTTGACAGAAGTTCATCAATAAGTAATAGGGCATTATTGTGAATTAACTTTCCCAACAGGTCCATGAATCTTTACACAGAATCTTTATTCACTTCATTTATACACACTACAAAATGCTAGTGGTGGAAATCTATTTTAGGATTGGGATCAAAATTAAAAAGCGGCACAACTGATTTGACATATTCACATGATTGGCTTTGTCAGAAATGCATCCGGAAATGTAGCAACTCAATAGCCTCATTGTCATTTGCAGTAATCCAGATACAGAGTCTGTCAGTGAAAAATATTCCCCAGCATGTGGCAGCATCATCATTGCTCCACTGGATTATTTTTACTATAGAGTGCAGAAATGTTTATCTTTTTATATTCTGAATGGTAAACTGTATGATCATAATACATATATTTTTCTAGTAACCAAGAATTTTAAGACCATGAGAAAATACAATGGATTATAAGGATATGAGGTTCTAATATGGATATTTATGAAAAAATGGTGATACATGAGCAGAACCATCCAGTTATACAAATGAGCAAGGAAACTAACATCACACTGACACAACACATATAGAACATTGGGTTCCATTTTTTGAAATAATTAGTCTACTATAGAAGTAAAAATTAGTGAATACAATCAACATTCCCACCTTCTGGGTTTAGGCTTTTATATTTGAAAATGACTTTATACATTCATTATTGTTTATGAATTCATAAACAATTATGTTTATACATTATGTTTATACACTCATAATTATTTATTATTATGAATTTCTAGTCATCTTATTTCTCCAGTATAGGGACTAATTTGTCATCAAATGTTTTGTGATCCAAAGAAGGCTACTGACTTCCTTAAGACTGCATAGAAAAGAAGGCATATGGATGGCAAACAATTATGTGAAGCAATAGTCCATATCATGTTACTATAAAATTTCATATTAAAAAGAGATACCACTACATACATATTAGAGTGGCTAAAATTTAAAACACTGACAATACTAAATGCTGGTCAGGTAAATTTTTTCTCTAGCTAATTTTTTCATATTCTTATCATATATTCAAGTAGATTTTTTTTTAATACTGAAAAGGATTCTCAGTTTCTGTTACTGGAAGCTGTGGTGTTTAATCTATGGTTTCAATTCTATCACTCTATTGAAAATCTTTATTTCTGTAAACAGTAAACTTCACTGTCAATTTCACTGGATCCATTCTTACTTTTCATGTATAGTTACTTAGAGTAGGTAAGATGTAATCAAAGTCACTGACATTGCAGTTACCTTGAAACTCAAAATTGGATAAAACATTAAGGTGTATTAATTTTTTCCTGTACTTAATAAACAATGATCTCTGTTCATTTCCAAGGCAAACCATTCAATATCATGGTAATCCAAGCCTATGCCCCAACTAGTAATGCTGAAGAAGCTGAAGTTGAACGTTTCTATGAAGACATAAAAGACCTTCTAGAACTAACACCCCCAAAAGATGTCCTTTTCAATATCAGGGACTGAAATACAAAAATAGGAAGTCAACAAACACCTGGAGTAACAGGCAAATTTGGCCTTGGAGTACAAAATTAAGCAGGGCAAAGGTTAATAGAGTTCTGCCAAGAGAATGCACCTGTCATATCAAACACCCTCTTCCAACAACACAAGAGAAGACCCTACACATGGACATCACCAGATGGTCGAAACCAAAATCAGATTGATTAACTGAACTGAACTGATATTCTTTGCAGCCTAAGACGGGGAAGCTGTATACAGTCAGCAAAAACAAGACCAGGAGCTGACTGTGGCTCGGATCATGAACTCCTTATTGCCAAATTCAGACTGAAATTGAAGAAAGTGGACAAAAGCGCTAGACCATTCAGGTTTACTACCACTAGACCAATCAGAAGATTGAAGGTTTGTGTCCCTTCGTGGTCGGCATCGTTTTTGGGCTTCCCTGGTGGCTCAGAGGTTAAAGCGTCTGCCTCCAATGCGGGAGACACGAGTTCAATCCCTGGGTTGGGAAGATCCCCTGGAGAAGAAAATGGTAACCCACTCCAGTATTCCTGCCTGGAGAATCCCATGGACGGAGAAGCCTGGTAGGCTACAGTCCACAGGGTCGCAAAGAGTTGGACTTGACTGAGCAACTTCACCTTCACCTTCATTCAGGTATGACCTAAATCAAATCCCTTATGACTATACAGTGGAAGTGAGAAATAGATTTAAGGGACTAGATCTGATAGAGAGTGCCTGATGAACTATGGGTGGAGGTTCGTGACATTGTACAGGAGACAGGGATCAAGACCATCCCCAAGAAAAAGAAATGCAAAAACGAAAAATGGCTGTCTGAGAAGGCCTTACAAATAGCTGTGAAAAGAAGGGAAGTGAAAAACAAAGGAGAAAAGGAAAGATATACCCATGTGAATGCAGAGTTCCAAAGAATAGCAAGGAGAGATAAGAAAGCCTTCCTCAGCGATCACTGCAAAGAAATAGAGGAAAACAACAGAATGGGAAAGACTAGAGATCTCTTCAAGAAAATTAGAGATACCAAGGGGACATTTGATGCAAAGATGGGCTCAACAAAGGACAGAAATGGTAGGGACCTAACAGAAGCAGAAGATATTAAGAAGAGGTGGCAAGAATACACAGAAGACCTGTACAAGAAAGGTCTTCACCACCCAGATAATCATGGTGGTGTGATCACTGACCTAGAGCCAGACATCCTGGAATGTGAAGTCAAGTGGGCTTTAGGAAGCATCACTATGAACAAAGCTGGTGGAGGTGATGGAATTCCAGTGGAGCTATTTAAAATCCTGAAAGATAATGCTGTGAAAGTGATGCACTCAATATGTCAGAAAATTTGGAAAACTCAGCAGTGACCACAGGACTGGAAAAGGTCAGTTTTCATTCCTATCCCAAAGAAAGGCAAACCAAAGAATGCTCAAACTAACACACAATTGCACTCATCTCACATACTAGTAAAGTAATGCTTAAGATTCTCCAAGCCAGGCTTCAGCAGTATGTGAACCATGAACTTCCAGATGTTCAAGCTGGTTTTAGAAAAGGCAGAGGAACCAGAGATCAAATTGCCAACATCTGCTGGATCATGGAATAAGCAAGAGAGTCCCAGAAAAAAACATCAATTTCTGCTTTATTGACTATGCCAAAGCCTTTGACTGTGTGGGTCACAATAAACTGTGGAAAATTCTGAAAGAGATGGGAATACCAGACCACCTGACCTGCCTCTTGAGAAACCTATATGCAGGTCAGGAAGCAACAGTTAGAACTGGACATGGAACAACAGACTGGTTCCAAATAGGAAAAGGAGTATGTCAAGGCTGTATATGGTCACCCTGCTTATTAAACTTATATGGCGAGAACATTGAGAAACATTGGGCTGGAGGAAGCACAAGCTGGAATCAAGATTGCCTGGAGAAATATCAATAACCTCGGATATGCAGATGACACCACCCTTACGGCAGAAAGTGAAGAAGAACTAAAGAGCCTTTTGATGAAAGTGAAAGAGGAGAGTGAAAAAGTTGGCTTAAAGCTCAACACTCAGAAAACTAAAATTATGGCATCTGGTCCCATCACTTCATGGCAAATAGATGGGGAAACAGTGGCTGACTATTTTTCTGGGTTCTTAAATCAGATGGTGACTGCAGCCATGAAATTAAAAGACACTTACTCCTTGGAAGGAAAGTTATGATCACCCTAGATAGCATATTAAATAGCAGAGACATCACTCTGTCAACAAAGGTCCGTCTAGTCAACACTATGGTTTTTCCAGTGGTCATTAATGGATGTGAGATATAGAGAAAGCTGAGCACTGAAGAATTAATGCTTTTGAATTGTGGTGTTGGAGAAGACTCTTGAGAGTCCTTTGGACTGCAAGGAGATCCAACCAGTCCATCCTAAAGGCGATCAGTCCTGGGTGTTCATTGGAAGGACTGATGTTGAAGCTGAAACTCCAATACTTTGGCCACTTGATGCAAAGAGCTGACTCATTGGGAAAGATGCTGATGCTGGGAGGGATTGGGGAAAGGAGGAGAAGGGGATGACAGAGGATGAGATGGTTGGATGGCATGACCGACTCAATGGACATGGGTTTGGTTGAACTCCGGGAGTTGGTGATGGACAGGGAGGCCTGGCGTACTGCGGTTCATGGGGTCGCAAAGAGTAGGACACGACTGAGCGAGTGAGCTGAAGTAGGGTACCAAAAAATGAGACTGGCTGATGAGTAATAATTGTTAACACCTTGATGTGTAATGCAGAAAAATATTCCTATCAAGTATACATGTATGCCAGACATGGATAACAATCATTTTAATTTTCCACTAGTGTACTGTGAGAGTGTAAAATCAAAGATCTTGAAACTTTTATTTCATTTTATTCTCAGGCTGCCTTTAATCTTATTAAATTAACTCCTGAGATACACTACATGTACAATTATATGTTCATACAAATATGTTATATATAACATAACATATTGCATGTTCCTTATGTCATAGTATGCAATAGGAAGAGACAATCAACAATAGCTTGTTCCTAAGGATGTAAACCTGGTCTTTTACATGAATGACTTCACATGATGTTCTAAGGGTGCCTAGAAGTGAATATTTTTTGAGGCCATCCTTTTAGAAATTGTCTGATTTGCTTAATCTGTAACTGCTGATTCCATTTAGATACAATCATGAACTAAACCATGGCTATTTTGCTGCTCAGCGGTCTAGTTTTACAAAATCAAACTGTCTTCTTTCTACATCCTTGAACAAATGGAACTATCATGGCTTGTCAGCTGAATTTCAGTAATCCTTGTGGTGGTGATGACATTTCAAGCAAAACTTTATGATTTTTGAAACGCAAGTCACATTCCTAAAGGAAAAGTTACAATAAAGCATTTACAAGATATACTCAGTATACGAGACTAAGAAACGAAGATGTGTTCCAAGCATTTCAAATTTTAGCTTCATTTTCTAATGCACTAAATGACAAATCTGTTTTTATTCAGATAGGGGATAATCTGTATTTTCATATATTCCTATTAAAGCCATTGTGTGATTTATTATTTATGCCAACAATGCAAGTTTCTGTAAAGCATATAGCTGAGGAAAAGAACTTAATGTTTTTCACACAAAAGACTAAATGCCTCAGAAACCTTTTTTTGAATAATATTAAGAGTAAGAAAAAGTCTCAGGTCCTGCTTAAAATTCTAACTTGGAAATGGAGTTGCTATTGTCTTGATGTTCTTTACTCTTGATTTGGACCGCTGCTGCTGTTAAGTCGCATCAGTCATGTCTGACTCTGCGACCCCATAGACAGTAGCCCACCAGGCTCCCTGTCCCTGGGATTCTCCAGAAAGAACACTGGAGTGGGTTGCCGTTTCCTTCTCCAGTGCATGAAAATGAAAAGTGAAAGTAAAGTCGCTCAGTCATGTCTGACTCTTAGCAACCCCAAGGACTGCAGCCTACCAGGCTCCCTTTTGTTATTTTTCTTGACTCAATTAACCGTAGCCAAAATTCCTATAGGAATGTGGCTATGTGTTCCAGTTCAAAGGAACATGTCAGAAAATTGAGGGCTAATGATCAGTAGAGGAAGCTCAGAGCAGAGTTAGGAGTCTACATTATCCCCCCATCCTGGTGCTGGGCCTATTGTGTCTATCACCGGCTGATCTGCCATAATGAAAAACAATCATAGTTAGTAATTTGCTTTTTCCTGGAAGCATTTCATGTTCTGATACACTCTTAATTTTCCCATAAGGGAACTGATTCGAACTCAGGTGTCAATATGATGGGCACAGGCTTTTATCACCCTTCCTGCCTTCAAAAATGTGCATAACAAATCTTTTTCTACACATATCTTTGCTATTGAATACCTCTGATAATGAGGGACTGAGTATTGCTGGGGCCTAGCAGTGATTGCCAAGAATTCTGGTAGATAATTTTCACTTTAATTAAGTATTCAATGTTTATTACTTAGCATAGTATGTTTCTTGTGTGAAAAATCTTGTCTCTAAGTGCAATTCTAAGACATATCAAGCAAATCAAAAGTTCCTTCCAAAGCGTGTGTGCGCGCTCTCTCTCTCTCCTCTCTCTCTCTCACACACACACAAACTTCTTGGTGTAGACTGGCTCAAGAACTTGGCAAATAACATCGATGGAATGAAGTGTAAGAGATACTTCTGAGTGGAGAAATAAACGACACGCTTAGGGGTTTACGTATGCCTTAGATGACCAACACAGGGAAAAAAAAAAAAAACAAAAAAACCCTGCATCAAAAACTTAGGTCTCAAGTTGTTTCTTTCCAAGGGAATAAATGCTAGGAATGTATTATCCTTCACATCTATTTTTTTGAAGGAAAAAAAAAAAAAAAACACTCCTTAAAATTTCCTTTTAAGGCAGAATCTATATTTATAAAAAACTAAAGTCAGATCTCAGCTTTGCCACAATTGAACAGATATTAAAGCTAAACTAGTCCATGATTTACCACAAAATACTTAATTCTACTTACAGAGTTTAATGGTACTTTGTTCTAACTCAGCTATTAAAGTAGAAACTTTATAAACTTGAAGTCCAACTGCATTTCAAAGTGCATTTTTTTTTTCTTTTTCACAATTTTATTAAATAATCTTTACTCTGCTAGGTAGACTTTAGAACAATTTTAGCTACCTTTTTTTTAAATTTTTTTTTTTGAAGGATAATTGCTTCACAAAATTTTGTTGCTTTCTGTCAAACCTCAACATGAATCAGCCATAGGTATACATATCAGTTCAGTTCAGTTCAGTCGCTCAGTCATGTCCGACTCTTTGCAACCCCATGAATTGCAGCACACCAGGCCTTCCTGTCCATCACCAACTCCTGGAGTTCACTCAGACTCACGTCCATCGAGTCAGTGATGCCATCCATCCATCTCATCCTCTGTCGTCCCCTTCTCCTCCTGCCCCCAGTCCCTCCCAGCATCAGAGTCTTTTCCGATGAGTCAACTCTTCACATGAGGTGTCCAAAGTACTGGAGTTTCAGCTATACATATATCCTCTCCCTTTTGAAGCTTCCTTCCATCTCTCTCCACACTCCACCCCTCTAGGTTGATACAGAGCCCCTGTCTGAGTTTCCTGAGCCATACAGCAAATTCCCTTTGGCTACCTGTTTTTCATATGGTAATGTAAGTTTCCGTGTTACTCTTTCCATACTTCTCACCCTCTCCTCCCCTCTCCCCATGTCCATAACTCTATTCTCTATGTCTGTTTCTCCACTGCTGCCCTGTAAGTAAATTCTTCAGTACCATTTTTCTAGATTCCATATAGATGAGTTAGAATATGATATTTATGTTTCCCTTTCTGACTTACTTCACTCTATATAATAGGTTCTAGGTTCATCCACCTCATTAGGACTGACTCAAAGGCATTTCTTTTTATGGCTGAGTAATATTCCATTGAGTATATGTACCACAACTTCTTTATCCATTCATCTGTCGGTGTAGGTTGCTTCCATGTTCTAGCTATTGTAAACAGTGCTGCAATGAACAATGGGATACATGCGTCTTTTTCAATTTTGGTTTCCTCCGGGTATATGTCTATGAATGGGATTGCTGGGTCATATGGTGGTTTTATTCCTAGTTTTTTAAGGAATCTCCATGCTGTCTTCCATAGTGGCTTTATCAATTTACATTCCCACCAACAGTACAAGAGCATTCCCTTTGCTCCACACCCTCTCCAACATTTATTGTTTGTGGACTTTTTGATGATGGCCATTCTGACCAGTGTGAGGTGATATCCCATTGTAGTTTTGATTTGCATTTCTCTAATAATGAGCGATGTTGAGCATCTTTTCTTGTGTTTGTTAGCCATCTGTCTACCTTCTTTGGAGAAATGTCTTTTTAGATCTTTTTCCCACTTTTTGATTGGGTTGTTTGTTTTTCTGTTACTGAGCTGTATGAACTGCTTGTATATTTTGGAAAGTAATCCTCTGTCAGTTGTTTCATTTGCTATAATTTTATTCCATTCTGAGGGTTGTCTTTTCACCTTGCTTATAGTTTCCTTTGCTGTGCAAAAGATTTTAAGTTTGATCAGGTCCCAACTGTTTACTTTTGTTTTTATTTCTATTACTTTAGGAGGTGTATCTTGTTTTTGTATCCATTCTTCCAGTCTGTGTCTTTTGGTTAGAGCATTTAATCCATTTACATTTAAAGTAATTGTCAATATGTATATATCCCTATTGCCATTTTTTAAAATTGTTTGGCATTGATTTTGTAGGTCTTTTCCTTCTCTTGTATTTCTTGACTATATAAGTCCCTTTAACATTTGTTGTAAAGCTGGTTTGGTGGTACTGAATTCTCTTAACTTTTGCTTGTCTGAAAAGCTTTTTATTTCTCCACCAATTGTGAATGAGATTCTTGCCAGGTACAGTAATCTTGGTTGTAGATTTTTCCCTTTCAGTATTTTAAATATATCCTGCCATTCCCTTCTGGCCTGCAGAGTTTCTGCTGAAAGATCAGCTTTTAAACGTATGGGGTTTCCCTTGTGTGTTACTTGTTGCTTTTCCCTTGCTGCTGTTAATATTCTTTTGTGTTTAGTCTTTGTTAGTTTGATTAGTATGTGTCTTGGCGTGTTTCTCCTTTTGTTTATCCTGTATTGAACTCTTTGTGCCTCTTGGACTTGAATGACTATTTTCTTTTCCTTGTTGGGGACATTTTCAACTATAAACTCTTCAAAAATTTTCTCATACCCTTTCTTTTTCTCTTCTTCTGGGAACCCTATAATTCATATGTTGGTGCATTTGATATTGTCCCAGAAGTCTCTGAGACTATCCTCAGTTCTTTTCATTCTTTTTACTTTATTCTGCTCTTCAGAAGTTATTTCCACCATTTTATCTTCAGCTCAATGATTCATTCTTCTGCTTCAGATATTCTGCTTTTGATTCCTTCCAGACTATTTTTAATTTCAGTGATTGTGTTGTTTGCTTCTGTATGCTTATTTGTTAATTATCTAGGTCTTTGTTAATTGATTCTTGCATTTTCTCCCTTTTGTTTTCAAGATTTTTGGTCATTTTTATTATCATTATTCTGAATTCTTTTTCAGGTAATTTGCCTATTTCCTCTTCATTTATTTGGACTTCTGTGTTTCTAATTTGTTCCCTCATTTGTGTGGTATTTCTCTGCATTTTCATTATTATTATTTTTTTTAACTTATTGAGTTTGAGGTCTTTTCCCAGTCTTCAAGGTTGAATTCTTCTTTATTCCTCTTGGTTTCCTATTGCCATTTTTCTTAAGGTTTCCTAAGGTTGGTCCCGTGGTTCTGTAAGCTTTGTGTAGGGTGAGATTTGTGCTGAGTTTTTTTGTTTTTCCTCTGACTGGAAAGGCTGAGTGAGGTGGTAATCCTGTCTGCTGATGATTGGGTTTGTATTTTTGTTTTGTTTGTTGTTTAGATGAGGCCTCCTGCACAGGGTGCTACTGGTGATTGGGTGATGCCAGGTCTTGTATTCAAGTGGTTTCCTTTGTGTGAGTTCTCACTATTTGATACTCCCTAGCGTTGGTTCTCTGTAGTCTAGAGTCTTGGAGTCAACGCTCCCACACCAAAGGCTCACGGCCTGATCTCTGGTCAGGAGTGAAGATACCACAAGTGGCTTGTTATGGCATTAAGTGAGATTAAAACAATTACCCAAAAATGGGAAACCGAAGATGAACCCCCGACAAATGGCAGTTACAAAATCAGGCAATTAATAATTAAAATAATGGAATATACACATATACTCCCAAAAGCAAAGTCAAAACATTCCAACTAAAATACAGTAGATTGATCTGGAAAATAAAGGAAATGAAAAATTATATTTAGCAGTTAAGAACAAAACTAACTAGAGTACAAACTGGAAAACTAAAGCAAGGTGCCAATTGGGGAATAAAACAATGAAAATGAAACTAACAAATATGTTGAGAGGAAAGGAAAGAAAGAAAAGAAGGAAAGAATAGATATGCAAAGGTAAATATAGGTAGATAAAGAAGATTTATATACAGTAGAGATTAACTGCAAAGGGAAAAGAAAAGGAAGAGCAAACAAAGGAAAAAATGTACAAAAACTAATAGGTTTAAAAAACTAAAAATTAACATTAAAAAAAAGAGGAAAGAAAAAAAAAAAAAAAGCTCCACAGAACTGCAAAAGCCCAACATAGAGTCAGAGGTTTATAAAAACAATAAAAAATGTGACTGAGGTAAAAAAAATAAAAAAGCTCAAAATCTTAATTTGATTTCATAGTGCCAATAAAATTGACAACTACAACAGAGGTGGGGGAGAGAGAAAAAAAAAATCCAAAAGAATCTACAGAACAAGTCAAATCAGAAGAATAAGTGTTTTTCTTGAGTCACTGCTGTCAGGGTCCTTTCCTTCACTGGGGAGTCACAGTCCTCCTCACCTCTCTAGGATGCCCTCCAACACTGTACTGACCCCTGACCTGTTGTGGGGGCAGCTCAGATTCTAATCTGCTTCCACTCTTGTGTGTTCTTGCCTCCTGTGTCCGCAGCTATCAGAACTAGTATGTTTTCTTTCGTGGGAGCTCTCAGTGACTTTTTATATATTCCACATAGAGTCTGCCTAGTTGATCGTATGGATTTAATCTGTAGCATGTACAGCCGGTGGGAAGGTTTTGGGTCTTCTTCCTTAGCCACACTGCCCCTGGGTTTCAACTGTTGTTTTATTTCCACCTCTGCGTGTGGGTCGTCCACTGGGGTTTGCTTTGAGGCTGAGCTGGAGGACTTGTGTTTGCCCCTGTGAGGGCCAGGTGTGGAGGTGGTGCAGTTGCTTGGGTTGCAGGGGGTTCTGGCAGCACTAGGTACTCAGAGGAGTTGGCAGCTAGGGAAGCAAGAAACATAGTGCTCTAGAAGGGTATGACAACCAATACTGGCCAATAAGCTCCAGTATTCTTGCCTGGAGAACACCCTCTGACAGAGAAGCCTGATAGGCCACAGTCTACAGGGCTGCAAATAGGTGGATGTGACCAAAGCGACCCTGCATGCATAATAGATACAAGACGTTTTGCCTGTGGTGGCTCTGCCCTAGTGAGAAGTGAGCATGAACGTGGTGCAACTGCTTGGCTTGTAGGGAACCTGGTGGTGCCAGGTGTGCAGGGATACAGACTGCCTCCACCGCAGGAGTTACGGTCCTATCAGAGTCTTTTTTCAGGCCTCTTGTAGCTGGCGTTCAGAGGCCCCTCTGGCCAGTCTTTCTCCATAGCTCCATCCTTTCAGGCACTTAGAGGGCTCCCTTGCCTGGGGTCCTTCTCTGTTGTTCTACATGTCAGGCACACAGAGGGGCCCCCTGACTGGGGTCCTACTTATAAATCGTCATGTCAGGCACTTAAAGGGGCACCCTGAGTGGGGTCCTACTCTATAGTTCCATCCATCAGTCTCTTAAAGGAGTATCCTGGGTGAGGTCCTATTCCGTAGTTCAGCGTGTCAGAGGTTTGATGGGCCAGCCTCTCTATTGTTCAGCTGCCAATGCAAGTGTGTGGGGAGAGAGAGGCTATGGTGATGGCTCCAACCTTTATGCATGACTCAGCAGTATCGTCTTGCTTCCTTGGCTGCCTGGCTTTCCTCCACAGGCTTTCCCACCACAATCTCCTCCCTCACATCCCCTCAATCAGTCTCTCCACAGTCAACAGCAGCCCTTGTCCTAGGATTGCTCCACAATCCCTAAACTCCAGCTCCCAGCCACTGTGCCTTCCAGGGGACCCTTGTCCCTGTCTGGGGTATGGATGGTTGCCACAAGGACTGCCTGATTCTCAATTCAATTTAGGCTGCCGCAGATCAGCTGTTTCACTCTCAGCCTTAAATGTTTCTCTTCTGACTCAGACAGTTGCCCTGATATGGGGATCAGACCCCTGCTTCAGTTCCCTCACCCACCAAGGGCAGGTCCAGGCCTACTAACACTCCTGTTTTTCTCCCTAGTTCCTTCATCCTACCGAGTTTTGGTTGGTTCTGTACATTCTTTTCCACTGGTCAGGTACTCCTGTCTATTCTCAGCTGGTGTTCTCACGCACTTCTGTATCTGCAGGTGTATTCCTGATGTATCCGTGGAGAGAGATGTACTCCATGTCCACCTACTCCTCCACCATCTTGTTCTCCATATTTTATTTTTAATAAACAACAACACATGAATGCATATCTTGAAAAATCTTAGTATCAATATAGCTGAAGTGTCCTATGACCATTTACCCCTAAATCCAGTCCCCCTCTCCATATTAAATTTAGATTTAAAAAATTTAATAATAAACCAGAAAGCATGGGGGTAAGTTTGAGGGAAAAAATATGCTTTGTGTAACTAGGCAAGTGTGAATTCAAAGCCTGTTTTTATATCTATAAGCTATGTTTTCTAGGGCAAATATCTTGGGTTGTCTGAGTTTCAATGCCCTTAAGTATAAAATTCAGGGTAGGTATGGATTTTGAGAGACAATGTGTTAGCTGTCTGCTATGTACTAGGTGCTAAATAAATTGTTAAATAAGACACCACAAACACAAAAGTATTAAAAATTTAAAGACATAGATAGTGAAAAATCAGATTCTAAACTGAAGGCAAAGAAACACAAGCTTAGTAAGATTATTTAGACATTCTCAACCAAGAAACTAGAGATGAATTTTCCTGATGCCATATCTATAGAATAAATTCCAAAGGTGGTAGATCAAATACCTCAAAGATACATGTGTGCTCACTCTGACAAAGAACCTCTGGAGCAAAAGCCAGGAACAATGTGAATAAAAAAAACGCTTCATACCCCAAACAAAGCGAAAGCCAAAGAAAACAAAATTTCACTTCCAATTCTCAAAGTGCAAACTTTAAGTCAGTACCAAAATAGAACCTCCATGGGGTCGCGAAGAGTCGGACACGACTGAGCAACTTCACTTTGACTTTTTACTTTCATGCATTGGAGAAGGAAAAGGCAACCCACTCCAGTGTTCTTGCCTGGAGAATCCCAGGGATAGGGGAGCCTGGTGGGCTACTGTCTATGGGGTCACACAGAGTCGGACACAACTGAAGAGACTTAATCTATCATTTCAGAGGAAAAAAAAAAAAAAGGAATCAAACTATAAACTCTCAAACTATGAAAAAATTCAAAACTATATGGATTTAGTAAACTCAAGCCAACCCTATACTGACTGCTATATTTTAAACGAATTTGGTAATAAAAACACATTATCCCAAATATGTTTAAAGGTAACACAAACCTCCCTGAATGTATGGTGCTAAGCTTATGGCTCAAGTGTCAAAATCATGAATGTGTCTATGGCCCAGGTATGTATGATATCGTGTGAGAGCAGCATCTGAGAGATGGCATTTCTGACAGTAGCAAACCTGTGAGCAGTCCTTCAACATTTGTAATATTAGGAACATTTTTAACCAACTGCTTCAACTTTGAAGCCTGTATGCTTGCAAATGTAGAGTGTATAAGCTTTAGAAACATTATTTATTCTGAGAGGAGGCTGGATGGGGGGACTTGAAAGAGAAGAGGAATCATTTCAAAGTCTGTAAAAAAATCATTGATGAGAATAAAAGGATTTAGGTAGAGAATCCTTTGCCTTTCAAATGTAATATGATAGACTTTATAAAACCAAACTGAGAACTAGGCAAGCTTTCAATTCCAAAGGGAAGGAAGAAGACCAGAGGGTATGAGATGAATAAATGTTCTAAAGAGAAGGAAGAATAAACTTGGTGTTGGATGAATAAATGTTTGGCTCCTTTGAAAGAACTGGTTAATTTCTAAGAAAATAAAATGAAAGCGTAACAAGCTGGTAGAAAGTAGCCAGAATGAAAAGCTAGAATATTTGTCATGACTCAAATATTATGTAGATATTTTAATATACCATCTAATTTTCATCCCATGTGTACAAGAATTATGACACATTCTCCTATTTTCCAGAATACATCTTAAATTAGAATGAAGTTTAAAATATATTAAATGAGTAGCACAATCATTCTGTAAGGGGTTGTTCATATTATTGCAACACTAGCTCATCAGTTGAATTTCCATATTTTACATATTCCTTTACTATAACTAAGAATTAGAAAAAAATCAATTACGTCCTCATTTTCCTCTCAATTTAAGACTGACATTTAATATTTAATGACAGGCATCATACCAAAATCTTAAATAATCAGAATTAGAAAAGCTTCAAAATGTTTATCAGTGCAAATGTTAATTTGAACAAATATTGCAATGTGATTTATGAAATGTTATCAAAATAATTAAAAACATATGTGCTTCCAATGCAGAACTTAAAACCAATAGGAAAGTTTAACTTATTTTCTTCTTTTACTGATGGATTTTAGGAGTTTGGTAAAAATAGATTTTTTCAATGTTATGCTAATATATTTACGTGTCTATTTTAAATCAAGAAGATAAAAAGTATGAAAAACATTTATAAAAGGGAAACTAGGAAGCTTATTAAATATTTATGGAGGTCTTATAATAATAGATATTCATTTTAAGGTTTAACTAAATATGATGCCATCCTGTTTTTATCAGTCCTTTGTTTATATTGGATAAGAACCTACATATAGACAGACTTCTTTATCTAGGTATTTCCCACATGTTCCCAATATTTTAAAAAGTCTCCTTTTCCCCATTAAATTGATTTTAATTATTATATAATTGTCAGAGTATTTTAAAAACTTCTATCAAACCAACAAGTTTTGGCTAGGAAACACTGCATTGACTACTGAGATTTATAGGATATTGATATTTTCTGGCACTCTTTAAAGAACATATTGAAATTCCTCCAAGCCCTCAAATAACACATCATCCAGGCTATTAGCAGATTTTTTTTTTTTTTTCCAGTTTTGTTTGTATTTTCAGGAAACATTAGTAGCGGCATGATGTTTTGGAAAAAGTGTGAGCCAAAGAATTGATGTGTTAGTTGGAAGTGCAAATAGAAACTTTTTTTGGTTGGTTATCCCCTATCTCAGCTTAGATTTTACTTACTGTCCATGTTATTTATTTCTTATTTATTTTGGGGGCAGAAGCATTTCTATGCACGGCCTCCATGGCCAGAAGGAACAGCTGGCATTTGCTATTCTTGAAAGAGGTGCCAAAGATAGAAATACGTGGGTAACTGGCAGTGTAGAGGACTTTGAAATCTGTCTCAGCAGCTGTCACTGCGACGGGCACAGTACAAATACGCAAAACGTTGCTCTTTGCTGCCAAGGCCGTCTGTACTTTTGGCAGCGCATCCTCAACAGTTCTGAATGTTGTGTGGCTGCCTTCAAGGCAGTGGCACTGTGTGCGTTAATACGTAGAAAGATACTGGATCTTTCATTTCATGGCATGTTTGCCCAAGGGAAACAAAGGGAAGGCATTGCTATCTTTGTTTCACTGGCTTCATGAATATCCTTTAATTTGATTTGGTTTCAGGGTCAAGTAAATTTTAAGAAATCTGCTGGTGGTTTTGAAAATTTTGTGGTCCTTAAGAAAACATAACTTAAAAAAGGGAAGCCAAATTCCTAGGTACAAGATCCACCAGGTGGCTCAGTTGTCTAAAGGTAATTTCACATTTATTGCTTCCTATCTACAATATAACTTCAAAAATATATTTTGTGAACTTCAAAGACCATCAAGTGGGAGAATGTAAATGACTTAACTCTTACATCCCGTCTTTTTAAAGTACTTTTGCAATCTTGGCAACACATCTATGCTGTTGTTCAAGTCGCTAAGTCATATCCAGCTCTTTGTGACCCCATGAACGGCAGCACGCCAGGCTCCTCTGGCCTGCACTATCTCCTGGAGTTTGCTCACATTCATGTCCATTGAGCTGGTGATGCTATATGACCACCTCATCCTCTACTGCCCCCTTCTCTTTTCGCCTTCAATCTTTTCCACCATTAGGATCTACAGATTAGTGTATATTTTGGCAAATAAAGTAAGGAAAAAGGTAGATAAGAATAATTTCATTAGATAAGCAAAGATTAAATTTAAATGGATTAGGGGCAATTAGTTTACCCAAGTGGTAACTACTATAAATAAACATTTTACACACCCTACGGCTTTAAATGGAAGGTAACATTGTTTGGTCCAATGCAAGCTAAAACTCATTAACATGTATCTGAGTGTGAAGCTAAACACAGAAAAAATCTTGACCCTGATGGGCTTTCCCCTACCCTCAATCTATCCTTGCCCCAATTTCCCTTTCCAGTGGCACCCTTCTCCAAAAAAACCATCTTCCTTTCTACTGTGCACATTCATTACAACTTCCTGACTCCTGGCCTGTGTTTTCCCTACATGTAACACTTCTCTTTCCCCATATACACCTAGCGACTGAGAGACCCTTTGGCTACACCCTACCTAAATGCCAGTAGCTGGTGGAAGCCTGAGTAAGATGCTGTAATATACATTTATTGGGCCTTTAGTCTTGAATAGGAAACATTTAAATTGCATTATGTGAGGCAGTAAGAGATATTTATAGTAAACAGAAATGACACAGCCTTGACTTTAAATGGCACATTGATTAGGGAAGCAGACAGTCAGAGAGTTTGGGTGACAAGACATCTACAACTGTGACCGGAGTTCAACAATGGTGACAATAAAAGAAAAAAGAAAAAAAGCAGGACTGGACCAAAGCAGAAACTGAATGGCAATACTCTCAAGGTCTCAGCCACCCCAGTGGGGGCTCTGGAGGGGGTGTGCCAGTGTAAGCTCATGCTGGCTGTGCCTTCATACCACTGCCTCACCCACACATCTCAGCATTCAGCCAGCGGAGTCTCTGCAATGGAGGCAAGTTCTGAGGAGCTGACAGAAATCCTTGACTAATGAAATGTTATTGTATATTTTTGACAACAAGGTAGTAGAGTGACAGATCACAAGATCTTCTGACTTAATACACACCCACACACATATATATATGTAAAATACAACTAAGTGCTATTAAGGCACTTATAGCTTAGTTTATTGGCAACATTATTTTTTCTTCTAACTGGTATAACATTATTGGTCACATTTTGTTCAGCCCTCTCTGACTTTGCGATCCCACGGACTGCAGCATGCCAGGCTTCCCTGTCCTTCACTATTTCCCGTAGTTTGCTCAAACTCATGTCCATTGAGTCGATGATTCCATCCAATCATCTCATCCTCTGTCGTCCCCTTCACACTTTAGAATATTTTAAAATGGAATTTATTTTTAGAGCGGTTCTCGTTTTATACCAAAATTGAGTGCAAAGTACAATGTTTCCATATATCCCTTCCTGCCTGTTTCCACCTCTCTCTCTCTCACACACACACACACAACCTCTCTATCAACATCCGGCACCAATGTGGTACATTTGTTACAATATTTGTTATGTTCACACATCATCACCCAGAGTCCATAGTCTATATTAAGGTTCACTTGTGCTGTATAATACCTTAATATGGGTTTGAATACATTAAAAATTAAAAAAAATAAAATAAAATTATATGTACCTACTACTATAGTATCACACAGAACTGTTTCACTGCTCTAAAAATCTTCAGTTCAGTCCCTCAGTTGTGTCTGACTCTTTGTGACACCACTGACTGCAGCACACCTGGCCTCCCTGTCTATCACCAACTAGCAAAGATTATGCAAATTCATGTCCATCAAGTCAGTGATGCCATCCAACCATCTCATTCTCTGTCATCCCCTTCTCTCCCGTCTTCAATCTTTCCCAGCATCAGGATCTTTTCCAATGAGTCAGTTTTTCATGTCAGGTGGCCCAAGCACTGGAGTTTCAGCTTTAGCATCAGTCCTTCCACTGAACAGTCAGGGCTGATTTCCTTTAGGATTGACTAATTGGATCTCCTTGCAATCCAAGGGACTCTCAAGAGTCCTCTCCAAAAATCCCCTAAAAATCTTAGGCTTCACTGATCCATTCCTTCCTTTCCTTTAATCTTTGGCAAGCATTGTTCTTGACTATATCCATAGTTCAGCCTTTTCTAGAATGTCATACAACCGGAATCATCAAATACATAGGTTTTTCAGGTTTTCTTTCACTTAATGTGTATTTAGAATTCCTTACTGTCTTTTTGTGCCTTGCTAATTCATTTTATTGTAGCACTGAATAACATCCCATTGTCTGCATATGCCAAACTTTATTTAATCACTCCATTGTTGATGGAAATCTTGGCTGCTTCTGTTTTGGAAGTAATAAAACTGCTATACTATACATTCCATGTGCACGACCCATTTCGAGATTTATTTTTAACTTTTACTACTTTTCTCTTTAAAGTTATCATTTGTTCAGAAGCTGACAAATATTTTGAAGAAAAATTGCACTCCTCTTTGGTCTTTTAATTTCATACATTATTTAATACAGGATAAATATGGATGTTTTATATATATTTTAACTCATTCAGTTAAGTTTATTAATGTTTTATATATTTTTAGATAATTCAAAGACTATAGAAAGCTCTGTCTCTGACATGCTCCTTTTCCTGATTAACATGTCCTTTCAATCAATACCATAGTTCTATCATTTTATCTTAAGATATAAGTCATTATAATTGCTATATTTTACAGTCCACATATAGTTAGATTTATCCGAGCATTTACCACTTTCTTTACTTGCGATATTTTTCTTGTACAGCAGAACTTCCTTTTATATTACTTTCCAACTCCTTGCAGAGCACACTTTTGAAGTTTTTAAATGAGATTCATTGTTGTTAAAATTTTCTACATTCTGGGATTACTTAAATGATTTCTATTTCACTCAAAATGATTAAAGATTTTTTTGAAATTTTTTTCAGTGGACATTTAGTCTTGGCATTTTGAAAATTTATTCTACTGTCATCTTATTTCTGTTTTTGCTCTTATGAACAACTAACTCTCAATAGATTTATCATTTGCCTCTAGCCAGTTTTAACATCTTTTCTTTGTCTTTGGTGGCTAGTTTAAAAATCACATCTAAATGTGAACATGTATTTTTACTGATTCATTTTGCATTCATTGTATTTGCTGATTTTGAGTGCATGTCTCTCAACAGAAAATGTTAAGACATTACTTCTAAAATATTTGCTTTCCCTCATTTGTTGTATCTCATCTATCTTCCAAGTTTTGTAAGTCCTCTATCTTTGGACAATGGTTTTGGACATGTATTCTAGATAATTTCTTCAGTTCTTACAGTAGTTCATTAATTTTCTCATAAAATATAAATAAAATATATTCAGAATTTCTAATTTAAATAATCATATACATGCTTTCAAATAAGTGATTGATTTCATAATTTTAAAACTTTCTTATTCTGATCACATTTTCTAATTATTTTAAAATACTGGTAAATTTATTTTGCACTGTGTAGCCAAGACTTTCAGTTCTTACTAATTCTTGCCAAAATGTTGTGTCATCCACCTACAAAGTAGAAAAATTAGTAAGCAAATAGAACTAATTGTTTTAATACTAGTAAGAAAAGTACAAACTGAAACTGTATTCTAATAGGTACTCTTAAATGTTTTCATTTTTAGTATGCTATGATTAATAATGGGTTAGAATGATTATAAATTATTAGGTAAACAATTAAAAAGGTAGGCTGAAAAGTGACATGCAGATTGTAATTGAAATTTAATGCATAATATGTCTGTATACATAGAGAGAAAATTACTATCCTATGTGTACCAAAACTATATTTCAGTGTAAAGGTGATTCTTTTTATTTTATATAGATTTATATATAACTTATGTATTTTTACTTGTGAAAAAGCAAACTATAATTATATAAGTTTTAAAAAGCACTTATCTTCCCTAGTCAGCTAAAGACATTACAGTAGAAATAGATATACTTAATATATTTACTATATTTAATATAATAAATCAATGAATTAGCCCATGTGCATAGTGCTTCACAAAACATAAAAATGGTCTCTGCTCTTAAAGAGTTTATATTCAGTGACAAGACAACATACCACAAAGGAAACAGAGCAAAAGACGAGCAGATTTGTTGAAATGTACGGCAGTATTTTCTCTTAAGCCTGCTACAACTAACGAACAGAGGGAAGTCAGTTAAACTCTATGTAATCTTCCTCATTTGTCAATGTCATTGCTATCCTACCTAAGTCAAGCTGTTGCAAGATAAAACTCAGTCACACAACAAAGTAGTGCCTCACACACAAATATATTAAGTGGATGCATTCCTAACACTCTTCTGGCTGAGAAGTGATTTAAGTGTTGCTTTGTGTCTCAGACAGTGAACCTGAGTTAAAATTACTCTCTTAAAATAAACTTATAAATATATGTGGAAAGGATAACAGAGGACTGGTGGGTAGTCTCACTCTTCTCTATTCAAAGACTGAAAGTCTAATTTCCAAAGCTGTCTTGACTTTTTTTTAACTACAAAGGAAACTGGAGAAGACAAAGAATCCACATAATTCCTGGGAAAACAATGTGTCTACTCTCTAAAACCACATTTGACTAGGCAGATTTTTTTTTGGCTTGGGAAAAGTTGTACCACACCACAACTCATGGTCTTTAGGGACACTAAAGCTTCCTGAAAGAAACAGGTCGATAGATTCCCACTTTCTTTCTTCAGTTTCATGGTCATTGACATATTTCTAGTGATTCTCAAGGAAGGTCTTTACTGACACTGATGAGCAGAAAAGGGTACAAAATTTCCGCTATGTGAAAGACTGGAAGGACTGATGCTGAGGCCGAAGCGCCAATATTTTGGCCCCCTGATGCAAAGAACTGACTCATTGGAAAAGATCCTGATTCTGGGAAAGACTGAAGGCAGGAGAAGGGGACGACAGAGGGTGAGATGGTTGGATGGCATCACTGACTCGATGGACACGCATTTGAGCAAGCTCCAGGAGTTGGTGCTGGACAGGGAAGCCTGGCATACTGCAGCCCATGGGGTCACAAAGAGTTGGACACAATTGAGTGACTGAACAACAACAAATGGGAAAGACTGTGAATGGACTTTGTTGATGACCAGAGCTCAATATGTGCTTGACTGTCATGGGAAAGGGCATTATGGTAAGCATGACATTTGGTTAACTCCTGAAATATTTCCCAAAATCTATGAGTAATAAACATATTTTTGATCATTTAATAACTCCAACATACTTCACTATGTATTATGAATTATACATAAGTTCAGCTGTCCCTTAGTATCTCTGGGGGATTGGTTCCAATATTTCCTGCCGCTGCTGCTGCTGCTAAGTTGCTTCAGTCGTGTCCGACTCTGTGCAACCCCATAGATGGCAGCCCACCAGGCTCCCCTGTCCCTGGGATTCTCCAGGCAAGAACACTGGAGTGGGTTGCCATTTCCTTCTCCAAGGCATGAAAGTGAAAAGTGAAAGTGAAGTCGCTCAGTCGTGTCTGACTCTTAGCGACCCCATGGACTGCAGCCCACTAGGCTCCTCCATCCATGGGACTTTCCAAGCAAGAGTACTGGAGTGGGTTTCCATTTCCTTCTCCAATGCTCCAATATTTCCAATGGATAGCAAAATCCGCAGATGCTCAAGTTCCTTATATAAAATGATATAGTACAGTTGGTCCTTGCTATCCCTGTGCTGTGCACCTGCCACTAGGGAGGGTCAACTGTATGTATCTATAAACAAACTCTGTTCCAGGAACTCACATGCTAGAAAAAAACAGTAAGCTACATATGTTAACAATTATATTATGAAACAAACTAACACTGATACATACTAAACTTACTAATTTTACACAAGCAGAAGATAGGTTTTACTTCTATTACTTGAAATTGAGAAAGATTCTGCAGAAAGATTCAAAGATGAGATGTCAACTGACTAGAACTTTAAACCATGAAATGTAAAAGGTGGATAGAATCTCATGATACAGAGATACAGGACAAGGCATTTATGATTGAAAACCATAGATAACTGACAAGAGAGAAAATAGAAAACATAGACTGGATCTGGGTAACAATGGGCAGTAATTTTGTGTTTTGATTTTTTTTAGTTCTTAAGAAGTTATTTTTTTTTCTTGTTCCTTTATCACTGGAGGATGACTGCTTCACAATATTGTGTTGGCTTCTCTCATACAACAATGTATACATATATCTCCTCCACAAGTATACATGTCTCCTCCCTCCTGAACCTTCTCCCCACCCCCTCCCCACCCCACCCCTGTAGGTTGTCACAGAGCATCGGTTACCCACTTGTGCCGACAGCAGCCTAAGTTAACGTATACAGGTCAAAGCTACTCTCTCAGTTTGGTCCACCTTCTCCTTCCCCTGCTGGGTCCAAAGTCTGTTCTCTACATCTGTGTCTTTGAGTTTCCATTCCAAGGAAACATGGATTAAAAAAAAAAAAAAAGAGTAGAGAGCTGGATGTGAATGAGGAGCTGTGTTAAAAGTTCACTTTGGAACCTGTTAAAATATGTGCTGGCAAGATATCCTGGTAGAATGGCATATAAGGCAGGTTGAAATGTAAAGCTCAATTGTTAGAAATATATCAGAACTTTATGGAAGTTATTCTGAGCAGATGTGACTATTGAAGTCATTTAGGATTTTGTATTTTAAAACTACTTCCCTAAGTTATGACCAACCTAGATAGCATATTGAAAAGCAGAGACATTACTTTGCCAACAGAGGGCCGTCTAGTCAAGGCTATGGTTTTTCCAGTGGTCATGTATGGACTGTGAAGAAAGCTGAGCACCGAAGAATTGATGCTTTTGAACTGTGGTATTGGAGAAGACTTGAGAGTCCCGTGACTCTTGAGAGTCTCTCAAGGAGATCCAACCAGTCCATTCTGAAGGAGATCAGCCCTGGGATTTCTTTGGAGGGAATGATGCTGAAGCTGAAACTCCAGTACTTTGGCCACCTCATGCGAAGAGTTGACTCAGTGGAAAAGACTCTGATGCTGGGAGGGATTGGGGGCAGGAGGAGAAGGGGACGACAGAAGTTGAGATGGCTGGATGGCATCACTGACTCGATGGACGTGAGTCTGAGTGAACTCCGGGTGTTGGTGATGGACAGGGAGGCCTGGCGTGCTGCAATTCATGGGGTCGCAAAGAGTTGGACACGACTGAGCGACTGAACTGAACTGAACCTTCAAAGTTCTCTAGGACTTTCATTTTCTAGACTTATGACTCATGGGGGAAAAAATTGAAGTATATTAAATTCTGTAGGCAATTTTTATTTGTTTTAATAGAAATTAGGGTCTTTCCTAATTAAGACTATTGTTTAAATTCTTCTGTTCATTTTTTAACTTTAGAGATGTTATCATCTTTATATATGCTACCAATATAACAATAAATAGTCACTCTAAAGTATATTATTAAAAACAAATTATGTCTTCAAATTAGGAAAGACATAGCTTTCTTTTGAGAATATAATTTGTTTTTAACTGAGCAATTTTCTTTTTTGCATACATGTAATTTGTGTTCACTTTTGTACTTCTGTACTAAACTTCAGTTAAAATTTTACTCACAATAAGGCTCATCATTTTATTTAAGTTACTTATTTAATCCAAATTGAAGTGTGTGCCCGAGAAGCCCTTTCCAAATAATGGGAACGTGTCTTTAGTTTAACCTAGATCAAGTGCTTGTATTTTAAAACTCATGTGAATAGGCCTTCATAGCAATTACCTGCAATCTGCCCCTGAGCTTTTGACATTAAACAATTAAGCTCTATTTCTTGACTTTCAATTAGTGTATTCACTATCCCACTCCATATTTGATAAGCTGATTAATGAATCACCAGAGCAATTTCAATCTTGTCAAAATAACAAAGAATTCACACTATTTGTTCTTACTAACTACATTTAAAATCTTAACTCAGGCTCTGAGGCAGAACTTAACCTTGGGAATTCTAAAGAAAGATGAGGAGTGGGAGAGAGAAGGGTAGGTGCTTCCAGAAAAGTTCTAGAGGTCATGATGAAGGAGAAGTAGGTGTGGGCAGACCCAAAGAGCTCACGGTATTGTATGTAATTCTTTTTTAGCTTCATGGTTAAATTGTACAATAACTTTTGACTATTGAAATGCTATAAAAATATTTGGTTCAGAAATGTTTCATTCCATTTTTCCAAATGCAAAGACCTCTTTTAATGATTTTGTTTGGACATCAGATGCTACATTCCTCTAGGAACCAATTATTCTGCCTGAAACATTTGTTTGCTGCCATGTAGACATGGGTTAGGTGACAGAAATCACAGACTTTCAAAAGATTAGCAGAGGCAGAGGGAAAAAAAAAAAAAAAACACTTTAAAGAGCCTTAGGGGCAAACATAGCAACAACCCACATGGAAAAATTGAACCAATGATGGAAAATGCCTCTTTTGATATTTTACAGAGGCAAATAAAACGTGGAAATAACGTTGCTCAAAATAAAATTTCTTTTGTAGTTGTATGAAATGACTTCTATATAGGATTACATAATGTGTGAGGTGAAAAGTGAAAAAGAATCTATAGCAAATGTTTTACCATGGAGTCAGATTTTCTGATATCACGTATGACAGGATACAGTGCCACTATTTTGGGGACAAATGAAGTTTTTAGATCATAAACATCAGAAAGTCGCCTAACCCTAAAATATTTAAAATCCTAATGAATGGAAAAGATGATTTTATAGAATTCTAAAGTTACTATGGGCTAGTGCCTTTCTTTGGGCCTTGGATTCACAGGAAGGTCAATCTTCTATAGCTCACTATAATGTCACTATAGTCACTAGCCAATCTTTCTCTTCCTCTTCAAATATTTTGAGGTAAATTTCCAGGTCTCAAGTGTTACTGTTCGTTGCTCAGTCATTTCTGACACTCTGTGACCCCATGACTTTAGTCCACCAGGCTCCTCTGTCCATGGAATTCTCCAGGCAAGAATATTGGAATGGGTTGCCATGCCCTTCTCCAGGGGATCTTCCCCATTCAAGGATCAAAAACCTGGGTCTCCCACATTGCAGCCAGATTCTTTACCATCTGAGCCACCAGGGAAGTCTTTCCATGTACCAGGGCTACCATAATTTAGCCTTACAAAGTAGCACCCATTGCTCTCTCTCTCTCTCTCTCTCTCTCTCCCCCCAACATTTTGGCAGCCAAATATTCAATTAAATGGAAACCACTCACTCAGTTCTTACCATGAACACATTTTGACCAGACCAATTTTTTCCTATCTATCCTCTAGTTAACTCCCAACTTCTAGTTGTACTAGTTCACTCGTGGCTAAACTTGCCCTTTGGCACAAGTCTTGTCCTTTGCTCCTTCCCCTGCATGGCCATTTCTTCTGTGATGAGTCTTTCTACCCCTTTGCTCTGCTGTAAACCAGGGAACCTATTACAAATGAGCAAACACTCCCCGCTTCACCTCCTGCCCTCAGAGAATGACATTTCTTTACCAAAAATATTCTTTCCATTATTTATTTCATATTTCCTTGTCTGAAAAATATAATGTCTTCCAAAATGCCCCTTCCTTGTAGAAATTTCCCAAGTGAGGGTTAATCTCTTATGGCATGAGTTTCCAAAAGAGAATGCAAACGAGCCTCGTCCCTGCTCACCAGTTCTAGTTCCCTGCTCTGTTTTCTTACTCAAGGAGGCATGTTTTTGAGGTCCTACGTTCTATCACAGAGTAAGAATATACATTTTAAAGCAAAAACATCAGAGGTTTCTTCCCAAATGCATCACCATTTTTCTTAATTTCTTCAATGCTCCTCTACCTGCCTCCCTAAAGCACTTAGGTTTCCCTTTTCTCTTTCTTCGTTCCTGTCTCAGTATTGGTAGATCATTCACACTGATGGCAAGTAGTGCACTTTGATGGATCAAGTTATTTTACTAAAATTCCCCATCATTCTTTCAAAAAGACTCAGAATCCAAGATCTCCTTTTATGCTCCCCATTACCACATACTGATAAAAATCAATTTTAACTATTAAAATTATTGTTTAAAAAATATTTAGAACATTCCTTATCTGTCAAATATCGGCCTTTTCCAGGGTTGGCCACCCCCAACACTTCAATGCTGGGAAGTCATATACTTCTTTATTTCACTTTTACTGTTACATTTTGCTAACCAGCCCTGACTAAATCCTCATCAGGGAGCTATCTGGTCTGAGCCACCAGGGAAGTCCAGATCCTCACTACCTCTCAGCTATTCCTTATTTCTTATTTTCTCCCAACTGTATTCTCCACCAATGACTGCCTGAAATCTTTTCTGACAGTACGCCCTGACTGTGGAATCAGAGTCCATGGGTTCTCCATCTTTCTTACTCTTTTTTCACGGACAATTATTTCCTCATAGATAAATGAGGGCATGCTTTCATTAATTCCAGCAATCAGAAACCCCTCCACAGTGTCTTACAATATCTGTGTATCATCACTGAATCATTTCTATCTCTTCTCCAAAGCGAAGTGGGCACTCCTGCCTATTCCAGTCTCACTCGTAGAGCCTTGCCCCACATCCTCTTTTTTCCCCCATATGCTTTTATGTGACCTTTTTCAAGATGAATGTATTGTAGAGGTTAAGAACATGGGCTCTGGCACCAGACTACCTGAATTCAAATACTCATGCTGCAATGTACTAACCACAAGAACAATTATAAAACCTTTATTAGCATCAGGATCCTCATCTGTAAAAGAGAAGGGATAACAACTATACTTCTCCTATAGAGTTGCTGTAATAAATGAGATAATACATCTAAGATGTTTCTATTAGTGGTGACCCAACTGTTTCCTACTGCTATAAAAATATTTTTCTTAATTCCAGCACTTTCAATTATTATACTCTTCCAGCTTCTTTACTACAACCTACTAAAATAGACAAATCACATATTTTAAAACAGAATTCTCTGTAACTGGCAAATTTACTTGAAATAAAATGACGTCATAAAATATCTAACAAGATTAGTGCATTTCATTTTCTGGATTCACCACAAATGTAATATACAATGTTTCTAGATCAATATATGGAAATTACAGTATTTTAAAAGTATTATTAAATAATAGCATGACTGCTTTATTTAATCTAAGCATTAATAGTTAGTAATTAATGAGTAGAAATATGTTGTAGTCTTCCTTTTGATGCTTTGATATTAAAATACTATTAAAGAGCATTCACATGTATTTACCATATCTATAAATATTTCAATGAGACTTTGAAAAATGTCTTTCATTTTTGGTTATTAGAAACAGAAAAAGTATTCCTTTTAGTTGTTCAAATTTTATATTCCTCTGTTCTGCCTAAGATAAGACACATTATTTCTTGAATTCTGATTGAAGCACACGAGCTTGTCTGTTAATTCCAACTGGGTATATGGCAACTAGGCTCTGTCTCTTGCATTTGGTACTGGTATCTGGCTATGATGTTCTCAGGAGACCTCACAGGGATGATTTCCAGAGTTAGACGATTCTATTGGGCACCCAAGTCACTTAGAAGAATACTTTGTAGTTTGTTTCCATGCTTACATTTTTAAAACATAAGGAACATGTGGATAAATGAACATTAGATATGCAAGGTAATGCATGAATATAAATGTAAAGAATATTGGAAAGCAAAAATTTTCCTATTGTGAAACTTTGCAATGGCTTAAGACAAATAAGTAAAAGTTTAAAGCTTTAAAAGAACATTTGCAATTCACATTGAAGCCAATAGCTCTATTGCAGGCATTTTAAAAGGCTGTGTGCATCAGGGTAGAAAAAGAAATTGCTTTAATCTAAATATGGTCTTGCTACAACCGTCTAGGACAAAAATATGAAATTGGATTCTCTTACATTCAGTATTTACAATCCTAGTTGCAGTTTTTCAAAAGTGTATAGGGATTCCATACTTAAGAAACAAGAATCACAAAAATAATATGTTATGACAAGAAAAAGTTATGGTGAATAGTTTTAATATCTAATGAGATTTGCCTTTAAACTATTCAATAAATTCTTTATTTAAACCTAAGCTAATTAAAAAGAAAAACCCTTTTAGCAAAGTTTTGGCCTAGATGTACATGAAAGGTTCCCTTAAGAAGTAAATAATAGAACTCACAAACTCAGATGCATATTTTTCTTTTTTAAAAGTTAATTTTAATGAAATTCTTATAGTGAGCTGCATTCAAATGTAATGAAAACTGGCAACTAACTGTAGTAGAATAAAATGCATGTCAAATTTAATTGTCTTCAGTAATTCAGTTTTATTAATTTATAATTGAATTAGAGTTTAATATTTGGGGAACTTTTTTTCCCTGTGGAATAATTCTAAACTGATCTGTTCTTATGCAATTTCCTGAGTGGAGACCTTTTTTAAATGTCAAAAAATAGATAATAATAATAAAAATACTTAAGAAGAAATATCATTTCCTATGGCTTGGATAACGGCACCTTAACAACATTAAAATCTTATCAATATAATTGCCATAAACATATTCCTTAAAAAGGAAGTGACTTTTATTTATCTATTTAGTTATCCTGCAGTCTAAAGAACACTGGCATTTTATCAGGTATACTATATAGTATCTGGTTATTTTGAGCTTGTTGAGATTGTCCTTTTTTTAAACTTGTCAAATTTATTTTATTTCCACAGTTTATGCTTTAGCTTTTGGTATACAATAAAGTCTTTCTGGTTCATTTATTTATCAGAGGTTTTCACAATGTGTTATGGAGACTAAAATATTTAGATAATGACGATGATAGCCCATGACATTCTACAGACATTATATTAGGTTGGTACAAAAGTAATTGCATTGCAAATGCAATTTTGCATTGCAAAACCAAAAAAGGTTTTGCATTGCACTTTGCCATATGATATTGGGATACATTCTTAAGTAAATGTGGTTATGGTATTTTAATACATATTTCTCACTTTATTTTTTTGCTAATGACATTACTTGCTGTTTATTTTATATTTATGTTAGACTAGGGAAATAGTGTTAGACAAAAAGCAAATTCAAGCAATTTTATAATTTTGAGTTCAAATGGGTTGTAAAGCAGCAGAGACAGCTCACAACATCAACAACACATTTGGCCCAGGAACTAATAACAAAAGTACAATGCAGTGGGTTCTAGAAATTTTTCAAAGGCAACGAGAGCCTTGAAGATGAGGAGCACAGTGGCTGGCCATTGGAAGTTGATGATGACTAACTGAGAGCATCATCAAAGCTGATCCTCTTACACCGACACAAGAAGATGCTGAAGAACTCAACATTGACTATTCTATGCTCACTCAACATTTGAAGCAAATTGGGAAGATGAGAAAGTTCTATAAGTGGGTGCCTCATGAGCTGATCAAACATCAAAAAAATTTTCACTTTAAAGTGTCATCCTCTCTTACTCTATGCAACAACTATGAATTATTTCTCAATCAGACTGTGATGTGCAATGACAAGTGGGTTTTATAAAACAACCAGTGATGACCAGCTCAGTGTTTGGACAGAGAAGCAGCTCCAAAGCATTTCCCAAAGCCAAACTTGTACCAAAAAAGATCATGGTTACTGTTTGGTGGTCTGCTGTTTGTCTGATCCGCTAGAGCTTTCTGAGTTCTGGTGAAACCATTACACACGACAAGGATGCTAGGCAAATTGATGAGATGCACCAAAAACCACAATGCCTGTAGTCAGCACTGATCAACAGGATGGGCCTAATGCATCTCCACAACAACACTAAACACACATTGTACAACCAACATTTCCAAAGTTAAACAAAGTATGTAAAGGAAATAAAAAGTGTGATTAAAATATGACCTCACATCAGTCACAATAGCCATCATCAAAAAAATTACAAACACAGTGGAACAAAATAGAAAGCCCAGAGATAAATCCACACACCTATGGACATCTTATCTTTGACAAAGGAGGCAAGAATATACAATGGAGAAAAGACAATCTCTTTAACAAGTGGTGCTGGGAAAACTGGTCAACCACTTGTAAAAGAATGAAAGTAGAACACTTTCTAATACCACACACAAAAATAAACTCAAAATGGATAAAAGATCTAAATGTAAGACCAGAAACTAAAACTCCTAGAGGAGAACGTAGGCAAAACACTCTCCAACATAAATCACAGCAGGATCCTCTATGACCCTCCTCCCAGAATATTGGAAATAAAAGCAAAAATAAACAGAAAGGACCTAATTAAAATGAAAAGATTTTGCACAACAAAGGAAACTATAAGCAAGGTGAAAAGACAGCCTTCAGAATGGGAGAAAATAATAGCAAATGAAGTAACTGACAAAGAATTCATCTCAAAAATATGCAAGCAACTCCTGCAGCTCAATTGCAGAAAAATAAATGACCCAATCAAAAAAGGGGCCAAAGAACTAAATAGACAGTTCTCCAAAGAAGACATACAGATGGCTAAAAACACATGAAAAGATGCTCAACATCACTCGTTATCAGAGAAATGCAAATCAAAACCACAATGAGGTACCATTTCACACCAGTCAGAATGGCAGCGATCCAAAAGTCTACAAGCAATAAATGCTGGAGAGGGTGTGGAGAAAAGGGAACCCTCTTACGCTGTTGGTGGGAATGCAAACTAGTACAGCCACTATGGAGAACAGTGTGGAGATTCCTTAAAAAACTGGAAATAGAACTGCCTTATGACCCAGCAATCCCACTGCTGGGCACACATACCAAGGAAATCAGAATTGAAAGAGACACGTGTACCCCAATGTTCACTGCAGCACTGTTTATAATAGCCAGGACATGGAATCAACCTAGATGTCCATCAGCAGATGAATGGATAAGAAAGCTGTGGTACATATACACAATGGAGTATTACTCAGCCATTAAAAAGAATACATTTGAATCAGTTCTAATGAGGTGGATGAAACTGGAGCCTATTATACAGAGTGAAGTAAGCCAGAAAGAAAAACACCAATACAGTATACTAATGCATATATATGGAATTTAGAAAGATGGTAACGATAACCCTGTATGTGAGACAGCAAAAGAGACACAGACGTATAGAACAATCTTTTGGAGTCTGTGGGAGAGGACGAAAGTGGGATGATTTGGGAGAATGGCATTGAAACATGTATACTATCATATGTGAAATGAATTGCCAGTCCAGGTTCAATGTATGATACAGGATGCTCGGGGCTGGTGCAGTGGGATGACCCAGAGGGATGGTATGGGGAGGGAGGTGGAAGGGGTTTCAGGATGGGGAACACGTGCACACCTGTGGCAGATTCATGTTGATGTATGGCAAAACCAGTAAAATATTGTAAAGTAATTAGCCTCCAATTAAAATAAATAAATTTATATTAAAAAATAAAAATTGAAAAGGACATTCAGCTCATTAGGAGGAAATGAGTATTATCAAATGGGTTTCTGATGCTTAAGAATAAATTTATTCTGGTTTATTTTTTTAAGGAGTGGAATATTAAAATGCCAGAAGAGCCAGTGAATTTTCCACAAATCTCTAGACTAATTAAAAAAAACCTAAATAATCTGTTTTTAAAAAAAAATTACAAACAATAAATGCTAGAGGCAGTGTGGAGAAAAGGGAACCCTCTTGCACAGTTTGGTATGTAAATTGATACAGACATGATAGAAGATAGTATGGAGGTTCCTTAAAAGATTAGGAATAAAACCACCATGTGACCCAGCAATCCCATTTCTAGGAGTATACACTGAGATAAAGCAAAATAGAAAAAGACACATGTACCCTAATGTTCACTGAAGTACTATTTTCAATAGCTAGGATGTGGAAGCAACCTAAATATCTATCAACAGGATAAAGAAACTGTGGTATACATATATATGTATATATATATACACACACACATACATACACACAAAGGAATATTATTCAGCCATAAAAAGGAACACATTTCAGTCAGTTCAAATGAGGTGAATGAACCTCACAGAGCCTATTATACAGAGTGAAGTAAGTCAGAAAGAGAAAAATATTGTATATTAACACAAATATATAGAACCTAGAAAGATGGTACTGATGAACCTATCTGCAGACCAGAAATGGAGATTCGGACATAGAGAACAGGCTTATGGACACAAGAGAGGGTAGAGGAAAGAGAGGGTGGGATGAATGGAGAGAGTACAATGGAAACATATACACTACCGTATGTAAAACAGACGGCCAGTGGGAATTTGCCATATGACTCAGGGAACTCAAAGTGGGGCTCTGTGAAAACCTAGAGTGGTGAGATGGGGTGGGAGGTGGGGTGGTTCAAGAGGGAGGGGGCATATGCATTACCTGTGGCTGACTCATGTTGATGTATGGCAGAAACCAACAATATTGTAAAGCCATTTTCCTTCAATTAAAAATGTTTGATTTTTTTTTTTTTAATTTCAAGTTGGGCTATGAAGTTTTGCCTCACTATATTCACCTGACCTCTCGCCAACCAACTACCACTTCTTCAATAATCTTCACAATTTTTTGCAGGCAAAATGCTTCCACAACCAGCAGGAAGAAGAAAATGCTTTCCAAGAGTTCATAGAATACTGAAGCATGGATTTTTATGCTACGGGAATACACAAACTTTTTCCTCATTGGCAAAAATGTATTGATTATAATGATTTCTATTTTGATTAATAGGGATGTCTTTGAGCCTAGTCATAATGATTTAAAATTCATGGTCCAAAATCACAATTACTTTTTCACCAACTTAATCACACTGAGTACTTTATCATCACCCAGCTGTACAGAGGGGAGTGTGATATCTACAGTTCCCAAGTGGGAAGAAAGTATAATGGAAGTAAGCAGGTTATCTAAGCATTCTAGTATTAATAGGTCTTTTATAAACACTTACAGTAAATAAACAAATCTATTCTGTGAATTCAGCAACATATTCTGTGAATTCATTGATTCAATGTACAGATTATATTGTTTTCTGAACTTTTAATATGAACATTGCTGAAGCAGATAAGGCAAATACTACTCCCTTGTTTTTTTGTTTTCCAAATGACTTTTTTTTTAATGCTACTGAAGCTGGCACTTATTTCCTCAGTAAGGATATTGGTCCTGCCATTCTAGGGCACAGGTGAGAAAGCATAGATAAGATAATCTCGGGAGGTATGTCCTTGATGCTAGCCACAAAGGGTCTCCTTTGGTAAGGTTACAACTTTCTTAATGAGAAAAGATGACTCACTCTTTCCTATCCTTTTATTTTTCTGCCTTTTGGCATAGTACTGTTATAACAAATACTCCCTCCCCCCATATTCTTTGGGGTTCTAATACACATCTCCATATAATGTTAGTGAGCTTTTGTGGATACTGGGTTAGCCATGATTGTTTTAATGCTTGAGGAATAAATCCTGATATGGAGAGTTGTTGTTCGGTTGCTAAGTCATGCCCAACTCTGTGACCCCATGAACTGCAGCACAGCAGGCTTCTCTGTCCTTCATTATCTCCTGGAGTTTGCTCAGACTCATGCCCTTTGAGTCAGTCATGTCATCCAACCATCTCATCCTGTCACCTCCTTCTTCTCTTGCCCTCTATCTTTCCCAGCATCGGGGTCTATATTATTGCTGATGACTGACTGACCTCCCATTAGAAACCAGTGGCCTTTATGATACGAATCTGAGAATCACAGGGAAGCCACGCAACTAACTAAAATACACCCATTTCTCCTGCTTAAATTGTGAAGTTGCATAACAAGACCATTCCTATTAATCATGTACATTTGAAAAGCTTCAAAACTGAAACATCTCTGGTAACACATTTCTTCTCAATTTATATTAAATGTTAGTATGTGAAATCCAAGAGACAAGGAAAGCCAAATGACACCAATTTCACAATATTAAAGAAGGGAGGGTAAAGAAGGAATAAAAAGATTGAAATCAATCTATGTCTTTAAAATATGAAAAATACGGTAAGCAGATGAGACATCCGCTATTTCTTTTTCTTTTACTGTGCTTTGAGTTTAGGACAGCTGGTTGATTTTCTGCAATTGTTAAATAACTTGCCTTTTTAAATGAAAAATCCCTTTAGGCTTCTTTTTCCTTGATCATACCTTTAGCACAACCTTGACAGCCAGTTGAGAACACTGGTTTGAAAGTCTGCTCTTCTACAGGCAGTAACCCAGTTACTAGATTGATGTGTGGAAATGTATAGATTGGAAACTATTAAAACTTGTCATTGGCCTAATGGTGAGTGGCTGATCGAAGTCAACAAAGGAGAAAAATACGTCTTTGAATGAAAGTAGAACATTTTTAAAATATAAGATATCTTACAAATATTCACAACACAGCATTGTAATAATCTGTTTCCCCCTTCTTTCCTCTCTTCTCCCTTCCTCCCATTATCTCTGTCTCCTCCTTTGTGTACAGAGTCACTCAGTCCTGTCCAACTCTTTTAGACCCAGTGGACTCTAGTCTACTAGGCTCCTTTGACCATGGAATTCTCCAGGCAAGAAAACTGGAGGGGGTAGCCTTTCCCTTCTCCAGGGGATCTTCCCAACCCAGGGATCAAATCGGGGTCTTCCATATTGCAGGTGGATTCTTTACCATCTGAGCCACCAGGGAAGCCCTCCTTTGTTTTTCTTCAAACACAATGTCACAGTATACTGTAATTTCCTTTCACAGTAGCAATAGGGAACTATTAAATGGCAACTCAAAACAGCTGAGAAGTTGTTTCCATTGAGGTTTGTTGATTTTTTTTTGTTTTTTCCTTGCTGACAGGAACATGCCAAGAGAAGGTATCAAAATAATCCAGGCAGCAGACACTGATCTGCTATTCTGACGGTTAATTAGTGGATTGGGTAACAACAGGAAGTGTGTAATTATGATATATGAAAATTAAGCTTCTTGCTATGTTCCTTACCTATTATTTAAGCTACAGCACGTGGCTCTAATGAGTGCAATGTGTAGAGAGCTACAGTTCTAAGCATAATAAATAGGAATCAAAGGCAATTATTCTTGACTTTTCACAGAGTTGTGCTGAGAACATGTGTTTAGCTGGTGATGCTCTGCTGAGTGTTTTCTGTTTGAGGGCACTATAGCTTCCATGATTAGGTTTTAGATTATAGCTCACTTTGTATTTAAACCGTTGAGAATAATAATGGCTATTGCCATCAAGATAATCTATAAGAGACAGTAATTTTAATGCTCCTCTTCTTGGTTACAGTTTGCATTAGAGTTCCAGGCAATGTAGTTAAGAGTGTAATCTCTGGTTTTCTTTTTATTTATGTTCTTTGAAAAATGTTAAATGTTTAGAGGAATTATATGGCATTCCTAGTTATGTAGTGAGTTTATTTCTATAATTTAGAGCTAAAGAGAGAAAAAAAAAAATCCTTTCCCTTTCCCTACTCCGCCCAGAGTTTTTTACTTCATGTTCAAAGAAGATAAATAATAGAATGTTTGAGCCACCCTATGATATTACAGTAGTAAATGTTTATATCTTAAAACAAAAAAGAATTTCCTCTTTAAAAGAAATTGTCTATAGGAGACTTTGGCCTTCCCAGGTGGTGTGAGTGGTAAAGAACCTGCCTGCCAATGCAGGAGACTTAAGAGACCCAGATTCAATCCCTGGATCAGGAAGATCCCAGGGAGGAGGGCATGGCAACCCACACCAGTATTCTTACCTGGAGAATCCCATAGACAGAGAAGCCTGGTAGGCTATAGTCCATAGGGTTGCAAAGAATTGCATATGACTGAAGCGATTATGTATGTATGTATGTATGTATGTATGAATAAATGTATGTAGAGGAGATCTAGGAGGCAATTTCTTTTAATCTGAAAATTTAGGAATCTTGTGCTTCATCCCTATGAGCAAATAAAATATGTTTGGAGGATGAAAATCGCTGCTTTCCTCCCACCTCTCCTAGCCATAATTAATGATGTTGGAATCAGGAAATACCTGATTTCAGTATTTTGTGGGCTAAAACAAGTGGTTTGCTAGAATATGAGACATTTTATGCATAATACATTTGCAAATTAAATAAACATGAAAAAATGGTTTAAAAAGATTATAAAGGAAAGTGGCCCTTTAAAAGTTTCAATTTTAACAAAAACAAAATTTCTTCCTACTGTTTTTTTTTTTAACCTTTCCCTACTAATTGTATAATTTGAATCACTGGTGAAGCCACTAGTGTATGTAATGATTCAAAAGCTTCATAAAGTGAATGTTCAAAGTAAGCACAATTGGACTTTGGCCTGTGTTAGAAGAAGAAAGATTAACTCCCCAAAGAGAAAGAGATAAAAGAAATGATGGGCCTGGTTTGACCAAAAATATTAAGGATGAAAGATGGAAGGCAAAAGGACAATCTTAGGAGAATTCTAGTACTAAAGTATTCTAAGTAGGCTATCACCATCTCACTTTGTATATATATATTTGTTAATTTTGCTGCCTTTTTTAAAATACAAAATTATCCATGGTCATTTGGCAGGAGCACAGGTGCGGAAAGATAGCACTTTATTTACTGGAGCTGAAACTAAAGAAGAGCTTTGAAATACAGCCAGGTTAACTATGCACTGCTAATAACCTTTAGCATTTTCTGAATTTTTAGACACTCTCCTCTCATGGCCTCATTTCCTCCCATCTTAATACATACATAAGTATATATGGTTATATAAGTTATATATAGTCATATATATGCATCACTGATGTAATGTATATACTATATATTATAGTCGTGTATAATATATACATTAATATATATTAACATAACACATATGCCCTTACATATAGTTATACATGCATCATTAACACAGCTTCAAATTCTTATCTCATTATACATGGAGTATTTCAGCTTGTATTTGTTTTAGAGTATTTTCAATGTTAATAGTGTTAAATTTCTATATAAAATGATTTGATGTTGTTGACATTTAACAATGTTTTCTAATATGAAATTTAGTCAGAATACTGGATTCCAAGTCAACTTCGTTTCTTAATCTAATTTCATAAGTATACAAGCACTCTTCTAAGTGTATTTAAAATATATTACAACTTTATAAAAGACTAAAATAAAGATAATTTTAAAATTTAAATTAATTGTGAGTACATGCATGCATGTATTGAGAGAGAAGGATGAAATACAGAAAAAGGCTAAAAGAAAATACAAGTGGGTGAAGAGGGAAAAACAATTCAGCTTATAAAAGTTCTTACTGCAAGAAGAGTCATAATCAATTTTTTAAAGTTAAAAACAATTTGAGTTTTAAGGTATGACAAATGTTTCTTATGTACTTATTATCTCTAACACAGAAGATCAATTTTTGACTTGCATGAGTAATTTGAATGATCTGCTTGAGGGACCGTTTGACTAATATAGAAAAAGTGTTCTGAAACTTAATTTTAAAAAATTCAATGAGCTCTCTGAAGTTGTTAATGGGCCATGACAAAACATGGTTGAGAATCCGAAAATATGTACTGGTTTTGCTCACTGATTCCTAGTAAAGAGAAGCTTTAGACTATTTTAGAGGATTTTATAATAGAAAATTTTAATTAAAACCTAACACAAATCATTTTTGGTAAAGTTGAGTTCATTTAAAATGTAAATGAATACAAAATGTCCCCAGATACTTTAGCTATAAATAACAAATGACTTCTCATAACTGAATAATTTATAGGTATATAAACATATCTTTTAAAAATGCTTTTCTGGTTACTTCTAGCTGAGTTGAAAATCTAGACGAATGTGATGTTAGAGCAATTAGCAAAAAAACGTAAAATCAATTTAGCTATTTTTAGAACAACATAATAAATTTGTTACTTTAAAGGTCAACCTACAGATTATATCTTGAGCATGTTAAGCAATCTTGAGTAATCTCTCATGATAAAAAGATACAGATATTTGATCTCTTTCAACAGAAAGCATATAATAATACATCAATACTGTAATATAATTAAGTGTTCAGATTTAGTGCTTCAGTAGTTTGCTGTGTTTCCAAAGTTCACAGGATTTACTAAGTCTTAGACCAAGACATCTTAATAGGATTCTGGCCAGAAATCTATGTTATTTAAACACATATTTCATTTGACAGTGAAAAAGATATATAATAAAGTTAGATGTGTGGATTCTATGTCAAATACACTTAACCTAATTAATACCCACCATGTGCACAGACCAATGGCCTGGATGCTACATATCTCTTTTCTCCACTTAACCAAGGTCATAATCACCTTTTAAAACTAATCTTACATATTACATTTCCACAAGCATTATTTAACAGCCCAAAGTTTATTAAACCCATTCTCTGGGCTTTCTTGGCACTCTGCCCACCTTTTGCATAATATTTGCACAATAATTTAAATTGTTTGACTTTAGTATCTGTCTCCTCACTTGACAGTTAAGCCCACTGATAGGAAAATAATCTAATACACAAACTTAGCAAATGCATAAATGGGTGATCAAATGAAATAATATCTCATGACATTAGGAGAACCATTCATTCTGTCTTCTGAAAATCGCCTCCCTCAGAATTCTGAGTCACATAAGAAAGTCAATAATTGTGATGTTCATCCTAAGAGATCAAAGTTTGCGCCTTCTGAACCACCACTAATTTAAATACATAGAGGCTAGTTCAGATTGCCTAATGTTTCGAGCCAGTATTTACCTACATCTGCTAATGTTCAGTGGTGGTGGTTTAGTCACTAAGTCATGTCCGACTCTTGCGACCCCATGGACTGTAGCCCGCCAGGCTCCTCTGTCCTTTGGATTTTCCAGGCAAGAATACTGGAGCAGATTGCCATTTCTTTCTCCAGGAGATCTTCCCAACCCAGGAATCAAAGCTGGGTCTCCCATATTGCAGGCAGATTCTTTACTGACTGAGCTATGAGGGAAGCCCTAATGTACAGGCGTATGTATGATTTATATATATGGAAATATGTGGCCCCATGATTCCATGCGTTGGCTGGGAAGTTTTATCCTTTGGTTTTGTCTAGATTCACTCTGATCAACATGCCTGACAGTTAAGACAGCCTGCTGGCTAGGGCACCTGTGTCTCCTCCACAGGGTCTCTTAGGTCCTATAGGCTCGGCTGTTTTTCTTACATAGAGGTCTCAACACAGCACTCCAGGAACTCAGTGTTGTCCCTATACCCCATGCAGCTGGTCAGAGAAATTCACAACACAAGCCTAGATTTAAAGGGTGGAGATAACAGATATCATGTCTTTATGAGAGAAGCCATAAAATGTGGCTATGTTTTCAATCCACAACAGGATTCTATTACTCACTTAGTGGTTTCCAATACCTGATGTCACATTCATTCTCTTAAGTTTGGCTACTATTCATGCAGAGAGTAAAACCCTATCATTTTCTGTCACTGTGCTTACTTTTCCCCATCAAGTTTCCCTTATTGACTTCCAAGAATAATTTGTCATGACCAAGTCACATTCTGCTACTTTCATTAAGTCTCGTTATTCTAGTACATATAGAAAAATGAATCTACGTCTAAACAGTTACAAGCATTTTCAATGGGTAAACAATGTATTTCTAAACATTGTCTCATATGATTATGAGAAAATGAAAAAAAAAAATCCAAAATAATAGCATAAAACACTAGGAATAGGATGCCAGTAGGGTTTTGGGTTTTTTTCCCTCCTTTTTGTCTCATGATTTCCCCTAAGAACCAAAAGTAAAGAAAACAGGACCTATTATTTTTGGACCATTATTCTAAAGACAGCTCTGAGGGACTGCCAGATGATTCTTCTAAATTTATTAATACTAGGACATTGCCAATCCTGTTCTCCTCATACTCAGTAATGAGGCCAGTCTATAAAAGAAACCTGAGGCGGCTGTCCACTAAAGTGGAGGTACTTAGGAGCACTGTTTTGTGGACCAGGTAGCTAGTGCTATGTCTCAGGAAAGCACATTTAGCAGAGGGAAGGGGGAAGTAAGGAGGAGGCTCCAAAAGAACCAAAAAGTGAGGCTGCCAGTGCCAGCTAGCAGAGATTGCCTGGGCCCTCTGAGCTTTCCAGAGAGCTGACATGCAGAGGCATATCTCTGGGCTCCCACTGGACGGGAGCCCAGTGGAAGAATTAGTGAGAATTTGGAGCGTATGTGAGAGCTAAGACTGACACCTTTTTGCCTAAAAATTCTGGAAGTCCAAGGTTGCCTGGAGTGGTTATTAAAGGGAAGGGAAAGGGGGAAAGTAGCAAAAGTGGAACAGCCTGCACTCCCACTTGGGCTAGGTGAATGGTTTGAAAGGAAACCAAGATTGAGCCAACTTAAAACTACCCCACTCAAAAGAGTAATTTTTTCTTTTTTAGAGTAAAGGAACTTCTACAGTAGGAGGCTCTGGGTACATTGCTGAGAGCAGGACAGGAAGGAGGTTGAAAGACGTTAGGAAATTTCACAAATCAAGACCCACGGGAATTTGATGGGCCCATAGAAGTAGCTTACATGAGGAATGGCATTGGACCATCTATCATAAAAGGGGCATCCATGGCCGTATTTTAGCAGAATGAGTGTTATAAACATCTTGCTTGATACCGATCTTAGTTTCTCTACTTAAATAGAATCTTAGTTTCCTGACTTTTCAACTTTTATGCTGCTTAACACCTGCTGTATTTTTAAAGAAATGGCCACTAACACATTTCACTAAGACATAACTTAGGGCAAGTCTGTCTTCTAGTTAAAGAAAATAACTTGACACTATTGAACTGAATAAACTGAACAATATGGCCGTTCCCATATGAGGTTCAAACGCTATAATTTTATCCTTCTCTTTCATGTTGGAAGTCAATACCTTTACAAGGAGTTACTACAGATACAACCGCATAAATCTAAACACTGGGCCATAGCCTGGTGATAAAAATAGATTATGACATTTACAGAATAAAATTTCTCCAGCTTTTCACTCAAAAGTGTCCTCCATCTTTAGATGGATTATGCAAGCAAGCACAGTTTCAGTAATAACAAACCTCTCTTCTAGGAGCCATGTCAGAAAGCATGAAGGGTATTATCTCCCATTGTCAGGGTGATCCAGGACACAAGATAGAGCTGTAAATTTGGAATTACTGCGGACCATTTGTATAGTTAGTTTCCCCCTCTTCCTCCTCCTCCTGCTCATCGCTCATGCTCAGTGTCCCATGTGTTATTCATTCCTCAGTCGTCCCCTTGCTTAATGCCGCTTTTAGATGCCCAGATAAGCGCTATGAGCAACCTTACTCCCTTCTCTTTGTCCAATCACCAAATTCTCAATTATACCACTCAGTGTTGCCCCACCTACTATGAAATCTCAGACCCTCTGCTCCTGGCATGGACTTAGGCATTTTAATGCTCGTGACAATATACTATGCTTGATAAGTTCACACTTATCTATTCAGAGATAAACACAGCAAGTATTTCGATACCCCCAGGGACCATTTACTACAATTTAACAACATACCTGCCTGTCAAAGCAGGAGACCTGGGTTTGATCCTTGGGTCAGGAAGATCCTCTAGAGAAGAAAATGGCAACCCACCACAGTAGTCTTGCCTGGGAAATCCCATGGACAGAGGAGCCTGATGGGCTACAGTTGATAGGGTCCTAAAAGAATCGTACATGACTTAGCGATTAAACAAAAACAACATACAATGATTCCCATAATTTTTTTTCCTGTTCCAAGATGTTTTCACATATTTATTGAGATATAATTAACAAACAATAATTACAAAAATTTCTAATTTTATCACCAAGTAAAGAAATACACAGCCACAGGGTTTTTCTGTAAAAGCCAGATTCACAAGTGGCAGACTGGCCCTCATGGTAGAGGAGCTCTGACCCTTGACATCAGCTCTCAAGAGTTGAGTGTTCATGTCCTGACTTGATTCATAAAAGTTAAGAGTAAAAGTCTGCCTTGAGGGAGCTTGCATTTCTAATTTAATGGGTGATAAAAGAGAGAAGAGCCAGAGATACTGAATTTTATTGTAGGACAGTTGCTACTATGTGTATTTAATCCACAGAATTTTTAATTCAAATGGATCTTGGAGGTCATTGAGTCCAACCCTCTTAAGTGTATGACTCCCTGTAACAGAATTACTAGACAGTGGTAATTTGATCCTGCTTGACTAACTCTGCTAATATAACTTAACTAAATTTGTGAGGAAGCTTGTTCAATAATTAAAGCTTTGTAACTATTCAGAATCCTTTATATAAGACCAGTCTACTTCAGTGTAACTTTTTCTCAGTTCTCTCTCTCTCCCTGCCCCTGACCACACTCACCTTTTACTTACAGACCTTCAGAAGGTCGTTTTGGTCTTTGTAATTAACCAAGTCACTCTGCATTAGTAAAACGACCATCTTTCCCAAGCAGTGGCAGCAATGGCAATATGAAATATGTTCAGCAACTGACACTGTGCATGACTTGTTGCATGCTGCGTGCTGTGCTTAGTCACTCAGCCTGTCTGACTCTTTTCAACGCTATGGACTGTAGCCCACCAGGCTCCTCTGTCCATGGGAATTCTCCAGGCAAAAATCCTGGAATGGGTTGCCATGCCCTCCTCCAAGGGTTCTTCCCAACCCAGGGATCAAATCCAGGTCTTCAGCATTGCAGTTCGATTCTTTACCATTTGTGTCATCAAGGAAGCCCAAGAGTGGATAGCCTATCCCTTCTCCAGGGGATCTTCTCAACCCAGGAATCAAATCAGGGTCTCCTGCATTACAGGCAGATTCTTTACCAGCTGGGCTATCAGGGAAGTCCTGGCTTGTTACACATAATACCTAAAATCTCATTTTACCATTTAAAGAAACTAAAGTACAGAGAAGCCAACAACTGCTCGGGATCATACACAACACAACTCAATATTAGGTTCAAGATTTCATTCCAGGTACTCTATCTCCATGGCAGGTACTCTCAACTACTTCATCTTGCTGACCAAAAAAAAAAAAAAATGTTTTCTAAAAAAAATTAAGACTTTTTATTTCCTGGAAAATTAACTCAAAATTCAAAAATTGGGAAAGGAAAATTTAAATGAAAATGAAAAATAGGAGTCCATAATAAATGATTAAGGAAAGACAACTAGCATATTTAAAATCAATCAATATACATGCTACTCCACAGTGGAATAATATTAATGAAATATTGTTGTTGTTGTTTAATTGCTATTTCATGTCCAAGTTTTTATGACCCCATAGACTGTAGCCTTATTAATGAAATATTGTTGTTGTTGTTTAATTGCTATTTCATGTCCAAGTTTTTATGACCCCATAGACTGTAGCCTGCCAGGCCCTTCTGTCGAGGGGATTTCCTACGTAAGAACACTGGAGTGGGTTACCATTTCCTTCTCCATGGGATCATCCAGAGCCACATCTCCTGTACTGGCAAGCAGATTATCACTGAGCCAGCCACCAAATATAGTTGAACTCAAAAAGAACAGAATGAAATTTGGGAAAAGAAAAGGTTACATTATCTCAAACAGTAACTTCCTTATATTGGGACACTGGTTAAAATTCAATTCTGATACAATATATATTTCTTGAAAGTGAAAGTCACACAGTCGTGTCCGACTCTTTGTGACTCTATGGACTATAAACTCACTCCATGGAATTCTCCAGGCCAGAATACTGGAGTGGGTACCCTTTCCTTCTCCAGGGGATCTTCCCAACCCAGGGATGGAGCCCAGGTCCCCTGCATTGTAGGCAGATTCTTTACCAGCTGAGCCACAAGGGAAACCCAATATATTCTGACCACTGATAAGCAACTTACACGAAATTATTGTGTTTCAATATAAAGCTACTATTTTGACCAATTGAAACAACAACAAAAACTCCATTATGGTGACATTTCCAGAAGTATTAACTTAGCAACAAGTCATCTTTATGTCATTTATCAAACTGAAAGAAAAAAGACAGTACATCCCAATTTTTATTTATTTAAAAGAGATTTAATTCAATAATTTGACCCCTCACTATTTGAAAACTACATTTTCTTCCTCAGCACTGGACAGCACTGAGGTGAAAACTGTGTTCATGATCCTTGACTTTCCTTTAAAGGAAAGCATTATGGAATTTCAGCAGTGAACATTATCCAGTTCCTACTCAAATCCTGTCTCCAGGAATATGTGAAAGTATTCTGTAAAAGGCAAGAAGAAATTCCAGTTTTGAACATTTCACTCCAACAACCTGGTCAGACCAGCTGCCCCATCACTGAGTAGAATGATCACTAGTACCCTTGTCACTGCCATTGCTAAATCTTATGTCCTGTGTTATATCCAAGTAAATGCACAGAAAACATTTGTACAGATAAATTAGTGTTAAGAATTAAAAACTCTCATCTCTACTTTTTAACATATTCTTAATAAACTTAGTAGCTTCTGAATCAATTTCACTCCCGGAAGCAAAAAATACACAAACATCAATCAGCTTATGTAGAAACCTACCAAAATTGAAACAAAAATTACGTAGATTTGACAAATGAGATTAGCTTAATTAGCTATTGACTTTAAGTCTTAGCAACCTTCTCAGCAGGCTTCCTCATCTGAATCACAGAACATGGGTCATTTTCTTAACTTAGAATTCATTATATACTGTGTAATGAGACCAGTGTCTTCTGAAACTGCCACTAGAAGAAACTAGGATATTCTTAATAGATACTCTTTGAGATCATCTTTGCTATATGCAGATGAGTTAAAATTTTCACTTTAAGGGTTAACAATAAAATTAAAACTAGATGTCAACCTAACAGCAGTTTTTGTCTGGGAAGATGAAATGTTATTTTTCTTTCTTTTTTTTTTTTTTATCATGCTTTCACTTTTCTGAAAGTCTTGTAAAATAACATTTTGTATAATTATTCCCCTATAGAATGAATGGTCTCTGGGTACGTGAAATATATATAAAACAGTGCTTATGCCAAACCACAAACCTAGGTGATAGCCTAAAACTGGCTTTTTAAAATAACAAGAATAGAGTACATGCCAGATTTTTCCCCTGATAAATAATCTTAGCCATTATTTCTTGACAGTCAATCACTAATTATGTTAGTAGCACTTCTCCTGGTGACTAAATCTTTCTCGATGTATAAAATTAATGTCTCTAGAAGCTGCATTAGAATTTTCATGTGGTCATATCACTGATAATTAAGAGGAAGTTAACAGCTTACTACATGAAGATCCCACCTGGTAATTCTATCAGCCAAAAATACTGCATTAAAAAAAATTTTCATTATCTTCTTTATCTCCTATCCTAATTCCATCAATAACATCAACATTCTAAAATCACCCACTGGTTCCAAACACTGGAACCATCTTTGCTTATTCTCTTTGACTTGTTATTTCTAACCACAGTATCTGACATGGAGTTCCTCGCCAAGCCTTTTTCAGTTATGCTTACACTGGTAACTCTCATCACTATTCTCAACGGGGTTAACCCACTTCAATCATTTCTAGACTATTCTAATGACTGTCTCATGTTCCTTCTGCCCAACCAGCCAACCTACTGTGCAAAAACTACTGAAAGAAAGCACCAACTGCCCTCTATTGTAAACAGGAATGATACTGATACTTAAACTCTGAAAAGAAGATTACTCTGTAAGGTTTCTACATTTTTCTGAATGCAAATAATTTAATTGCCTATTATAGCAATTTGTTGTTTTATTTCTTCAGCTTATTATTAAAATAATATATATATTTTTTCTAACTTGTTTATAATCATTCATGAATTATATTTCCTTTTTATTTCCCTAAATTTGATTTGATAGATGAGTAAAGACATGAAATCACCACAGATCTGTGGTCGACTCTTCATGTTAAAAACAGGGAGCAATAGTACCTATCACACAGTGTAATTGTAAGGATTAAATGAGCTAATATATATAAACTGTTAAAACAGTGCATGCCACAGATCCTCTCTCAGGCTAACACAGAAATAGTATAATACTAAAAAGTATTTGTTAGGATCTATGTATCATTTACTTGACCCATAGCTGGCACTTACTTCCTGCCTGGCCCTTCGTACTCGGTCTTCTAATATTCAGTCTCAGAGTTATTTTCAAATGATTCTTTGTGATCCCATTCTACTTGCAACCTGATTTACAAGTCCCACGTCTGTAGAAAATGCCATGATATTTCAATCTGTTCCACTTAATGAATTTGTTGCACACTAGGAAACCTATACCAATCATTCTTTTATGATATAAATTTGCATAGAAAGGAGATGTCCATGTCAGTCTTTTGAAGGTTGTGGGCTTCACCCTGTTTATTAATGGAACAATGTCAAGAAATAAATTTTAAAGCAGTATTATCTGTCCTTTTGTCCCTTGTTGTTGGTTGTAGAATTTTAAATGCATACTATGTAAGCTGAAACAAAAAGTATATCATAGGGAAATGAGGTTTTTCAGTAAATACATACATTACCTTTAGAATGCACCAACATTAAGTATCTTGCTCATATCAGCCAGAAATACTTATTTGATAACTTCCTTACATTTAGGGAAGTGTACTAGTAGCACAGCGCGGTTAGCAGAAGAGTTATTCTGTATTTATAGCTCACTAGACGCCATGCTGTCAGCTTCTACAACCATTTTATTATATCCCATGACAGTTAGAACTGGACGTGGAACAACAGACTGGTTCCAAATAGGAAAAGGAGTACATCAAGGCTATATATTGTCACCCTGCTTATTTAACTTCTATGCAGAGTACATCATGAGAAACGCTGGGCTGGAAGAAGCACAAGCTGGAATCAAGATTGCCGGAAGAAATATCAATAACCTCAGATATGCAGATGACACCACCCTTATGGCAGAAAGTGAAGAGGAACGAAAAAGCCTCTTGATGAAAGTGAAAGAGGAGAGTGAAAAAGTTGGCTTAAAGCTCAACATTCAGAAAACAAAGATCATGGCATCTGGTCCCATCACTTCATGGCAAATAGATGGGGAAACAGTGGCAACAGTGTCAGACTTTATTTTGAGGGGCTCCAAAATCACTGCAGATGGTGACTGCAGCCATGAAATTAAAAGACACTTACTCCTTGGAAGGAAAGTTATGACCAACCTAGATAGCATATTCAAAAGCAGAGACATTACTTTGCCAACTAAGGTCTGTCTAGTAAAGGCTATGGTTTTTCCTGTGGTCATGTATGGATGCCAAAGTTGAACTGTGAAGAAAGCTGAGCGCCGAAGAATTGATGCTTTGAACTGTGGTGTTGGAGAAGACTCTTGAGAGTCCCTTGGACTGCAAGGAGATCCAACCAGTCCATTCTGAAGGAGATCAGCCCTGGAATTTCTTTGGAAGGATTGATGCTGAAGCTGAAACCCCAGTACTTTGGCCACCTCATGTGAAGAGTTGACTCATTGGAAAAGACTCTGATGCTGGGCAGGATTGGGGGCAGGAGGAGAAGGGGACGACAGAGGATGAGATGGCTGGATGGCATCACTGACTCGATGGACATGAGTCTGAGTGAACTCTGGGAGTTGGTGATGGACAGGGAGGCCTGACGTGTTGATTCATGGGGTCGCAAGGAGTCAGACAGGACTGAGTGACTGACCTGAACATGACTCAGTTGAGATTTCTATTGCCAATTTAATGAAGAGGAATGTGATGGTTGGAGAAATTTTATGACCCTCCTGAGGTAGTACGTTCAGGATCTGAGATTGATTCTTCTGCCTACAGAATTAAGTTCCTTCCAAAACATCAAAATAATTGGATTTATTGAAGATTTCAAAATAAGGGACATTATTATCAAAGAACTAGTTTTCTTATAACCTTTCCTCACTACATGCATTTGCCCATCCATATCCTTTGTCTAATTATCTTAATAGAATTTTAGATTTTTACTCTATATTGACATGCCTTTCTACTTGGAAACAGTTGACAAAATAACATCTACATCAGAAATTCACAATGCAATTGAAAACCCTAAAGCCTTATATAATGAGATTTACATGGCTTCTTTATGTGTATTTAGAGAAGTGAACATTTCATAGTGTATGACTTTAGAAATAAACAAAGGTCATCTGATAGTTTAAAATTTAACTTTATACTTTCATCAACATCAAAATGAAACTCTCCCTGTACTTGGCAAATATTTAAAGAATTCTTCTTTAATTTTTACATTAATATAAATTCAGAGTAGACTCTGATAAGAGGCTATAGGGTAAAAGCCCAAGGAAACAGGACATTTGAAGACTAAGAAGGCTAAGGCTGTGTCTTGGATAGAGAAGTTAACCAAAATGGCTACTCAAGAAACCCAAATGAATGCCACTTAAGACAGCCTCCTACAGAAAAGAATGGAAACTAAGTGATGACTAGATGATAAATGTCACATTTCTATGATTCTAAGAAATCTCCATTTAATAACAACCTTTCAGAAGTGATGTGTCACAACTGCGAAAATGTTAAAATAGGCAACTCAGTGGTGGACTGGAGAGAAGCACTATTTTTAAATATACACCTGTCTTAAAAAGGATCATAGTAGACAGTGTGAAACTCAGGTTAAAACTCTCTTTTCCTGACCCTTTTAACACATTTGTAAACACCCAAGCCCTACAGTACCTCTGTCTCCCCTTTAAAATACATAAAGTGATTCATATTTTCTTTACTAAACCTGATCGATTAAGTGCTTGATACTTGACATGTTTTCTAGGGATAAGTAGTGTTCAGTTGCTTTACATGAAAAAATGATATACCAGAATTCCACAGCATAAGACGGCTAATGAATTTCTTAGATTATCTTACATAGTCACCTGCAATGAAGTGCCTATTAAAGACAAAATAGTCGTGAACCAAGTGGCTGTTGCAACAACAGGTCATTAGAGTAGGAATAGCAGTTACAAGCGCTGTGGGATGGCCCAGAAATTTTTGACTGCACTAGAAAGAAAATGTCCTGATTGGGGTTTAAATTCTTGGCTTGAGAAATACACAGAGGTCCAAGGAGCTACTGCGACTATACGGACATAATCTCTTTGTAGACGGAGAAACTGATGTAGCTGGAAATCAGACACCGATTTCACTCATACTCTTCCAAGGTTTCCCATGTGAAATTTAATGTATTAACTGGGAGTGACTGAAGGTCTCAGAAATGAAATGAATGAAACACTGGGTTAATTAAGATGAATATATACAGATGATATTTCAAAACCAGATAATTATCTGGCAGCAAAAGCAGTCTCTCACTCTCTATCCCTCAGGTCTACAATCTTTTAAGGCTGACCTGACTTGTCTTAAGGTTCCAAAATCATTATACCTGACATAACTAGGTTGTAAACAAATTTTGTTTTCCTTAGTGCTTATTCTGTACTGTATCTTATTTCTTCCACATTTTAAACTAAAATCAGATACTAGCATGATTAAAAAAGCAAAGGCTTAAACACCCAAAGAGTTGTTTTGACTGTGGCAGATATATTAGTAGAATGCTAGAGGACACATGTGCATCCTAAAAATGGTGCACTAGGAGATGCGGCTACAGCAGCTTGTAAATTAACTGAAACTTAAATCTAACTATGGCTTGTCAGGATGACTATCATCAGAAAGAACATAGATAACAAGTGTTGGTGAGAATGTGGAGAAAGGGGAACGCTTGTACGCTGTTGGTGGGAAATGTAAATTGGTGTAACCACTGTGGAAAACAGTATGGAAGTTTCTGAAAAAACTAAAGATAGAACTACTTTAGGGCCCAGTGATCCCACTTCTGGATGTATATCTGGGCAGGGTGTGGTGGGCAGGGGGCGGGGGTGAATAGAAACACGAATTCAAAAAGATACATGCACCCCAAAGTTCACTGCAGCATTATTTATCATTGCCAGGATCTGGAAGCAACCTAAGTGTACACCAATAGATGAATGAATAAAGAAGTGTATACATACAAATATATACACACGCACACATACACATACACAATGGAATCCTACTGAGCCAGAAAAAGGATGAAATTTTGCCATTTACAGCAAGATTGATGGACTTAGAAGCCATGCTAAGTGAAGTAAGTCAAACAGAGAAAGGTACACACTGTATGATATCACTTCTATATGGAGTAGAAAAAATACAACAAACCAGTAAATGTAAGAACAACCACAAAAACAAGCAGTCTCACAGATAAAGAGAACTAGTAGTACCAACGGGGAGAGGGAAGGAGGAAGGAACAATATAGCAGTAGGGAATCAAAAGGTACAAACTATTCATCATAAAATAAGGTACAAAGATATGTTGTACAAAATGGGAAATATAGCCAATATTTTATAATAACTATAAGTGGAATACATTTTACAAGTGTGAAACACTATCTCGTATACCCAAAGTTCATAATATTGCATAGCAGTATATTTCTATAACAGAAAAAAAAATTGAACTAACTGTGGCTATAATAAATGGATCTGAAATCTAAAAATTCATGTTTACTCTGAGTGAAGAGGTCAAAAGTTTAAATAGCAGGAATGCAATCCACCTCCCCATCATCTATTTATTTCCTGAGAAGGTTAAAAGGACATTTATTTTGCCAAAGCACTTAAAAAGAAAAAATTCACCAGTGATGGGTTCATTAGCATCCTGACTAGCACCATAGTGTTGGCCCTCTAGCCAACAGGGATGAAGGTATACAAACAATGCTACCACTGCAATAGGCACCTCTATTTCATTGTGCATGAGAGACTCTATAATGTCAGAAGACAAATGGCAGCTTAACTACCAGCAGAAATGTGCATATTATTTTTATAATAGGTATTACAACAGGAAACAAAATTAAAATGGTGATATCAATAAGGATAGTTGAGGTAGATAAGTAATCTGAAATTTTTAAGGGAATGTGACTGTTTCCTCATACTGCTACACTTAATAATTTATTCACAAAATTGTTGCTTTCTGTCTTCCTGATTCAGAGGTTTTCTGCATTAGGGGTGTTAGTACTCAAGAGGGAGTCCAACAAGATAACAATTGTTCTACCTGGTCTTTTTGGACTTCCCTATGCTTCTGAATCCATAGACTGATTTTTAAAAGTACTAATAGTAACCTCAGGGTGGGGATATTGCTTCTACCAGAGAAAAATGCCATTACTGTGACATATGGGAGCAGGGGAGAAGATCATGTATATTTCTTGATCAGTTTTCTGGAAAATCCCTCATGTGTTCACAGTCAGTGTCAAATTTAGTGCGAGATGATCACAATGTAGTGACACCAAGTGCTCATACTGAGAGGGTAACAGGCAGGAAGGCTAGGGGTCTCCACACAGAGGAAACAGGCTGCAAGTGTCAGACTTTATTTTCTCTCTCTCTGAAGGAGCAGGAGGAAACAAACTACAAGTGTCTGATTTTTTTTCCCCTTCTCCATACAAAATTAAAAGGAGGTTTCTCTTAAAATTCCATGTTGCCATGACGACACCTGGCTCCACCAGAACTTTTCTCAAGCCTTGAGCTAAGCAATGCGTTTTTCTTATGGATATGTTTTACTTAAGCTATGTTAATGAACTATGTATTTACCCTAGACTCTGTCTTTCTTCAGCAGTGGCAACAGGACTGGAAAAGGTCAGTTTTCATTCCAGTCCCTAAGAAAGGCAATGCCAAAGAATGATCAAACTACCATGCACAATTGCACTCATCTCACATGCTAGTAAAGTAATGCTCAAAATTCTCCAAGCCAGGCTTTACCAATGCGTGAACCATGAACCAGATGTTCAAGCTGATTTTAGAAAAGGCAGAGGAACCAGAAATCAAATTGCCAACATCTGGCAGATCATGGAAAAAGCAAGAGAATTCCAGAAAAACATCTACTCCTGCTTTACTGACAACGCCAAAGTCTTTGACTGTGTGGATCACAAGAAACTGTGGAAAATTCTGAAAGAGATGGGCATACCAGACCACCTGACCTGCCTCTTGAGAAATATGTATACTGGTCATGAAGCAACAGTTAGAATTGGACATGGAACAACAGACTGGTTCCAAATAGGAAAAGGAGTATGTCCAGGCTGTATACTGTTACCCTGCCTATTTAACTTATATGCAGAGTACATCATGAGAAATGCTGGGCTGGATGAAACACAAACTGGAATCAAGATCTCTGGGAGAAATATCAATAACCTCAGATATGCAGATGACACCACTCTTATGGGAAGCAAAGAAGAACTAACGAGCCTCTTGATGAAAGTGAAAGAGGAGAGTGAAAAAGTTGGCTTGAAGCTCAACATTCAGAAAACGAAGATCATGGCATCCAGTCCCATCACTTCATGAAAATAGATGGAGAAACAGTGGAAACTGGCAGACTTTATTTTTGGGGGCTCCAAAATCACTGCAGATGGTGACTGCAGCTATGAAATTAAAAGACACTTACTCCTTGGGGGAAAAGTTATGGTCAACCTAGACAGAGTATTAAAAAGAAGATGTGTTACTTTGCCAACAAATGTCCATCTAGTCAAGGCTATGGTTTTTCCAAAAGTCATGTATGGATGGGAGAATTGGTCTGTGAAGGAAGCTGAGCACCGAAGAATTGATGCTTTTGATATGTGGTATTGGAGAAGACTCTTGAGAGTCCCTTGGACTGCAAGGAGATTCAACCAGTCCATTCTAAAGGAAATCAGTCCTAATATTCATTGAGAGGACTTATGTTGAAGCTGAAATGCCAATACTTTGGCCACCTGATGCGAAGAAGTGACTCATTTGAAAAGACCCTGATGCTGGAAAAGACTGAAGGTGGGAGGAAAAGGGGACAAGAGGGTGAGATGATTGGATGGCATCACCGACTCAATGCACATGAGTTTGGGTAAATTCTGGGAGTTGGTGATGGACAGGGAGGCCTGGCGTGCTGCAGTCCATGGGGTCACAAAGAGTCGGAAACGACTGAGCTACTAAGCTGAACTGTGTTTCTTCAAGTCCTTCAGCTTAAGACTGATAACAGATGAAGGCTCAAACAAACCAGTTGTTTTACTCATACATTGTTCTCCTAATTTATGTTAATAAATCTATATATTTACCTGGAAACCTGCCTTTCTTCAAGATTCCTGTCAATCATTATATGGCCTGGGATGACTCATCTGGTGCCAATGTTATCTCAAAATGCATGCTGTGAGGGGCCTTTTGCCACTCTGAATTTGGAGACATTTCCTTTCTTTAACAGCTTGCTGATAGGTATATAACATACTGCTAAAGGCCAGCAGGGGGTACTATTTCTGACCCCTTCTGATGTCTATGTCAGAAGCTTTCTATATCTCTTTTATACTTTAATGAAACTTTATTACACAAAAGCTCTGAGTGATCAAGCCTGGTCACTGGCCCCTGACTGAATTCCTCTCCTCTGGAAGCCAAGAATTCCAACATCTTTCATGGCTCAGCAATAATCTTCAATACATCTATCAGTTCAGTTCACTTCAGTCTCTCAGTTGTGTCTGACTCTTCACGTCCCCATGAACTGCAGCACACCAGACCTCCCTGTCTGTCACCAACTCCCAGAGTTTACTCAAACGCATGTCCATTGAGTCGATGATGCCATCCAACCATCTCATCCTCTGTCGTCCTCTTCTCCTCTCACCAGCATTTTGCGTGATGTACCCTGGATAAAAGTTAAATAAGCAGGGTGAGAGAATATAGCCTTGCTGTACTCCTTTCCCAATTTTAAACCAGTCTGTTGTTCTATGTCTGGTTTCAATTGTTGCTTCTTGACCTGCATATAGGTTTCTCAGGAGACAGGTAAGGTAGTTTGGTATTCCCATCTCTTTAAGAATCTTCCACAGTTTGTGGCAATTCATACAGTCAAAGGCTTTAGTGTAGTCAATGAAGCAAAAATAGATGCTTTCCTGAACTCAGACCCATTAATGCCTTTGTATCCTATTGCTTAAAGAGGAAATAATTAAAGACAGTGCCCATACAGTATATAAAGCCACTTGAGGTAGAGGGGAACAAAATGGTTAAACATATTAAACTGGCAGAAACAAGGAAGGAAAGAAATAAATCAAGGGAGAACAGAGCAAGAAACAGAACATTGCTAAAAAGTCCTCATGTTTCAAAATGGCTTGAGAGCATATCCAGAATTGCCATATAACATTCATCTTTTACCCCTTTTTTGTCCCCTTCATCTGCATCTAGAACCTCAATGGATCAAATTTCTCTACTTTGTAGCCCACCAATTTGTTTATTCTTAAGAAGTATGAGTGCTTGATATCTTTCCAATTTGTTAATTCTATAGATGTTCAAGCTGGATTTTAAAAAGGCAAAGGAACCAGAGATCAAATTGCCAATATCTGTTGAATCATCAAAAATGCAAAAGAATTCTATAAAATGTCTACTCCTTCTTTATTGACTATGCCAAAGCCCTTGACTGTGTGGATCACAACAAACTGTAGAACATTCTTAAAGAGATGGAAATACCAGACCACCTGACCTGCCTCTTGAGAAATCTGTATGCAGGTCAGGAAGTAACAGTTAAAACTGGACATGGAACAAAACAGACTGGTTCCAAATCAGGAATGGAGTACGTCAAGGCTGTATATTGTCACCCTGCTTACTTAACTTATATGCAGAGTACATCATGAGAAACGCTGGGCTGGAAGAAGCACAAACTGGAGTCAAGATTGCTGGGAGAAATATCAATAACCTCAGATATGCAGATGACACCACCCTTATAGCAGAAAGTGAAGAGGAACTAAAAACCCTCTTGATAAAAGTGAAAGAAGAGAGTGAAAAAGTTGGCTTAAAGCTCAACATTTAGAAAACTAAGATCATGGCATCCGTTCCCATCACTTCATGACAAATAGATGGGGAAAAAGTGGAAACAGTGATAGACTTTACTTTATTGGGCTCCAAAATCAATGTGGATGGTGACTGCAGCCATGAAGTTAAAAGACACTTGCTCCTTAGAAGAAAAGCTATGACAAACCTAGTCAGCATATTAAAAATCAGAGACAACACTTTACCAACAGATGTCCATATAGTCAAAGCTATGGTTTTATTGGCAGTCATTTATGGAAGTGAAAGTTGGACCATAAAGAAGGCTGAGTACTGAAGATGCTTTCAAATTGTGGTGTTGGAGAAGACTCTTGAGAGTTTCTTGGACAGCAAGGAGATCAGACCAGTCAATCCTAAAGGAAATAAACTCTGAAAATTCATTGGAGGGACCGATTCTGAAGCTCCAATACTTTGGTCATCTGATGCAGAGTGGAATCATTGGAAAAACCTTGATGCTGGGAAAGATTGAGTGCAAGAGGAAAAGGAGGTCATGGAGGATGAGATGGTTGGATGGCCTGACTCCACTGACAGTGAGTTTGAGCCAACTCTAGGAGATCATGAAGGACAGGGAGGCCTGTTGGGCTGCAGTCCATGGGGTTGCAAACAGTCGGACACGTCTTAGTGACTGAATTGGAACAATGAACAACAATGTGTCTGAATAGGAGAGGATGAACATCAGCCAGAAAAGAATAAATTTGTTATTGGAACTTTGTGTACACCATTTTGGAGAAATAGATTATATTCTTATTTGGTGATGAATAATATCTTACTTTAGGCTAGAATATGTGGTTATTGCTATGGTTGTAGTTTGGAAGCTTAAGTCAATGTAATCTCCCTGGTGTATTAATTCTGTAGAACTGGCAATAATTCCTAAGGATCAGTTTAGGGCTCATTTCTTCATTCTTCCCAATGGATGTGTAAGTACATAATTTCCAGTATGAAATCTCTCTCTGCCTAGAACAAGTAGGGCAGTTTTCTTACGTTGAAACTTAGGTAATGTAGAGGTTGACTTTATTTAATGAAAATCCCTATTTTTCTATAGAACTCCTAAACAGATTTCAATATGAAAAAAATGTATAGTTTAGCAGTAGGAACTAGAGAAATATTATTTACTCTGCAAAATGCTAAGAAAATAATTTTAATTCCTAGGTAATTTACAGGATAGAGACGACAGAAGAAATGAGTTAGTGAAATGGTACAAAGATAGAGCAACAATTTAGAGTGAAATGAGCTAAAAAAGAAATATTTATAGTGGAGGGATGACTGAAGGAACAAGAGGCTTATTTATCATCTGCAATAATTTTTTTAAAAAACATTCTTATGACCACTGTTATTCACCCCCTCTCTTTAAAATAAAAAAATAACTTCACTGAAGTCTATTCTATTCATAAATGCCCTGTGAATCTCAACTTAAGAAACTGAGATAAAACTTAAAATTTGCATCTTGTTGATACAGAATGGAACAAAGAACTTTCAAGATGGAAATGTAATACACAACTTTTCTGATGCAGGAGGAGGCCTTTGAACTTGGACTGATTAAGAGAATATAGTCCCCTCTAGTAATTTATAGAAATCTTGGCCAAAGTTTAAACTTCTATAGGACATGGAGAAGGCAATGGCACCCCACTCCAGCACTCTTGCCTGGAAAATCCCATGGACGGAGGAGCATGGTGGGCCGCAGTCCATGGGGTCGCGAAGAGTCGGACACGACTGAGCCACTTCACTTTCACTTTTCACTTTCCTGCATTGGAGAAGGAAATGGCAACCCACTCCAGTGTTCTTGCCTGGAGAATCCCAGGGACGGGGGAGCCTCATGGGCTGCCACCTACGGGGTCGCACAGAGTCGGGCACAATTGAAGCAACTTAGCAGCAGCAGCAGGGCATGGAAAGATGGATTCAGAATGATACATATACTTATTGGGAAACTTTTATCTACTCTAAATTCTTCTGCTCTCTTTCCCTTAGATAAAGATCTTCATAAAAATCTTCCAGTAAGAAAGAGCATTTAAATTGGTTAAAACAAATGTCCTATTGTCTTGCGTGTGTTAATCACTCAGTTGTGTCCAACTCTTTGTGACCCCATGGACTGTAGGCCACCACGTACCTCTGTCTGTGTGATTCTCCAGGCGAGAACACTGGAGTGTGTTGCCATTCCCTGCTCCAGTCCTACTGTCTTAGCATTGATCAAACAAACAAATATTTAAAAGGTAAGTATTCATTACTCATGGATTCACACATAAGCATTTTTGGATATCCATTTGTCTGCTAACTCTGTGAATATACAGTGGAATAAGACAGAACTCTAGTGTCTATAGGTTCTACTGCTCACATAGAGGAGTAACTAGGCAATTTTAATACTGGAGAAACAACTAAGACACAAGTCAATGCAGAATATGGGAGGAAAACCAAGGAGGAGGTATGATACAGCCTCTTAATTAGGATGATGCTGAAATATCTTGAAGACTGAGAAAGTCACCCAAGTATAGAGCCAGGGAGGAGACCACTCTCTGTCACTTTCTCTCCGTCAACCAGACAGAACAGTGTTTGACAACTGCACATGGTTGGTATGGCTGGAGAACAAGGTCAAAGTCAAGGACTAATGGGTTGCTACAGAGGAACCTGGAGAATATAGAAGGAATCAGACAATGAAAGACTTTGGATTTCACTCATAAGGCAATAGTAAACAATCAAGGATTTATATGAGGGTGATTAGGCTGTTATATGAAAAAATGCCTTGACATGTATAAGATCAGAAACTATGAGGCCAGTAAATAATATAATAACTCAAGTGTCAATAATAAGGGCATGAAATTAAGTAGGCCACTGATGATGAAGGTGGTTACCAATTCTAGAGACATTACGAAAATAAAGTAGACTGGACATAATGATATACAAGGGTGAAAAAGAAAGCAAAGAGCCAAGGATAAATCCTAGATTTCTCTCTTGTGGTTAAGAGTCAATGCAAAGATAGTAGTAATAAATATGAAGTTATTAAAGCAAAAAAAAAAAAACAACACCACTTTTTGGTCTTAATGAATTTAGAAATTATCTGTTACACTGGACTAAAACATTAAACATAAAGATTTTGTGTCCTTAGGGCTGGGAAAACATTTCATGGTAAATTAGCATGCAAACAATTACAGCTGCCTCATCTTTTTAAATACTTAATCCCAGCAGGCAAGTGTGTTTGCACATATAATAAATGTCCCCTCCCATCAAATCGTTTTCTATAAGGAGCCAAGTCCAGTTTTATTAGAGACAGTGTTTGTAGCTAAATGAGTTATTGGTGTGCCAATATCACATGCAACCACTAAATGAACAGCAGATGTAGGTACATAACAATTATTTAATGTGATAAGATACATCTGACATAAAAAGATCCATTCACGTATCCATTCACTCTCAGGGTTCATATTTGGTGAATGGTCTCCACATTATTGCAAGATTCTGAATCAAAATAATTTAATCAAAATAGATTCTGATGAGAAAATGGCCAATAAATAGAGTAGGCTTTACCTCTTAAAAGTCCCAGGTAGAGTAGACAAGAAGCCATTCATACTTCTTTTTCTAGATAATGATGTCTCAGAAGGAAATAATTCAATGTTTTGGAGATGTTAAACTCAAAACAGCTTAAAGACTTAAACATAAGACACAACACCATAAAACTTCTAGAAGAGAACATAGAGAAAACATCCTCTGACATCAATCATACCAGTGTTTTCTTAGGTCACTCTCCAAAGGCAATATAAATAAAAGTAAAAATAAATAAATGGGACATAATCAAACATAAGCTTTTGCACAGCAAAGGAAACCATAAGCAAAATGAAAAGACAACCTATGGATTAGAAGAAAATATTAGCCAACAATGTAACTGACAAGGGCTTAATCTCCAAACATCAGCTCATATAATAACAATAACAACAATGACAATACATAAAAAAAACCCAAACAACACAAACAAAATTGACAAGATCTAAACAGACATTTCTCTAAAGATGACACACAGATGACCAAAAAGCACATGAAAAGATGCTAAGCATCTCTGATTATTAGAGAAATGTACATCAAAACTACAATGAGGTATTACCTCACGCTGGTCAGAATTGCCATCTTAAAAAAGGTCTACAAAGAATAAATTCTGGGGAGGGTGCTGAGAAAGGGTAACCTCCTATACCATTGATGGGAATGTAAATTGGTACAGCCACTATGGAGGACACTATGGAGGTAACACAAACAGTTATGTATTATCCAGCAATTCCACTTCTGGGTACATATCTGGAGAAAACTCTAATTTGAAAATATGCTTTCATTTCAATATTCATAGCAGCACTATTTACAATAGCCAAGACATGGAAGCAACCTAAATGTCCATCGACAGAGGAATAGACCAGAAAATGTGGTACACATATGCAATGGGACATTACTCAGCCATAAAATGAATAGATTACTGCTATCTGTAGCAACATGGATGGACCTAGAGACTATCACACTAAGTCAGACAGAGAAAGACAAATATTATATACTGCTGCTGCTAAGTCACTTCAGTCGTGTCTGACTCTGTGCGACCCCAAAGACTTTGCTAAACATAAGTTTGTTTTCTATGTCTGTGAGTCTGTTTCAGTTTTGTAAATAAGTTTATTCATAATAGAAATGAGTGGGAGAGGAATAAATTAGGAGTATGGGTTTAAAAGATAAATACCATTATGTTTAGAATATATAAAAACTAGGGCTTACTATCTAGCACAGAGAACAATATTCAACATCTTGTAATAACCTATAATGGAAAAGAATCTGAAAAACAATATGTATGTTTAACTGAATCACTCTGCTGTACACCTGAAACTAATACACTATTGTAAATCAACTAAAGGAAAAAATCTTTCTACCTTTATGAAGTACTAGAAAAAGCTGAAGTTAACTAGAATTTCTACCTAGTTCCTCTTATATTGTAGTTCTAAGGATTATTAATGAATAATAATACATTTGAATTACAATCACTGGTCTTGTGAAATTTGATATGATAAAATGGCTTGCTTCTGCTCCATCAAGTTTTCTTCAGGGCTCAACAGAATAAAGTATGTTGATGAGTGGCCATCATTAGTGGTGGCAATGATTTATGACAAAAAAAAGAGGGCTAATACTTAGCAAAGAGGAAAATTAATCCCTCTAAGAGTCCCTTAGACTGCAAAGAGATCAAACAAATCAATCCTAAAGGAAATCAACACTGAATATTCATTGGAAAGACCGATGCTGAAGCTCTAATACTTTGGACACCTGATACGAAAAGACAACTCACTGGAAAAGATCCTGATGCTGGGAAAGACTGAAGGCAAAAGAAGAAGGGGATGGCTGAGGATGAGTTGGTTAGGCAGCATCACTAACTCAATGGACATGAATTTTAGTGAACTCCAGGACATAGTGGAGGATACAGGAGCCTGGCAAGCTACAGTCCATGGAGTGACAAAGAGCTGGACATGACTTAGCAACTGAAAAACAACAATATATTATCTTGTAAGTTAGTGGACACTGCATTTAGAAAAGAAACGATAGATATTCGGGTGACACATTCAATGAGCATTCTTCCGAATCAGGAGCTTAGTGCTATGAATTCATGAAGAAAATAAATTCTCTATGGCTTAGTAGTTTGTTAGAAAAGTAAAATAATATAGCAAATGATTAAAATCGAAAGTTTAAGTGTGAAGAAGACACGCATGAAGGTTATAAGAACCCAGGAAATGGGACGTTTGACATTCAACAGGCAGACGAATGAGCAGGAAGTTTCACAAGGATTGAAAAGTTGAGCAATGTCTTAGAAAATGTGATATAAAATCTCATAATTTATAGAAGAATATCCTTTTCTCATAGATAGGCAGATTTAATTAACATTTAAAGAAGTTTATGCAAACAGTGAGTAAATGAGTAAAACCTTGAGAATGATAGCTACCCTAAAGATGACCTGAATTATTAGTTAATGCTTGGTTCCTCAATTTTTCCCCCAATTTAAATCTTACTCAGGACCTAGAGAGTAGCCAAACCTGCCATTATGTTATACTTGATACTCTCTCTTTTTTAGGGGGCAAGGGGCAACCAAATCTTTGGTTTCACCTTCTGTTTTCATGTTCTTTTATTATTAAGTCTTCTCAGAGCCTGGCTGTTTCTATGACTTGGAGTTCATCAATTTATCATAGCACCTGTTCAGCCTTCTTATTCACGTCTGTCAGGGGGTTTATTATGTATTTGTTTCAGATCTTTATATCACCCTGCTGAAAACTGCAATTTGTTTCCAAACTAACTCATTTTGTATTGTGTCTCTTAATTGAATTGTTACTTTTCTCTTAATTATTCCAGTAAAAACCTTTACACTGGATTTTCTTCTCTCCCTTAGCTCTAAAACACCTTTAGAAGCGTAAGATTTTTTCCCCCTAAATCTCCTTCGAAACTTATCCTCATCTTGATTCTCACTGCCATTGTTTTAATTTAGGTCATCATAATCTTTCATTTAAAGAATTGGAATAATGAAGTAGAGTTACTTGACATTATTCATTTTCACTTATAATCCACCGCCTCTTCTTCCACAAGGTTGATCTGTATAGAATTTCATATGCTATACTGTCTCTAGCTTGAAACCCTGGATTGACTCTCACTTATTTGCTTACGTGATAAATAAGTTTCTTAGCAACTTATACCAGGTCCAGGTCATATATAAACTGGTCCTTGTATTTCCTTGCCAGTGTTAGATCAAAATGTGTCTCTGCCCTGGGCCCCACTGCAGTTCATACTCTATCAAACTGAAAAGATACACCATTCCCTTCTTTGCCTTTCAGTGTACACACACTCTGACAGAGCACTTTCATTTATCACCTTGGGTTGGATTATCATATCTCTGCTGATGACTCCCAAATCTCTGTCTCCCTCTGATACTTATTTCCTGGGCTACAGACAAGGATATCCAACTCAAATGTTTATTTCTTCTAAAGTGTACCAAAGACATCTCAAACCCAACATTTCCAAAAAACTGTATTTATAGTCTTCATCCACAAATTCACTGCATATAGCACTTTTAAGAAAGTGTAGTTATTTTAGGGAAATTGACATATTATGGCAATACTTCATCTTATACATGTAGAAGCAGGCTCAGGAAGTTTAATTTGTCATGACTCCTGGTATTTCAAAAAGCCTACACTCTAACTAGATTTAATAAAAAAGGGCATGAATTATGTCGTGTAGTTGAAAGTACAGAGTCAAATCATGCAGGGCTCAAACCATCACTTCAGTCTATTTAGTCCTATTTTCTCCATTTCTTGGTTTCTACATTTCAGTTTAGAGTTTTTCTGTGTTGCCTCCTTTCTCACACAGGCTTTTCCTTTTGGGGGTAATATGACAGCCAAACATTTTAGATTTGCATCATATAATTTCAGCAGCCATGAGATAAAAAGAGTTTTTCTTTCCTAATGGTTAAAAACAATCTCCTATGGAAAATGTTGAAGGCGTACCCCTTTCTGAAACAAATCACTGTGAGCACAGGGATGGGTTCTGGTGAAATATGTGTTATTCCATGAGCTATAAGATGGAACTCCAGTGGAACCAGAGACTGAATAAGTGTTTGGGGTCATCTAAGAAACAGGAATGGGGAGCGACGACATCACTTGCAGATGGAGAGATTGATGTGAGGCAGGCAAAAGCAATTGGAGAAGGAAATGGCAGCCCACTCCAGTGTTCTTGCCTGGAGAATCCCAGGGACGGGGGAGCCTGGTGGGCTGCCGTCTATGGGGTTGCACAGAGTCGGACACGACTGAAGCGACTTGGCAGCAGCAGCAAGCAAAAGCAATTACTTGCTCATAGTTACTCAGCAAATAAGTAGCCAGGAAAGGACCGAAACTTAGGTTACTTAGTTCCCACAGTATTTTTTTTTTTATGCACTACAATGAAAACTGTCAGCTGTAACTTAGCAACTGGAGACAGAGAAATGTAAGACACAGTCCCTCTTTCTAGGGAATAGTAAATCTTATACCATAGGTCAGGAGTTTGTAACCATTTCATCAATAATTTATAGTGTTATTTCCTAAGAAAGGGCCAGTTTAAAAAGCCTTATAAATGGCATTTATTTTGTACTGCTTGCATATATGTGTCTTACTGAAATAGTGCATTACATTTTATTACTCAGAAAATTTACCTTGGTTGAAGATTGCCCTGTTTAGTGAAGAATACCAAAGGCTGGTGAATGGGGACATTGCTTCTGCATATGAGACAGGTGCCTACCCTCATTTCTGCTGTGCCTCCAAGGTTTGCTTTTTATGTTCCAGAAGCATACAGATGTCTAGTTCTTACCCAACTAGCCATCAGCCAGAATGTGGTGTAATGAACTAATTTACAACAGTGTGCTGTTGATCATTGGGGTTGTTCACAAATGTGCTGTTCCTTCTCCTTTTGGGTAGATGTACACTTTCCAAACATTTTAAAGTGATACATGGTCATGGGACTCACTTTGGCTGACCAACTGTGAGTTGGAGGCATCAACCACCCCTTGAAGGAATTGTGGTGTGGTGTGGTGTGGTGTGGTGTGGTGTGGTGTTTAGCCACTGAGATTTTAGGGGTTGTCTATTACTACAGTATAACACAGCCTATTCTGATTGAATCAAGTGTATTCACTAAATCATCCAGGTATGTACCCATGTCCCAAGATGTTTACAGTGTTAGAAAATGCCTGGAGAGACAATCAAAAGAACAGAACATTAATTGTGAATTTTTAGAATTTCAGAGGACTAAAGAATATTCATATTTGAAGGGTTTCACATTAGGTAAATACTCTCCTCCTTGCTAGCAAACAAAAGAAAACTAAAGAAAAATAGTCATAGAACTTGAATCTGGAAAGAGAGGCCTAGGAATTTCATTTATTTTTCTCTGAAGCAAATAACACATGGAGACATATCTACTCTTTTTGAAATTAAAATATGGAAGCTACCAAATGTAAGGAGCTGTCATTTATAGTTACTTCTAATTTATTAACATCCAGAACATTAAAAAATAAAGTTCTGAGTCCCTGTACTTCTGTTCAAAATTCTGTCTGGAAAGAAAGAACATGATAAACTGCCCTTGAAATTCTGTGAAAGGGAAATAAAACTTTATTATCTCTTTCTAAAGTTAGTTAGGGAAGGTTTTCCAGCTTGTCATAGGAAACGGGGAAGGCTGAAGTTAATGAGCTGCGTGCATTGTAATGGGCTTCTTTGAAAGAAGCTGTGCTTTCCATAGTGAAGTCACCAGAAAAAAAGAATCAGCAGGGCAGCAGGAAGCATCATAATTAATAAGAAGCCCACAACACAATGCTATTCAATCTAACATGACTACTACGTACTGTAGACAATAACAGCATGAGTCTTCATTTACAATGCAATTTATCACTTTTTTCCCTCCAGAAAATGAAGTGATATCAGTTTCTCCAGAAGCTTCAAATACTGCAGAACAAAATAAACTTCAGAGGACAAAAAATAGTTTAAGAGATGTGGAGACAAGTTAGAGATTTAATCTCAGTACCCGGGATGCAGTAGACAGTGGAAATTCCATTTACCATCTGTGACTGAATATTCTGATGCCAAACTTCTAATCTCAGTAGTACCTTTAAGTGGCCTGTGGCTTATTAGCTAAAGGTGTGGGAATTATAAATTTCCTCTAATGGCTTGGTAATGGAGGTAGAAGATTGCTTTAAATATCTCTTGAGGGAATCACTGATTAATCAAGAGGAGAGTTTGCATTCCTCAAATTTTCATTCTGGGAATATGGGAAGGAAAGAGCTCTAGAATGTGAGAGTTCTTTTGCAACCTTTATTCAGGTGCCCTGGTCTATTTTCTTCTTATAATGCTAATTCTTTTTTTATAAACCTTTATAAGCAACTGAGTCCTGAGGATAAATTTTACTCTGAAAGTAGAAATCAAAGAGACATAAATTGCAGCAACATATTTTTTGATGAGAGTAATGAAAATAAAAACAGAAATAAACAATGGAGACCTAATTAAAGTTAAAAGCTTTTGAAGAGCAAAGGAAACCAACGAAATAAAAAGAAAACTCACAGAAAGGGAGAAAATATTCAAAGCAACCTACAAAGGATTCATCTCCAAAATATACAAACAGCTCATGCAGCAAAAGTTAAACACACACACACACACACACACACACACACACCAATCAAAAAAGTGAGCGGAAGATCTAAGTAGACATTTCCCCCAAAATGACAATATAGATGGCCAACAGACATATGAAAAGATGGTCAACATCACTAATTATTAGCGAAATACAAATCAAAACTACAATGAGGTATCACCTCACACCAGTCAGAATGGCCATTACCAAAAAATCTACAAACAAATGCTGGAAAGGGTGTGGAGAAAAGGGAACTCTCCTACACTGTTGGTGTGAATGTAAACTGGTACACAACAAACTGTGGAAAATTCTTAAAGAGACGGGAATACCAGTTCGCCTTACTTGTCTCCTGAGAAACCTGTATGCAGAATAAGAAACAACAGTTAGAACTGGACATGGAAAAAGTCTGGTGCAAAATTGAGAAAGCAGTTCATTGAGACTATATATTGTTACCTTGCGTATTTAAGTGCTATGCAGAGTACATCATGCAAAATGCTGGGCTGGATGATGCACAAGTTGGAATCAAGAGTGCCTGGAGAAATATCAACAACCTTAGATACACTAACAATACCACTTTAATGGCAGAAAGCAAAGAGGAACTAAAGAGCCTCTTGATGAAGGTGAAGAGGAGAGTGGAAAAAGCTGGCTTAAAACTCAATATTTAAAAAACAAAGATCGTGGCATCTGGTCCCAACATTTCAGGCAAATAGATGGGGAGAAAGTAGAAACAGTGACAGATTTTATTTTCTTGGGCTCCAAAATCACTGCAGATGGAGCCATCTGTCACTGCAGATGACTGTAGGCACAAAATTAAAAAAAAAAAAAAAATGCTTGCTCCTTGGAAGAAAAGCTATGACAAACCTAGACAGGAATTAAAAAGCAGAGACATCACTTTGCCAACAAAGGTCCATACAGTCAAAGCTATGGTGTTTCCAATGGTCTTGTATGGATGTGAGAACTGGACCATAAAGAAGGCTGAGCACCAAAGGATTGATGCTTTCAAACCATGGTGCTGGATGAGAAACTTGAGACTCCCTTGGACAGCAAGATCAAATCAGTCAACCCTAAAGGAAATCATCACTGACTATTCATTGGAAGGACTGATGCTGAAGCTCCAATATGTTGGCCACTTGATGCAAAGAGCTGACTCACTGGAAAAGACCCTGATGCTGGAAAGATCAAGGGTAGGAAGAGAAGGGGACGACAGAGAATCAGATGATTGGATGGCATTACTGACTCAATGGACATGAATTTGAGCAAACTGATAGACATAGAGAAGGACAGGGAAGCCTGGCATGCTGCAGCTCATGGGGTCATGAAATAGTGACTGAATAATAACAACTGTCACCATGGAGAACAGTACAGAGGTTCCTTAAAAAATCCAATACTAGAGCTACCATATGACCTTGCAATCCCAGTCCTGGGCATAGATACAGAGAAAATCACAATTTGAAAAGATACAAGCACTTCAATCCAATGTTCACTACAACACTGATTACAACAGCCAGGGTATGGAAGCAACATAAATGTCCATCAACAGAGGAATTGATACAGAAGATGTGGTTCCTTTATACAATGGAATATTATTCAACCAAAAAAATATTTCCATAGTATAGTTTAATATTGAAGTATAATAAATCAGACATAGAAAGACAAATATCATATGATATCACTGATGTGTGGAATCTAAAAAAAAAAAAAGGTACAAATGAACTTATTTACAAAACAGAAATTGAATCACAAATGTAGAAGGCAAACATGGTTTCCAAGTTTGGGGAAGGATAACTTGGGAGATTGAGATTGACATGTACACTCCGTTATATACAAAATGGAAAACTAATAAGATTCTACTGTATAGCACAGGGTACTTTATTCAGTACTCTGTAATGACCTGTACAGGAATAGATCTAAAAAAGAGTAGATATTTATATGTCTAGGTGACTTACTTTGGTATACAGCAGAAACTAACATCACTGTAAATAAACTATACAACAACAAAAAAATAAAATTAAAAGATTATGAAAAATACATTGTGGACTTCCATCTATTTCAAAAGTTTGTTCTCGTTCTATATAAATAGACAAAGACAGAAGAAAATTGATTTAAAATGATGCTATTCAATTTATTAATACGTATTAACACTAATTGAGTCATCTAACATGGACATCACCAGATGGTCAACACCGAAGTCAGATTGATTATATTCTTTGCAGCCAAAGATGGAGCTCTATACAGTCAGCAAAAACAAGACTGGGAGCTGCCTGTGGCTCAGATCATGAACTCCTTATTGCCAAATTCAGACTTAAATTGAAGAAAGTAGGGAAAACCACTGGACCATTCAGGTATGACCTAAATCAAATCCTTTATGATTATACAGTGGAAGTGAGAAATAGATTTAAGGGACTAGATCTGATAGACAGAGTGTCTGATGAACTATGGATGGAGGTTCGTAACATGGTACAGGAGACAGGAATCAAGACCATCCCCAAGAAAAAGAAATGAAAAAAAGCAAAATGGCTGTCTTAGGAGGCCTTACAAATAGCTGTGAAAAGAACAGAAGTGAAAAGCAAAGGAGAAAAGGAAAGATATGAGCGTCTGAATGCAGAGTTCCTAAGAATAGTAAGGAGCGATAAGAAAGCCTTCCCCAGCAATCAATGCAAAGAAATAAGAGGAAAACAACAGAATGGGAAAGACTAGAGATCTCTTCAAGAAAATTAGAGATACCAAGGGAACATTTCGTGCAAATATGGGCTCGATAAAGGACAGAAATGGTATGGACATAACAGGAGCAGAAGATATTAAGAAGAGGTGGCAATAATACACAGAACTGTATAATAAAGATCTTCACGACCAAAATAATCACAATGGTGTGATCATTCACCTAGAGCCACACATTCTGGAATGTTAAGTAAAGTGGGCCTTAGGAAGCATCACTATGAACAAAGCTAGTGGAGGTGATGGAATTCCAGTGGAGCTATTTCAAATCCTGAAAGATGATGCTGTGAAAGTGCTGCACTCAATATGCCAACAAATGTGGAAAACTCAGCAGTGGCCACAGAACTGGAAAAGGTCAGTTTTCATTCCAATCCCAAAGAAAGGCAGTGCCAAAGAATGCTCAAACTACCACACAATTGAACTCATCTCACATGCTAGTAAAGTAATGCTCAAAATTCTACAAGGCAGGCTTCAACAACACCTGATCCATGAACTTCCAGATGTTCAAGCTGGTTTTAGAAAAGGCAGAGGAACCAGAGATCAAATTGCCATCATCTGCCAGATCATGGAAAAAGCAAGAGAGTTCCAGAAAAACATCTACTTCTGCTTTATTGACTATGCCAAAGCCTTTGACTGTGTGGATCACAATAAACTGGAAAATTCTGAAAGAGATGGGAATACCAGACCACCTGACCTGCCTCTTCAGAAACCTATATGCAGGTCAGGAAGCAACAGTTAGAACTGGGCATGGAACAATAGACTGGTTCCAAATAGGAAAAGGAGTATGTCAAGGCTGTATATTGTCACCCTGCTTATTTAACTTCTATGCAGAATACATCATGAGAAATGCTGGGCTGGAAGAAGCACAAGCTGGAATCAAGATTGCTGGGAGAAATATCAATAACCTCAGATAAGCAGATGACACCACCTATATGGCAGAAAGTGAAGAGGAACTAAAAAGCCTCTTGATGAAAGTGAAAGAGGAGAGTGAAAAAGTTGGCTTAAAGCTCAACATTCAGAAAACGAAGATCATGGCATCTGGTCCCATCACTTCACGGGAAATAGATGGGGAAACAGTGGAAAGAGTGTCAGACTTTATTTTGGGGGGCTCCAAAATCACTGCAGATGGTGATTGCAGCCATGAAATTAAAAGACACTTACTCCTTGGCAGGAAAGTTATGACCAACCTAGATAGCATATTGAAAAGCAGAGACATTACTTTGCCAACAAAGGTCCGTCTGTCTAGTCAAGGCTATGGTTTTTCTAGTGGTCATGTATGGATGTGAGAGTTGGACTGTGAAGAGGGCAAAAGAACTGATGCTTTTGAACTGTGGTGTTGGAGAAGACTCTTGAGACTTCCTTGGACTGCAAGGAGATCCAACCAGTCCATTCTAAAGGAGATCAGCCCTGGGTGTTCTTTGGAAGGACTGATGCTAAAGGTGAAACTCCAGTACTTTGTCCACCTCATGCGAAGAGTTGACTTATTGGAAAAGACTTTGATGCTGGGAGGGATTAGGGGCAAGAGGGGAAGGGGGCAAGAGGATGAGATGGCTGGATGGCATCACTGACTCAATGGACATGAGTTTGGGTAAACTCCGGGAGTTGGTGATGGATAGGGAGGTGTGGCATGCTGCAGTTCATGGGGTCGCAAACAGTCGGACACGACTGTGTGATTGAACTTAACTGGACTGAACAGGGAACTGACGCTGGGAGAAAATAAGAAAGATTTTCTTAGAAGCATTACTCCCAGTCTGAACTTTTAGAGGTTTCACTTTTATGTTAAAAGTTTCACAGCACAGATTGTATATGAAATCTATTTGAAGATGGGTTTTTTTTTAAAATGCCCAAACGGTGAGAGGAGGCTTCAAATGCTAATAAATTATATTTATTATTGTCAATAAGCATTAGAAAGGTTGGAGGTCAGAGAAAGTATGATTTTTAAATAGATTTTAAATTTTCTCATTGTCTATGTTTTCAGAATTCATTGTTTTTAAGAGTTCTTTGTTACAAAATTTTTCTCAAGAAGAAAATTAAAGATTTCTAAAACCCTGTCAACTTTTAAATTACAAATTTCAAATTACTTCCAGGAAAGCTGATATATACAATTTGAAGTTTGAAATAATGAATTTATAAATATTTTTCTTGGTAAACTTGATATAGTTCATTTTAACAAATATGCTTATTTTTCCAAGTACAGTTTTATTTCATGTACTTGACACGGATTTTTTGAAAATTTTGTGTGCAAGTATGTGTAAAATTAAGTTACTTCTGTATGCTTTTCATGTTGCTTTTATATATAGTTTCGTATATCCAGATTATTAGCCATTCCTATTTTGCATGTGAAACAAAATGACTAAGGGCTGTTTCAGTGATTTTTCTAAGCAACTGGATATGCTGTAATGAGGTATTTGGAACCTCAGTGTACATGATACAAAACTTACGATGCACTAATGTCTTTCTTATCTGAGCTTCCTTTAGATGTTAATCTTTGTACCATATATTTTACAATGAGATGAGTATATTATTATTTTCAGTTTATATTACTGGATATTTCAAGAAAACAATGATACTGAATTAAGGGGAAATATGTACATGGTTTACGTATAAAAATAATTTTTAAAAATTATACTAAAAAAATTAGAAAATTTCCCACCTTATTCCTTTTTAGGGTACAGTTCAGTAGTGTTATGTACATTCACATTGTTATGAAACACAGCCCCAGCACTTTATAAATCTGAAACTATATCCAATAAACAACTCTCCCTACCCTTCTTCTTCACCTTAGCCTCTAGGAACCACTATTCTACTTCCTGCTTCTATGAACTTGACCACTTTAGATATCTCAAGTAAATGGAATCATACACTGTCATTTTGTGACTGCCTTATTTCACTTAATATAATGTCTCAAGGTTCAACCCGTTGTAGCATGTGACAGGCTTTTCCTCCTTTTTGTCTGAATGATATTCCATTGTGTGTATATAGCACATTGCTTATTCATTCATCAGTCAACTTTTAAGTTGCTTCTGCCTCTTAGTGACTATGAATAGTGCTACTGTAAACATGGAAATACAAATATCTCTTCAAGACCCAGATGTCGAAAAAGGCTTTGGCTATCTGCCCAGGAGTGGGCTCGCCACATCACATGTAGCTCTTGTTTTAAGTTTTTGAAGAACCCCCACACTGTTCTCCACAGAAGTTGCACTATTTTACAATTATTACCAATACTACAAAAGGTTCCAATTTCTCCACATCCTTGTCAACAATTGTTATTCTCTGCTAACTGATAGCAGTTATCAGCCCTGGGTGTTCTTTGGAAGGAATGATGCTAAAGCTGAAACTCCAGTACTTTGGCCACCTCATGCGAAGAGCTGACTCATTGGAAAAGACTCTGATGCTGGGAGGGATTGGGGGCAGGAGGAGAAGGGGACGACCGAGGATGAGATGGCTGGATGGCATCACTGACTCGATGGACGTGAGTCTGAGTGAACTCTGGGAGTTGGTGATGGACAGGGAGGCCTGGCGTGCTGCAATTCATGGGGTCGCAAAGAGTCGGACACGACTGAGCGACTGAATTGAACTACATGAATCAAGAATGGATTAATATACTATCATATGAAACAAAAGAAAGGCATTTATCTATGGCTAGGAATTTACTTTTCTTTCCCAAGCCATACAATTTTTGAAATATTTGACCAATTGTTTTAATTATCTGGGTTATAATTAAATCAATATTAATGGAGGTTAGGCAAGAGTGACAAGATTCCTTCACTACAGAATAATGTAAGATTATACAGTCTCATAATTCTTGCCTGGGAAATCTCATGGACAGAGGAGCCTGGCAGGCTATTAATCCATGGGGTCACAAAGAGTTGGACATGACTGAGTGAGCAAACATACACAAACGATCTTCACAATCCATGTCTGAAGAGCTGTTATATTCAGAGTGTTGGTGATACTATAGGAGCCTGAAAACTATGTATGTTGGAGTTCCCTGGTGGTCTAGTCATTAAGAATCTACCTGCCAATGAAGGGGACACAGGTTCAACCTCTGGTCTGAGAAGATCCCACATGCTGCAGGACGACTAGACCCACGCGCCACAGCTACTGCACCCTCGCTCTGGGACCTGTGAGCTACGGCCACTGCGTCCATGTGCCAGAACTACTGAAGTACCGGTGCCCTGGGGCCTCTACAGTGAGAGAAGCCGACGCAATGAAAAGCCCATGTGCCACAGCTAAAGAAAGACTGTGAGCAGCAACGAAGACGCAGTGCAGTCATAAATATTTTGCTTTAAAGACATATGTTGAGAGCTTTAAAAATCACATTTATTAGAACAAACCATAAATTCCAATAAAAGGTCATTGTATATTTTCTAGCATGCAGTAGTATTATGATTCATACCACTGTATTCCTGGAACGCCTTTAAAGTATAATTTTATTTGTTGTTTTTTTTTTTTTTTTTTTTGGCTGTACCAGTGTCATGGCATGAAAGATCTTAGTTTCCCAGCCAGGGACCAAACCAGTGCCTCATGAAATGGAAGTGTGGAGTCTTCACCACTGGACCACCAGGAAGGTCCCCAAATAAAGATTTCCTGGAAATATATTTACTGATGGTTTCATCTACTTATACAGATCTGAAAACAGCTGAAAACCAGAATAATGGAATTCAGATCAATTTTCTACAAAATGAAAAATTTTAGATATACTTACATGCATCATTTCTTTCTACTGAGAACTGACCTTACCCCAGATATTTAATTTGGGTTTCATAGCCCTAAATTTTTGTTCAGTAACATATGTCAAAGCATCAGTCCTAATGATGACTTCAAATTAAAAACAAATATGATGGTGGTGAGGCCCCAAGAAATCAAACATTAGTAACAGGAGGATCCTGTCTAAATTTACACGAATTTTGACGTTTCTATTCCTATGTGTATATATTCACAAATATGTTTTCATTTCATATTTAAATTTGGAATTAGGCAGGTAAATTTGTTCTTTCAATACGTGTCATAGTATATTTTAGCAGCAGTCACTGTTCTTATGATGTTCATATAGTATACTCCACAGACTGAAAGAGGAGCACAGCATGAGCAATCAGTCACCTACTCTCTAGTTTCGTTTTAGTAAAACGTTAATGCTTAACAGAGGATAAGATTATTAGACAGTATCACTGACTCAGTGGACGTGAATCTGAGCAAACTCCGGGAGGTAGAGAAGGACAGGGAAGCATGGCATGCTGCAGTCCATGCGGTCACAAAGAGCTGGACAAAACTTAGCAACTGAACAACAAGGCTTAACAGACTCTGTAGTATTTCATAATACATTTATATATCCATTCATAAATCCAGTATTCTTATGACAAGCATACTGAATACTCATAATATGCCAGGAGTTATGCAAGTTTCTTGATTTTAAGACATACACAATAATTTAACCCCTGCCTTCAAAGAGTTTACAGTATAGTGACAGAGAAAGAGATACTTGGTAGAAAGGTTTGATGAAAGTGTTTTTATTAATTATATGGTAGAAATTAATCCAGCACAGAGTAGAAGAACAAAGGCGGTACCAGCGATATTCGATGGAGGGATTGTAGGTAAAAAGACCCTGCAGTATCTTCCCCAGGACAGAGAAAAAATACACTGCAGGGTATTCTCAGCAGCATCTCTGCAACAGACCTAATTACTAGTTTACAGTATTCACTTTTTTTCTTTTCATGTCCTTTAGTGTTAGCTGGTAGCATAAAACCAGAACTGAATTTGATAAAAAGCAATTATATGAAACAGTCAAATGGTGTAATACAAATTCAATGCTTTTTAATGGTCTAGCCTGATCCAAGGATGAAGTGGAGTTTATCAAATGGGACAGATGAGCTAACTGAGTATTGTTGTATATCACAAGAGTTAGAGCAAATTCTATCTCATGCGGAACATCCTCCCAGTGGTAGGGGATGTACTGTCATCACTGATTAACATCATCTATGCTTTGTCTGTGTGGAACATGAAAGCTTCAGTTTATAAGTAAAACTCTTATCTCCTAAGTTCCCACTCATCCATACTCTGGGAAATATAAACATTTCTAGCATTTTGTCCGCTTTCAATAATATATATATATATAAACTATCTTGATTAGGAAAAACCTATGTGCCCCATGCAGTCTCATTATAGTGCAGTGCCAGGGAGGACTCCCCCTCATAAAATTCCTAAGCCTTTAAAAGATCCAATTGGTAGAGCACAGACAGAAATGCCTAAGACCAAGGAATAGTGTCAAAAAATCAATTCTGAATTTATTCTAAGTGAACTATAGCTATAAATCTGGGTGTAATGAAAGTGTTGAAAAATAAGGAAAATATTATTGTAGCTTTAACAAACTTATCTGTTTACTGACTTTAATCAGTGTATCACTGCCAAGCATTGTGCCAAGTGCCATGAATTTTGGTACAAATTGGAAGACATTGAGCTCACACTGTATTGGGTGGAACAGTCAATACTAAACAAATCAACAAAAATAGACATGATCTTCATGACGACCACGGGAGAAATGCTGACTAAAATTACAGCAAGTAAAATGTATATTCAAATATCTGTGGAAGTGTTAACTGATCACTTGAATGAAGATTCCCAAGTTTCTAGCTTTTAATTCATTTTACATTAAGCCTAATTTTGTTCAGGCCAAAAAACCTGCAGGTCACCAGTAACTTGCATGACTGAAAAAAGACTTTCATTATCTCTTTTAGCATGACGGGGGAAAACATCAGCTAAAACTGTTTTCTTTGAAGTTGCTTCAGGCCAAACAGGCACTAATAGGTAATAAATAAAACTTTACATGAGTTTATGAAACAAACTCATTGAAAGATGACTACATTCCACTCTAGAACTTGTTTCCTAGGTAGTCTGCAAAGCAGAATTTTGGATTTTAAAAGATTATCATTCTGAAATTGAGTCCAGTGGTATTAGTAATGTAGCTTATTACAATTAAAGATATGAATTCATTTTTATTTTTATCTCATCTCTTTCTTAGCGATTCTTCAGTGAACACAATTGTTAAGTTTTATTGCACAAAGTGATACATCTACCAGTGTTTCAGTACCAATATACATTGTTTTTTCATTTTCAAAGTTGATTTTACACAGATTCTCTAACTTAAAAAATAAATGTATAATTTCTCTTTTGTATGTGAATTTTACCAACATGAGTAGGACCTGTTTCCTGATTTATTATGTATGAGCCCATTTTGTTCTTGTACTACCCACACAGGAGCAATTTCTGTGCTTCATAATTGAGCAGTAAGACTTTGAGAGTAAGTGCCTTCCTCTGTCTCCATAGAATATTTACAGGAATAAAGGCTGAAGTACAAGTGATTTCAATCAAAGCAGTATGATAATCTCAAACAAAAAAAAATACTTGTAGTCTCCTAATGATATTAAAAATTCAAATAATAAAAATGGAATCATCTGCAACTAGTGGATCCATTCAGTGGGTATTAATTTGGGGATGCTGTTTCTTGGCAGCAAATCAGAAAATTCCATTTGTGTCAAGAGTCCTGAAGCTATTCCACAATAAGTTAGTTATTTCTCTATTGACATGCTCAAAGAAAATGGCTCAGTTCTGCAATTTGCTTGATACGAAGACTATGCAAATATATCCCAGGAGGATACAGTAATTTCGAATAAAGAAGAAATCTCATTGATTATTTGCTTGTTTCCAGAATCAGAAGCTGGAGAATGAGACTCAGTCTCTGATGGAAAACACCCCATTGAAATCTTTCTTTTACTTATTCCTAAGGTACAAAGTCCTTACTTGTCATTATCCTTTGAAGTAAAATATCTAAAGTGAACTCATACTATGTTCTACATGTAGTCACTATTAGCAGGCATCGGATGGGACAGAGATCTGAAGCTGCAGTGGTTCACTGTCCCTGAAAGAACCCAAAAGCTAATGATTTGAGACTACTTAAACAACTTAAAGAAATATGAGATTATTCCACAGTTGATAAAAATATCAAGTCAAAAAAACCTGAGTGTTTCTCATGATATCTCCATGAAAAAATAAGTGTTAGTGGAAATCTTATTTTTTCAATTAACTGCATGATTGGGTTTCACAGAACCAGAAATTTGCAAGATTGAGAGAGCTTAACCATGGGAGGAGAGGAGGTAGGACAAATTGAGAAAGCAGCATTGAGATATATATACTGCCACGTGTAAAACAGATAACTGGCTGGAAGCTGCTCTCTGTTACAGGGAGCCCAGCCTGGTGCTCTGTGATCATCTAGAAGAATGGGACGGGGGATGGGGTCCAAGAGGGAGGGCATATATGTGTGTATATATATATATATATATATATGACTGATTGACATTGCTGTACAACAGAGACTGGCACAACACTGTAAAGTAACTATCCTCCAATTAAAAAAAAAAAAGAACTTAATCATCATTACATGGTTGGCACTAATTAAAATGCCACTAAATCTATGAGAAGTTTGAGGCCCTGAGTCAGCTGGCTCCTTCAGGAAAGGCCAAGGATAACATTCTTCTTCTTGTGAACACAAAAAACATGTATGATGCAGACAGAGAATATCCAACCCATCACTTTTACTGAGGAAACTAAGATATAAGGCAAGTTTCCCTTTAGCATTTGCAGAGCTTTGGACAAAAATGTAAATATAGAACCTTATATACCTAAAGCTTTAAGAGTTATGAATGAAGCCACAGATTTTAAGTAAAGCATGTTTTATCCTTCTTTCTGGACAATATATAACTGTCAAAATAATCTTTTAACATCTACAGTTTTAAGATGAATTAACCTTGGTAAAATATTCTAAATAAGTGAATTTAATGATTTTTACACATGTGTAGGTATTCTGGTGCTGTCTGATGAGCAATAAAAACAATTCATATTTTTGTTTCATAGGTCCACTAAACTGGGGTATTTTAATTTCAGAAAATATGTAATTCCTGCTTTAAGATTTCCATGTAACTTGTACTTGGTTGAGAATAATGACAATTAGAAAATTTTTGATTATATAGATCTCAGATTTTTAATATTTCAGTATGTAAAACACTCTGAAAACAGCAACTTGAAGTACCTAAAATTAACATAATTATACCTAGATTAGGAAAGAAAATTCATTTTATAATAAATGTTATCGGCTCAGTTCTACAAGATTACTGGACATTATAAAGTGTAAGTATCATAACACGCTTCTACATCATAAATTTATTATTAAAGAAAACAAATATTAAGTATGAAAAAATGAGCATAATTTACAGTTTACAGAAACTACAATTTGCTGTTAACAATCACTGATCATTTCTATAAATTTTATCATGCATCTTGATAAAAGTAATCAAATTACCTTAATATTATTTCATTGATATATTTTGTGTCTATGAGTGCATTTAAGATCAGATTTGATATATGCTTTCCTTTGTCAAGATATTTCATCTTTAATTCAGAATATGTTATACTAAATCTATAAATTGTTCCAAAACATGTCATCACTATAGGCACAATTGAGGTCATGACTCCCATAAGCAATTTCAACTAAATGTAATATATGGCACATTCACACATATAGAGTATACTTCTGCAATTGCAGACAGAGTCCCAAGAAAGCCAATGCCATTGTTAAAAATTTGTAGCTAATAATATTTGTAATTATTTAAAATAATTGTTTTAAAGTTACTTTTTAACTAAATTTAATTGTATTAGATACAAATTAGCTTTCAGTTCCATTGTTTAATATTCATCTAGTGAGCAATGTAGAGACTGGCATCATTCTTTAAACATGTTACACCCAGACTTACATAAATACAAATTTAAGAATAATATAAATTAATAATATCAAACATTCCTTAGCCATCATGTGCTACTATTGAGAATGTACATTCATTTGCCGTATTGAATACCTTTAAAATAATGAAAGAAAGCCAAGAAAAATGGACACTCAATACTAATAGAAAATGACACTTCCTTGTGGAAGAGATTACTGAAATCATACTCTGTGAAAGAAGGAATATGACAAGTTCAGCTCAGTTGTTCAGTCGTGTCCGGCTCTTTGCGACTCCATGGACTACAGCACAACAGGTTCCCTGTCCATACCAACTCCCGGAGTCCACACAATCCGATGTCGTTGAGTCAGTGATGCCATCCAACCTTTTCATCCTCTGTCATCCCCATCTCCTCCCACCTTCAATGTTTCCCAGCATCAGGGTCTCTTCCAATGAGTCATTTCTTCACACCAGGTGGCCAAAGTATTGGTGTTTCAGCTTCAACATCAGTCCTCCCAACGAATATTCAGGACTGATTTCCTTTAGGATGGACTGGTTGGATCTCCATGTGGTCCAAGGGACTTCTCCAACACCACAGTTCAAAAGCATCAATTCTTCGGCACTCAGCTTTGTTTACAGTCCAGCTCTCACATCCATACATGACAACTGGAAAAACCATAGCCTTGACTAGACAGACCTTTGCTGGCAAAGTAAAGTCTCTGCTTTTTAATTTGCTGTCTAGGTTGGACATAGCTTTTCTTGCAAGGAGCAAGTGTCTTTTAATTTCATGGCTGCAGTCACTATCTGCAGTGATTTTGGAGCTCCAAAACATAAAGTCTCTCATTTTTGCCATTGTTTCCCTAGTTATTTGCCATGAAGTGATGGGGCTGGATGCACTGATCTCAGTTTTCTGAATGTTGAGTTTTAAGTCAACTTTTTCATTCTCTTTCACTTTCATCAAAAGGCTCTTTCTTTAGTTCTTTGCTTTATAAGGGTGGTGTCATCTGCATATCAGTGGTTATTGATATTTCTCCCAGCAATCTTCATTCCAGCTTGTGCTTCATCCAGCCCAGCATTTTTGATGATGTACTCTGCATTTAAGTCAAATAAGCAGGGTGACAATATATAGCCTTGACGTACTCCTTTTCCTATTTGGAACCAGTATGTTGTTCCATGTCCAGTTCTAATTGTTGCTTCCTGACCTGTATACAGATTTCTCAGGACACAGGTCAGGTGGTCTGGTATTCCTATCTCTTTAAAAATTTTCCAGTCTGTTGTGATCCACACAGTCAAAGGCTTTGGCATAGTCAACAACGCAGAAGTAGGTGTTTTTTGGGAACTCTTGCTTTTTCAATGATCCAGTGGATGTTGGAAATTTGATCCCTGGTTCCTCTGCCTTTTCTAAAACCAGCTTGAACATCTGGAAGTTCACAGTTCACTTACTATCAAAGCCTGGCTTGGTGAATTTTGAGCATTACTTTGCTAGTGTGTGAGATGAGTGTAATTGTGCAGTAGTTTGGACATTCTTTGGCAATGCCCTTCTTTGGCATTGTAATGAAAACTGACCTTTTCCAGTCCTGTGGCCACTGCTCAGTTTTCCAAATTTGCTGGCATATTCAGTGCAACACTTTCACAGCATCTTTTAAAATTTGAAATAGCTCAACTGGAATTCCATCACCTCCACTAGCTTTCTTTGTAGTGATGCTTCCTAAGGCCCACTTGACTTCGCATTCCAGGAGTTCTGGCTCTAGGTGAGTGATTATATCATCATTGTTATCTGGGTCATGAAGATCTTTTTGTATAGTTCTTCTGTGTATTCTTGCCACCTCTTCTTTATATCTTCTGCTTCTGTTAGGTCTATGCCATGTCTGTCCTTTATTGTGCCCATCTTTGCATGAAATGTTCCCTTGGTATCTCTAATATTCTTGAAGTGATCTCTAGTCTTTCCCATTCTATTAGTTTCTTCTGCATTGATCACTGAGGAAGGCTTTCTGATCTCTCCTTGCTATGACAATTGAGTCTGTCTTGGCCCTAAAGCCGTGTCCACCTTCCATTTTGCAGAGGCACAGCTGGCTCATCTTCACCTCATTTGAATGTTTGACTTGCAATTTAAGACACAGAACAGGAGATGCAGTGAAATGTTTCTGGGTTTCTCTGAGGCATTTAAATACCTCTGATATAGTAGACCAAGCAGGGTCTAAAAGTAAAACTTCTCAGGAAAGGGATTTAATTTCTCACAGCCAATTAGTATTATAGTTTACCTGCGCAGTAACGTGTTTTGTTTTTTTTTTTAATACTTTGACCTTTAATCTCCAGTGTAACGCTTATATAAAGATATTTTAGTAAACCTTCCTAATTTTATCACTCACAGAAAGCATGAGATAAGGATCACAACAAACCTCACAGTGACTCTGTGTAAAAGTAGACTAGAAACTGTATTTTATGACTCAGGAAAAATCAAAGTATTATGATAATTAAAATTAGCATTTCATCTATTATTGGTGTTACACAGTATTAACAAAAAACATAAAAAAGAACTATGGGAGGAAAGGCCAATGAACTGCAGAGTCAAGAAACCTTGATTTAATTTCAGGTTTATAACTGGCTACTTAAATGCTCTAGTTTTCTAAGGCAAAACAAATAAGAAAACATGAAATTTAAGATTTTTTAAAAGCACTATAAGTCTATGAATGTTTTATAGTTTATGGTTAGCAAGTTTAACAAGTAAATGTAAAGAAACACTACTGACATTACTGACATACATATCGGCAGAGACTTTTCTCTTCAAAAAAACAAGAAAAAAAAGATGTGCTGTGCCTCTTCTTCCAGAAGTGTGGGTTCCCAAATGGGGTCCCCAATAGTGCATCATGACCATTATGTGAGAGTTTGTTAGAAAAGCAAATTCTCAAGTTTGACAACCACTGCTCCAGAACCCGGAGAGGCTGATGGCACCCCACTCCAGTACTCTTGCCTGGAAAATCCCATGGATGGAGGAGCCTGGTGCACTGCAGTCCATGGGGTCGCTGGGAGTCAGACACGACTGAGTGACTTTCACTTTTCACTGTCATGCATTGGAGAAGGAAATGGCAACCCACTCCAGTGTTCTTGCCTGGAGAATCCCAGGGACAGTGGAGCCTGGTGGGCTGCCGTCAATGGGTTCGCACAGAGTCGGACATGACTGAAGCAACTTAGCAGCTCCAGAACCACTGCAGAATCTTCTCCAGACTCATTCAGATTTAAAACAAAAACAAAAAAATTAAAGGAAAAGTGATAGAACTGAAGTGAATGAATTTGGCAGATGTTGAAGTAAAATTGTGAGTTAAGCTTTTTTTTTTTTTTTTAAAGATATTAAGTACCTTCCTGTTAACAGCAATAACTAATCCTTTAGGTGATTCAAAATGCATTTACATTGACCCTCATATCACCAAAAACCAAAATGTGGGAGAGTGAAAGCAAAAGGAAAGCAAGCCTGGAGAGCTTAGATTTAAACATAAGAAGAGGACCAGAACTCTTCAACCATTCTGGGGCTTCCCCAGTGGTTCAGACAGTAAAGAATCTGCCTGCAATGCAGGAAACCAGGGTTTGATCCCCTGGAGAAGGGACTGGCTACCTATTCCAATATTCTGGAGAATTCCATGGACAGAGGAACCTGATGGGCTACACTCCCAGGGGTCACAAAGAGTCGGACACGACTAAATGACTAACACACTCTTCAACCAGTCTAGGAATAGCAGGTAAATAAAGCAGCCAATATTAGCAACATTACTTTTAAATAAAGCAGTATTTTCAGAGAAATTAATGACTATATTTTCAACAGCAGAACTTTAAGAAATTGTATAAATAAAGTGCAAGAGATAGGTGATCAATATTCTAAGGCAAGAGGCAGATATCCAGGGTATATTACCTCCAAAGAGGACAGGCTTATTGATCCCTAGACTCTGGAAGAAAACCACCTGGACTACCCCCTCTTGAATTTCCTCACTTCAGTTCATCAGTAGTTCACTTGAGAAAAACTAGGTACTGATACTGAAAATCATGGTGTGTCATGTGAAGAATGTGTAGGAAACTAATTTTTACCATGTTTTTATTCATTCTGCTAATTGGGAAAAATTGTTTAAAAGCCACAGATACATAAACACCTATCTAGACATGTTATTCATAAATAGATGAATTGGGTGGATCCTACCTATTTTATTTCACAAAGCGCATGAATAGAGTAATGTAACAAGGCTTCTTTCTTTCTTTCATGCTGCATGCTACATTGGCATCATAGTAGAAGAAAGGAAGATGTAAGAAATGTATTTATGCACTGATAACTAAGAATAGAATGATATAAAAATACAGAACTTTTAAGAAACATAAGAATTAAAAATTCTGGAATACATCAGTATGCCAATTATGAAACTGATTAGAGCCATGTATTCCAAAACTTAGTGTTATTAAAAACTAGGTAATCTTAAAAACTAATTCAGAAAATAAAAATGAGAAATATAGTATGGAAACATCAGAAAGGAAGCTGGAAATATATATGCATAATTTAGTTTTTAACAAAAAAAGTTAGTAGCGGTAAGCTGCAGAAAGATATTTCTACTTTTTCAAGTATATAAATAATAAATTGATATTATCTCATCATTTCCTTTTATTATCAAAAGTCCTATCAAACCAGATTCCTTTATAATAAACCTTTCTCCAGACCCAAATTACTGGTTAAAAGAATTTAATTATTCATAGATATTTAACTAAGTATTATGCATTATTTGAAAGTCAGTTAATGAAAAGCCTCTTGATGAAAGTGAAAGAGGGGAGTGAAAAAGTTGGCTTAAAACTCAACATTCATAAAACAAAGATCATGGCATCTGGTCCCATCACTTCATGGGAAATAGATGGGGATAAGTGGAAACAGTGTCAGACTTTATTTTTTGGCCTCCCAAATCACTGCAGATGGTGATTGCAGCCATGAAATTAAAAGACGCTTACTCCTTGGAAGAAAAGTTATAACCAACCTAGATAGCATATTCAAAAGCAGAGACATTACTTGGACAACTAAGGTCCATCTAGTCAAGGCTATGGTTTTTCCAGTAGTCATGTATGGATGTGACATTGGACTATGAAAAAGGCTGAGCACCGAAGAATTGATGCTTTTTAACTGTGGTGTTGGAGAAGACTCTTGAGAGTTCCTTGGACTGCAAGGAGCTCCAACCAGTCCATTCTGAAGGAGATCAGCCCTGGGATTTCTTTGGAAGGAATGATGCTAAAGCTGAAACTCCAGTACTTTGGCCACCTCATGCGAAGAGTTGACTCATTGGAAAAGACTCTGATGCTGGGAGGGTTTGGGGGCAGGAGGAGAAGGGGACGACCGAGGATGAGATGGCTGGATGGCATCACTGACTCGATGCATGTTAGTTTGAGTGAAGTCCGGGAGTTGGTGATGGACAGGGAGGCCTGGAGTGCTGCGATTCATGGTGTCGCAAAGAGTCGGACATGACTGAGCGACTGAACTGAACGACAAGCAAAATGTTTCATACAACCAAGGTTTTATATACCTATATTTTCGTTGAAAATAAAGCCTGTCAGTGATGACGCTTTCTGTTTGATCTTATACAGCTCCATAGTCATCATTTTGTAAAAACAATATTCAAATTCAGAGTAATAATAAACGCTTTTTGACTTATCAGGCTTTCTACTATCACCTATAAACACATAGAGGAAGGATTTCAAGTAATTTCTTTTAAACTATAGTTTATCATTGCAATTGTCCTCAAAGTAAAACAGATATAAAAAGACATCAGAGGACTTCTCGTTTCCTGTCTGGCATGTAAGAAGCTTGGAAGTTGTTACTCTGTTTTAACAAGTAAAACATTGAACAAACTGAAAAATCAACATCTCTGTTTAGATCTCTAGGAAAAGTGAGGTCACAGAATACTCACTGCACCTCCCCAACCCCCTAAATTGGAGAGACAGACAGGCGGACACAGAGATCACAACTTACCAGAGCAGAAACATAGGAGTAGAAATCTCTCTGGAAGTCAGTGCCAGGTAGGAAAACTTAAACTGCAACTGACTGTTAGATGCTCAGTGTATGTGGGCAGCACTGAGAGTGAAAAAAAATAAAAATTCCTGGAGGATCCAGTCATTGGGAGGACAACAGTTTTTTGAATTTTACATCTATAAACCTGACCCAAGTTCTCACAATGAGTATCAGAGAAAAATTCACTCATGCTTTCAGCAGAGGAGAGGAAAAGTAAATAAACATTTTGAAAAACATCAGAGTTCTCTGTTCTTACCAAGGCTTTCCCTCAGGAGAAACTATTTAACTAAAGCCTAACCTGCTGGGATTTTATCAGAGCCTAATTATCTTAAGGGATGGGAAATGCTCAATTCCAGCCCACTCTAGTTCTCTTGTCCCATCTAACGGGAGAGAGGAGGGGGTGAATTGAGAATGCTTGTAAAGTTCACAGTCCAGAGGCGTAGGCTGACCAAAAGATTGAAACCTAATGCATAATGGTAATATAAGAAGGATAAGAAAGAGAAAGAAACAAAATACATATTCCAAACAATAATGACTGATAATTTCCTCAAATTCATCTAAGACATGAAAATTCAGAGCCAGGAAACTCAGAGGACATCACACATAAATGCCAGAGAAAGACATTTAGGCATATTATTTTACAACAACACAGAATCAAAGATGAAAAATTCTTGGAGGCAAAAAAAAAAAAAGAACTACTTCATGTAGAGGAACAAAGATAAAAATTGCATTCAACTTCTCCTTAGAAACCACACAAGCTAGGAGAGTAGGATGAAATATTATGATTTAGAGGAAAAACCTGCTAACCTAGAATTATGTACCCATTCTTTGAAAGTGAAGTTAAAACAAAGACTATTTTAGAAGAAAATGTTTTGCTAGTAGAGTTGTCTTACAAGAATTGTTAAAAGAAGTTCTGTAGAAAAAAGTAAACTATACGTTGGAAAGTGAGAACTACGTAAAGCAAGGAAGAACAATGAAGAAGCAATAAATGAAGGCAAAAAAATTTTATTTTTCTTAATTGGTTTAAGAGTTAAAGGTTCATTTGAAACAATAATAGCCATAATATATTTGACTGTAAAACACTTAATGATTTATTCACTCCTGTATCCTTATCCGTAAGTGAAATGAACTGCAGCAGTGGCACAAGAGATAGAGGGAGAATTGGGGCTGTTTTGTTTGTATAAGGTACTTGTTCTGCCCATGAAGCAGTGTAGTGTCATTTAAAAGTTAATTTGAAGTAGTTGTATGTATAGAGCAAACTCTAGGTCAACAACTAAAAAAGTATAATTGCTATTATAAGACAGGAGAAAAACGGAATTATCAAATGTTCAATCAAAAAACACCAAAAACTTACAAAAGATAAAGAATGGACAGAAAACAATGGAAAACAAAACAGTAACAAACAGCAGATTGTAATCCAACTGTGTTAATAATTACTGAATATAATGGTCTAAATGCATCAGTTAAAAGGCAGATTTTTGGATCACAAACCAAAAATTCCAGCTATATGTTGTCTACAAGAAACTCACTTTAAATATAAAGACATATTGATTTAAAGTAAAGGGATAGGGAATTCCCTGGTGATTCAGCAGTTAAGACTCTGTGTTTTCAATGTATGGGGCATGGGTTCAATCCCTGGTTGGGAAATAAGATCCCACATGCTGAGTGGGATGGCCAAAAGAATAAAAAGAAATAAAGGGATAGAGAAAGATATTCCATGCGAACTAATCAAACGAATGTAGGAAGAGAATACCTAATTAATTTCAGATGCAGCAAGCTTCAGAGTACGTAAAGTTATCAGGGATAGATAAAGGCAATACATTAATGCAATAGGATCAACTCTCTAAAAAAGAATAATTCTTACATGTATGCATATAACTATAAAACAAATTGGGGCCAAAAAAGAACTACAAGAAGAAATAGATGAGTCTACTAGTACAGTTAGAGACTTCAATATCTGTCTGTCAGAAACTAACCTGTCTAGTCGACATAAAGTCAGTAAGAGCATAGTTGAATTCAACATCAATCACCTGCATATAACAGACATGTATAGAATACCTGATCCAATAACAGCAGAATACACATTCTTCTCAAACTCATTTGGAACATTCACCAAGACAGACTACTTTCCAGGCCATAATTTTTTTTTTTTAATTTTAAGAGTATGAATCATACAATGCCTGCTCTCAAAACAAGGAAATTGTAATTGACCCTTGAACAACATGGGTTTGAATTGCATAGACCCTCATATCACCTTCAGCACTGTACCATCTGCCACTGGTTGAATTTGAGAATGCAGAAAGTGATCTATAAAGTTTTACATGCACTTAACTTTGAAGAGAGTTGAGACCTCTAACTTCTACTTTGTTTAAGAGTTAATCGTAAACTAGATAACAGTAACAAAAAAAAAATAGCTAGAAAAATCCAAGTATTTGAGATGAAATAAATAACTTCTATTTAGCACATGAATCAAAATAAGAAATTTCAAAATATTTTGAACTAAAAAAAAAAAAGGTTAATCAATTTGTGGGATGCAGTAAAAAGCAGTGCTTACCGGGGAATTTATGATATTAAATGCTTATCTTAGGAAAGAAGAAAGGCCTAAAAAAAATCAAGGTTTCTACCTTAGAAAACTAGAAAAAGAACAGATTAAGGAAGATTAAAAAAAAGCAGAAATCACTGAAATTTAAAAGAAAAAAAAATCAACAAAAGCTAAAATCAATACTTTGAGATGATCAATAAAGATGATATTCCTTTACCCATGCTAAAAAGTAAACAGAAGTCAGAAAAATTACTATCAGAAATAAGCAGACAAGACTATAGAAACTATGTACATTGAAAGTGAAAGTAACTCAGTCCTGTCCAACTCTTTGCAACCCTATGGGCTATACAGTCCATGGAATTCTCTAGGCTAGAATCCTGGAGTGGGTAGCCTTTCCCTTCTTCAGAGGATCTTCCCAATCCAGGGATGGAACCGAGGTCTCCTGCACTGCAGGCAGATTCTTTACTAGCTGAGATATCAGGGAAGCCCAGAAAAAGGGAACAGAAAAGCAATACTATACAGCAATTCTATGCACACAAATTTGACACATAAATAGACAAATCCCTTGAAGTACATAATCTGCAAAAACCCATGCAAGAATAAACTCTGAATAGCCCAAATCCATTAAAGAAATTAAATCTATAATTAATAACCTTCAAAGTCAGAAAGTACCTGATAGGTTCACAGGTAAATTGTAAGAAATACTTAAGGAAAACATCCCAGTAACACTCTACAACTACTTTAACAAGACAGAAAGAGAAAATACTTTCTCATTCATTCTATGAGGCCCACAATGTCCTAATAACAAAACTAATAAAATACAAGAAAACTATAGATCAATTTCTCTCATCAACATAGATACAAAACCATCAATAAAATTTTAGCAAATTGAATTCAGCAAGAAAAAAATTAAATGCAACAACAAAGAGGGATTTATCCATGTATGCAAGTTTGGCTCAACATTGAAAAGTCAATTAGATATTCATCACAACAACAAGCAAAAGAAGAAATCACATGATTATATCAATAGTACTGTAGAAAACTTTGCACAAAATTCACCATTCATTCATGCTGAAAATTCTCAGAAAAACAAAAAGAGGAGAAATTTTCAACTTGATAGTAATTTTCTACAAAACAAGCAGCTAAACATATTCACTGATGAAAAACTAAAAAGCTTTCCCATAAGATTAGAAACAAAGTATGTCCCCTCTAATTCATTTTCACTGGTGGCTCAGAGGCTAAAGCGTCTGCCTCCAGTGTGGGAGACCCGGGTTCGATCCCTGGGTCGGGAAGATCCTCTGGAGAAGGAAATGGCAATCCACTCGAGTATTCTTGCCTGGAGAATCCCATGGACGGAGAAGCCTAGTAGGTTACAGTCCATGGGGTCGCAAAGAGTCGGACACGACTGAGTGACTTCACCATACCATACCATACAGTACTTTAAGTCCCATGCAATAACACAGGAAAAGGGTTCAGGATAAAGGCACAGAGTATGGACAGAAATAAATAAAACTGTCTTTATTCACAGATGACATGATTGACTATATTTAGACTATAACTGAAAGAAAAAACAAAACCTCCTGGAAGAAGTGGTTATAGTGAGGTGCAAGATTCAAGATCAGTATGTAAAAGGTCATCTCTTTTCTATGTACCTGCAATGAACAAGTGGGATTTGAAATTAAAAATACAATACTTATCCAACACCACAGTTCAAAAGCATCAATCCTCCAGTGCTCAGCCCTTTTTATAGTCCAACTCTCACATCCATACATGACTACTGGAAAAACCATAGCCTTGACTAGACGGACCTTTGTTGGCAAAGTCATGTCTCTGCTTTTTAATATGCTGTCTAGGTTGGTCATAACTTTCCTTCCAAGGAGAAAGCATCTTTTAATTTCATGGCTGTAGTCACCATCTGCAGTGATTTTGGAGTCCCCCAAAATAAAGTCAGCCACTGTTTCCCCATCTATTTGCCATGAAGTGATGGGGCCAGATGCCATGATCTTAGTTTTCTGAAAGTTGAGCTTCAAGCCAACTTTTTCACTATCCTCTTTCACTTTCATCAAGAGGCTCTTTAGTTCTTCACTTTCTGCCATAGAGTGGTGTCATCTGCATATCTGAGGTTATTGATATTTCTCCTGGCAATCTTGATTCCAGCTTGTACTTCTTCCAGCCCAGCTTTTCTCATGATGTATTCTGCATAGAAGTTAAATAAGCAGGGTGACAATATACAGCCTTGACATACTCCTTTTCCAATTTGGAACCAGTCTGTTGTTCCATGTCCAGTTCTAACTGTTGCTTCCAGACCCACATACAGGTTTCTCGAGAGGCAGGTCAGGTGGTCTGGTATTCCTATTCCTTTCAGAATTTTCCACAGTTTATTGTGATCCACACAGTCAAAGGCTTTGGCATAGTGAATAAAGCAGAAATAGATGGGTTTTTTTTTTTTTTTGGAACTCTCTTACTTTTTTGATGATCCAGTTGATGTTGGCCATTTGATCTCTGGTTCCTCTGCCTTTTCTAAAACCACCTTGAACATCTAGAAGTTCATGGTTCACATATTGTTGAAGCCTGGCTTGGAGAATTTTGAGCATTACTTTACTAGTATATGAGATGAGTGCAATTGTGTGGTAGTTTGAACATTCTTTGGCATTACCTTTCTTTGGGATTGGGATGAAACTCACCTTTTCCATTCCTGTGGCTACTGCTGAGTTTTCCAAATTTGCTGGCATATTAAGTGCAGAACTTTCACAGCATCATTTTTTAGGATTTAAAATAGCTCAACTGGAATTCCATCACCTCCACTAGCTTTGTTCTTAAAGATGTTTACTAGGGTTCACTTGAATTCACATTCCAGGATGTCTGGCTCTAGGTGAGTGCTCACATATTTGTGATTACCTGGGTCATGAAGATGTTTACTATTTACATTAGCACAGCTCCAAATGAGTATATATAAATCTAATATGTACAATGTCTACATAAGAAAAACTAAAAACTCTGACGAAGCAAGTAAATGAAGAACTGAAGCAACAGAGACATATTCCTTGTTCAAAGATATGAAGACTCAGTGCAGTTAATATGTCAGCTTTTCTCAATATCATCTACAGGTTCAATGCAACCCCTATCTAAATTCCAAGTTACTTCATGGACATTAAAGTGAATCTGAAGTCTATATGAAGAAGCCCAAGACCCAAAAGAGCCACCACAATATTGAAGGAAGAGAACAAAGTTGGAGGACTGCATCTACCTGACTTCATGATTTAATATAGACTATAGTCATCAAGCCTGTGTGAAAGCAGCCAAGTATCTATTAGTATACTGATTGATACTAATAGATCAATCAGTATAACAGAATGGATAGCCCAGAAGTCAACTCACACAAATACACTCATTTGACATTGGAACAAGAAGAAAAGTCAATAAAATGGAGCAAAGATAATCTTTTCAACAAATGGTGCCGGCAAAACTGATCATCCACGTGTGAAAAAATAAATCTAAATGTAGAACTTATACTCCAAACAAAATAAACTACACGTGGATCACAGATCTAAATATAAAATGCAAATATATAAAGCTCCTAGACGATAACATAGGAGGAAATTTAGTTAACTTTGGGTTTGGTGATGACTTTTTAGATACAACATAAAGTCACAATCAATGAAAGAAAATATTGATATGCTAGACACTGTTAGAACTAAAATTCTCTGCTCTAGAAAAGAGACTGTCACGAGAGTAAATGGATAAGACACAGACTGGGAGAAAATATTTGTAATAGATATATGATAGAGGACCACTATCCAAAATATACATAGAATCCTTAAAAAAACAACAGTAAGAAAGCAACCTGATTAAATAATAGGCCAAAGACTTTAAGTGACACTCAAAGATATACACAAGGCAATTAAGCATATGAAAATGTTACACATGTTATCAGGGAAATGAGATGTAAACAATGAATTTCCTCTCCAAACCCATTAGAATGGCCATAATCTGGAACACTGATAATACCAAATGCTGATGAGGATGTGGAACAACAAACTATCATTCACTGCTTGTGGGAATGGAAAACAGTACATCCTCTTTGGAAGACAGTTTGACAGTTTCCTATAATATTAAGCATACTCATTCCATATGTTTCCGTAATTGTGCCTCTTGGTATTTACCCGAATCAGTTGACAACTTATGCCCACATAAAAACCTGCACATGGTTATGTATAACAACTTTATTCAGTATTGCAAAACTTGGAAATAAACAAGATGTCCATTAGTAGGTGGACACATAACTAAACTGTGATACATCCTAATGGTGGAGTTCAGCACTAAAAACAAAACAAGAATGAAGAATTATCAAGCAGGAAAAAACATGAAGGAAACTTAAATGGATATTACTAAGTGAAAGAAGCCAATATAAAAAGGCCACACATTGTATGATTCCAAGCATATGATATTCTGGAAAAAGAAAAACTATGAAAACAATAAAAAGAAAAATCAGCAGCTGCTAGAGGTTGGAGAAAAAGGAGCAGTCAAAGTCATTCAGTCCTATCCGACTCTTTGTGACTTCATGGACTATACGGTCCATGGAATTCTCTAGGCCAGAATTCTGGAGTGGGTAGCCTTTCCCTTCTTCAGGGGATCCTCCCAACCCAGGACTGAACCCAGCTTTCCAGCATTACAGGTGAACTCTTTACCAGCTGAGCTACCAGGGGAAGAGGTTAGTGGGGAGAGATAAAGGAGTAAGAGTAGTACAGAGAATTTTAGGGGCAGTGAAACTACTCTGATAACATCATGCTATTATTTGTCCAAGCCCACAGAATATGCAACACCAAGAGTGAACTTTAACTATGGGCATTGTGTGATCATGATGTGTTTAATGTAGGTGTATCAGCTGTAACAAACGTACCTTTCAGTGCAGTCCCTCAGTCGTGTCCGACTCTTTGCAACCACACGGACCACGGCCCACCAGGCCTCCCTGTCCATCACCAACTCCCGGAGTCCACCCAAACCCATGTCCATTGAGTCGGTGATGCCATCAAACCATCTCATCTCCTGTTGTCCCGTTTTCCTTCTGCCCTCAATCTTTCCTAGCATCAGGGTCTTCTCAGACGGTAAAGCGTCTGCCTGCAATGCGGGAGACCCAGGTTCGATTCCTGGGTTGGGAAGATCCCCTGGAGAAGGAAATGGCAATCCACTCCAGCACTCTTGCCTGGAAAATCCCATGGATGGAGGAGCCTGATAGGCTACAGTCCATGGGGTCGCAAAGAGTCGGACACGACTGAGCGACTTCACTTTTCCTTTCCTTTTGCATCAGGTAGCCAAACTATTGGAGTTTTGGGGGGTGGATATTGAAAAGGGGAAGGATAGGCATGTGTGAAGGGCTTCCCAGGTAGCTCAGTGGTAAAGAAACCACCTGCCAATGCAAGAGATATGGGTTCAATCCCTGTGTCAGGAAGATCCTCTGGAGAAGGAAAGGACAACCAGCTTCAGTGTTCTTGCCTGAAAAATCCCATGGAGAGAGAAGCCTGGCAGTCCACAGGGATGCGAGAGAGCTGGATGGGACTTAGTGACTAAACAACAAACACGTGTGTGTAGGCAGGGTCTATATGGGAAATCTGTGTATCTTTTGGTGAATTTCTGTGAACCTAAAACTGCTCTATAAAGTATATTTTCCAAAATGATATCAAAGTACTAGGTGTACCAGCAAAAACAGCATATAACTACTTCTGTTTGAGAAGGTGTAGGATATGTTTCAAACCCATCTGAACTCTATATAAATGTAGAAAACTGTGTCTGAATTGCGGAAATAAAAGTAATGTGAATGCAATATGGACAAGTGATGAAAGTACATCATTTACTAGGGAGTTTTTAATTTCTTTACTCTTAAACCATGGCTAAAAACATAATAGCAAGTGTGTTACTACTAACATAGGAAGTATTATCAGTCATCAAAACTGAAGTGTGTCTTTATAGTGTTCTGTATTACTGAGATTAATCCACATTACTGATTTTTGTTTGGAATTCCTTTGGAATGATGGTGATATAACACAGGTGTATATTTGTGACTTGAAACAAAGTGATGCCTTTTGTCCCACTACATCAAAGCATGAAACGTTTGTCTACTTGGGTACTTTGACATTTTTTCTTTTAAATTTTTTCATAGTTACCATAGTTTCTATAATATATATTATTTTATGTGAAAATTTTTAGACAATTTCAATTTATAGGCAAATAATTTGAGAAAGTATTGCAGTTTTTCTTAAAAAATCATAGTTAAATATGACTATGACATTAAATATGTATCTTTATCTCCAATGTATATGTTAATTGCTCAGTTGTGTCCAACTCTTTACAACCCCAGAGACTGCCAGGCTGCTCTGACCATGGAAGAATACTGGAGTGAGTTTCCACTCCCTTCTCCAGGGTATCTTCCCTACCCAGGGATGAAACCTGGGTCTCCCACACTGTAGACAGATTCCTTACTGTCTTAGCCACCAGGAAGCCCCTGGTTATATACTGGAGATAAATCTCCACTATATCTGCCCCATTCCTCATACAATGGGGATTCAATTTATAAGTTACAAATTAAACATACAAACCAAGTTATGTAATTTTTATATAGTCCTAGAGTAAACATATTCTGGAGAATAAAACAGACAATAGCTATGGGAGCATTAGATACATTGTTTTCTGGCACCACAATAGACAAAGGAGAAACTATTGGCTCTAAATTCCAAAGCAGTCAAAGGTAATTGTCATGACTAATAAAGGAAACATTTGCACATTTTTTTCTTTTTTTTTGCAGCTCTCAGAAATAATGGGTTTGAATAGAGGTCTAGATATGACTATACTTTTAAATTTAAAAAGTAGAATCCTTACCTCCTTCGCTGGTTTATTTGATATATTCTTTGTTGTGGCAGGACTCACATGTTTTAATTTATAAAACATGTCCTTGAAGCTAGGATTCAGAAACCTGGATTACAAAACAAGTGAGTGCTTGGGATCAAGTTAATCCATGCCCTGATTACTGCTGCTGGTAATGTTTATTGTACAACCATGTCTAGACTTTGGTCTGGCATAAACTAACTTCTAATCTCTCCCATTATAGACCGAACAAAGACAGCAATGTTATATGTTCATTTGTTTCATTGTGAAGTTCTTATATTTATAAAAATGAATTTTTTTAACAAATAGAATTAGAAGTAATATTAAAGCTATTATAACAGAGAAACCCAATCAATCTTCAGTTCAAGATGGTGTAAGCAATGTCATATTCCCTTGGAAATCTCAGTTTTACAATACTTTGTCTCTAATTGCTTTTGCTGGAAATTTCAGAAGTTTAAACTTGTAAATTAGAATTGCTTGACAAGCCCAATACTCCAATACTGAGCTCAGCAGCATCTATCCAACTTGGAATAAGTCTCGTTCTGAAATGGTTAGGAAACTCTTGTCCTTTAAATCACACCAAGGAAAAAGCATTTACATGTGAAAGAAGAATGAAATTACTCAACATTTTTCTTCAGGACAAACTAATGACCAGTTTTATTGTTCTAAATATTTTAAATGTAATTACTATGGCAAAAATATAGTCAACCAAGTGGAGCAAGATATTGTAATAATCTATACATTTCTAACCAAAAATATACTTTTAAGATAGTACACACAGAAGTTTGAACACACTTTAGGGAAATGACAACAAGCTATGAAGTGTGCAAATCCAGATAGATGTATTGGGTTTTTCATTCTGACAAAGGAAGGTGAACAAAGTAAGACCCAGAATAAGCAAAAGGTCTAGAACCACTATGGAGAATAATAAAAGGACCCACACAACTGAAAGGAATAGGAGGGATTCTTAAATTAGTTCTGGTAGCCAGACTACCAGAATTCACCAGATTCCTCCATCATGACGAATACAGTGATTGACTTGAGGTCTTTTTAAGCCCTTATATTTAGTGTCCAAAACAAATAAGTAAAAAAATAAAGAATTATTTCCTTGAAATATTCTATTAATAAATGGTACTCTCCAGGGATGCCTTTTGATGATCAAGGATATATATTTTTTTCTTATGTACAGACACATTTTCATATTAAATTACACATTTTGATTGGGACGCCCTGTTCTTGTCTCAATATACAGAGTGCAAGTGATGAGAAAGAAAATAATTGGTTTCCTAACTATGTTCTACCAGCAAGCAATGACCTTTCAATCTTAGCTTAATACATGAAATGTGGATTTTAAGATTATTTCAAATATTATTTTATCCAGAGTTCTCAGTGCCTAAGTACAAATGAACATCTCAAACAAGAATGTCAGATGCACAGGCATATCTTTATAGAGTAGGAAGGCAATTTTTTTCAAGCATACTCTGCTTACAGAGAGACGGGAATCCCCAAATCTTTGAAAAGTAGCTAGCTATTTTGGATTCTTTCAAGGTCAATGCAGTATGCTTATGAGGGAAATCACTGAGGTAGAAATTGGGAAGATGATCAGCATAGAGAAAGGTTGGCATTTTAACCAGTTGAGAATCCCAGTGTATAACCTTACTAGGCCACACTGATCAAAATGTCTAGAAAGACCAGCTAACTGGGAGTGATGACAGAAAATTGAAAGAGGCTAGAAAGAGGATGCATGTATGTATCCGACCACAGTTCACTCCCTGAGCAAAAGCATGAGATTAAGGGTCCCTATCTGAGTATCTTTCCAGAACAATATAAAACTTCCCATGGTAACATCAATTTTAAATTTCTATTTCTGAGTCAAGCTATTCTGCATGTAAATATACATATGTTTTTAAAGATTAAAAACATCCAGTGAAAAAGGAGATTGTTGGAAAGATTATCAAGATTACCTTGAACTGTGGGGCACCCTCACAGAATTTTCATGTCCAGGTTTCCTCTGATTTAAGACACCTTTCACAGGTAAGGATCTTGCAAATGGGGTTTCTATTTCTCCACAGAACAGCCTCTGTAAATTTCCTGGGGACTCCAGCAAGTTAATCTCTGCTGTTGCTGTTTTGTGGTAGGCCTCTCAAGTCCTAGATAGGTAATCTAGGATGATTCATTCTCCTCCAGCTTTCACACATTCTGTTTGTGATGAATGTCCAAGAAATGCACTGATGCTCTGCCCTGATAATAAAGCTTTTGGACTGGTTTTGCAAATCTTTTACTTGAACCAAAGGAACACGTTATACAAAAGTGCCAGAAAGCATCACAATCAAATTAGATTGTCTAGAGCTGGAAAGCAATTTTTGCCAGTAAGATGTAGGCTGACATAAATGAGGCGAAAGACAAATGAAGACACGCATGTTTTCTGTTTGAGGTGTATATTAACAGTTTTGATGTAGTGTTTTCTTTGTGCGGCTTTAAAAATGGATTTTTTTGTGTGTGTGGTTTTAATTTAAGTTAAGGTTGGGAGGACCTAAGGCATATAAAAACAAAACATTTGGGTAATTGAGTAATATTCAGACAAGCCCTAGCAATGAATAAAGTGGTGAAATTTAGTCAGATCTATGAAGAAGTGGAATAAATCTTCAAGGCTTTCCTTATAAATATTCATTTACACAGACTACATCATGTGTCTGCATATCTATCTAATGCCAAAAGTTCAGTAGCTAACTTCCATAAAACAAAAACTAGTTAATCTCCATAGGATATAAACCATGAGGTAATTTCTCCCTCAACTTTAAATTCTGTTCATTTTTAGGTAGCCATTTATATTACCCCAATAATATATGTGTTTGTGACCCTGGGAATGTAGTAAGTTCTGTTTATGTTGCCATTCTTACTTAAAGTTTATTAAACATTTAGTATGTGAATGTTATGTGAAGATTGAAGGATACAAGTAACCAAAACAGAAATGGAGCCTAACATTTAAGATGCCATACATGAAAAGGGAGTCTGATGAAAGTAACAGGAGATCAACAACGCAAAGTAGAACTTAAAAAAATGAATGCATAGAGAAGACCTCCCCAAAAGGCACTGCACAGTTTCTTAAGAAAGTGAGATTTATATCTGGGGAATTAAAATAATTTAAACCATTTAAATATTATTTGAACATGCTGATACTTCCAAGTCATTTAAAAGACCATTCAAGTTAGATCTGTGCAGTTCTTTAAATTGATGCTTTATAAATGCTTATCAATATACTTCAATTGACAAGTCAAATTTTGGATTGTGTTTGGAGTTTATGTTAGAAAGAGGGAAGTTTTATGATGGAATTGAACATCCTTAATTTTGAGTTAAAACAATTAGAAAAGATTACTTTCCATCTTTTCTTATTCAAGGATTATTCCTTTAATACTAAAAATCTTGTGATTTAAACAATTAACTATGGGACTTGTTGCATATTGGGTCATCCTGTCTCGACTTTATTCTTTTTGTTGATAAACTTTGTACTGCTCAAAAGATACAATTTAAGATTAAAACAAAAATTAATTCAAAAGATGATGCATTGCTGTCTTTACTTTCTTCACTAAGTGGACATGTCTTTTGTGTAAAACAGTAATTCCACAAAGCATTATACATTGCTTGCTAATGGAAAGCTGAGAGGAAGCTGTTTAATCCTGGAGTTTGATCATCTCAGTTTATAGCATTAAAAAGAGGTAATTTTTTGGGGGGGGCTATCATTCTATAATAGTTCATTAATGTAAAATAATTAAGTGAAATATCTGTTTGAATTAGGCAGATGAATATTGCTTAGTTTGAATTACAAACAACCAAGTTCTTGATTTTAAGAAACAATGCAGATAAGTAAAAAAGCTAAAGGGCAACTCCATTCAGATAAAAGGGGTAAGTCACTCCAGGACACTCCTACACCTTAATTTACACAAATTAATTAATTTACACAATTTAATTTAATGACTGAAACCTCTATGAAGCTCTTCAGTATATTTGCACATGTATTCACATAAATGAGTAAAAGAAATAAGTTATATCTATTTTCAATTCGTTGCAAGAGGGCATCAGAGGGCAGACACACTGAAACCATAATCACAGAAAACTAGTCAATCTAATCACACTAGGGCCACCACCTTGTCTAACACAATGAAACTAAGCCATGCCCTGTGGGGCCACCCAAGACGGGTGGGTTATAGTGGAGAAGTCTGACAAAACGTGGTCCACTGGAGAAGGGAATGGCAAACCACTTCAGTGTTCTTGCCTTGAGAACCCCATGAACAGTATGAAAAGGCAAAATGATAGGATACTGAAACAGGAACTCCCCAGGTCAGTAGGTGCCCAATATGCTACTGGAGATCAGTGGAGAAATAACTCCAGAAAGAATGAAGGGATGGAGCCAAAGCAAAAACAATACCTAGTTGTGGATGTGACTGGTGATAGAAGCAAGGTCCGATGCTGTAAAAAGCAATATTGCATAGGCCCTTGGACTGCAAGGAGATCCAACCAGTCCATTCTGAAGGAGATCAGCCCTGGGTGTTCTCTGGAAGGAATGATGCTAAAGCTGAAACTCCAGTACTTTGGCCATCTCATGCGAAGAGGTGACTCATTGGAAAAGACTGATGCTAGGAAAGATTGAAGGCAGGAGGAGAAGGGGACAACAGAGGATGAGATGGCTGGATGGCATCACCGCCTCGATGGATGTGAGTCTGAGTGAACTCTGGGAGTTGGTGATGGACAGGGAGGCCTGGCGTGCTGCGATTCATGGGGTCACAAAGAGTCAGACACTACTGAGCTACTGAACTGAACTGATTTTCAATTCAGTTTCAGTATTTGACTGACATATTATATTGATGTCCCAGATATATTTTTGGTTATATTTTCACATTATCATCACATTTAAGACTCAAATAAGAAATGGTTCCCCAGTTCAACATAATTTCATGTATACACACACACGTATATATATGTGTGTGTGTATATGTATGTGTACTTATATGATGCCTCATGTATGAAACAGTATATAAATACAATTATACTCAACAGTATAATTTTGTTCTCAAAAGAGAGTCTAAATTTATAAAAATAACTTTTTCTGCAAGAGTTTATTATAAACCCATATGAAACTACATGGGTTTTGTAGAAAGATTAGATATGGCTTTTCTCTCAAAGGGTAGAGCAATGCATCTTATTGATGGAAAATGAGATAAGGTCTCCCTTAATTTAATTTCTCATTTCAGCAAACCTATATGCAATTTTTAAAAGTTTATGCCTCAATTTCCCACTCAGGTCATAGACTTATTTCAGTAATCAGAAAATTCTTACATGCTCTTTTTCAATCTCCACAGCCTCCACTCTCTAGACAGTCACTGTCTTGTTTTCTATCATCATGTATTGGTTTTTAGTTTTGCTTCATTTAGAACTTCATATAAATCGAACTATATACTGTACTGACTTCCTTTGTCAACACTATGGTTTTAATATCCATCCATGTTTTACGTGTCAGTTGTTTATTCCCATTTACTGTTAAGAAGTATTCGACTGCATGACAAAATCACAAATTGACTGATCCTTTTCCTGTTACTGAACATTTGGATTGTTTTCTGTTTTTAGCTCTAAAGCCACTAGGAACCTTCTTTTGTAATATATTTTCATCACTCATTGATAATTAATGAGCATAATTGCTAAGTCATAACTGTATCTTGACACCTTAAAGAAAATGTTATATTGTGGTATTCCATGGTTTTAATTTCCATTTTCCTGATGATTAATGCTGCTGAAAACCTTTCTTATATGCTTACGTGCCTTCATTTGTATGTGTCTTTTTAAAAGTATCTGCCTATGTCTTTGGCTTTTAGGGGGACAGGGGAGCTGCTGGAGTTGTTGATAATTTTGTTATTGAGTTATAAACATTTTTTATATATCCCAATGCAACTGCTACCATGCCAAATCACAATGGTTATTTTCTTCCCTTTACGGCTTGCATTTTCACTTTCCTCAGTGGTGTGTTTTTATGAACAGAAGTTTTAAATTAAGTATAATTAGCCCTTTTTTTTCTTCTATGTTTCTTTTCTTTAAACCTTTTCTAACTCTAAGGTTGTAAAATATGCTGTTTCTTTTAGAAACTTTACAATTTATTCTTCACTTTTCTGTTTATAATACATCTGAAATTAAAAATGTATGGTGTGAGGCAGAAATTGATTCATTTTATTCCTTTAGGGATGTCCAGCTGTGAAAATGAAAACAAAAATTCTTAATTTTTGATTTAGTGCACATGTTAGGGGAAAAAAAAAAATCAACTTACTGAATGTTCAATCTACTTCCACATCATCCGTTTCGTTACCTTGGTCTTACTATGCAATATTACACTAATTTCATATTCCCTTGATTTCTGTAGCTGTATAATAGGTCTTAAAATCAGATACTATATCTTCCAACTATAAATGTACACACCCAAATATACTAGTTCCAAATCCACTGGCACCATGTTATAGATCACAACTTCTCTTAGATTATTTTTGGTGGTTATTGTTGAAAAGTTGACTAAAGAAGAGGATTTTTTTTTTTTATTTAAGTTTTTTATTTTTTTAATTTTAAAATCTTTAATTCTTACATGTGTTCCCAAACATGAACCCCCCTCCCACCTCCCTCCCCATAACATCTCTGTGGGTCATCCCCATGCACCAGCCCCAAGCATGCTGTATCCTGCGTCAGACATAGACTGGCAATTCAATTCTTACATGATAGTATACATGTTTCAATGCCATTCTCCCAAATCATCCCACCCTCTCCCTCTCCCTCTGAGTCCAAAAGTCCGTTATACACAGCTGTGTCTTTTTTCCTGTCTTGCATACAGGGATACAGTATATATATGGAATTTAGAAAGATGGCAAAGAAGAGGATTTAAAAATTTCCTCTATAAAAGAGGATTTTAAAATTTCCCAATAATGAAAAGGACATCTCTTTTGGGTGTTAGTTCTAGAAGGTCTTGTAGGTCTTCATAAAACCATTCAACTTCAGCTTCTTCAGCATTACTGGCTGGGGCATATATTTGGATGACTGTCATATTGAATGGTTTGCCTTGGAAATGAACAGAGGTCATTCTGTCATTTAGGAGATTGCATCCAAGTACTGCATTTCAGACTCTTTGTTGACTATGATGGCTACTCCAATTCTTCTAAAGGATTCTTGCCCACAGTAGTAGGTATAATGGTTATCTGAGTTAAATTCACCCATTCAAGTCCATTTTAGTTTGCTGATTTCTAAAACATTAACTTTACTGTTGGCATCACCTGTTTGACAACTTCCAGTTTGCCTTGATTCATGGACCTAACATTCCAGGTTCTTATGCAATATTGCTCTTTACAGCATTGGACCTCACTTCTATCACCAGTCACATCCACAACTGGTTACTGTTTTTGCTTTGGCTCGGTCTCTTCATTATTTCTGGAGTTATTTCTCCACTGGTCTCCAGTAGCTAGTGGAGGTGATGGAATTCCAGTTGAGCTATTTCAAATCCTGAAAGATGATGCTGTGAAAGTGCTGCACTCAATACGCCAGCAAATTTGGAAAACTCAGCAGTGGCCACAGGAATGAAAAAGGTCAGTTTTCATTCCAATCCCAAAGAAAGGCAATGCCAAAGAATGCTCTAACTACCACACAATTTACTCATTTTACACACTAGTAAAGTAATGCTCAAAATTCTCCAAATGAGGCTTCAACGGTACGTGAACTGTGAACTTCCAGATGTTCAAGCTGGATTTAGAAAACGCAGAGGAACCAGAGATCAAATTGCCAACATCTGCTGGGTCATCAAAAAAGCAAGAGAGTTCCAGAAAACCATCTATTTCTGCTTTATTGACTATGCCAAAGCCTTTGACTGTGTGATCACAATAAACTGTGGAAAATTCTGAAAGAGATGGGAATACCAGACCACCTAACCTGCCTCTTGAGAAATCTGTATGCAGGTCAGAAAGCAACCGTTAGGACTGAACATGGAACAATAGACTGGCTCCAAATCAGGAAAGGAGGATGTCAAGGCTGTATATTGTCACCCTGCTTATTTAACTTATATGCAGAGTACATCATGAGAAACGCTGGATTGGAGGAAGTACAAGCTGGAATCAAGACTACCGGGAGAAATATCAATAACCTCAGACATGCAGATGATACCACATTTATGGCAGAAAGTGAAGTAGAACTAAAGAGCCTCTTAATGAAAGTGAAAGAGGAGAAAAGTTGGCTTAAAGCTCAACATTCAGAAAACAAAGATCATGGCATCTGGCCCCATCACTTCATGATAAACAGATGAGGAAACAGTGGAAACAGTGGCAGATTATATTTTTGGGCTCCAAAATAACTGCAGATGGTGACTGTAGCCATGAAATTAAAATGCTTTCTCCTTGACAGGAAAGTTATGACTAACCCAGACAGCATATTAAAAAGCATAAACATTACTTTGCCAACAAAGTTCCATCTAGTCAAAGCTATGGTTTTTCCAGTAGTCAGGTATGGATGTGAGAGTTGGACTCTAAAGAAACCTGAGCACTGAAGAATTGATGCTTTTGAACTGTGGTGTTGAAGAAGACTCTTGAGAGTCCTTTGGACTCCATCCTAAAGGAGGTAAATCCTGAGGGTTCATTGGAAGGACTGATGTTGAAGCTGAAACTCCAATATTTTGCTTACCTGATGCGAAGAGCTGACTCACTGGAAAAGACCCTGATGCTGGGAAAGTTTGAATGTGGGAGAAGGGGACAACAGAGGATGAGATGGCTGGATGGCATCACTGAGTCAATGGACATGAGTTTGGGTAAACTCCGGGAGCTGGTGATGGACAGGGAAGCCTGGCATGCTGCAGTTATGGGATTGCAAAGAGTTGGACACGACTGAGCGGCTGAACTGTGTACATAAGCATAAGTAAGTCCTCATCTTATTCTGATCCAATGTTCAATGTCTCTCTTTCCCTTTGGCTAATTGATTCTACTTTATTCTGGGTTTCCTTATTTCTCTTCCTGTCCCTCCTCAGCTTCTCGCCCTGCACCCTCAATTACTTGATTTTCTATTAAATCAAGTGCTTTGGAAATAAAAATACATGAAATTGGTTCTGAACAGCCAGTGAATGAGTTATTTGAAAAACTTTATGCCTGAATTTAAAGTAGTAGTTGAAACATATCAATAAATAACAGAGGTCTTTTTAAAACAGATAATAAAGAACATGAAATGAATATGAGTTCAAAAAATTATTATAAACTGATTAAAAATATTTAACTCTCCTGTGAAAGAGATTTAGTATATCTTTCCAAAAAGTTAAACTTTAAGAATTGGAATTTTTAAATTAATGAGTCTAGAACATCATTAATTTAACATGCTTATGGACTCCTGAAAATAGGGTCTAAATTTTAAACACCCAGAGTTTTGTCAGTTTAACATATTAAACTTATTCAATCATTTAGCAAACATTTCATCGGAGTATAGCTGGTCCATGAATTTTATAATTGCAAATCAAAAATTAATGAAATACAGTCTTGCTTTCAAGAAGTTCACACTCTAATGGAGAACCAAGAAGTTAAATGTTTAATATTGCATGTTTAATATTACTTATCAACTTTACATAATTTACTTGTGTCAGTGTCTCAAGTGCTACAACAGATGTGGAGTACATTGGAGGTCAACCACGTTTGCCAATTGCTAATGGAAAAAAAATGACCTAGTTCTTGATAGAAAATTAGCTTTATTCTAACCCATTAAAAGGCCAAACAACTATCAAAGCAAAGGACGTAGACATGTGCATTTACATAAAAGAGAAAGGCAAAGAAGTAGATCTATAAAAATGCCTTAATTGTGATAATGTACTAGAATTTGGTTGATTATCAGTGCATGAGAGATATGTGTCTGTATATGATTCAGAAGAGTCAGGAGATGATGGTAGGGAATGTAGATTACTACTAAATTGAAAAGGATTATACAAATTAAGAATTTAAAAGTATACCATCTTATTTATTGAGATATTTAAGCAAGCAAAGAACTATAAAGCTGAACGATTTGAATTTTTGGTAGGAGGATGGGATGAAAATTCTGATAGGAATATAGAAAACTGAAGTTGTGAAACAAAAACACGCAGATTCAAACAAGGCACATGTTTAAGGAATGTCTACTCAGAGTCCTGCCTTTAAATATGTTACCTAGGGCCTTAGGGAGTTTAACAGTTTCTTTAAGGCCATGTACTTCTGGAAAATACTAAGTATTTTTAATACCAAGGTAAGAATATTAGCAAATTAAACTAAAACAGTGAAAGTGGACATATAGTAGGGGGGTTTCTGTCAAATGGTTCTGAGATATAATTTAAAAACTGACATCTGATTTGATAGAATTAATTAGATACATGTGATAAGAAAAACAAGAGGAGTTGGGAATTCTTCTAGAAGGTCGAAGCCACTGGAATTCCTGGAAGGGTCTCTGAACTTATTTTTTAACATTTTCCCTACCTGTTCCATTCTGGCAATGCTGGCCCACTGTTTCACAAACATACTTCCATTTCAAGTTCTCTATAGGAACTGTTGTTTGGAGTTCTCTTTCCTGAGTTACCCAGTACCCATTCCTCAATCATTCAGGTCTCTGCTTCTATGTCACTTCATCTGAGACCTCTGTCACCATGTCACATAAAACAGCACCTCCATGACTTCCCTGGTGGCTCAGACGGTAAAGCATCTGCCTACAATGCGGGAGACCCAGGTTCAATCCCTGGGTTGGGAAGATTTCCTGGAGAAGGAAATGGCAACCTACTCCAGTATTCTTGCCTATTCTTGAAAATCCCATGGACCAGAGGCTCCTGGTAAGCTACAAGTCCAAAGGATTGCAAAGAGTCAGACACGACTGAGCAACTTCACTTTCACTTTTCACTTTCACATGCCTCTCTCACAGTGCTCTGTCTTACTTTTCTGTGTATCCCTATGCTTTTGAACTGTGGTGTTGGAGAAGACTCTTGAGAGTTCCTTGGACTGCAAGGAGATCCAACCAGTCCATTCTGAAGGAGATCAGCCCTGGAATTTCTTTGGAAGGACTGATGCTAAAGCTGAAACTCCAATACTTTGGCCACCTCATGCAAAGAGTTGACTCATTGGAAAAGACTCTGATGCTGGGAGGGATTGGGGGCAGGAGGAGAAGGGGATGACAGAGGATGAGATGACTGGATGGCATCACTGACTTGATGGACATGAGTTTGAGTGAACTCTAGGAGTTGGTGATGGACAGGGAGGCCTGGCGTGCTGCAATTCATGGGGTTGCAAAGAGTCAGACACGACCGAGCGACTGAACTGAACTGAAGCATAGTTTGGTACGAGGTTGATGTTTAGTAAACATTTGGTTAATTGATAAACAATTCCAAAACAAAGGTACAAAAAAGGTTATAATTTCAAGAACAAAGGGAATGAATTTCAAATGTTGGCATTTCGAGTTCCTTTACAGACTTGTGAAGTCACTCAGTCATGTCCAACTCTTTGGGACCCCGTGGACTGTAGCCTACCAGGCTTCTCCGTCCATGAGATTCTCTAGGCAAGAATACTGGAGTGGGTTACCATTTCCTTCTCCAGGGGATCTTCCCCACCCAGGGATCGAACCCGGGTCTCCAGCATTGGAGGCAGACACTTTAACCTCTGAGCCACCAGTGAAGCCTTAAAGGGAGGTAATTTGGGGACAGAGGATGTTTTCTACTTGCAACAGAAATAACACATACAATACAGACAGCCACATACTTGAAAGTCCCAGTCAAAACGCTTGCTGTATATTCTATTTGCAAAGCAAATCATCTAAATCTATGAAAGATCTTTGAAAAAAATCTACCTTGATTCATAAAATCAAGATTCTGGGGTTCATTCTTAGTATTATTTCATTTTTTTTTTTTTTTTACTGAAGCATGGTTGATTAATAATGTTAGTTTCTGGTATACAGCAAAGTGATTCAGTTTCATATATATATTAATATATACATTATTTTCCATTATGGGTTATTAGAGGATATTGGATGTAGTTTCCTGTCTTTGTTGTTTATCTATTTGATATATAGAAATTTGTATTTGTGCACATCTCCTATTGCGACTCAAGCCTTAAGCCTCTCTGCGCAGCCAAGCCCAGGCCTTCCCGCAAGTCTGTAATAAAAGTCTGAACTTCAGCACCCAGTCCCCAAGTGTACCAGAAGATGTGCATCTGAGGCTAGGGAGTACAGGGAGTGGGCTAGGACCCTCTGTGCTGATCCCTCTCTGCTTTCCCTGACACAAGCCAGCTTCCAAACTTTTCTCTGATTCTCTGAAGTTCCCTTTCTGTCTCAGCTAATCTCCCCATCAGTTAAAGAGCTCCACAAAGAGAGGGAGTATTTCTACTTTCACAACTCCCTCCCAGGGACACAGGTCTAGTCCCAATCCTATTTAACAAAATTCTTTCATCCTACCCAGTTACATGATGACCTTTCTAGCAATTTTGGTTGTCTGCGATATGGTAAGCATTCAGCTGGTATTCTGAGGATTACTCTACATGCAGACTTATTTTAGATGTATCTGTAGGAGGAGGTGAGTTCCATGTCCCATTCTGCTATCTTGATGTGTCCTCATTTAGCATTATTTCTAATATAATCACTGCAACATAAAATGGTCCTTCTACTGATTTATATGACAAGTCAAAATTTTAGCTTCAATCTGGGTCTCCTTTAACTTACATTTTTTGTTAAGAAATGTTCTTAAATTAAAATGATTCCTATGAATTTTCCACGAAATATGGATAGATTTGATTTCACTTTTTAAATAACCCTAAGACTTACTCAGTTTTCTAAGCATATCTGATTTGTGTTAAACCACTGACCTCAACAGTACAGATGACAAACTGTGTTGTGAATAAAAGATACAATGCGGCGGTTTATTATAAGGGGCAATTAGCCAGAATTTTACAATTTCGCATTAGACTGTGGGCTGAAACAAAAAAACCTCATCTAAGAGATGAAAGAAATAGGACTGACGGAAAAGTTTTAGAAAGGAAATCACCCCAAAAAATTGAGACAATGCCTGCAAAATCTGTTATGCATTTTGATATATCATTTATAGTGCAAATGCTTTCTAAAAAGCCATCAATAAGAATGCTTTTGAGAGCCTATGTACTCTATATTGGATATATTTTCAAATTTAAAATGCACAAATTGAACCTGGTTTTATATGGTACATTTGAACATATATAGCAAATCTACTTTCTGGAAACACCCTGAATATGCAAATACTGTTATATTAATTTAGTGCTCAGAGTGAAAGTCAGTTTTATAACATGAAAATAAATCTTCATATAAGGCTATAGATTTAAGAATAAATTTAAGTCATCTTGTTAGAAAAAGAAAAGATGTGTGGGGTAAATCTAATTATTAAAAAGTTTTAGGAATTCATTCTAATCAGTACAAAATATTTGTTTTCTTTACATAGCCAAAATCATATGAGAAGATTTTAAGAAACAGTAAATTAACTTGTATAGTTTACATTGAGAGAGTATTTGCAACAAGACAACTTGGTAGTAAAACATTAACAGAAACTTTTTATGAGCCGAAGATGTAATGAATACCATCACAGGACAGAGAAAAGTTCAGAAATTATAAAAGAGGGCTGGAGAGAAAATTAAATAGGCTATGTATTAATCCTGAATCATTCAATTATTCACCTATTAAATTCAATATACCATCTAAGTATAATGACTTTATAGTTTTCACAGACCTACCACATACTAGTTCTACTTTCTTCGAAAGAAATTTAGATTATATATTTGAATATTTCATTGAGACACTTCTACTTCTGACCATGATGTAGTAATTATAACTGGACTTGCCTTTCCACCATAAATAACTACAAAACTGCATAAAATGTACTTTTAGGTAACCATTTCCAGACATTGGATAATAAGAAATACAGGACTGAAATTGCTGAGTGAAAGAGGACGCAAGAAATTAGTTTAAGGTATGTTTGAAGAATACCAAATAATGGAGGTTGGTTAGAGCTTATAGCTAATGATGAGACTGTGAGATTGGAGACTGACTGGATACCCTCATTATTTTGTGTGAAGTGGCACAAATTCACAGAGTATCAGATAAGTCCATATTCAAAGGTATACAAATACTTTGCAATGCCAAAATTAAAGGATGTTGGCATTACTGTCGCTAACACTTTATGCAGTTTGCAATGCTATTTCATTAGCACAGATAGCACAAAAAACAGAAAATGTTTTCTATTAGTACAGAGTCAACTGTCTATGGGGTGTATAAATACACACACACACACACACATATATATATATATTTGGCAGTTTCATACTTAGACTATTCATTGGGAGAGTAGTCTCTGGCACTTTTGTAAGTAAGCAGGCTTTAAATTCAAAAACTGATCAAATAAAATGGCTACAGTTTAAATTGTGGTTTCCAGAATATTGCACAACTGGCTTATATAGGTTGCAATACAAAGACTAAGAACTAGATTCTAAGAACTATACACATCCACATCCATTAACAGTTTCTGATTCTTGCATTACAGGAAGCAGTTGGCATGGGAAGAATGCTCTGGAATAATGGACATCACTATACCAGTGTGTCCATAGCACACATTACTGAGTGGCTCAGATGGTAAACAATCTGCTTGCAATGCAGGAGACCCAGGTTCAATCCCTGAGTCGGGAAGATCCCCTGGAGAAGGGAATGGCAACCCACTCCAGTATTTGGGCCTGGAGAACTCCATGGACAGAGGATCCTGGCAGGCTACAGTCTGTGGGGTCACAAAGAGTTCGACATTACTCAGCAACTTTCAGAGTATGACTGAAAAATTTCAAGTGTGACTAACACACTTTCATGCTTAAGTAAAAAAGAGGGGTTCTTGCCCCTCGTTGGTAACTATGTAGCTTGAACAAGCATTCTAATTGCTTTTGGAAAAAATGTGTTCTTCATTTCACAAACACTTAGGAGAATATGCATACATACAAACACACACCCATACTAAATGCAGATTACCTTGCACATAAGAAATATTTGATATTCATTTTAAAATTTACTTATAAGTACTGCTGCTGCTGCTAATTCGTTTCAGTCGTGTCTGATTCTGTGCAACCCCATAGATGGCAGCCCACCAGGCTCCGCCACCCCTGGGATTCTTCAGGCAAGAACACTGGAGTGGGCTGCCATTTTCTTCTCCAATGCATGAAAGTGAAAAGTGAAAGTGAAGTCACTCAGTCATGTCCAACTCTCAGCGACCCCATGGACTGCAGCCTACCAGGCTCCTCCGTCCATGGGATTTTCCAGGCAAGAGTACTGGAGTGGGGTGCCATTGTCTTCTCTGACTTATAAGTACAACAAACCTTTATTTTTTCATCCTCTATAAGGAGAAAAACCTAGTATCGTTTGTATTTTGTTACAATTAAAACCAAGTTCAACACTATCAGTTTATTTTTTTAACATATTTCGTACCAGGCATTACCAAAATTAACAAAATATCAATCTCTGTACTCAAGACAGTCAGAGTCTTCAGAAGAAGAGAGATGCCATCCAAAGTGAAGAGTAGTAAGAGAGGGCTCAGTAAAGATCTGGAAGGGCACCTAGCTAAGTGAAATGTCCTTTTGTGTGTCAAATCTGAACATTTTTGTCCTTAACACAGAACATAATTTCTAAAAGAAAAATGTGAAATTGATTGAACATTTTTTAATACATCTTCCAGCATGGGAAATAAAATATTATTCAATTTAGTTTAGGCATATATTATCAACATGAAATATTGTTTCAAAGAAAAATAAAACACTATTCTTAAGTGATATTTCTACATAAAGCATTTCAATTGACGTTCCACGTTAATTAGTGGTAGATGGATAAACGTTCTGCTTTCATTAATGCAGCTTTCTCTTGAATGTGACTTTGACTTTACAAAATGGTACATGAAATTTTTCTTGTCTGTACTTTGCAAATTGCTAACAAAAAGCTATAGACTTTAATCCATAATTACGCAGGGCCATTTTGTCCAGAATATTTCACTAGTACCAAGAAAATATGCAAGTTTGATAAGCTAAAGTTAGCACATGATCCACTTAATGTTGTTTATAAGGTCATCAAAATTCCAACTGGAATTTCTTTTAAAAGGGGTAGGGTAGGATACAAGATATTGGATGGATGAAGAATTGGCAGGACTTCTACACACCTATTACTATGGAGGAAGAGAAATGACTTTTAGAATTGTTACTGGTAAAATGTAGATATATCACAAGTTGGGGAGCTAGGGCTGAAATCGTGGCCACAGTTGATGAGGCTGAGTCAAGGTGCAGCTGGCCCCAGGATGGAGTCAGAGCAGCCCGGCCTTTGACCTCAAGAGGCAACTAGAGGTTTTAACTACCTCAGTGTGCAAGCTTTTCTTTCATCTCAGTCTAAGCAGGAGCTCCTACTATGAGAGAGGGAGATCCAATCTGATGAGAAAGAGGAATTTATCTGATTGTTGCTGTATTCAGTCGAACTCAAAGTCCTTGGTCCCAGAATTCAAATTACTGATGCCTTCAATGAAATAAAGGATCCCAACAAAATTACAGAAATAAATTTGTGGACTTCACTGTTTATTGCTGATATTGACTATGAACTTGCTACTAGTATTTATGAATATAAATCTGAAATAAAAACACATGACTATCCATCAGATATATTCAAGGTTGTTCAAAACCTTAGTATTGATTCTAGGAAGTTAGATTCAGCACTTGTTATTTCAACAAGATATTGAACAATCTTACAACATAATTTGTCAGCCTTTACTTTTTGTCCTCAGTTCAATTCAGTCGCTCAGTTGTGTCCGACTCTTTGCGACCCCATGAATTGCAGCACGCCAGGCCTCCCCGTCCATCACCAACTCCTGGAGTTCACTCAGAATCACGTCCATTGAGTCAGTGATGCCATCCAGCCATCTCATCCTCGGTCATCCCCTTCTCCTGCCCCCAATCCCTGAATATTTTGGACTAGCTGTACTTCCTAACCTGCCCTAAGTGAAAGTCGCTCAGCGGTGTGACAGTCCCTGGAATTCTCTAGGCCATAATACTGGAGTGGTTAGCCTTTCCCTTCTCCAGTGGATCTTCCCAACCCAGGAATCAAACTCAGGTCTCCTGCATTGCGAGCGGATTCTTTACCAGCTGAGCCACAAGGGTAGCCCACCCTAACCTGGGACGAAAGCTTTAAGTACCTTCACTGAAATTCTCTAGTCTTTTTCCTGCAGGTCCTTTTAGAAACAACTAGTGCCATGCCAGTTTGCCCCAAATGGTTCTTAGAATCACATTTGAGTGATTCTGGGATAGGCGATGAGCATTCATTCTAACTTATAAATATCCATTTCCTCCTTCTTAATCTGGTTCTACCTTTAAATTACTGCTGATGTCCAAAGTGGAAAGTCTGTTCACAAAGTTCTTTAAATTTTCTATTTTTCTCCCTGATACTAGAAGGACATGATGGCTGGTACTCCTGAGCTTGCCAGTACCCATGGCTGCAAACATCAAAGTTGAAACAAGTTGAAAACTCCATTAATACTGTGTTTATCAGCAATAGAATAATCGTTACCACCAAGCTGTGATGCCTTTTGGTATTCAGTATTTATTGAAATTTTAAATAGAGAGATCTTTTGGTTCAAAGAACCCTGATTACTGGATTTGACTTGATGCTATTAGACCTATTCGGGAACAATGCTGAAGTAGATAAACAATCTTTTCAAATGCTCCTTCACTAGCTTAAATCAAACTTCAGCTGCTAAGTCCTTCTTCTATATAAACTCTATCCTACTGTTACCAATGGTTCATTAAGGAATGCTTACTATACATATCAAAGTCTAAAGCTGGGACCACAAAGACTGGCCTCATAAGTTTAACAGAGACTGCTGAAGAGAATTTCACATTATTGAACAAAGGGGAAAAATGGCTTTGTCTCAAAGGGGCATTTTGCTCTTTCATGCTAAAATTCAAAATACTGTTGGTTTCTACATAGTGACTATTGAGCTAATGTTTAGGTAAAGTTTCTTTCAATTACTGAGAGTTCAAACTTAAACAAATTATTGACTACAGAAGCATAGATGATTTGAAAATGTATAATGCTTGTCTACTTAAGGAGTGTAAATGCTAAGTAGGAACAGTTCCTTCCTCTAGTCAATGATAATAATATTCAGTTAATTTCTTTTCAAAATTTGTATCTATTTAGATCTGAAATGCCTTATTGGAAAAGCATTAGAGGCTGCAGCTGCTAAACAGAACGTTATTCAGAAGGCCAGGATAATGATATCTGTTTTCCAATCTCTGAAAAGAACTGACTTGAATGTAAAATGTGGGGTATTGTGTTTAATTAGAAATCATTGACATCACTCCCAAAAGAAGGTGCTTCTCCTCAATGAGAGGGGTCATAGTAGAATATAAACTAGGTATTTTACAAATGCTGCTGGGTAGCTAACCCAGTTTTGCTTTTCTGGATCATCTGGAAGATCTCATTAAATGGTAAGCTTCGCATATTATGCTGTGCATGACTTCTGAAATGCTGGAAAATTAAATCCTGGTGGCTCACTGCTCGTCCGCCCCATTTGATACTGTGGTCTTGGCTTGGAGTGGCTGATATAAGTCAGCACCTTGACAGATAAATGGCATTTGTTTAATTTAAATGACACTCGTCATGCTGCCTTTTGTTCTAAAGCACTATGAGGTTAATTGAGCAGATATGAAAAATTAGCCAGGCTAAAATTGCCTCTGCTCTAAATCAGAAATATTAATCCACTGGCCTTAATTTAGAGCTTCTCTATTTTCTATGATCGACTGAATCATGCAGGCTGTTCAAGGGAGAAATGCTAGTGATAATAACCTAGTTTTTAAATTTTATGTAACCAGGAATTTCAGCACAATCAAATTGAACAGATTTCAAATTCTCACCATGGAAATGTGGCTTTATTATCTAACTTATTTATGCCATTATATAGTAAAGAAAGTGTGAGAGTAAGTCTTATCAGCAACTTTTAATTTGCAAGTTTGCTTACGACCTTTAAAACCATTTCACACTAAACATAATCTAAGATTTCATGAATACACAGCGCCTTTCCATTTTATGTAGATAACAATGTTTTGAAGACTTTGTATCTTATAGCAAAGTAATTAAGGCCACATCCATTGTGTTTCCATATAGTAAGTAATTACAGGGGTGATTGGAACATTTCTGTAGAGGATTAGCTTAATTTATCAAGCAGTGATTCCTGCGGAATAAATAAGCAGAGACACCCTTCAGCTAAATTGTCTTCCCTTCTCTACCTACAGAATACGAATGGGATGAAAGGGATAATTTAATATAGTAATGAAGTCCATGCCCTTCAGTTAAGAGTGATTCCCAAAGCTTCCAAAGGTTCAAAGTGGTGACCACCAGGGAATATTTGGAGCCTATGGGGAGACAGTACCATTTCCTACTTCAACTCATCCATACAAATCTACTTCTTTCCATTCTAAATTGTCTGTGCCCAGTTCCCATATACAGTTAAGGCATATTTTATATATAATTTAGGTATAGACTTTGGATGTTCTTCATAGTCACAATTACACTTCAAAATTCCTTAAATTTGTCAGATACAAACTTTTGAGTGCTCAAAAGCATTATTTTCTCATTTTGTTAATGTTATCAGTTATTTTTATTAATAGTAATTTATTTTACAACTGCACTTCATTTCACATGTATACCATATTTCAAAACTACGTTGTCTGTGTACATATTTTTATCATTATCCATAGTTAAGGTTATTCTTGCAGACAAGAACTGCAGCATTTAATTTGTTTGCAACATGAGGACTTTCCTGGCAGTTCAGATGGTAAAGAATCTGCCTGCAATGCAGGAGACCTGAGTTCAACCCCTGGGTTGGGAAGATCCCTGGAGAAGGAAATGGCAACTCATTTCAGTATTCTTGCCTGGGAAATCCCAAGGACAGAGGAGCCTGGTGGGCTACAGACCATGGAGTTACAGAGTTGGATAAGACTTAGCAACTAAACCACACAGTAACACAGGTACCTCTTTCCTGTTGAATCCCTAGGACAAAACAGAATTCAGTTTTAGCCATGGAATTTAGCTGTGAACATGACTAAGGACAGATACACTAATCAAGCCAAATAAGCAAAAATACACAGTGAACTTTGTCTACAGATGCCACGTGGTATTAGCAATTACCCAAACCCTGTTGACTCAGATGGTAAAGAATCTACCTCAAATGTAGGACACCTGGGTTCAATCCCTGGGTTGGGAAGATCCCCTGCAGAAAGGAATGGCTACCTACTCCAGTATTCTTGCCTGGAGAATTCCGTGGACAGAGGAGCTTGGTGGACTATAATCCATGGAGTCAGACATGACTGAGTGACTAACGCAGGTAATATTCCTACAAGGACAGGAGGCTTCTTTGAAGCTACCTGTATGAATTTACACAGAATTTTTGAATAAATGGGGGCAAAAGCGAACACTAAGGGAAAGGAAAAGACTAAAAGTATATTTTCTGTATGAAAATTACCTCTATAAATGTTAATTTATATATTTGTTGGAAGACAAAAAATAACAAAATAAAATTAAAGACAACAACAACAAAGCTTCACCTTCTCCAAAGATTTACTCTAATTTTGTTAATGATTTGCCTGGAGAGCCAATAAGCTCAATAAATCATTTTTTTGTTCAATTCTGGTTAACTTTGTTTTTCCTGATTCATGATCCAAGTTTAGACAATATATTCCAGGCATCAAAAAATATCAGTACTGTCTAGCTGGGTGAAAACTGTGACAGTATAGAATTTTACCTTCTGTTTTGAACATATTTACATTTCCTAATTTAACAAAATAAATTCAAGCCAGTGATCCAGTTCAATATATTAGATCAACTTTAGAACTTCATTAGATATAAACAGGGAATTTGTTCAGCCTCTAGACTTTAAAGTCTTCTATCCTAACAAGTTCAATGGCATACATTCTTATGTACACTAAGATAGGAGAAAACTAAACAATTCTTATAAAGGTATTTTAAAAAATTATGCATTCTGAAGAAAAATAAATCCAATCATATGGAAGGACTAGGATTATCTGTAACTGTAGAAACATGCATCAGATATGAACTGCTTATGAGTAGAGATAATTTGGCTTCTTTAAATTGCAGGATTTTTTTTATGTACATAGACAATAAGCAGTTAGATGATATAACACAAGATTCTACATACAGGAAAAAAGTCAGCTAGATAAACACACAACAGAAAATATCTGGAGGTTTGGAGGGGAAAAACAAAGAATTCAGTATAATACTCCTGAAAGAAACAAGAGTATAGTTGAATAAAAGGTAAGTATTTCCAAGAAAGAAAATGTTCTTGGACAGAATGATTCAATAAGAATTGCATTTCTTCCTGGATGCTAGGTAATTTTATTTTAAAAATCCCTTAAAAGAATCAATATGCCATGAAAACACTGAAGAATATCAGTGGAAGCCGGTTGAACGATGTTATATTACAGTATTTTAAAATACATTAAAGTATATTATTTGTTGTTGCTGTTTAGCTGCTAAGTTGTGTCTGACTTTTTTGTGACCTCATGGACTGTAGCCTGTCAGGATCCTCTGTCCATGGGGATTCTCCAGGCATGAATCCTGGAGAGGGTTGCCATTTCCTTCTCTAGATCTTCATGACCCAGGGATGGAACCCACATCTACTGCTTTGAGGGTGGATTCTTTACTGCTGAGACACAAGGGAAGTCAAAAGTACATTTTATGGCTCTATAAATTTAAAAGGTATTCTTATAAATTTAAAAATACACAGAGAAATGTTACACTAAAAATATTCAAAAATAGATATAAATGTATAAGGAAATTTATGATAAAGGTGAAGAAAAGGTCATTTTAATAAAGTGCTGAGACAACTGTACATCCAGATGGAAAAATATAAGATTGTGTTAAATCCTGTCATCCAATAGTATCAATATATAATGCATATGAAATCAAAACAATAAAACTAGCCAGTACCATATACTGGTCTATTTGATAAGCAAAAGAAACTTTTCTATGACCTAAAGTTCAGAGTCTGTAAAAAAAAAACTAGTTAGATTTAGTTACATAATCAAAATATAAACTCATTCATTAAAAAAAGTAGAATGAAAAATGACCAAAAAAATGCACTTGCTCTTATATTGGAAAGGATTAATAGCCTTATTATACAAAATGTTTCAAAACATTGAATAAACAACCAATAAAAAATGAGCAAAACATATAAATTCAGTGAACAGAATAAAACACAAATATCCCCAAGAATATGAAAAGATACTCAATCTAGTTGATATGTATTATACATATACAAGTGAAACATGCATTGATATGCTACTTCTCACCTGTCAAATTCAGAATATTTTAAAGTTTGATAACATAATAAGCTTCTAAGACTGTTTCATAAGGAAACAAACTCAAATAGTTGGTAGAAATGCAATATTTTGAAATCACCATTGTGTTGGCAATGTTCCTGCTGCTGCTGCTAAGTCGTATCTGACTCTGTGCAACCCCATAGATGCCAGCCCACCAGGCTCCCCGTCCCTGGGATTCTCCAGGCAAGTGGATTGAGGCTCCAATGGCCTGGAGTGGATTGCCATTTCCTTCTCCAATGCATGAAAGTGAAAAGTGAAAGTGAAGTCGCTCAGTTCTGTCCGACTCTTCATGACCCCATGGACTGCAGCCTACCAGGCTCCTCCGTCCATGGGATGTTCCAGGCAAGAGTACTGGAGTGGGGTGCCATTGCCTTCTCCGGTGTTGGCAAATAACTAGCTAAATTATACATGAGCCTGACTTCTGGGAATCTAATATACAATGGCAAAAATATGAAATGTTGTATGTGGAGAAGGCAATGGCACCCCACTCCAGTACTCCTGCCTGGAAAATACCATGGACGGATGAGCCTGGTGGGCTGCAGTTCATGGGGTCGCTGAGAGTCGGACATGACTGGGTGACTTCACTTTCACTTTCATGCATTGGAGAAGGAAATGGCAACCCACTCCAGTGTTCTTGCCTGGAGAATCCCAGGGACGGGGAGCCTGGTGGGCTGCCGTCCTTGGGGTCGCACAGAGTCGGACACGACTGAAGCGACTTAGCAGCAGCAGCAGCAGCAGCAGCATGCACATGGCTATTTATTTTTGCATCATTCATTGGAACAAAGACAAGTAACAAAATGGTAACAAAAATGTTACCAGCGCACAATAGAGTTCCATGCTTATTTTAAATGGATGCAAGGAAGATCTTAAGGGTAAGCACAGATTGTGTAAAAAGACTCAGGGAAATAAAATTATAAATATGCCCACAGTTGCTTATATTTCTAAGAAGAAATAGTAAAAGAATAAGCCAAAAACTATTAAAGATAGCCACATGTAGGAGAAAAAACATGAAGAGGATAAATGAAAGAAATTAAAAATTTCTGAAATTCCATTTTTTATAATTTTGACATGAGAAACAATGCAAATACTTTATAAAACTCAAAACAAACTTTTAAAAAAATCCTACAATTTAAACACAAATGGGGATTAAATTAAGTATATTAAGTCTGTGGCATAATTGCCCAGGGAATATTTATTATAAGAGATTTTAAAACACCATAGTTTGACAGTTCCAAGTGAAATAATCCTAAGAGAAGAATATAAACAAAGAAAAACTAAACTGTTTTCAATGCTATTATTGACATAAGTAGTCTTACTATTTCTATTATATGGTATTCCTATAAGACGGTAAAATTAAAAAGTACAGAATTAGTAAATGGCAAGAAGCAAGATATACTAAAGAAAATAACCAAGCAACTTATTCGGTTTTTCTCATATGAGCTGTATTTTAGATTTATGAAATGTAGTTGATAAAGTTATTTTTTATTAAAAGAACAAAGTCCAGTTAATAAATACAGAGGAAATGAAAAGACAAACTAAACACTAACTCTTTTTTTTTTTTTTTAAGATGACTGAATTTGGGACAATCAGAAATCTAGTGACTCCTGGTGTTGACCTGAAGCAAACAGACTGCCAGTTATCTCTTTGGCAAAAATGGGCTTATCTTGGATTAGCAGAGAATTATAATTTGGGGTCAAAGGCAAGCCACATGCAAGTACTTTCAGAGCAAGAGGAGGAAAATGTGTTTATATAGAGGAAAAGGAAATTGGGAGGGCTGCTGCTGCTAAGCCGCTTCAGTTGTGTCTGACTCTGTGCAACCCCATAGACGGCAGCCCACCAGGTTCCCCCATCCCTGGGATTCTCCAGGCAAGAACACTGGAGTGGGTTGCCATTTCCTTCTCCAATGCATGAAAGTATAAAGTCAAAATGAAGTCGCTCAGTCGTGTCTGACTCTTAGCGACCCCATGGACTGCAGCCTACCAGGCTCCTCTGCCCATGGGATTTTCCAGGCAAGAGTACTGGAGTGGGGTGCCATTGCCTTCTCCGACTGGGAGGGCTACAGTCAACAAAGAGGCCATGGCTTTTCATTGGCTGAGTCTTTGCCAGGAAAGAGAAGTCTTTTCTTCTGCTGGGCTTTGATATCCTCATAGTACATGGCAGGTCCCCTTTCTGGTCTCTGAGCACTATTTACTGAGGTTTCTGTTTGGTTATTTTTTACACAGATATGATAACATTATTTTTTTACACTGATATGATAACATTAAGTATGCATAACCAGTTAAGATATATTATTAATTACTATGCTTGCTAAAAATTCAACTTGAATTTTATGGTGCCATCAGACTGGCATACAATTTAGAGGCAACCCAGGGAGCTAAAGAAATGTGTTAAATGATCCCATTAGAAAGGAACTGGTCAACCCAGAATGTGGGGAAGTCTACAGAGCAAGTCTTCAACAAATAATGCTATGAAAAATAATTGAGCATAAAGACATCACAGATTAAAAGAAATTTAAGGGGCACATGAATGAAATGCAATATGTGGACATGATGTAGATCCTGTTTTGATCAAACCAAACTTACAATTTTTTTTTAGAGACAACCAGGAATATTTTGACAGGCTAGGTATCAACTAACATTGAAGAATTACTATTAATATTAATTTGGATAAATGTGATAATGTGTTGTTTAAAGAAACCCTTAAGTTTTACAGTGATGTATTTACAGTGATGTATTTAAGGGAGAAATGGTATGTCAGGAGTTGTTTAAAAATACTGAAGCAAAAAATACTGGAAATAGATAAAAGACTAGTCAACACTGACATGTTGAAGCTAGGTGTTTACTTTATGATTAGTTTATTATACTGTTCATCTCATTTTTAATATTTGACCATTTCTACTTTATTACAAAAGTGTTCAATTATCTATAACAAAAACAGGGCCACTATATGCTATCAGTTCACGCCTGTGACTAATTGGAAACAGTGGAGCCAACAGAACATGCTTCTGTTTAAAAAGCAAAAATAAGCACATGAGAAAGCATTGGGTTCTAGCTCCATGAAGAAGTTATTTTGAAACATGCTAAAGAAAGGTTATTCTGCAGAAAAAGCCATGATGTAGGAAGTGGAGGCAGACCACTGACCATGGACAGGTTACTCGGGGAAACAGAAACAAACCATGTGGGCCCAATATCTACTTCCTGCCAAGTCTAATGAAGACAAAGGGTATAAACATATGAAAACAAATATGGACCACCCTCTTAATGTCTATATTAGTCCCACTTTTATTTTTGGATATGCTTCACAATGAACAGAATTTTCCCATGTTATTCTAACTGATTATTAATGGATCACCAGTATATCTACACTATCATAACATATGTGAGATACATAGTTATAGACACATTTGATTTTTACAACACAATTTAATATATACATATATATATTCCCTGAAAACAAATCACATGAAAACAAATGAAGCTTGATTTATACCTTTCAAGTAGGTCTGTTTATTGATCTAAGTTTTAGCTGTAAATATTAACACTGATAAAATGAATGGATTTTTAAAACTTCCCCTTCTCTTTGACAAAATACAATTCACCTATATAAGTCAACAGGCCCAAAGTGGATTATGCTTATACCAAGTTCCACATCACTAAACTAAGAATTATAGTTTCAACTCTCCAAAAAAAAATCAGTCAATCAAGAATCACCGGACCGGGGCTTCCTCAGTGGCTCAGTGGTAGAGAAGCCTCCTGCCAATGCAGGAGACCCATGTTCCATCCCTGGTCCAGGAGTAGTCCACATGCCACTGAGCACCTAAGCCTATGCTCTTAAGCCAGGGAGTGCAACCACTGGACCCACAGCCTGCAACTACTGAACCGTGGGTGCCCTACTGCCTGAGCTCTGCAAAAGGAGAAGCCACTGCAATGAGAAGACCACACACCACAACTAGAGTTAGGCTCTAGTTGCTGCAAATAAATAAAAGCAGCCGTACAATGGAGACCCACTAGAGCCAAAAATAAATAAAATAAAGAATCACCTCATCAGCTCTAGTTATATAATCTGCCTGAGAAACCCTCACCATCCTCTAAAGAAAAATAACTTTGCAATAACTAACCTTTTCCTATTTTGTGTAGTATAACCTGCTTGTTCCTGTGCCTTTTGTACAGTTCCTCAGTTTCTTTCTTTCTGCTAGATTGAATGCTTCCCCATTTGAAATGGCTTTTGCTTAAATAAACTCTAAATGTTTAACATATGCCTCTGCCTTAGTTTATATTTTTAAAGTATTATATGATAGATCAGCTACTTTGCATTTTATTGATGTTTCTGGGAACACACTGCAGAATAGTGACCAATCATAACAAACTTGGAGGCACTAATATTTCCTATAGGAGATGTATTATTGTAATTTCTCACACAATTTTATTACTTGTTCTAACTTTTACATATCATGATAATGACAAGGTAGTAGAAAAAATTCATATTTTGTTCTTAAAACATTTTCTCCTATAGATGATACATTTCCAAATTAGTTGAATGTCTTAAGTTACATGCCATTTTTACATAGATTATGTACAAAGGATATGGCATGAATATGTTCTCTAGAATTAAGATCAAAAAAACTCTAACACTCCACTTGAAATTTTTCTTCCATTTACATCTTTTTTTTTTTTTTTTAATGCTCTCCGTTCCAACATATTTATCCCTAATATTGGAAAAGGAAATGGCAGTTTTCTTGCCTGGAGAATCCTGGGGAGAGAGGAGCCTTGTGGGCTGCCGTCTTTGGGGTCACACAGAGTCGGACATGACTGAAGCGACTTAGCAACAGCAGTAGCACCCCTAATACGGCATTTAAAGCTTCATGTTTTTCTGCACTCTCACACGGCAGAACTTACTCTACAAGTAACTACCCTAAAATAGTGATTCTTGGACTAAAGTTTCAACCATTTTAGGGTTCTGCATGGCCCCTTTAAGGACTTGCAAATGAAGAGAAGAAATAACCACAATGCTCTCCAATCTTAACTCCACCTACTCCTGTATCAATCTTTGCTTTTGTGCTTTCACCAATATTTTATGCATTTCTTTATGAGTTCATTTTAATGAGGATTCTGCTGTTAAAAGTCACACCCAGTAAAATTTTCACACAGATGACTTCAGAACTATTGTACTGTTGACCCGAAAGTTTTAACATTTACCTTATAGCTATTTTTTGAGAATCTATTCTTTGCTAAGCATTTTGGTAGGTCAGAAGTCTACCTTGACCTTGAGACCAAAGGCCAGTAAGAGGAGAGAGTTGTACTTAAATGTCAGCAGAGGGAATTTTAGACTTATAGAGAAAAAGGCAGAGGAGGAAGAAAAGAAATTTAGACCTAATGAAGCTGATGGAGAAAAACAATTCAGATAAAAAAATGCTGATAATTTTTCCCTTCATGAAATTCAAGAGCCTTTTACAGGGAAGGGTGAAGGGGAATTGAGACTACAGTCTTCTCAGCCTGTCTCAGTCCCCTTGTTTCTCTCATCATGAGCATTTTGCAATGGTGAGGTGCTTCAGTTGTTTAGACATAGCATTGTTTTCCAAAGCATGAGCCTCTATCATATCAAATACACAATTAAGAATGAACAATGCATTCTAACTTGAGGGAAAGTTTGCCATGTTTGAGTTAAGAAAAGTTTCCTGGAAGACAGTGTATTAATCACCAACTTCAGAGATGATTTTTAAGATTTAAGAAATTATCAAGTGTCATTTTCACTTTATGCACTTTTATGCAAACTCCACTGTGCATGGTAATGGAAGCCATAATGAAGTTTCACCAGATGGAGGTTGATCTCACTCTGGGGAAGACTCAGAAGGTGAGGACTTACTCTGGAAGTGGATGTAACAGTGGAGTTCATGGCATGTTAGAAAGGAGAGAAAAAAAAAAACAAACTTCAAGGGCAGTGAAATATACATTTGAGAAAAAGTGGCATGGATAGTAGACAGTAGTGTAGTAGTTCACTTTTGTTAATAGCACTGGGCTTTTAGGGGGAGGGAAAGTAAAAACATCTCCCCTACTGTCTAGTTGGCTCCCTTCCTTTTTCCTTTTTAATGTGGTCTCCCCTTCCTCTGATGGAAAATGAAGAGTGCAAAGTGGATAACAATCCAAGAGGGGAAATTTTCTCAAAGAGATACGTGGCTTTGGAGCCTTGCCAAATAGCGTTGAAAAACTCATCCCAAAACCATGCCTGGTGTTAACAGAAACTTGTAACCAACAGAAATGTGTCCTCCTGTCTCCTTACTTGGCTGCATTTAGAATAAACTGTTGTAAATTTTGGCATCTCAACATTTGGTTTGCTGCACCTGATTCTTGGAAATGAGTTTAATACAATCCGAACCTTTGATCTTCAGCAGTAAAAAGAACTGTTCTACGCAGATAGCTTGCCATGAGATTTGGAAACTGAAGACCCTGTCAACCAACAAAAGGGTAGAGGTTCCAGTTCCACTGTGATTTGACAATGTGTAAAAATTGCCCACCACAAGCTGAAATCAGCTTTCCACATTTACATCTTACAGGAGATAGTGCCTTCCCTAACCCTTTAAAAATGTATTAATGTGCATTGAAGCTGCCTAAATACCAGTTCAGCATTTCAAATGTAAGATCAGGACAGTAATTATGGCTTGTTGCATAGAATGTAAAAAAAAAAATCTACAGAAAATTAATAGACATTTCAGTTTCCAAAGTGACACCATCACTTTTGTGTTTGTGCACCCTGGCTGGCGTGACTATTGAATGCACTCCCAATACAGATGGAAATGGTGAACTGAACAAAATATACTATTAGGTGAGAGAATCTTGACAATTTAATGCTGCATGTTACAAAACACTTAAAGTACACATTTCTTCTACTGGAAAAAATAACATCTTCATATGACTTACAATGTCATAATCAGAAAAGTCTTATTACTCTTCTAAGTCAGAAAAAATAAGATGCAATAAAACAGAAAATGAAGCATGGATCATGAGCAGCTCGTCCCTTTGGTTCTACAGTAAAGAGGTCAGCAAACAGGTCAAGTGAGAAAATACAAATCGTTTATTGGCTTAATGCATAGCTTTTCTTGCTAAGCAAATTAGTTTCCCTAAACTGATGTCTGGCATCAGATGTATGCAGCTCAGTAATAGTCTGTGAGGGATACTGCACTCTCAGAGAAGGGAGCTCATTAGCTCAGATGATGACTCAGAACATCTCTTCTGCAATTGCATATAGTTTTGACTGAAGAGTTAGGCTCATCAAGAACCTAACTCAACCAGCAAAAGATCAGAACAGTTGGAAGAGGGTGTTCACATGAGAAGTCAATGTTTAAAATCAAGAAATCAGGCAGATGAGGAAGATTAGCACAGACAGATTAGCTAAGGGAAAAGCCTGAGGAAGTATGAAGGATGAAGAGTTTTTCCTCTGGTTACACATGTTCTTGGACAAGGAGAAAAAGATTAGTTTATATACAGCGTATTCAGAGATCAGGACTCATACTGTGTTATCATAAAGCAAATATATCTTCTCCACACTTGTAGAAATCTATTTGGTAGGGATAGATTTTTCCTGCTTCAGAATAAAACCTCTGCCTAGACTTAAAGCTTATTTGCTTGCTCTTAAATCACAAGAAACCCTCAGGTCATTTTAGTTCTTTAAAAAAACAAAAACAGTGTTGTAGTTATCACTTCCAGTCCAGTTAACAAAATTCTGAAAATTTTCAGAGATAATTTATTCTATCAAGTCTGGTATAGTCTGGAAATGGGAAAGTGAGGAAAAAGACAAACTTAGCTTTTCTTGAGATTCCAACATTGTGAGGGAAAGAAAAGGTCCTCCTTGTATTAGTACTGGTTTGAATAGCTGCACTGTTTGTTCAGTGGGACTGAAGTATGTTTAAAGCTGATTTTTTTTCTTTCTTTTTTTCCTTCTGGAATGCTATCACTAGCAGGCTATTCTCATCATCCCAGAAGAAAGAGAAAACTGACACCTCTCCTACCTCACCCCCCTCCATGATGGCAAGAGAAGTTGAAATTCTCTTCTCTGTCTCCAATACAACTCTATCATGATCACAAGTGTTTAGAGCCAAGAAGCATGAAAAGAATTTAGACACTCCTTCTGCATGTGCTGAATTGATGATCCTGAACCTCAATTCGGGCTGTGGGAGTATGTGTCCTGTTATTGTTATGAGGCAAGCAGGTCCTCTCAGCATACACTGAAACTGAAACTGCTCATTACCAACAAAACACTCATCACCTTCTCATCTGATTTTGTTTAAAGATCCTTCTTAAAATACATATACTTTGACTACACAGGGACATCACTTATATTTATTTCCCTTTAGATATTTCTGTTTTTATTATCTGTCCCAATACTGCAGTGATGAATTCAAGTTCCTTCTCTGTTCTGCAAAATGCCTGCAGCAAACCACTTGTAAGAGACTTCTATGAAAATACTTTCTACAGCTGAGGTCAGAGTGGCTTTTGAGACCTTCCTTAACTTAGAGGGAAACATACAAACAAAATCTTTCAAGCTGATTATTACCTGGGAGATTCCCCCCACTAGTGTGTTAAGTTGTTTCTTATCTTCTTCTGCCAGATACCACCTTTTTGAAAAAGTTGAGAGTCACATTTTTCCTCCCTGCATTGCTTAGGCTTTGCTCCTCTTTTATTATGATTGCTTTTAAGGTTTCCCTTCAGGCATGTGCAGAATACATAACTTGTTTTCAAATTCTCTAAGATATAGAGAAATATTGACTTCAGAAGAAGTATCAGATTATCAATCTATGTTATTTATAGGAAAACAAAGAAATATCCCGATCCCTCAAGTCATTCCTCACTTCACTGCAATTTATGTTCTGTTGATACAAATTACAGAAACTGCTCTCACCAACATCACCACCTTGACCTTTCCAAATCTTATCCTTCTTGTCTCCTGTATGCCAGTTGACACTTTTGGCCATTTGACTCATCCTCAAAACCATTCTTTTGGTTCCACACCATATTCATATATTCTTTCATATTCTCTAATATACACACCTTACACAAGCACATACACACACAAATTTTGGCAGTTCTCTTTAGTCGTATGAACTAGGTCCTTCCCCTCTGCACACCTTGCAATATTGCTTTTTCTCTTCAATCCATGGAAAGTAATAAATAAAAGTCCTATGTATTCTTAATCCACACCCATTGCATCAATTACCACATTTACAGCAATTAACTCCTGTGGTGCTCAGTGGAGTGGTATTTCCAAATTCTAATTTAGTAAGCTTTTGTTGACTATAGAGATGAAAAAAGTAAATGCTACATTTCTCAGAGCCCCTTGCAGCTAGATATATGGATATGACTTAGGGTTTATTGAATGGATGAATACACTTAGGATCTCAAAAAGACTGAAAGCAGGTGTGTTAGTTTCTCTTCTTTAACAAATTACTTAAGCTTAGTGGCTTAAACCTCAAAGAGATGGATAAATTCCTAAAAGTATACAATCCACTATGACTGAGTCATGAAGAAATAGAAAAGATGAACATACCAATCATGAGTAAGGGGACTGACTCAATAATCAAAAACCTCCCAATAAATAAAACACCGGACAAGACGGCTTTGTTGGTGAATTTCATCTAACATTCTAAGAATTAATCGCAACTCTTCTCAAATTCTTCCCTCCTCTCCCCCAAAAAATAGAAATGAAGGGGAACACTCAACTCGTTTTAGGACAGCAACTCATGTTAATACCAAAACCAAACAAGGGAGGCACAAGAAAATTACATGCCAATATCCCTGATAAACACAGACACAAACAGCCTTAACAAAATGTCAGTAAACTGATTCCAACAAACTTAGTGGTTTAACACTAATTTGTACACTCATTTCACAGCAGCATTATGCAAAATACTCATAGTCAAAAGATAGAAACAACTCACGCTTCCATCAAAGAATGAATATGTAAATGAATATAGTATATATGTACAGTGGAATATTATTCAGCCTAAAAAATTAAAGAATTTTGGACACTACAATAGGCATAAACCTTAAAGAGGTTATGCCACTTGAAATAAGCCAGTCATGAAAGACAAATACTATATATAATTCCATTTACATGAGATAACCAAAGCAGTCAAATTCATAAAGACAAAATAGAATGGTACTTACCAGGGGTTGGGGGGAGCGAGGGAACAGGGAAATCATTTTTTAACAGGTATAAAACTTCAGTTTGTAAGACAAAATTATTTCTGGGGATTGGACAAAAATTATACTGTGAATATACTTAATGAACTGTATGTACAATTAGTAACAGTTAAAATGGTGAACTTCATGTTTTGTATATTTAACACAATTAGAAACTTTAAAAAAATTAAACATATTTCAAACACACACGAACACACACAATTTTTTCTTACCGCAGAGTACTATCGGTTGGAAGTCCAGCATGGGTCTCAATGGAAAAAAATCAAGGTGTCAGTAGGGGCTGTATTTCTACTGGAGAACGTTTCTTCTAGAAAGAGTTCCGTACCCTGGTTTCTGGCTGCCTTCCTCCATCTTAAAGCCAGCAACAGGTGGACTGAATCCTCCTCACGCGGAATCTCTGATTCACTGCAGCTGGCAAGGGTTCTCTCTGCTTGTAACAACTCACGAGATTAGATCGCTGTTGGTTCACAAACTGGGAGTTCCCTGGGAAAATCTAAAACCAGTCGCTGAACATCAAGGACACGAGACTGAAGAAAGAGGCAGATCGCTGCAGACTGAGGGGTGGCAGTGTTAATAAGCAAGAGAACTTCCAAAGGAGGCTCGTCTTGAGTGGCTGCAAGAAGAAATGTCTGATTCCGCCTGCTGGAATCTGAAAGGTTTATTTAAAGACCTTAAGGGGGTTCAATCATGAATTCAGTCCAGATGTGAAACTGTGGGTTATCATTAGTTGAATCCACTTCACCTATACCTGCTTAAATAAAAGTGATTATTTAAGACTTGTGCGTCCTCCAAGTGGCACATAGTCCAAACAGTAAGATGTTTGTCAGAGCTGTTTTCCAGGAACTTGAAGTCAGCTCTGTCTAGTTCAAGCTGAGCTGGTAGAGCATGGAGAGACCCAGTCCTGAACCTTTGGATGCCAGAGGGTTGAAAACTCCAACCTCAGACCGTGCTAAGCGGTTTCTGCTAAACTCCTTCTTGAAAAGTGCCAAGGCATGTAGCCTCCTTACACCTGTGCAGAAGGAGGAATCCTGGTTGCTGCACCTTTTTCCAATCACATTTCCCCACGCCCTTTACGCCTCATACTGCACAGTGGCTTTATCTCAGAAGTACCCCAAACCCCTTGCATTTAGGGATATTTAAGTATTGTTCTCCAATTTCCCTGCTTAGCTGCCTTGAAAATAACCCTAAATTTGCTGCAAACCTTGGCGTCTCAGTCTTTTATCTTGCTTCACATCGGGGAATGGTTCAGTATCAGATGATCTCAACAACTCTTTACCCTCTTAAGTCTATGTTCCTGAAACAGCTCCTGGAGTGAAAATGATGAGCAAAACGTACACTCCAAGAATAGGAGATGGGGTGAGGAAGTTCTGATTGCCAGAGTCCAGCTCTCAGATCAGTCAGCAGTCACATAGGTGACCTCCTCCAACAATTGGGCCCACCTGGATAATCAGGACAATCTACCCATCTCAAGGTCCATACCCTTAATTACAATCTACAAAGCCCTTTTTGCCATGTTAGGTAACAGGCCAAGCTTCCCTGGTTATCATTCAGCTTCTCACAGTAAGTTAGGAAGCAGACTATGTAATAAGCACGTGTTTTTGCTGCCATGACTGGTTGTAGTCAGTATCTTAGAGGCAGCTCTTTAATCATAGCATAGGTAGTAATTTTTTTTTTTAATTAGCCATAGCAAAAATCACTTTTTGACTCAGCAGATGCTTGATTATGGCTGAGTCAATTTCCCCTAGAAGTCCAGGCCTGAGTCTGTTCCTTTAGACAGCTTGTCAGTAGACATGAAATCTAAAATAACTTGTAATAAATCTTTTTCTAAAAAATCTGCAAGGTTGAATTATATTATCTGAAACTGAACCCTGGTTAGTTTAACTTCCACATCTATATTACAGAGAACTTTCTGAAAAACATCATATGTCCACTTACCTGTTGGATAACTACTCTTGTGAAATCCTCAGGGATTTCAAAAATCAGCATGCTGCTGCTGCTGCTGCTGCTGCTGCTGCTAAGTCACTTCAGTCGTGTCCGACTCTGTGCGACCCCACAGACGGCAGCCCATTGGGCTCCGCCATCCCTGGGATTCTCCAGGCAAGAACACTGGAGTGGGTTGCCATTTCCTTCTCCAGTGCATGAAAGTGAAAAGTGAAAGTGAAGTCGCTCAGTCATGTCTGACTCAGCGACCCCATGAACTGCAGCCTACCAGGCTCCTCTGCCCATGGGAGTTTCCAGGCAAGAGTACTGGAGTGGGATGCCATTGCCTTCTCCAAAAATGAGCATACAAAAAGCTAAATACATAATTTTACTCTCATATTCAGACCCATTTCTTGTTCCCTATAAAAGCTAGAGCTTTGAGTTCTCAGTTGAAACCTTGGGAATCACCCAAGAATGAACTACTTTTTAAGAATCTCTCATATTCATTTAAGATTCAAATAGTATTGAACCCTTTTCTCCATATCTCTCAAATACATACCTGCCTGTTTATTCTTACTGTTCATGCTTCATCAGCTCTTAACTAGATCACTATAAACATGTTAACCAATCTCTCAATTACTCTAGGCTCCTTTTCTCCCAACTTGATTAAGATATAATTGACCTATAACACTGTCAGTTTAAGATGTATTACAATGTGATGATTTGATATCAGTGGTAAAATGATTACCACAATAAGATTAGGTAACACATGCATCGATCTATTACCTCACAGTTATATTTGCATGTGTGTGTATGTATGTCTCTGTGTGTGTAGGGGTAAGAACTTTTAAGATCAATTCCCTTAGCCATTTTCGAATAATGAATACAATATTATCAACTATAGTTACCATGCTGTTCATTTTGTCCCCAGAACTTACTCATCTTATGACTGGAAGTTTGTACTCTGTAACCACCTTTACCCATTTTCCTCACTTTCCTGGTGGCTCAGACAGTAAAGAATCTGCCTGCAAGGTGGGAGACCTGGGTTCAATCCCTGGGCTAGGAAGATCCCCTGGAGGAAGGCATGGCAAGTCACTCCAGGATGCTTGCCTGGAGAATCTCCATGGACAGAGGAGCCTGGAAGGCTACAGTCCATGAGGTCCCAAAGAGTCGGACATGAGTGAGTGACTAAGCACAGCACAAAATCACCAATCTGCTCTTTGCAACCACCGGTCTACCGATCTACTCTGTTTCTATGAGTTTGGATGTTTTACGTTCTACATACAAGGAAGTTCATACACTATTTATCTTTCCCTTCAAATTTCATTTAGCATAATGTCCTCAAGCTCCATCCATGTTGTCACAAATGGCAGGATTTCCCTTTTTAAATATGACTGGATATGCACATACACACAATTTCCTTTATTCATCTGCTGAAGGACACTTAGGTTGTTTCCATGATTTGGCCATTGCAAATAATGCTGTGATAAATATGAGGTTGCAGATAACCTTTTCATTCTTATTAAGATACTTATTTATTTTGGATATACTTAGAAGTGAGACTGATGAATCATACAGTAATTATATTTTTAATTGTTTGAGGAAATTCCATACTGTACCAGTCTACATTCCTGCTAACAGGTTACACCCTCTGTAGCATTTTTTTATCTCTTGACTTTTTGATAACAGCCACTCTATCAGGTATCAGGTAATATTTCATTGTGGTTTTGATTTGCAATTCCCTGATGATTAGCAATGTTGAACACCTTTTCAGGTACTTGGCCATTTGTACATTTCATGTACTTGTCTTCTTTGGAAGAATGTTTTTCCAGGTATTTTGTACATTTTGAAATCAGATTTTTTTTTTGCTATTGAGCTGTATAAGTTCCCTACATATTTTGGATACTTACTAGATATATGATTTTCAAATATTTTCTGCCATTCCACAAGTTGCCTTTTCATTTTGTTGATGGTTTTCTTTGCTGTACAGATGCTTTTTAGATTGATATATTCCCATTTGTTGATGTTTGCTTTATTTGTCTTTGCATTGTGTGTCATTTCTTCCAAGGAGTAATTGTCAAGGAGCTTTCCCCCTACGTTTTCTTCAGAGCTCCCACAAAAGGCTCTTTCTGAAGTGTGTATTAGATTATATGTCTCCTTGGTTAGAATCTTCCAAAAAGCATTAATTCTGTGTGCCTATCCTGACTTATCCACCGTAACTTACTGTTTAACTTTTCCTGACTACTATTTTTCATCATGGTTCCAAATGCAGCCCCTGCTCAAACCATTTTAAACTACCATGTTCCCTCCTTTTTTAAGATAGGCTTTCATTTTTATTCAAAATGCCCCCTGTATTTGAAACTCTATGAGCTCACACATGATTCAGCTCCCTAACTAATTTTCAGGCCTCACATTCTTAATCTCTGATGTACATCAGAATCTATTTCTTTTTCTGGAGTGGGTGTTGTTTTAATTAACTTGAGCCAAGGCATAAGTCCTGCAGTTTTTCACTCAATTGTTTTATGCACAGGAAATCACTTCATTATTAAGAAATATTCCAAAAATGTTTCTGATACATAGTTATAACAGAGAATAAATGTCACAGTGGTTAAATAGATCATATTTCAGAGTCAGACAGATTTAAGGGATTGGACAGGTGCCTTGAGTAGACAGGTCACATCACTATCAAAAGTTCAATTCATTTTTTTCATCTGCAATAGGAAAAAAGTAACCCCTATACCACAAGTTTGTCTAAGGATTTGCACTATCATTATAATTATCACAAATACTGAATATTTTTAAGGATTCTACAGATTTAAGTATATGACCTTCCTCTGATTTTTCAATATGACCCAGAGTATATCTCTTAACTTTGCACAATATAAATAATATTAACAGTATCTTGACTTTCTAAATTGTGAGCTGTTTGCAAAAATACTTTTTTACTTAGAACTATTTTAGATTTACAAAAAATTGAGAAGATAGTATAGAGGTTTCCTATGTGTCTTGCACTCAGTTTACCTTCCTATTAACATACTGGTGTGATACATTTATTACAATTAGTGATTCATAATTGATACATTGTTTTTGTTTGTTGTTGGAAAAACAGAATGGGAAAGATTACATATGTCTTCAAGAAAATCTGAGATTTCAAGGGAACATTTCATGCAAAGATGGGCACAATAAAGGACAGAAAAGGTAAGGACCTAACAGAAACAGAAGATGTTAAGTGGTGGCAAGAATACACAGAACTGTACAAAAGAAAACCTTAATGATCTGGATAACCATGATGGCATGGGCACTCAACTAGAGCCACACATCCTTCAGTGGGAAGTGAACTGGGCCTTAGGAAGCATTACTACAAACAAAGTTAGTGAAGGTGAAGGAATTCCAGCTGAGCTATTTAAAATCCTAAAAGATGATGCTGTTAAAGTGCTGCACTCAATATGCCAGCAAATTTGGAAGACTCAGCAGTGGCCACAGGACTGGAAAAGAGTCAGGTCATATTCCAATCTCAAAGAAAGGCAATTCCAAAGAATGTTCAAACTACCACACAACTGCACTCATTTCACATGATAGCAAGGAAATGCTCAAAATATTCAATCTAGGTCTTCAAGCTGGATTCAGAAAAGGCAGAGGAACCAGAGGTCAGTTGCCAACATCCATTGGATCACAGAAAAAGGAAATTCCAGGGAAATTCCAAAGAAAATGCTTCACTGACTAGGCTAACGCCTTTGATTGTGTGGATCACAACAAACTATGGGAACTTCTTAAAGAAATAGGAATACCATTTCCTTTTCTTACCTAAAACAGACCACATTACCTGTCTGCTGAGAAACCTGTGTGCAGGAAAAGAAGCACCAGTTAGAACCAAACATGGAACAACAGACTAATTCAAAATTGGGAAAGGAGTACATCAAGGCTGCATAATGTCACTCTGCTTATTTAACTTATATGCAGAGTACATCATAAAAAATGCTGGGCTGGATGAATCACAAGCTGGAATCGAGATTGCCAGGAGAAATATCAATGACCCCATTCACTAAGCCTGTTTCATTCATTTGTGATGTACTTACATCAACTTCAGTATTCCATCCTTGAATTACCTCAGCTATTAATTTTTTTTTATTTTGCATGCAATATGGTTAATGTTCTATGATGAAAAATACTATGCTTAAGGTCTTATATCTAGTATTATAAGATCATGAAAAATAGTTTCACTACCATAAAAACTTGCCTATTTATCTATTCAACCTTCCTACTTTCAGTTCAGTTCAGTTCAGTCACTCAGTCATGTCTGAATTTTTGCGACCCCATGGACTGCAGTAGCCAGGCTTCCCTGTTCCATCACCAACTTCTGGAGTTTGCTCAAATTCATGTCCATTATGTTGGTGCCAAAGAATGCTCTAACTACTGCACAATTGCACTTATCTCACATGCTAGTAATGTAATGCTCAAAATTCTCCAAGCCAGGCTTCAGCAATACGTGAACCATGAACTTCCTGATGTTCAAGCTGGTTTTAGAAAAGGAAGGGGAACCAGAGATCAAATTGCCAACATCCGCTGGATCATGGAAAAAGCAAGAGAGTTCCAGAAAAACATCTATTTCTGCTTAATTGACTATGCCAAAGCCTTTGACTGTGTGGATCATAATAAACTGTGGAAAATTCTTCAAGAGATGGGAATACCAGACCACCTGACCTGCCTCTTGAGAAACCTATATGCAGGTCAGGAAGCAACAGTTAACTGGACATGGAACAACAGACTGGTTCAAATAGGAAAAGGAGTACATCAAGGCTGTATATTGTCACCCTGCTTATTTAACCTGTATGCAGAGTACATCATGAGAAACGCTGGACTGGAAGAAGCACAAGCTGGAATCAAGATTGCCGGGAGAAATATCAATAACCTCAGATATGCAGATGACACCACCCTTATGGCAGAAAGTTAAGAAGAACTAAAGAGCCTCTTGATGAAATTGAAAGAGGAGAGTGAAAAATTTGGCTTAAAACTCAACATTCAGAAAACAAAGATCATGGCATCTGGTCCCATCACTTCATGGGAAATAGATGGGGAAACAGTGGAAACAGTGTCCGAATTTATTTCTGGGGGCTCCAAAATCACTGCAGATGGTGACTGCAGCCATGAAATTAAAAGACGCTTACTTCTTGGAAGAAAAGTTATGACCAACCTAGATAGCATATTCAAAAGCAGGGACATTACTTTGCCAACTAAGGTACATCTAGTCAAGGCTATGGTTTTTCCTGTGGTCATGTATGGATGTGAGAGTTGGACTGTGAAGAAGGCTGAGCGCCAAAGAATTGATGCTTTTTAACTGTGGTGTTGGAGAAGACTCTTGAGAGTTCCTTGGACTGCAAGGAGAGCCAACCAGTCCATTCTGAAGGACATCAGCCCTGGGATTTCTTTGGAAGGAATGATGCTAAAGCTGAAGCTCCAGTACTTTGGCCACCTCATGCGAAGAGTTGACTCATTGGAAAAGACTCTGATGCTGGGAGGGATTGGGGGCAGGAGGAGAAGGGGACAACAGAGGATGAGATGGCTGGATAGCATCACTGACTCGATGGACATGAGTCTGAGTGAACTCTGGGAGTTGGTGATGGACAGGGAAGCCTGGCATGCTGCGATTCATGGGGTTGAAAAGAGTCGGACAGGACTGAGTGACTGAACTGAACTAAAGTTGGTGATGCCATCCAACCATCTTATCCTATGTTGTCCCCTTCTTCTCCCACCTTCAATCTTTCCCAGCATCAGTGTCTTTTCAAATGAGTCAGTTCTTTGCATCAGGTGTCTAAAGTATTGGAGTTTCAGCTTCAGCCTAAGTCCTTCCAATGAATATTCAGAGCTGATTTCCTTTAGGATGGACTGGTTGGATCTCCTTGCAGTCCAAGGGACTCTCAAGAGTCTTTTCCAACACCATAATTCAAAAGCATCAATTCTTCAGTACTCAGCTTTTTTTATAGTCCAACTCTCCTGGCAGTGTGATTCCAGCTTGAATTTTTACAGTAACTAATGTTTTCCATTTTCCAGAATGTAATTGGTATGATATATTAGATAGCATTTTAGGCTAGATTATTTCACTTAACAATGTGCACTAAAGATGTTTCCATGATTTTCACTGCTTGACAACCAACTCATTTTTATCGCAGAATACAATATATCTGCATGGATGAATCAAACTTTTAAAAGCTTTTTGAAGGACATCTTCTTTTGCTTTCAATTTTTGGTGACTGTAGAGAAAGTTGCTAATGCATTCACAAAGAGTTTTCTGTGTGGAAACATTCTTAAATCATTTGGACCTAGGAGTACAATTGTTGGAGCATATGCTAAAACTCTTTAGTTAGTAAAAAACTACTACTTTGTCTTCCAATGTGGTTATGCCATTTTTATTTCCATCAGCAAGAAATGAGAACTCCTGTGGTGTGGCTCTGCATCCTCTTTTGCTATTGATGTTTTCATATTAAAACATATATTAACCATTTTAATAGTCAGAAAGTAATATTTTATCTTTAATTTGCAGTTTCTTAATTAAATATGATGTTGAGCATCGCTTTTCATTTGCTGGCTTGCCATCCACATATTTTCTTGTTAAGGTGCTTGTTCAGATCTTTTGCCTGTTTTCAAATTGAGGTATTTTCTTATTATTGAGTTGTTTTTTTTTTTTCAAATACCTAATACTAGCCGTCTACATTTGTTTTATAAATATTTTATTCCATATTTAACTAATATACTGATTCCCTTCACAGGGTATTTCATGGAACATAAGTTTATTTTAATAAAACACAACTTTTATTTTTGTTTGATGGATCAGATTTTTGATGTTATACCTAAAAAGTCGACAATAAACCCAAGGTCACCTAGTTTTCTCATATTTTCTTCTAGAAGTTAGAATTTTATAATTTTATATTTTTAATTGAGATTTATGATCTCCTTGGAGAGATTTTGAGTTAATTTTAATAAAAGAGTAAACTCTATGTGTAGGTGTGCTTGTTTTTTATATAGACACAATTTTTTCTACCACCATTTGTTGAAAAATTACCCTTTTCCAATAAACTTTTTTTTCTCCTTTGTGATAGATCAGTTAGCTACATGTTATTTTTCTTTTTCTGGGTTCTCTTTTCTCTTTCATTGACCCATGTGTCTATTATTTTGCCAATACCATACTGTCAGGATTACTGTAGCTTTATACTATGTCATGAAATCTGGTGGCACTGTCAGTATCTATAAAATATTATACCAACATTTTGACTGGAATTTCAATGACCTAAAGATATTTTCAGAAAACAATAAAAACAAGAAAATTGAGTCTTCTCTCAAATAACACAGATCATCTGTCCATTTGTTTGGGTCTCCTTTAATTTCTTTCATTCAAGTTTTGTAGGTTACATATATAAATTGTGTACATACTTTGCAAGACTTATACAGAAGTATTTAATTTTTGGTGATGTTGTGTTAATTTTAAATTTCATATTTTAATTTATAATTTCTCCTTACAGAAAATCAATTAACCTTTATATATACATTGATCTATCCAGTGGTTTTGTTTTATTCCTATAGTCACTTATGATTTCCAGGAATTTTTGTTTTTATTTTTAATGGTGTTGGTTCTTCAGAATTTTCTAAAGCCAATCATATCATAGAATCTAAAGCCAATCATATCATATAATTTTCTATATAGTGAACCATATCATATTTCAAAGGTAAAATTATCTGAGAATAATATAAATAATAAGCAATTGAAACAATGCAGTGAGACTACAGATGATATGCACTGTCAGACACAGATCTTACAATGATTCTAGTCAATTCAAGGAGATAAAAGATATATTGATAATTTAATTAGATACTCAGAAATATTTTTAAAAATCAAATGAAAATTATATAAATAAATAAAGGTAGAGCTAAGCAAGTGCTGTAACAAGATTAGACATAGCTGGAAAGGAAATTCAGAAAATAAATGATAACTCAGTATGAAATATACTGAATGAAGATTGAAAGGAATAAAAACTTTAAAAATATCCAACACATACTAAGATAGACATAGAGAAGACTGTGGGGAAACCCACCCTATCTATAATTGGAAGACTTGAAAAGAGAGGGAAAGATAACATGGCAGGCCTATTGACAGGATAACAAATGAGAACTATGTCTGCGAGGCTTGCCATAACAAAATACCACAGATTGTGTGGATTAAACAAAAGTTTTCTCACAGTTTGGAGGCTAAAGTAGAAAATCAAACTGCCAGCGGGGTTGGTTTCTCCTGAGATCTCTTTACCTTGGCTTGCAGATGGCCATCTTTTCACTTGTCCTCACACGGCCTTTTCTCTGTGTTCATGTATTTCTGGGGATTTTTCCTCTTCTTTAAGGACTCCAGACCTATTGAATTAAGGCTCCACCCTCATGACTTCTTTAAGCCTTAATTGCCTTCCAGAGGACCTGTATCCAAATATAGTCACACTGGGGGTTTGAGGTTTACATATGAATTTTGGTGGAGAACAGTACAATCCATACCATGAACTTTCCAAATTTGTTAAAAAATAATTAAACAAAAATATTCAATGTAATATACATAAGCATTCAATCAGATGGTAGTTTTAATTCAATTATATGATAATATTTAAATATAGATGGAGTGAAGAATTCAGTGAAGAAACAAAGACTGTAAGACTATGTAAGACTATATTCAAACAATGTGCTATTTAAAACACAATATTATAGAAAATGTAGAAGGGCAGTAAAGAGTTTACTCACATATACTAACCAAAGAAGGTGATGAAGCTATTGTTTTTATCAAAACAGAACTTAAAAAATTAATAAAAGTACATCACATTTAAAAGTGGACACTTGATATTGATATAGAAGAATGAAGTTCAAAACGGAGTATACAATATATATGCATATGTATGGCTGATTCATTGTGCTATACAGTAGAAACTAATACAACATTGTAAAGCAACTACATGATAATAAAAAGTAGTTAAAAAAAGAATGAAATCCAGGGAAACAAAACACAGTTTAAAATGTATATATATTTTTAGTAGACATATTTGGAAATGAGGTATAAACTTTGAACAGCCATATTCATAAATTATTTAATTCACACGATTATATTAACTTGAAAATATAATTGTATAACAATCTGCATGTTATGATATATATTAATTTCTACATATACATTTCTTTGCCCAACAGCAAAACATATATGTTTTTGAAATATAGAAAAGACTATGTGCTAGTATATTTCAGCAAAATTTAAAAGACTAATTCATATAGAGTATATTTTCTAAATACATTGCCAATAGCCTAGATGCAAATTTCCCATATGTTTAGAAATATAAAAATATACTTTTACACAACATACGGGTCAAAAAAGAAGTCACAGTGGCAATTAGAAAATGTTTTCAGCTAAATGATAATCAGTTCAATTCAGTTGCTCAGTCGTGTCTGACTCTTTGCAACCCCATGGACTGCAGCAGCCAGGCTTCCTTGTATATTACCAACCCCCAGAGCTTGCTCAGATTCATGTCCATTGAGCTGGTGATACCATCCAACCATCTCATCCTCTGTCATCCCATTCTCTTCCTGACTTCAATCTTTCCCAGCATTAGGGTCTTTTCCATTGAGTCAGTTCTTCGTATCAGGTGGCCAAAGTATTGGAGTTTCAGCTTCAGCATCAGTCCTTCCAATGAATATTCAGGACTGATTTCCTTTCGAATTGACCAGTTTGATCTCCTTGCAGTCCAAGGGACTCTCAAGAATCTTCTCCAACACCACAGTTCAAAAGCACCAATTCTTTGGTGCTCAGCTTTCTTTATAGTCCAACTCTCACAGCTATATATGACTACAGGAAAAACCATAGCTTTGACTAGATGGACCTTTGTTGGCAAAGTGATGTCTCTGCTTTTTAATGTATTGTCTTGGTTGGTCATAGCTTTTCTTCCAAGGAGCAAGCGTTTTTTTAATTTCATGGCTACAGTCACCATCTGCAGTGATTTTGGCGCCCAAGAAAATAAAGTCTGATGCTGTTTCCATTTCTTCCCCATATATTTGCCATGAAGTGATGGGACTGGATGCCATGATTTTTTTTTTTTTTTGAATGTTGAGTTTTAAGGCAGCTTTTTAAATACTACAAATCTAACCACTGAAGTAAATCAAAGCCATCCTGAACAGTTTCTAGATCTAATTGGATACTGAAGGAAAAAATAAAGGATAAAAATAGATGGCATAACTTAAGAAAAATTGTAAAAGTAATATTAAAAGAATGTAAGAGAAAGAAAATAATGAAAAGTAAAAATTAATAAGGTAGTAAATATACAACAGAAAGAAAAGAGAGATCAAGATAAAAGAGAGACAGCGTAAATAAACAGATTCAGGATGAGAGGGGGAACATTACCACAGATTCTACAAGATTTGGTTTTAGGTGTATGAAAATACCAACAGTTTTGAGTCAATACATTAGAAACCACACATGAAATAGTAAAATCAAAATTACTATATTTTATGGAAACTGGCACAAGAAGGAATAGAAAATCTTTATGGGCCTATAACTATTTAAAAAATCAAATCAGTTATCAATTTAGCCAGCTTCCCAGGTGGCTCAGTAATAAAGAAACTGCATGCCACAGCAGGAGAAGCAGGTTTGATCCCTGGGTTGGGAAGATCCCCTGGAGAAGGAATGGCAACCCACTCCAGTATTCTTGCCTGGAGAATCCCATGGACAGAGGAGGCTGGTGGGCTACAGTCCATGGACTCATAAAGAGCTGAACATGACTGAGCATGCACAAACATCAATAAAGCCATCTGATCCTTTTATCTATTAGCTCAGATGTGTTCCCTAGCAAATACAAGCAAAATTTGCTTTCAAAAAATTGCAAATTTTATCAAAATCTTCTAGAACATAAAATAAGACGAATTTAAAAATTGTTTCTAGAAAAATATTCATGTCAATACTTTTTCTAAGAAAGAAAATCTATTTAACACTATCATTAATGAATCATAAATAATAAGAAACAAAATCCAGGAAAGATAATATAAAGTTTAACACATAATACACAAGTTGAATTTATTTCAGTAGTTCAAGTTTACCATCACATTAGAAAATCATTTAACATAATTCACCACATTTTTTGAATGCAGCAGAAATTATATCTGATGTTTTTAATAGATGCAGAAAAATATTTCATAAAATAAATATATTCATGATTTTTAAAAAGTCTGTAAATTAAGGAATACAAGAGATTAATTTCCTTAGGATATCTACTGTTATGTTTAATGATATACTGTTATATTTAATATTTAATGATAAACTCAAATACTTAATGATACAATATTTAAAAAAACTCTTGGAACTGAAAAAAATACAATCCTGCTCTCTGTACCACCTTTATTCAACACTGAACTATTATTACCAATTAATACAGAAGGCAAGAAAAATAAACGGTTGAGGAATTTTAAAGCCAGAAATAGAAGATTAGTTATTTGCAGATGTCATGGTTGTATACAGAAGAAATCGAAAGAATCTGATAAATTGTTGAAATAAGATTAGCAAGCTTTTCCAGAAAAAGTTCAATATATTCAAATTATTTGTGTCATGGCACACAAATAATATTAGAAAATACAATTTTAAACAAAATACCATTTATAATAACATTAAAGAATATAAAATAACCAAAATTAATTTTAATAAAATATGTACACACTCTTATACAAAAAAACATAAAACATTATAAAAATAAAGAAAACCTATAAGAGTATGTGGATATAGAACTGTAAAATGTCAATTTCCACATTCATCTATTCATTTACTGTTATATAGATAAAAATCCCAACAGATTTCATTAAGGAGAGTCACAAATTAATTCTAAAATTTACAGGGGAAAGAAAGGGCCCATCATACTCAAGACTATTTTGAAGAAGTAGTTAAGAGGATTTGTCCTACTAAACACTAGCTTCAGTTCAGTTCAGTGGCTCACTCGTGTCCGACTCTTTGCGACCCCATGAATTGCAGCACAGCAGGCCTCCTTGTCCATCACCAATTCTCGAGGTTCACTCAAACTCATGTCCATCGAGTCGGTGATGCCATCCAGCCATCTCATCCTCTGTTATGCCCTTCTCCTCTTGCCCCCAATCCCTCCCAGCATCAGGGTCTTTTCCAATGAGTCAACTCTTCACAAGAGGTGGCCAAAGTATTGGAGTTTCAGCCTCAGCATCAGTCCTTCCAAAGAACACCTAGGACTGGTCTGCTTTAGGATGGACTGGTTGGATCTCCTTGCAGTCTAAGGGACTCTCAAGAGTCTTCTCCAACACCACAGTTCAAAAGCATCAGTTCTTCAGCACTCAGCTTTCTTCACAGTCCAAGTCTCATAGTGATACATAACCACTGGAAAAACCATAGCCTTGACTAGGTGGACCTTTGTTGGCAACGTAATATCTCTGCTTTTGAATATGCTATCTAAGTTGGTCATGACTTTCCTTCCAAGAAGTAAGTGTCTTTTAATTTCATGGCTGCAGTCATCATCTGCAGTGATTTTGGGGCCCAGAAAAATAAAGTCATCTACTGTTTCCACTTATCCCCATCTATTTCCCATGAAGTGATGGGACCAGATGCCATGATATTAGTTTTCTGAATGTTGAGCTTTAAGCCAACTTTTTCACTCTCCTCTTTCACTTTCATCAAGAGGCTTTTTAGCTCCTCTTCACTTTCTGCCATACGGTGGTGTCATCTGCATATCTGTGGTTATTGATATTTCTCCCGGCAATCTTGATTCCAGCTTGTGCTTCTTCCAGCCAAGCTTTTCTCATGATGTAGTCTGCATATAAGTTAAATACGTAGGGTGACTGTATACAGCCTTGACATACTCCTTTTCCTATTTGGAACCAGTCTGTTGTTCCATGTCCAGTTAAGTGTTGCTTCCTGACTTGCATATAGGTTTCTCAACAGACAGGTCAGGTGATCTGGTATTCCCATCTCTTGAAGAATTTTCCACAGTTTATTGTGATCCACACAGTCAAAGGCTTTGGCATAGTCAATAAAGCAAAAATAGATGTTTTTCTGGCTTCAGTTTAGTTCAGTTCAGTTGTTCAGTCGTGTCCGACTCTTTGCGACCCCATGAACCGCAGCACACCAGGCCTCCCTGTCCATCACCAACTCCCGGAGTTTACTCAAACTCATGTCCATCGAGTCGGTGATGCCATCCAGCCACCTTATCATCTGTCATCCCCTTCTCCTCCTGCCCCTAATCCCTCCCAGCATCAGAGTCTTTTCCAATGAGTCAACTCTTAGCATGAGGTGGCCAAAGTATTGGAGTCAGCTTTAGTATCAGTCCTTCCAATGAACACCCAGGACTGATTTCCTTTAGAATGGACTGGTTGGATCTCCTTGCAGTCCAAGGAACTCTCAAGAGTCTTCTCCAACACCATAGTCCAAAGTCATCAATTCTTCAGTGCTCAGCTTTCTTCACAGTCCAATTCTCACATCCATACATGACCACAGGAAAAACCATAGCCTTGACTAGATGGACCTTTATTGGCAAAGTAATGTCTTTGCTTTTTAATATGCTGTCTAGGTTGGTCATAACTTTCCTTCCAGGCTTAGCATATTGCAATTAGTCAGTGAAAGGAGAACCTAACCTAATGGTTTATGAGAACTGATTTGTATCAAAATCAGCATTGCAGCACAGACAGAAAGGATCCATTCTTTTAGTAAATGGTGTTAGGAAAATTGGAAATTCATATGGGAGAAAAATGAGATTTCTAACAGACAAAACGTCCAGATTTCAATTTTAATAACATTGTAGAAATTTATGAAAATTTAAACATTAAGTTCCTAGAAGATAAAACAGGAAAACATCATCATTAACTATGAATGACAAAAAATTCTTAAAAATGAGAGGAATAGTTCTTACTATAAAAGGAAATGTAGTTTATTTTGATGATATGAATACCCAGAATTCATCTCATCAGAAAAACAATTAAAGACAAAAGGCAAGCCAGAGAGTGGGAGAAGATATATGCAAAACATGTAAAAAATAAAGAATATTAAAAAAAATCTTTTAAGTCACAAGTGTAAAAAAAGAGAATAAAATTTGAACATTCATTTTAACAGATAGTGTCTAAGGCACTTTGAGGAAGGATATGCTCAATGCATAATAATTACAAGAAAATCTGCTCATACTGTTCATAATCTAAAATATATAAATTAAAACCAAAAATAATTTACTACACAGATGGCTAAACATAAATATTGATAGCACAAAGGGTTGGTGCAATGTAGCATACTGGACATACACGTGCACTGCTGATGGAAGTGAAAAGCAGTATAACTAATTTGGAAAACAGATCAGAATCATCTAATAAAGCTGAAGTTCCATATATTCTAGCGAAAGTTATTGTAGTCCTAGAATTTAACAAAAAGAATTATGATATATTTTCTAATTGGCACAACAGAAATGTTCATAATTTGTTTTTTATACTAGCACTCAAAAAGGAAACAATCTAATACTCCACAGGAATAGAATGTATAAACAAACTCTTATAATGAAAATGAAAACATTACCATTAAATGCAAGAGTTGGATGAATGTCATAAAACACTTTTTAAATGAAAGAAAATAAACTCAAAGGATTTCACTTATATAGGTTTTAAAACCAGCAATGTGATTTGTACTCATTGTGGTCATGTGTTCAAGACTGAAATCATAGAAAATAAGGAAAAAGTTGCCTATAAAATTCAAGATACTGACTACCTTTCTTGGTAGGGAAGAAGTCTTAATTTGAAAATGATGAGCAAAGGATTGCTAGAGATATGCTATCTTTTGACCTCAGTAAAAATTATACAAGTGCTTACTTTATAAAAACTATTGATGTTTACATTTATATTTTATGCAGTTTTAAAATTGTGTAGTATATTACCCATTAGAGAAACTTTGTTGTTGTTCATTATATAAACTTTGTTATTGTTCAGCTATAGCTCGCCATGCTCCTCTGTCCATGCATTTCCCAGGCAAGGATACTAGAGTGAGTTGCCATTCCCTTCTCCAGTGAACCTTCCTGACCCAGAGCTCAACCTTGCATCTTCTGCTTGGCAGGCAGATTCTCTGCCCCAGAACCGCCTGGTAAGCACAAGTAAACTTTTGTTGTTCAGTCACTAAGTCCTGTCCAACTCTTTGCAACCCCATGAACTGCAGCACTGTTTAGGAACTCAACTGGGGATTTCCAAGATCCATAAAGGTCAAAAGAAAAAAACTACAGGAAAAAAAAAATAAAGTTGGAAAAAAATGAACTTCAAGAAATGAAAATGATATAATTTTAAACATAGCTCCAATAATAACTCAAAAACTGGGACATAGATCCTAAAGAACCTATCCAGCAGGACAGTAAGACAGACATGAACATTATGTAAAAAAATTGAGAGTCAAAGAGGGTCCTGCAGAAGGTACAGGAGAGACATTAGGAAAGAAAAATATTAACGGAGAAGTTTCCAGAACTAATTAATAAAGGACATTATTCTTTCATCTCAGGAATCTCGGCGAATCCCAAGGCATTAAATAAAAAAGAATCCATACGTAGACAAATCATGAAGGCTTAGAAAACACAGATGAAGAAAATACGAATTTTAAAAGAAAATATAAATTCAAAATGTAAGGGAGCTTCTTATATTTATATCTATATCCAATTAAGCTTTCAGTTATAATTTCTTAATGTCTCATTAAACAACCCTATTTGGTAAACTTATGAAGAAATGAAATACTGGCTAAAATAAGATTATCCTATTTTCTAGGCCTCCAGAAAACAATAACATAACAAAACAAAAGAAAGTTACAATAACTTGGCTTCATTCCTTCTTTATAAGGAAACTTGTTGAGCTTTCTCTTGAATTGATGTACAATATTTACTTCTGTTGCTGACTCCAGCACTTTGTTCCATCTCATTAATTCAAGAAGTAAGAAACATCAAGGAACATCAGGAACATCATTAATCCAAAGACCATTTCTGGTTATGCCTAAGTGAAGCTATTACAGATATTTCAAGATCTGACTAAAATAGTTATTAAAAAGCCTAACCACTATGTCTCAATTTATTTTCCTAGATAATTGTACCATCTTTGTCTTGGATCATGGGTTGATACATGTCTTTGGGTTTCATATGCCACATTTTTTTTCAGGCCAAGGTGAAAAGAAACTTTAAGCCACAATCAGAAACACAAAATTTTTCAAGCTAAGTCTGAATCCTTTCATGTGTCATAATGCAGTTCTAGGAGAAGATATCCTTACATGGCATCATCTGAGAGCCTGGTGTATCTTTCTGCTGTCTCCTATAGTCTATTTTAAAGGAGAAGCTTAAGTATTCCTCTACATTCTCTTTTTTAAGAATTGTAATTGTATATCACTAAGAAATTCAATATTGCACTGATGTCACATATGTGAGCAAACAGCATTATTTTTATGAATAATTTTTATCTAAGTGCATGCTACTTTCTGTTTTCATGTAACTTTCTCTCCATTTGTAATTTTGCATTTAAATGTGTGATTGTTTCATTACTACCTCTCTTCTGCACAAAACTAACTGGTTTTTCATTATTACCTGTCTTCCACATAAAATGAACAGTCCCATGAGGGCAGTGACCGGACCTACGTACTTCTCCACTGTAGCCAAATAAGTACCATAATCCCCCGAACATAGTAAATATCTGACAAATGTGTAATGAACAGAAACAAACCAAATACATTGATAGGAAAATAATTTTGTAATGTTTTCTTTTATTCTGAATCTTATTTTTTCTATCAGTTTAATGGTTTAATTTAAAAAGGTGGCATAGGAAGATATACAGTTGCACCTATACACAAACACATACGTATATACATATACATATCTTCTAAATTATCAGATGAGGAAGGAGTTGAAAATAAATAGGTCTAACATAATGGTTCTTTCTCTTCAGTTATCAGAGCACACTGATAACTTACACTGAGTCTTACATGACTCGAGGGTTAAAGATTTCTGGGGAATCACCTAGAAATATATAAGTTATATCTATAAACTAGACAGAGCTTTTTATTTTTGGTTGATACTAGGTAATCAGCTCCATTAAAACAGAATGGATTATTGTATTCCTAAACTTAGATCCAGTATTTTGTCTCATTCTTTAGGAATTCTTAGAGCAGCTGTAAATGCCATCTTGTATTTTCCCAAATCTTCATAAAAATCACTGAAGCTCACTTCCCACTTAGCACTGTATAGACCCTGCATTTGTAATATGGTTCATGGATCCATCTTGCTCTGCATCAAAGCGATCAAAGGCGCTTTGAATCTGGAGGCAGCATGCTGCCGAAGAGAGAGAAACATCAGCTGCAGTTGTTTTAAGACCTTGAGTTCATTTCTAGCTTTGACCTTCAGAAGCTAGAAATGTGTATTTTCCTGATGTTTCTGATCCTGGGATTTTTTTATCTGCAAATGGTGATAATTCAATATTAAGAAACTTAACACATAATTTATTAATAATTACATGCTATACATATACAAGTTATTGTTCAGAGAACTCATTTTTCTGAAAACATTAGAATGACTAATTATTAGGTACATTGAGGACTTTTAAAATGCAATAAAAGAATAGTGTCATCTGGAAAGAAGTACTGAAAATAGGAAGAAGAATATTAAAAAACAAGGCTTGCTTGATAACAAGTTTATAACAAAAATTACAAAACTGACTTGTTACAAAAATATCATGATAGTATAGTCTTGTATTATTTTACAATGGGACTGATTGCACTCTTTTTGAAGGCAAGAGACTTTCTGTTATTTCTCATCATGAAAGTGAAGGTTGCTCAGTTTTGTCCAACTCTGTGACACCATGGACTGTAACCTACCAGGCTCCTCTGGCTATTGAATTCTCCAGGCAAGAATATAGCAGTCGGTAGCCATTTCCTTCTCCAGGGGATCTTCCCAATCCCAGGATTGAACCTGGGTCTCCTGCATTGCAGGCAGATTCTTTGCCATCTGAGCCGCCAGGGAAGCCCACTACCCATTTTATAATATCCAAATATTTTAGCAAAATTACAGAGCTTATACAGTACAGAACATTTAAGTCCAAACTTTTTTGTAAAACTAATAAAATAACTGAGATAGATGGAATTCGTGGCTTTCTTTAGGGTCTCATAAATAGTCTCAATCAGAATAAACATCAACACTTGTCATTACCTCTAGCACACTAGTACAGATATCACTGATTTGTCAAGATCGAGTTTCCTTCCATTCTCCAACTCCTATTTAAAACAAGCAAATAAATTCCATCACTAGAAGGATATTATGCAAAATTCCAGTAACTGAGCCTTTTTGAAGTTCAGAATCTTCTTTCAATAGAAGTACCTACATTTCTCTGTAGTCCTTCTGTTTTTACTCTTAATCATGACAATTGTATAGGCTTGTATTTGATCTGTACCACTGAGAAAAAGAGAGAAAAGTGTGTGACTGTGACTGCTGGAAGATTTTTGCGTGCAGTCTGTGATATGAAAGGACAGGAATAGGTCTGAAGTCTTCAGAAAAAAAAAAAAAAAAAGAGGTTAAAAATCCAAAAGCGGGTAGAGACTTGGGAATCTGCCAATGGACCCTCTAGTTTAGTGTTTATAATCCAATCTGCTGGAGCTCATGAGGCAGAAGAGTGAACATGGGACTCTGCTTAAGGCTAAAAATAAGAGTGCTTCATTCTGACTTACAAGAATTATAGGCCAATAAAACTAATGTGAGAAATATCATTTTAAAATTGAATAAATGTTTATCTATGAGTTTGCTCTTGTTTTGCAAAATAGATTTGAAATTTTTGGCCACTTGTATTTACTTTTATTCTTTACAGTATATTTATTTGATGCTGGGAAGTGTGAAATGATCATCAAACTAGTCATCAAATTTAATGGACATTGGATAATTAAAGACAATTTCATTTGGCACTGACAAGTTACTCAGGAATGATGCTCAAAGATGGCACTGTATCACTCCTGAGGGGTACTCTTTAGAAATATAAAATTTATTTTGCATATTTTCCAGTAAGGTATTTTAATAATAAGAATTGTCACCTCTTTATATAAAGAATGATCAAGCTCCAATGCAAAATGAGAATGGAGTAACAGATATTCGGTGATCATTTCTACATTCCCATTAAAAAATTGATTTTATATTCTTATAATTAATAAATTCTATTAAAATAAAGAAAATATTTTAAATCCATAATCTCCTATTATTTAACTACATTTTACTATAATATTTGATCTTGGAGTTACAACTCTCACATCAGCCTGGTGAAAATACCATACAATGGTTTGTCACTGTATACCTCTTCTCAAATTTACATTCTGGGATATCATGTTGCTGTCATGAAATCAGTCATGGCAGCAGTGTCTACAACATAGAAATTGTCAAGTGCTATAAATGAGTGGTTGATTTGTTAACTGACCATCATCACTTGCTTTAAAAAGGTGATAAAAAAATTAAGTGATGAAAATAAAACAAAATGGCATTGTATTTATGGTTGCCATGTTAATAGCACAAAAATTGGAAGATATTGTCTTTCAATATTCCAAAATTATCAACTGATTTACAAATAATTACGTTATTGACCAGAGAGACTTTCTAACTAGATGTGTTGTCACTGTTTCACTTTTGTCTTTCTGAAAATATCAACAAGTAATGATATCAGAACTATGCCTGTTTGTCAGTGATATGAGTGGAACTGATCAGTAATTGAATGTTTACATATAACCTGATTTTGAGGAACTACTATTGGTAAAAGAATTATTAAACAGTAGATTTTGGAAGAAATAACAATTCAATCTGACGTTATAAGTGTAGAGAATTTTTTAATTGTATATTTTACTGTTATTTGTAGATTATTTCATGTTTCTTATATTAACAAACTTTATAATAAATATAAGTATGTACACAAACTTTTTTTTTCCCAGAGACCCAAATTTGAAACATTTAAAAGCTCAAATAGCAAGTCTTAATAACAGATAACATGATGCTGTGCTGAGTTTTGGCTTTTATCATGGTGAAATGGGAGCTTTTGCAAAGTTTGGAATAAGGGATTAAAAAGATCAAATAGTTTGATAGAAATCTACTTTTGTTTGGAGAACACACTGATGATTGCCACTTAGCATCATTAACCTCTGATTTTTAGATAGGAACATAGGACTTCGGGAAAAAAGCACATTTTCTAATAATGCTTGTGGTAATCCATGCCTATGTGAGTAAATTCTGGCTAATAGATTGTGGATAAAAGTAATGAAAGTGAAAGAGGAGAGTGAAAAAGTTGGCTTAAAGCTCAACATTCAGAAAACGAAGATCATGGCATCTGGTCCCATCACTTCATGGGAAATAGATGGGGAAACAGTGGAAACAGTGTCAGACTTTATTTTGGGGGGGCTCCAAAATCACTGCAGATGGTGACTGCAGCCATGAAATTAAAAGACGCTTACTCCTTGGAAGAAAAGTTATGACCAACCTAGATAGCATATTCAAAAGCAGGGACAATACTTTGCCGACTAAGGTCCGTCTAGTCAAGGCTATGGTTTTTCCTGTGGTCATGTCATGTACGGATGTGAGAGTTGGACTGTGAAGAAGGCTGAGCGCCGAAGAATTGATGCTTTTGAACTGTGGTGTTGGAGAAGACTCTTGAGAGTCCCTTAGACTGCAAGGAGATCCAACCAGTCCATTCTGAAGGAGATCAGCCCTGAGATATCTTTGGAAGGAGTGATGCTAAAGCTGAAACTCCAGTACTTTGGCCACCTCATGCGAAGAGTTGACTCATTGGAAAAGACTCTGATACTGGGAGGGATTGGGGGCAGGAGGAGAAGGGGACGACAGAGGATGAGATGGCTGAATGGCATCACTGACTCGATGGATGTGAGTCTGAGTGAACTCTGGGAGTTGGTGATGGACAGTGAGGCCTGGGGTGCTGCAGTTCATGGGGTCGCAAAGAGTCGGACACGACTGAGTGACTGAACTGAACTGAACTGAAAAGTAATGAACACACCATTCAGATTATAATCTCAAAACAGGAGAAGTATACTATGTTTCTGTTTTACAGATGAGAAGACAGAGACTGTTGAGTTTAAGTAGCCTGTCAAATGTCATACAATTAATAAACAATAAAAACACTTTTAAGTGGATGGCTTCTCCGTAGAATCTCTGTTTAAAGCCACTGTTTGTTGCTAAGTCACCCAGTCATGTCCAGCTCTTTGTGACTCCATGGTCTGCAGCACACCAGGATTGCCTGTCGTTCAACATCTCCTGGAGTTTGCTCAAACTCATATCCATTGAATCAGTGATGCCATTCAACCATGTCCCCTTCTCCTCCTGCCTTCAATCTTTACTAGCATCAGGGTTTTTTCCAATGAGTTGGCTCTTCACATCAGGCGGCCAAAGTACTGGAGCTTCAAGTTTAGCATCAGTTCTTCCAATGAATATTCAGGGTTGATTTCTTTCAGGATTGACTGGTTTGATCTCCTTGCAGTCCAAGAAACTCTCAAGAGTCTTCGCTAGCATCACAGTTTGAAGGCATCAATCCTTAGGTGCTCAACCTTTTTTATTGCCCAGCTTTCATATCCATACATGATTACTGGAAAAACCAAAGCTTTGACTATATGGACCATTATAGGCGAATGGCAACCCACTCCAGTGTTATTGCTTGCAGAATCCCAGGGACGGGGGAGCCTGGTGGGCTGCCGTCTATGGAGTTGCACAGAGTCGGACACGACTGAAGCGACTTAGCAGCAGCAGCACAGGCAAAGTAATGTATCTGTTTTTTAATATGTTGTCTAGGTTGGTCATTGTTTTTCTTTCAAGGACCAAGTGGCTTTTTAAATTAAATTAAATTAAATTAAATTATGGCTGCTGTCACCATTTGCAGTGATTTTGGAGCCCAAGAAAATAAGGTCTGTCACTGTTTCCATTGTTTTCCCATCTATTTGCCATGAACTAATGGGACTGGGTGCCATAATCTTAGTTTTTTGAATGTTGAGTTATAAGCCAGCTTTTTCACTCTCCTCTTTCACCTTCATCAATATGCTCTTTAGTTCCTCTTTGCTTTCTTTCTGCCATAGGGGTGGTGTCATCTGCATATTTGTGGTTATTGATATTTCTCCCCACAATCTTGATTCTAGCTTGTCCTTCATCCAGGCCAGCATTTCGCTTGATGTACAGCGTATAAGTTAAATAAATCATGTCACAATATACAGCCTTATGTACTCCTTTCCTAGTTCAGTCCATTGTTCCATGCCCGGTTCTAATTGGTGCTTCTTGAGCTGCCTTCAGGTTTCACAGGAGGCCAGTAAGGTGGTCTGGTATTCCCCTCTCTTTAAGAATATTCCACAGTCTGTTGTGATACAGACATTCAAAGCCTTTAGATTTGATCTTTGCATGAATGTTCAAACTACTGCACAATTGCACTCCTTTCACATGCTAGCAAAATAATGCTCAAAATCCTGCAAGAGAGGCTTCAACAGTACATGGACCAAGAACTTTCAGACATACAAGCTGGATTTAGAAAAGGTAGAGGAACCAGAGACCAAATTCCATCATGTCCATTAGCTTCATTTGCAGTGAGGTTTCCTAAGGACCGCTTGACTTTGGACTCCAGGATGTCTGGCTTTAGGTGAGTGACCACACTATTGTGGTTATCTGGGTCATTAAGACCTTTTTTGTATAGTTCTTCTGTATATTCTGCCACTTTGTCTTAATATCTTCTGCTTTGGTCCATACTGTCCTTTATTGTGCCTACCTTTGCATGAAATATTCCCTTGGTATCTCTAATTTTCTTAGAGATCGCTAATCTTTCCCACTGCATTGTTTTCATATGCTTCTTTGCATTGTTCACTTAAAATTAGCTGGGGATTTAAATTTCTAGCATATGTTTTAAGCAGTAAATACAATTTTATTAAAAGTCAAATGGGTGGGGTAAATGGACAATGGATGACTTGTTCTGTGGATTGGAGACTGTTGCAAGGTCTGCAGAATTATTCGTCTTATAAAATACCTTTGTATGTGTATTTGTGGGTATGTATTTGTACAAATACATATATGTTTGTAGGTATACATGTATACATGCATATCTTGTGCATCAGTGATAAACCTGAAATTTTAAATATATATATATATACTTAAATGAGTATTTTTGGTTTGGCCTACATTAAATGATTTAAAAACTACCAGAATACTTGACTGTTTTCCTCCAAACTTCCCCCAAAATTAGAATAAATCATGCATCTTGATTTCTTAAATGATAAATAAGGGTCTCTGAATTCCAGGTCCATTGCATTTTCGTTCTGTAGCCTCAGCATAATCACTGCCAACAGTTTCAAAATATGAACTATTTCAAGAAACTTTTTTTATAAAACCTGTCAATGACTTAATTTGCAGATAAGGTGAAACCAGGAGAGCAGCAAAAACTGACATTTCTGAAAGTACACTGTATTGTTATAAAGTGCCAAAGTCTTTGCCTTAAAAAACATGTTAGGAGGAAGTTTTAAAATTACTACTGCTATCCTACTTTAATTTATTTTAATGTGCACCTCTCTGTTGCCACAAATGTTTTGAGTAGGTAGGCATTACTTGACAAGCCTATTTTAGCATCAGAATAGCAATGAAGAATAGGTTATGTCAAAGAGAAAGTTACTGAAAGTAGCCTGTTTTGTAAAACTTCAAATTGGATGGAGAAGTTTGAGGGAAGAAGAGTTCAATATTTCTTTAAACCACTGAAACTGTTTTTATTGAATCATTGAAAAAGTAGAGCACAGATCCTATGAAATAGAGTGATGGTAAAAATGTGTGAATTCCTAAGGAAGGTGGAATGCAATTTTTGCAACACAGGGCTGTTATGGTGTAGAATTCAAAGAGTTAGCTCTGGGGTCAGATCCCACTAAAATCCTGGATTAGTCCCATCTTGGTCATGAGAAACTGAGCAAATTGCTTATAAAAATCTAAGCATCATTTAGGTAATTTTAAGAATTAAAACAAACTGCAAGTGAAATATTTAACAAAGTTACCAACATGTAGCAGAAGAACCAACCATAATGAAGAGTGATATCAAAACTGGAAAAATTTGATGTGGTAGAATGAAAGTGTTCCTGTTAAGTTTACTAACAAATAAAGAAATTCTTCAAGAAGTAGTAATAGTTGAGGAATTAAAATACTTAATGATACAAAGCACACTTTATTTCAGGATGCTCTTTGGTTTCACACACAGAACTCCTAAAAATTCAAAAGCCAACTGCCTTTGCAATCACTGTAGTCGAATCATAAAGTGTACTCTCTAGACATATCTTATTAAATGGTCTGAATAAACGTAAATGGCTATGAGACTCTAAGTTTCATTCTACATGCAAGTACAGATGAAATGGAAATTTAAATTATTTATTAAAGTTTGAACTCTACTCACACTTCTATATGCCCTTATGGGTAATGAACTGAAAGTCAGAAAAAGGTGTCATCCTCATACATCAATGAATTTATCCAGGGCAATGTTTCCAGTTTCTTTAGAGCATCAAGGTTTTGAATGAAGGAACTCAAGGATCACAGAAATGAGGATTAGGTAAACATTTGGGGATGTTATCCTTACAGGCAACTTTAATTTGAGTGAACATATTTCTTTTTGTGATTTTATATATATCATTTGTCTCTGACTTTTCTATTTAGGAAGTTATCACAAAAATATTATAATATATTTTTCTCTATCATTGCAAACTTTATGTAAATATGCAGGTATGTGTACACATATATACATACATATGGAAATTAGGAAGAATGTCAATAGAATAAGTAAAAACTAACAAGAATCCATTCGAATGCAAGGAAAATTAAATTTACAATCAACTAAAATAAATAATGAATTCATTCATCTCACACAAGAAGAAAGATGGAGAAAACCCAACACTGGCTCAGTGGATTAAGTTCTTAGCAGTCAGGTCCTTTCCTTTTCCTACTGTGGTACCTTTGACATGTGACTCAATTTTTTTATGGCCTGAAGCTAGCCACTAACTTTCAGGGATCAGGGAAGTCTAATCCAGACAAGAGGAAGTGGGAAAGATAAATGAGCAGAGGGCTTGGGGTTGGGAGGAATTTTCCAGCTGATTCCACCTACCTTTAAAATGAAGTTTTGAAATCCCACCAAGCAACTTCAGCTTATAGCTACTTTTAGAACTAGGTGGCAAACCACTCCAGTATTCCAGAATCCCATGGACAGAGGAGCCTGGCAGGCTACAATCCATGGGGTCGCAGAGTCAGACATGACTTAGCGACTAAACCACCACCACCGCCTTGACTACTCCAGCTGCAAAATCACAGGTAGGTTCATGTTTTGGCATTTTACAACATTAAAATAGAGGAATACAGGGGAGACCTGGGCTGTGGGTGATTTTGTATAACTAATCATCACACCTGCCACAGTAAATTTTTAATTTAGATACTTCAAAATTACAGAATTTTAAATTACTTATTCCTTGAAAATTGGAATGAATTATTTTATATTAGTTTAGCCAAGACTACTACAATTCAGACATTGAGTAAGAACATAAAATTAAATGAAAAGAAGAAAACAAAGACATTTCCTTGTATTTAGAGAGATCCTCTCATTTTCAAGGGAATTTGAAACAAACATTTAATATTTTTCAAATAAAACCATTGTAATATACTTTTTGAAAATTAAAAAAGTTATTTTTGATTATTTTAGTAACTCTATAAGCTAAAGAAAGTTCTTAACTCTTGTCATTGAACATTAAAGAATTACCTTAATTATTATAATGAAAACTATATACATTTAATAATGTAGAAATATTAAATGATGATCCATTGCTTCCAATACTTTTCATAGCTGAAAAGTCCTACCTGTGGGAGCTCTCCAATAACAAATAATTTCAAAATCCCTCTTTTAATCACTCAGAATGATTACTAAGTCTTTGAGATCTCTCTCAGACACCCTGGGTCACAAATAGTAAACCCCCTGCTAGCATTTACTACTTTTGGCATTACAGTCAAAGTCTACGAATTGAGGAAACAGGCATTATTTTATATTTTATCTCATCTGCTCTTTGCATTACTAAATAAATTGAATATATTATGGGAAATATGGCAGGGAAAAGTTATTCAATATGTCTAATTGTTTAGAATTTAAAAAAAACAACTTTGATAACCTCTATTAGATTTTATGAAAAAAATGTCCTCTAAATTGCTAGGCAGGTCAGGGGAGAGGATTGTGCTGCTTCTGAGAGGGTGCAGGGAGCCAAGTGAGAACAGAATGAAAACAAAAGATTTTGAGAGGCACTGAATAACTGATACCTTGGGATGAGCGCTGGGTCCTCTCAGTTACAACTTAAGATTTGAAATACTTGGTGTGACTGGAACTCTAAGGAAAATTGAGAAAAGTGAGGAACTCTAAGGAAAAGTGAGAGGAAGAGAAAATCTACTAATGGCAGCAGAAGCCAAAAGTACAGGTAAACTTCAGCTCATATTTATTAATAAATGGCATATTTGAAGAAAACTGATTTTGCAATTTGAAGTTTTACTTTAGTAGTAAATAAATTTCATGATCTTTATCTGAAGATAATACAACTGTTAAGAGCAACCGAAATGGGTTCTCTTTGTTGAAAGAGTTTTTTTCACTAATTTAGATTAAATTAAATAGGATGATTTGTAGCACTTTGTCAACCCCAGACTTTAACAGGCTTCAGTATCAGATCTAAAATTTAGAATTACTATAGGAAATATACGCTGGAGGGTAAAGAAAGTTCATTCTCTTAGTTAAATTAAAAGTAGCGTGGCTGCTCTAAAATGTCCATGTCGTAATTCTTGGAGCCTGTGAATGTGTTAACTATAAAGGATTGTACAGATGTGGATAAATTAAGGATATTGTGATGACTTAATTTTGGGGGGCTCCAAAATCACTGCAGATGGTAAATGCAGCCATGAAATTAAAATACACTTGCTCCTTGGAAGAAAAGCTATGACCAACCTAGACAGCATATTAAAAAGCAGAGACATTACTTTGCCAACAAAGAACTATCTAGTCAAAGCTATGGTTTTTCTAGTAGTCACGTATGGATGTGAGAGTTGGACTATAAAGAAACCGCGCTGAAGAATTGATGCTTTTAAACTGTGGTGTTGGAGAAGACTCTTGAGAGTCCCTTGGACTGCAAGGAGATCCAACCAGTCCATCCTAAAGGAAATCAGTTCTGAATGTTCATTGGAAGGACTGATGCTGAAGCTGAAACCGATACTTTGGCTACCTGATGTGAAGAACTGACTCACTGGAAAAGATCCTGATGCTGGGAAAGATTGAAGACAGGAGAAGAAGAGGATGACAGAGGATGAAATGGTTGGATGGTATCACCGACTCAATGGACATGAGTTTGAGCAAGCTCCAGGAGTTGGTGATGGAATGGGAAGCCTGGTATGCTGCAGTCCATGGAGTCTCAAAGAGCTGGACACAACTGTGCATCTGAAGTGAATTGAAGCCACTAAGTTTGTGGCAATTTGTTACAGCAGTAGAATACCCATAATATTTTGAGTCTTTATAAAACAGTAAGAATTCATTACTATGTGTGGTGCATCTTAAATTCCAAAGTTTTTTTGCTTTCTTCCCAAGGCTGCTGCTGCTGCTACTGCTGCTAAGTTGCTTCAGTCGTGTCCGACTCTGTGCGACCCCATAGACGGCAACCCACAAGGCTCCCGTGTCCCTGGGATTCTCCAGGCAAGAACACTGGAGTGGGTTGCCATTTCCTTCTCCAATGCAGGAAAGCGAAAAGTGAAAGTGAAGTCGCTCAGTCGTGTCCGACTCTTAGCGACCCCATGGACTGCAGCCTACCAGGCTTTTCCGCCCATGGGATTTTCCAGGCGAGAGTACTGGAGTGGGGTGCCATCGCCTTCTCTTGGTGCACCTAAATCGTGCAACATTTAAATAAAGGATTTTCTTACTCCTCTAACATATAGAGTAGAGTAGACCTTATTGTCAAGGTGTCATTATTAGCATTTCCTTTCTGGAGAAACTGAATCTTTTCCTAATTTCTACTTCCTGTTTTCCTAGAACTACCACAGGTTCTTTATCATTACTGCTACTGGGCATGGGTCTGTAGGAAGGATTATTTCATATTTTTATGGACAAGCTCAATAGAGGATTATTGTATTCTAAAGGTCAGTGCACAATTATTGGGGTTACTAATTGACTTTAATTTTTTATGAGACTTTCAGAAACTTTTAGTATATTTCAGTCTGCATGTGCTATAAAAATGATTTAACAATTGGCAGTTCAAAAGTCTTAAAGAAAACACTGCCTGGATAAAATACACTGGTGAACTGTGAAATGTCTCATCAAGCCTAGGCTTCACCTAGGCTGTGAGGAGGTGTTTCTAGCTTACAGAAAAACTCTGTGATAGAAATAAATATAAAGCAAAGGAACAGTGTATGTGGCTGTAACTTTGAGGGGAAAACAAGGTGCTTTGGTCATTTTACTTCTGCCATTTGCCTGTCTTTAAATAAACTGAAAATGTAACAGAGGAACTATACCACTATGATTTAATATACTATATAAGGTATTGTTTATTGATAGAACATAGAAGTAGCAAAATTATATTACTTCAAAATTTATTCTATAAAATTATTTCAACTTCTGCTAGCCTCAACCCATTTTATTTCTACTCAACAGGTTTTGTTTATTGTTTATAGACTTCAGTAGGAGTTCTATACATTATTTTTTTATTCAAGACAAGAGATATAAACATTGAGTGGCAATTCAGACAAGCCTGAAGACCCCTGAGACTACTCTGCTACTATTCTTAACATGTCTATGTCCCTTTGACAGTGACTATAAAGAACTGAGTTTATAAAAGGTCACATTTCAGCATCCAAAAAAATGTACAAATTTTTCAAGTGGCTAAGAAACTATTCATATTCCCTATATGTCTATTTTTCCCTTTATGTTACATTTGATGTTTAATTCAACTTGCTTTTTCCCTTTGAGGTGAAATTTGATTTCATTTGGCAACATTTCAAAATCATGGCTTGGTATTTGATCAATAAATCCGGTGTTAATTTCACTGTTATACATCAGTTATATGTACATTTCCCGCTTCTCTGATGGCTCAGCTGGTAAAGAATTTGCCTGCAAAGCGGGAGACCTGGGTTTGATCCCTTGGTTGGGAAGACCCCCTGGGAAAGGGAAAGGCTACCCCCTCTAGTATTTTGGCCTGGAGATTTCCATGGACTGTCGACTCTCTGTGACCCCAAGGCCTATACAGTCCATGGAATTCTCCAGGCCAGAATATTGGAATGGGTAGGGTAACCTTTCTCTTCTCCAGGGGATCTTCCCAACCCAGGGATCGAACCCAGGTCCCCACATTGCAGGCGGATTCTTTACCAGCTGAGCCACCAGGGAGGCCCTACTGGAGTGGGTAGCCTGTCCCTTTTCCAGGGGCATTTCCCAACCTAGCAGTCGAACCGGAACTTCTGCATTGCAAGCAAGTTCCTTACCAGCTGCGCTACCAGCGAAGCCCATTTTATGTATATATATAAAATGTATATGTGTGTATATGTGTATACATGGATACATTACATACATGAATGTATTAACATAATGTGTTTCAAGATAACTAGGTCCATAGGCCATATATTCATTTAAGCAAACTCATAAATTTACAAATATATGTTTCATTAATGAACTACAAGTCTATAAAACTATATATGGCAATAATTTCTAAATGATATTCCCTAATAATTTTCAATTATAGAAATTAAATTATGTAAGTACTAACAGTATTTTTCTGCTACTCTCTCAGTAATGTAGAGACTGTAAAAATCAAATATTCTAATCTTCCAGGGCCAGAATCATGTTAGCAATTCACTATAAGCCAGTAAGCTCTGTAGCAAGAATAAACTCTCCCTTTTCTGACTGAAAGTAACCACAATGTTTGCATTTTCTATTTTTTGGACAGGTAAACTGAATTGTTGTTTTTCAGTCACTAAGTCATGTTGAATTTTTTTATGAAACCATGGATTGTAGTCTACCAGGCTCCTCTGTCCATGTGACTTCCCAGGCAAGAATATTGGAGTGGGTTGCCATTTCCTTCTCCAGGGGATCTTCCCAGCCCAGGGATTGAATCTGCATCTCCTGTATTGACAGGCAGATTCTTTACCACTGAACCACTACGGAAGCCCCTTTTAGGCACATGTGTTATTATTACTCAGTATTATGATATAAACCAAGGTAAAAGGGGTGATGGAGTTTATATGAGCAATTATACAGATAAAAGTATGTACGTCTGGTTATGAAAAAGAAATTGTTGGTGAAAATGTTCATGAATGAAACAAATGATACTTTTTAAATTTCATTTTTCTAAATTTGAAAATCATTTTATTTGTAACACTACATTCAACAGCCCTGTGAAGTAGATGTCATTATCTGATTTCATAGAGTGGTTAAATGCATTTTCTCAATTCACTGGACCAGTAACTGGAGAAGTATAAACTTTAAAACTTTATTACACTGGTCCTAAGTGAAGTTTTCTTTCTGGCCTTATGCTTTAATGGAAACTGGGTTCCACTTTTACTTGGCTTTCTTCCATATTAGCCACAACCTCCCAGCCCCCACCCCCGCCCCGCCAGGAATCGACTCTTATCTTAGTACTAAAATTAATGAGAATGGGCTTACTGAAAAGTCAGGAGTCTAAATGTTTAGACACTATCTATTCTCTTTTCAAAGTCTTCATTGTCTCTTTCAAAGAATCTTTACTAGTGAATTCACTCCCTCTGTGTGAGTGCCTAAACAAAATCTCATGAAACTGAACACAGCATTTCTTCTTAAATTGGTTGCTTCAGCAATAAGTGAACCGTGAACTCCCTGATGTTCAAGCTGGTTTTAGAAAAGGCAGAGGAACCAGAGATCAAATTGCCAACATCCGTTGGATCATGGAAAAAGCAAGAGAGTTCCAGAAAAACATCTATTTCTGATTTATTGACTATGCCAAAGCCTTTGACTGTGTGAACCACAACAAACAGTGGAAAATTCTGAAAGAGATGGGAATACCAGACAACCTGACCTGACTCTTGAGAAATCTGTATGCAGGTCAGGAAGCAACAGTTAGAACTGAACATGGAACAACAGACTGGTTCCAAATAGGAAAAGGAGGTCAAGGCTGTATATTGTCACCCTGCTTATTTAACTTATATGCAGAGTACATCATGAGAAACGCTGGGCTGGAAGAAGCACAAGCTGGAATCAAGATTGCTGGGAGAAAAATCAATAACCTCAGATATGCAGATGACACCACCCTTATGGCAGAAAGTGAAGAGGAATTAAAAAGCCTCTTGATGAAAGTGAAAGAGGAGAGTGAAAAAGCTGGCTTAAAGCTCAACATTCAGAAAACGAAGATCATGGCATCCGGTCCCATCACTTCATGGGAAATAGATGGGGAAACAGTGTCAGACTGTATTTTTTGGGGCTCCAAACTCACTGCAGATGGTGATTGCAGCCATGAAATTAAAAGACACTTACTCCTTGGAAGAAAAGTTATGACCAACCTAGATAGTATATTCAAAAGCAGAGACATTACTTTGCCGACTAAGGTCCGTCTAGTCAAGGCCATGGTTTTTCCTGTGGTCATGTATGGATGTGAAAGTTGGACTGTGAAGAAGGCTGAGCACCGAAGAATTGATGCTTTTTAACTGTGGTGTTGGAGAAGACTCTTGAGAGTCCCTTGGACTGCAAGGAGATCCAACCAGTCCATTCTGAAGGAGATCAACCCTGGGATTTCTTTGGAAGGAATGATGCTAAAGCTGAAACTCCAGTACTTTGGCCACCTCATGCGAAGAGTTGACTCATTGGAAAAGACTCTGATGCTGGGAGGGATTGGGGGCAGGAGGAGAAGGGGACGACAGAGGATGAGATGGCTGGATGGCATTACTGACTCGATGGACATGAGTCTGAGTGAACTCCGGGAGATGGTGATGAACAGGGAGGCCTGTTGTGCTCCGATTCACGGGGTCGAAAACAGTCAGACACGACTGAGCGACTGAACTGAACTGAACTGAGACACAACTACAAGATCTCAACAGATGTGCTTAGCCAAATTGTGTAGTAACTTAGATTATCATTAAAATGTCATCAGAAAATTTTCTATTCTGTGCTGATTTGTTTACTCGAATCTACGAAGATAAAGGCCTGAAATGCATCTGCTACATCAGTTTGGTTCAGTCATCAGTTGTGTCTGACTTTTTGTAATCCCATGGACTGCAGCACTCTAAGCTCTGTCCATCACCCACTCCCAGAGCATGCTCAGACTCATGTCTGTCGAACTGGTGATGCCATCCAACCATCTCATCCTCTGTCATCCTCTTCTCCTCCTGCCTTCAATCTTTCCCAGCATCAGAGTCTTTTCTAATAATTCAGTTCTTCACATTAGGTGGCCAAAGTATTGGAGCTTTAGCTTCAGCATCAGTCCTTCCAATGAACGTTCAGGACTGATTTCCTTTAGGAAATTGTCTGGGGCCAGATAACAAGGTTCTGGTCATAGGTATGTAGATGGAAGTGATACACATCACTTTCAAGTTTGGCATGCAAGACTCCCCCAAGTCTGATCCTCCCATATGCCAGCTTGTTATTGATGGATAAGGTGATCTTGGAAGATAATATTCAAGAAGACAGAACCCTTTTAACTTTGGGTCCTTAATGACAAGTGAGACAGAAGACCCTTTCCCTTTCTATCAACCAATAATAGGATATATATGAACTAGACATAAAATTTTACTATGTAAAACCACTCAGATTTGAAGGTGTTTCTATTATAATAGCTAGTAAACCTTAATTGTTCATGTATCAAATTGGAATTGCTGGATTTTATTTTTCTTTAAACAGTGTATCAATTGGATTCTAAAACATCATGTCCTTATTTGTGCCCTGTTTATTCAGCCATTACGTCTTGGTTGTATTAAAAAGCCTACTATATTTTCTGAATTTCAACTACTGGAATGCCACTGTATTCAATCACTGAACAAAAATTCCCTAAGTGATCTCATCTAAGGATTTAACCATCTGTATGATTTGACTCCTGAATTTTTATCTCCAGTCTTAATCTTTCTGCTAAACTCCAGATTAATATGCAAAATTTTATTAATCTTATCCACTGGTATGGTTGACAGGCTTCTCAAAAGAGTATATTCAAAAAAAGTTAAAGATAAGGAAAAAACATCTCTCTCCCTCCCAAATCATTTCTCATATAACCACACCTGATCTATTACTCTCTGCTTCAGGAAATAACATCACAATTCACCTGCTGATTCAGGGGAAAACCTCAGAAACTCTTCTTGATTAATGTCTTTCCCTCACATCATGTATCAACTCTTAGAAACTTGTGTTACCTCATTCTTTACAATTCATCCTGCAAATGAAAAGCACATACACACCATATGTATCAGATAAATATATGGAGCAGTATCAACGTGCTAGAAAGTGTCCTTGGGTTCTTTCCTATTCAATATCCTCCTGAAAAAATTACTATTATTATTTTGACTTTTATTATCTTTTGCCTGTACTTGTTTTTTTATGCATTTTAAACTTTCCTGAGGTTTAAGTTAGTGCACTAAACTGAATATATTTATACAGTTTGATTAGATTAGACACATGAATACACTGTGAAATGATCGCCCTAACTAAGATAAAAAAATACTTGAATAACCCAGTTTTATCTGTTTTGAACCCTAAACAAAAATAATAATGCAGTGCGTTTACTTTGGGGAAAAATTTGCTTTCTTTCATTGGTTGCTGTATCTATTAGAATCACCTTCCCCTTGTTGTGTCTAAGTGTAGCTGTACTTTTAATTAAAAAATTAAATTTCTGTATAGCATTCCACTGTGTGAATAGATAATTATGTATTTATACATTCTATTGTGAAATACTTAGTTTTCCATCTATGGCTATTATGAATAAAGTTGTTACTTAGTTTCCTATACATGTCTTTTAGTGGGGGGCATATGAATTCAATTCTCCTGGGAATATAATTAAAAGTGAAATTACATTATGGGGAGCTATAGATTCAGTTGTATTGAAACTGATGCACAGTTTCCCAAAGTTATTTTAAAGATGTAAATGCTCACCAGTAACTTAAGAGTTATTCCTCATCCTTGCCATTATTTCAGTTCAGTTCAGTTTATTTCAGTCGCTCAGTCGTGTCCGACTCTGTGACCCCATGAACGCATGCCAGGCCTCCCTGTCCATCACCAACTCCCGGAGTTCACCCAAACAAATATGCATAGAGTCGGTGATGCCATTTAAACATCGCATCCTCTGTCATCCCCTTTTCCTCCTGCCCCCAATCCCTCCCAGCATCAGGGTCTTTTCCAGTGAGTCAACTCTTCACATGATGTGGCCAAAGTATTGGAGTTTCAGCTTTAGCATCAGTCCTTCCAATGAACACCCAGGACTGGTCTCCTTCAGAATGGACTGGGTGGATCTCCTTGCAGTCCAAGAGACTCTCAAGAGTCTTCTCCAACACCACAGTTCAAAAGCATCAATTCTTCAGTGTTCAGCTTTCTTCACAGTTGAACTCTTACATCCAAACATGACCACTGGGAAAACCATAGCCTTGACTAGACAGACCTTTGTTGGCAAAGTAATGTCTCTCCTTTTCAATACAATTACTAGGTTGGTGATAACTTTCCTTCAAAGGAGAAAACGTCTTTTAATTTCATGGCTGCAATAATCATCTGCAGTGAGTTTGGAGTCCGCCAAAATAAAGTCTGATACTGTTTCCCCATCTATTTGCCATGAAGTGATGGGACCAGATGCCATGATCTTCGTTTTCTGAATGTTGAGCTTTAAGACAACTATTTCACTCTCGTCTTTCATTTTCATCAAGAGGCTTTTAGTTCCTCTTCACTTTCTGCCATAAGGGTGGTGTCATCTGCATATCTGAGGTTATTGATATTTCTCCCGGCAATCTTGATTCCAGCCTGTGCTTCTTCCAGCCCAGCGTTTCTCATGATGTACTCTGCATATAAGTTAAATAAGCAGGGTGACAATATACAGCCTTGACATACTCCTTTTCCTATTTGGAACCAGCCTGTTGTTCCATGTCCAGTTCTAACAGTTGCCCCCTGACCTGCATATAGGTTTCTCAAGAGGCAGGTCAGGTGGTCTGGTATCCCCATGTCTTGAAGAATTTTCCACAGTTTATTGTGAACCACACAGTCAAAGGCTTTGGCATAGTCAATAAAGCAGAAATAGATGTTTTTCTGGAACTCTCTTGCTTTTCGATGGTCCAGCAGATGTTGGCAATTTGATCTCTGGTTCCTCTGACTCTTCTGAAACTAGCTTGAACATCTGGAAGTTCACAGTTCACATATTGCTGAAGCCTGGCTTGGAGAATTTTGAGCATTACTTTACTAGCCTGTGAGATGAGTGTAATTGTGTGGTAATGTGAGCATTCTTTGGCATTGCCTCTTTTGGGATTGGACTGAAAACTGACCTTTTCCAGTCCTGTGGCCACTGCTGAGTTTTCCAAATTTGCTGGCATTTTGAGTGCAGCACTTTTACAGCATCATCTTTCAGGATTTGAAATAGCTCAACTGGAATTCCATCACCTCCACTAGCTTTGTTCCTAGTGATGCTTTCTAAGCCCACTTGACTTCACATTTCAGGATGTCTTGCTCTAGGTGAGTGGTTACACCATCGTCATTATCTGGGTCGTGAAAATCTTTTTTGTACAGTTCTGTGTATTCTTGCCACCTCTTCTTAATGTCTTCTGCTTCTGTTAGGTCTATACCATTTCTGTCCTTTATTGAGCCCATCTTTGCATGAAATGTTCCCTTGGTATCTTTAATTTTCTTGAAGAGATCTCTAGTCTTTCCCATTCTATTGTTTGCTTCTATTTCTTTGCATTGATCACTGAGGAAGGTTTTCTTATCTCTCCTTGTTATTCTTTGGAACTCTGCATTCAGATGCTTATATCTTTCCTTTTCTCCTTTGCTTTTTGCTTCTCTTCTTTCCACAGCTATTTGTAAGGCCTACTCAGATAGCCATTTTGCTTTTTTGCATTTCTTTTCCATGGGGATGGTCTTGATCCCTGTCTCCTGCACAATGTCACGAACCTCTGTCCACAGTTCATCAGGACAATAGGAGGTACCCCACATCTGAGGTAGGGGCATTGAATGAGAGGAGCAACCCCATATCCGAGGCCAGGCGAGGTGGACAAGAGGAACAACCCCACGTCCAAAGAGCGGTGGCTGCATGAGTAGCTACTCCACGATCAAGGTCAGAAGGGGTGACTCATCCAAGTTAATGAGCAGTGGCTGTGCTTTGCTGGAGCAGCCATGAAGAGATACCCCATGACCAAGGTGAGAGAAACTGAAGTAAGATGGTAGGTGTTGCGAGAGGGCATCAAAGGGCAGATGCACTGAAACCATAATCACAGAAAACTAGCCAATCTGATCACATGGACCACAGCCTTGTCTAATTCAATGAAACTAAGCCATTCCATGTGAGGCCACCCAGGAGAGGCATGTCATGGTGGAGAGGTCTGACAGAACGTGGTACACTGAAGAAGTAAATGGCAAATCAGTTCAGTATTCTTTCCTTGAGAACCCCAACAGTAGGAAGAGGCAAAATGATAGGATACTGAAACAAGAACTCCCCAGGTCGGTAGGTGCCCAACATGCTACTGGAGATCAGTGGAGAAGTAACTCCAGAAAGAATGAAGGGATAGAGTCAAAGAAAAACAATACCCAGTTGTGGATGTGACTGGTGATAGAAGCAAGGTCCAATGCTATAAAGAGCAATATTGCATAGGAACCTGGAATGTCAGGTCCATGAATCAAGGCAAATTGGAAGTGGTCAAACAAGAGATGGCAAGAGTGAACATTGACATTCTAGGAATCAGCAAACTAAAATGGACTGGAATGGGTGAATTTTACTCAGATGACCATTATATCTACTACTGTGGGCAGGAACCCCTCAGAAGAAATGGAGTAGCCATATGGTCAACAAAAGAGTCTGAAATGCAGTACTTGGATGCAATCTCAAAAATGATAGAATGATCTCTGTTCATTTCCAAGGTAAACCATTCAATATCACAGTAATCCAAGTCTATGCCCCAACCAGTAATGCTGAAGAAGCTAAAAGTGAACGGTTCTATGAAGACCTACAAGACCTTTTAGAACTAACACCCCAAAATATGTCCTTTTCATTATAGGGGACTGGAATGCAAAAGTATGAAGTCAAGAAACAACCTGGAGTAATAGGCAAATTTGCCCTTGGAGTACAGAATGAAGCAGGGCAAAGGCTAATAGAGTTTTGCCAAGAGAACACACTGGTCATAGCAAACACCCTCTTCCAACAACACAAGAGAAGACTCTACACATGGACATCACCAGATCGTCAACACCAAAATGAGATTGATTATATTCTTTGCAGCCAAAGATGGAGAGGCTCTATACAGTCAGTAAAAACAAGACTGGTAGCTGACTGTGGCTCAGATCATGAAGTCTTTATTGCCAAATTCAGACTTAAATTGAAGAAAGTAGGGAAAACCACTAGACCATTCAGGTATGACCTAAATCAAATCCCTTATGATTATACAGTGGAAGTGAGAAATAGATTTAAGGGACGAGATCTGATAGAGTGCCTGATGATGCCATTATTTGATATCATAATTATCTTAATTTTTACCTGCTATAAAGGTTGTATGGTATAATCTCATTTTTGTATGTTTGCTTTTTCATGATAGTTAATGATTTTAACATCTTTTCATATGCTTAATAGTGTCTTGAACATCCACTCTTAAGAAGTATCTGTTAATAGTCTTTGGATAATTTTTACTTGGTGCTTTAGTTTATTTGGATAGATTTCTAGTATTTATTTATTTATATAAAATAAATGTAGAAAAATAAAAAATAATAATTAGTTATAATGTCATATTATTCTGCTTTAATGATTTAGAAATATAGTGTTAAAGTACTCTAAGGAACATTTAGGACCCGATGGCAGGCCCAAAGGGTAGAAATGAGCTAGAGCAAGAGTGGCAGCAAGCTAACATGAGAGGATTAGCAACTGGAATCTGTCTTCCTGAGTTTAAGTAGTTAAATAGTTAGTATGAATATAATCAATACAACCTGACTGAATCTTGTCAGGTGTATTTCTGAAAAGTTCTTGATCTGATTTTTCATATTTTTGTTGTTGTCATTACTATCTTACTTAAAAAGTCCAAATTTGGACAAGTTTCCTAGTAAGACATTCATCACTGAGAAGAGTTTTAGGATCCAAAAAATTGTTACCAGTTATTTTGAACTTAAACTTGTGTTTCTTAAAAAAGTTAAGCTATTAAGCTGAGAAAAAAGTAACTTCACAATTTTTCTCTTCTACTCATTTATCTTTACTATATAACTTTGTCATTGTTGTTCAGTTGCTCAGTCGTGTCTGACTCTTTGCGACCCAATTAATTCCTTATCCTTCACTATCTCCCAGAGTTTGCTAAAACTCATGTTTACTGAGTAGGTGTTGTCATCATCATCTCAGTATATAATTATATGTTGTTAAATCATGGAAACTTATTTGCTTGATATACATAAATATGTATCATTATTTATTCTCCACTATTCAACATCTTAAATCTATGTCTGCTGCTGCTGCTGCTAAGTCGCTTCAGTCATGTCCAACTCTGTGTGACCCCATAGATGGCATCCCACCAGGCTCCCCCCGTCCCTGGGATTCTCCAGGCAAGAACACTGGAGTGGGTTGCCATTTCCTTCTCCAATGCATGAAAGTGAAAAGTGAAAGGGAAGTCACTCAGTCATGTCCGACTCTTCGCGACCCCACGGACCGCAGCCTACCAGGCTCCTCTGTCCATGGGATTTTCCAAGCAAGAGTACTGGAGTGGGGTGCCATTGCCTTCTCCATGCTTCATTGTAAATTATTTTATTCTAGGTAATATTTTTTCCCAAGTGTCTGGAGGTTACAGTCTTACTTTTTAAAGAAATTTTATTACTAGATCATTAATATCACTCAACTGGTAAGGACAACAGAAACCTAATTACACCTGTCTATAGTGATACGTTCTTTACTTTGGCACCATAAATATTACTAATCACTTAGTGATACTATAAGTACCACTAAAGACTCCCTTGATGCCTCATATCTTGCAATCATTTTTTTTTCCATTCCCAATACATGTTCTCTAATAATGATATAGATTCTGTTCTCATTTAACTTGGGAATCCCAACATCTGATGAGAACACCAAAAACCTCATCTCAGTGTTAGTCATTTAGTCATGTCCTACCCTTTGCGATCCCATGGACCTATCCCATGGATAGGTTGCCAGGCTCCTCTGCCCAGGGAATTCTCCAGGGAAGAATACTGGAGTGGGTAGCCATTCCCTTTTCCAGGGGACCTTCCTGACCCTGGGATCGAATGTGGGTCTCCTACATTACAGAAAGATTTTTCACCATCTGAGTCACCACATAAAAATCTTATCAAGCTAATTCTATTAATATCCAGCTTCTTTCATTGATGCAACTTCCACCAAGGACTTACTACACATGATTATGTCTCAGAAGGGCGCATTAGCCACAAGTTATTAAACACAGGAACCCTGGAGACATTTAAGTGAGAAAACTCAATCATAGTAGTTTTTTTGATTATTAATTCCCCACACCTACTAACTTGTTTAGAATTACAGTATCATCATTCTTCTCTCAGGTGAAGAAATACAGGGACCATGCTTAACTGTTTGTATTGCTTTTCATTTTATACTCTTCCTACACCAGATGTCTACTGACAAGATGACCAGGAAAAACATGAATCCCAATCTGTTATCATGGGGACTATTTCCAGATAATGTCTCAGTAATTAATAACTAGTAGTCAATACTAGCAGTGCATTAAAACCACATGAGGATCTTTTAAATTATATCAGATTTTTGCTGGAGTAAATTCTTGAATAAGTAAGTTTTGTCGTGGAGGTTCTATTCAATATTGGTAATTATTGACGCTGCAGTCAAGGATGTGAACCATTGTAAAACAGGTAAATTCTGTTAGAATTAAGGGTCTCTCTTCAATACACTATCAAAGTAAATATATCCTACTTTTTGTTCCTGTTTTCTTCCTCTCCACTCACTAAGCAAGCTTCTAGAATCATTCATGTTCTCTCACACTCTGCTCTTCAAAATGTTTGAATCTGTTCCTTTGTCCTGAGTTACTATAGTCCCCTTTATCTGGAATTCTCCTGCTGGTAACTCTGGAATTCCTAGTCAGTGAACAGTTAACTACCCTCCACCACTAACTCTTTTGAATATACCTTGTTTCAAATGGAGTGTGTACTTTAAATGAAGTGTGACCACTCATGTGGATACCATTGGTTCACTGCCACACTTAATTTGCTGTGAAGTGAGTTTCTTGATCATTTCAGTTTGTGGATTATCTTGATGGTGGATTAGACTTTCTGGAGGTCCATGGATAGTAGTTTTGACAGAAGTACTTCATGTAGGAATGGCAAATCTGTGCACAGAGTAAGCGTGTATTTCAGTAAGAACAAAGCATTGCACCATTCTGATTAAAGTGATCCCAATGCAATTAATCAACCCCTAGGTAACTGGTTGATCACCCCAGGGGTTGTGCCATATTTGGAACTCAGTGTTAGTCTCTGCTGCTGGTAGATTGGTCAGTTAGCAGTAACTGCTGTCAGGTTGGCCTTGGAGAGTGAAACTCCATGTCACTGAACCCATGCATTGCCTCTGTATCTGTTACCATGTTCGGAAGCCCACTGGACAATAACAGGAATGACTGGGGAAAGAGGCTGGAAAGTGATAAGAAGTAGCTACTCCAAACATATTGGTATTATAGAGTTGTCCGATTATTTGTACTCATTCAAAAATTGGGGAGCCTAATCAAATGCGTAAAGAGCCTAAAGAAATGGAATAGGATGTTTATTTTTTCTTCCCTTATTACTTTTATGGGAGGTGTGTGAATTCATTTGTTCTTTGAGTATTGGCAGCTGACAGAAGCCTGTGTTCTCTTGACTCAGTGAGATAAAGAATGGCTAACAAAGTGGAAAATGGCTGGAAGAAGAGAGGTGGATAAGATCATATTTGAATGAGAAACCAGAATATCTATATACTGATTTAGACAGCTTTAAGGGAAATGATTTTTCTACTATGTAAAAATGACCCCAGAGTTTAAGAAATTGGACATTGTTCAAATAACAATATCTACTCTTTCACAATTATGAAAATAAAAAGACGAACCACATATTGGGAGACAATATTTGAAATGTTAAATTTGAAAAAGAACTTGCTTCTAGATTATTGAAAATCTTACAGCTCAACAGTAAGAAAACCAACAATCACATTTAAAAGTAGGCAAATTATTTAACAGATAGTTGACAAAGTATATATATTTGACCAATATGCAACCAATAAAATGTTTAACATCATTATACATCAGAGATATGCAAATTAAAAGCACAATGATACCATTACACACCTATGAGAATGTAGGAAAGTGAAGAGTCTGACAGCACAAAGTGTTGATAAGGATTTGGAGCAAATGGAAATTTCATATCCTGTTGATGGCAATATAAAAATGGTACTATGGTAATAATTTTAGAATTTTATTTAGCAGCACCTTAAAATCTTAAACATATACCTAACTTATGGCTCAGCCATTCACTTAAGTATTTACCAAAGATAATAAAAATGTATGTTAATGCAAAGATGGGTAGATGAATAAACATAGCTGCTGTAATCACAATAACTCAACGTTGGCAATAAATAAAATATCTAGTAATAGATAACTTGCAACTTATTTTATCTCAATAAAATTGAGTTAAAAAATGTCCTAGAATACATCCTAGCTTGTTCTGAATTGAAGTGAAAGTCAAGCTTAACCCATATACAAGCAAAAGTGAGAGAAGAGTGTACATTGTTTCCCCCCTCCCCGAGTTTCTTTTAAAATATGTTGTAATGACATAATAGTCTCCCTGCCTATATATTCAGACCACATACATACTAAAATAGGTAAAAAGTTTTCTAAATATCAGTTGGGTTGATGTTTGCAAAATTCAGACAATGGACTCAGTTTAATCATATCCCAACATATAACTATGCAAGAAGCTCTAAGAACTCAATTCGTATGTGAGATAATATCTATGCCCAAGCTACAAAGAGCTGAAATGACTGAAATGTCAATTTACCTATATCTAATAACTTGTTTTTATGCACAGTGAGATTCCTATTAAATCCTTTTTCTAAAAGAAGTCAGATTTTGGCACAACAATTTCCTGCTGCTTTTTCATATGGCTCACTTTCCTTCACCATTATAGTTGAGACTGCATCACTACTGTTGCAGAACATGAACTTATGATATGTGATGATGCTTGGAGGTAGAAGCACAGCAAATGAGAGCTGAAAGTCATAATACTTCCTTATCCTTGTCTTCTATTTGGGTACTGAATATATTCTTTCTATTTTCCCCTCCATTTATACGCGGCTATAAAAGACCTCTGCGTTTCGGGCTTGAATCTTTTTTTTTCTATTATAATTGGAAATACTATATTTTCATTTCTATTTCATTTCTAAGGCTGCTCTCTGCTGTTAAAATTCAGGGTTAAATTTTAGGTTGTATACAGAATTTTTTCACAGACGATAGAATGAAATAATATCAGTATTTTACATGACAAATAGTCAGTGATTCCTTCATAGCTTTCTTGAGAGGAAGGTGAATTTCCATAAAGGGAGAAATACCAGAGAAAATTTCAATAAAGGCCATATCAGAAAATAAAATTGATACCTATAATAAATCTCACCTCAGTACTCCAGCACCAAACAATGTCTTGACCAAAACTGGAAGGAACCAGCATGCTCTAGTGTATAATAATTTTGGTATTTTCCCTCCATATACAGCACTAAAATTCTACTAGTATTTAAAGTTGTACCTTATATTTTTCCCATTGTAAAAGATAGTGTGGTATGAGATTTTTAAAAACAGTTAAATAAGCAAGATTTTATGTTCTTTGCATTGACCAAAAAAGTTACCAAAGTTATTAGCTATTTGATTGGCATGAAAACAACTTTCCTAACAGAATTGCTTTATTTTTTAAATTTCATGTATCAAGTTAGTAGAAGTACAACTTTCTCAATGGATAGCTTTTAGAATAGGTAACATATATTAAGCAGTTACCAGAGAAATATACTTTTAATTAGTAATTAATACTACTTGAAATTTGTATAATCTAATAAAGAACAAATCGATTTTTATAAACTGAAGGACTTGAACATCTGTGAAGGACATGTAGACCAGATTGTCATCAATTATTATAATCTAAATTAATCCTGAATCAGATAATTTCACACTGCTATTATTAATATTATTTATAGATGTCAAAACTCAGGCTTAAAGAGAGTAATTAACTTGGACAGGATCACAGAGTTTGTAAGTGGCAGACTAGAACTGAAATCTCGGTCTATCTGACCCTAGGACTTAAGACCTTTAGTGACAAATTTTATATCCAAAGCTTAATTTGTCCATGGAAATTACATCTATGCTCACAAAGGAATTAATTTTATTCTACAGTTTTACCAGTGTGTGCTTCATCTTCAGGTCATGGACTACCTTTCTATTTAAACAACATAACAATTAACAATGATAAGCTCACATCATTGCTTATTTGAATCTGTGTAAAACATTTTAAAGAAATTATTTTATTCGGTACTAAAAGCTACCTTACTTTAAAAAAAAAAAAAGATAACTAAGATTTACACAAGGGAATCTCCCAGAACGATGCTACACAAGATGAATTGCTAGAGCTGGGATGCAAATCAAACTCATGTTACGCAAAGTTCAAACAGGCTTTGAACAACTAAGGCCTCATTGCCTCAGACAGTGACCCACTGAAAAGGTTGTTCCTTTCTCAGTTGCTAAGACTCCCTTTTCTTATTTCTGCAACAGTATATTCAAACACATGTCTGAAATTTTGCTAACATAGGTATAAAGAGTATGGGACAGGTCAGGGCAGAAAGACCTGGGGTGAGTTCCACCTTCCACATCAGCAAAATAACTCACTAGAGAGAATACAACCAGCTTGTCTATATCCTAGTTTCCATCATGATCTCTGTTTCCTTTCATTCCACATTTGCTTATACCCCATATGTATTTTTTACTTTCTTTCAAGGACAACAGCTTCTAGACTTTTAGACCTTTGATCTAGGAGCTTATGAAATATTGGTTGACAATCTTAACTCTAATTTGCCTATATTAATGGCTATCATTTACAGAGTACTTGAAATTTGCCAGGCTCTTTGGTGAGAGTATGTTCTTCACTACTTAATATTATTCTACCAAATACTCTAACAGGCAGGTACAATGATCATTCTCATTTTTTAAGATGTGGAAACTCAGGCCTTCAATTCATTAGTTTTTCCAAGGTCTCACAGATTCCATGTGGTGGGGTCTATATTTAACCTGAGATCCTCTGAGTCTTCATTTTTAATGACTACAAACTACATATGCTCAATGCTCTCCTTTATATGTTATGTTCTACTAAAGCTTGGATTTATGGTCTGGGATAGTTCTATTTATTTTTAGATCCTATACTTAAAGTTTTAGCTTTCGATATTCTGGCAGTGTAACTAGTGAGAGAATAGAGCTCTGCTTGAACGTTTGGGATGATACAGAGAAGGCTACTTAACTTATGAGAAGCGTTGGAAACGTTCCAGGTATTTATCACCTTTTCCTGACCTCTAGAAGAGGAGTGGCTAATTCAATTAACTATACGTTTTACCCTTGTCCAATCTGTTTGCTGTAATTTAGGACTAGTAAATTTTGATAGTAAGACAGGACATATCTAAATCGATTTTCAAACAGTGTTCTCTTGTTTGGCTAGTTGTAACTATCTGATACAATGAAAAGACAAAGGACATAATGTTTACTTCTTGGAGGTTGAAAATATAATTAATATTGATATGGCTAAAAGAAAATTATTAAGAATGCACTAATGTATTTTCCTCATCTGTCACTTGACATTTACAAGGGTCAGATGATGCACAGATGTTGCCATTTCCATGTTTTTCTCCAATATTACACTTAGATTCCAGAAACTGAATTCATATTTATAAGATAGCACTTGTTGCTATTGTTCAGTCGCCAGGTCATGTCCAACTCTTTGCAACCCCATGGACTGTAGCATCCCAGGCTTCCCTGTCTTTCACTATCTCCCAGAGTTTACTCAAATTCATGTCCATTGAGTCGGTGATGCTATCTAACAGAGATTTAAAAAGAAATCCTTAAAGATCCCTTCTTGTTTAAAGGAGAGTTAGTAATGATTTTATCTTATTTAAATGAAAGTTATATGCCTGAAAGCACAACCAATATGAAGCAGATTTAACTTCACTGATATTACAGGTCACCTACAGACACTCAGGTGTGTGTGAGAAAGCTAAAGACAAGATAATTCATTCAAAGGTATATATTTGGAAAAGGGCCCAAGTGAGATGCCTACAAATTAAACATTTGACAAAATTCCTTAGATAAATGGAAAAGGTCATTTTGAAAATTTGGTTTGGTAGATTTTAACAGCTACACTATAAACTGTAATTGCAATTTAAACAACCTCTCATGCCATTCTAGAAAGATCTTAACCTACTTAACCTGCCACCCCTCTGTGCTTGCCAGTAAGACACAGATAAGATTTTATGAGCTGCTGGAGAAATTTTCCCATTACTTGATTTCACTATCTCTGTTACATGTAACTGACTTGAAAGTTAAATATGACCCATGGGTCTGTGAAAACAAACAAACAAACAAACAAAACTTAATACTTAAATGGTGGGTCTTATTTCCAAGTGTACTTATGAAAGAAAAAGCAAATAGTTATACAATCACTAAAATGTTAATTTTTTCACACTAATATTCTATGTGTGTTTTTTAGAAAATATGAAGGCAACATGTATTTTCAGGATAAATTTTATCTACATGAAAATAGGTATTTCAATAGTTTTACATGAGTTACAACTTTTGGAAAAATAAAGGTTATATTTCTTTTCCATTAGGAAATTCAAAAGCATTCTTTTGTAAAATATACAGTAAATTTCATTCAAAAGTGTGAAGCCAAAATAAACATAAACAATGCATGTCAATTCTTAATCCATACCTAAAATTACATTTCAAATGTGTCAAAAAATCATAAACTTACAGACACTTTAAGACAGATATGAGTTTACTCCATGGAATAGCAAAATATAAAAGTAGCCCTTTTGTCCTTATTTGGCAGTTTGGCTAATTTCAAATTTAAGTATCATAATAAATTACACTATTATGGTCTCTTTTCTCCTTTTAATTTTATTTGATAATGAAAAATCATTTTTTCAAAAGAAAAATACTGTGACCATATTTCCTACATTGACTTTTACATTAATTTGAAGCATGCTCCAAATGTATTATAATAGACAAGTAGTGTAGAATATTGAGATAAAACTGTTTGAAAAAATATAAATCCAATGAATAATAAAGAAATCAGTATTTTTTTCAGTTGTAAAGAAATAAATCATAACAAATCAACTCAATATATAATTTTTTTTAGCCAGGAATTAACATCCAATTTAAAGTTGTTTTGTTCAATAATGAATTTACATTTCTAAGTGGATGCTACATATAGTATATCTAATGTTCAAGAAAATAGCTTTCCCTTATGATTTAACACTTGTAATATTTAAAATTAAACAGTGTAATGTATATTTTCTCAGATCTTTATTTGCCCTTGAAATGTTTATTTTAGATTAGTATAGACTAATAAGGGAAATTTTAGAAAAGACACTGAAAATCTCTACTGTATTTTTACATACCTTCAATAGTTATTTAGTTAGAGCATTTAAAACCGTTAACACGCTATGCTTTAAAAAATGTCAAAATAGGACGTTTCATAATAATAATGACTTTCATTTTACCAAGATTGTCTGCATTATAGTTTTCATTATTTATTTAAAAAATTAAATTAAAAACACTAGCATTTGCATTAAATTTTATGGCTTTCATATTATTCTAATACTTTCACTAGTGATTTTTTTCACTAGTAATTCTTATCTTGGTTTAACATATAGGAAATTTGAGGCTCAAAAAATTTCACTCAAATATTAATGAAAATGAACTGGAACTCAAACCCTGTCTCTTGAGAAACCTGTATGCAGGTCAAGCAACAGTTAGAGCCAGACATGGAACAATGGACTGGTTCCAGAATGGGAAAGTAGTATGTCAAGGCTGTATATTGTCACTCTGCTTATTTAACTTTTATGCTGAGTACATCATGCAAAATTCTGGGCTGGATAAATCACAAGCTGGAATCAAGACTGCTGAAAGAGATAGCAACAACCTCAGATATGAAGATAATACCATTCTAATGGTAGAAAGTGAAGAGGAACTAAAGAGTTGCTTGATGAAAGAGAAAGAAGAGAGTGAAAAAGCTGGCTTGAAACTCAACATTCAAAAACTAAGATCGTCGCATCTGGTCTCATCATTTCATGGCAAATAGATGGGGAAAAAAGTGGAAGCAGTGACAGGTTTTATTTTCCTGGGCTCCAATATCACTGCAGATGGTGACTGCAGCCATGAAATTAAAACACAGTTGCTGCTTGGAAGGAAATCTATGACAAACCAAGACAGAGTATTAAAAAGCAGAGATATCACTTTGCCAACAAAGGTCTGTGCAGTTAAACCTATGTTTTTACCAGTAGTCATGTAGGGATGTGAGGATTTGTCCATAAAGAAGGCTGAGCACCAGAGAACTGATGCTTTTGAACTGTGCTGCTGGAGAAGACTGTTGAGAACCCCTTGGACTGCCAGATCAAATCAGTCAACCCTAAAGGAAATGAACCCTGAATATGCATTGGAAGGACTGATGCTGAAGCTGAAACTCCAATACTTTGGCCAGCTGATGCAAAGAACCAACTTATGGGGAAAAAAGACAAAAACAAAAACAAAATACCCTGATGCTGGGAAAGATTGAAGGCAAATGGAGAAGGGGGAGGCAGAGGATGAGAGGATAAGCATCACTGACTCAAAAGACTTGACTTTGAGCAAACTCTGAGAAATAGTGTAGGACAGAGGAGCCTGGCATGCTGCAATCAATGGGGTCACAAGAAGTCAGTATGACTTGGTGACCAAACAAAAACAACAGCAATAAAGAGCCCAAGTTCAGACTTCAGATGGGTAGAGGAAAGATTTTTTCCTCTATATGGTATTCAAGACATCTTTTTAAAAGATGCTTACTCAATTGATTATTCTCCCCAATTAGATCTCTTTAGAAGACCAATAAAACCATAAACAGAGTTTAAATTGAATTAGTTCTGTATATGGAAGAGGGATTTGGATAATTAAAGTTAATAAATTATGACAGGCAAAAATAAACACAAGCACAGAAATTTAACTAATGCCACTAAGGACCATATTAACTATCTGACAAAGTCACATATGCATGTTACTTATGTAGATGGATAAAATAACAGCATAACATATATGGATCATGCCACTTAAATCTTAGGTGCCATGAATGCTATTATTCCTTAAAGCAAGAATAATTTTAGTTCAGGAAAGCAGGGAAAAAAATGACTTACAGAAAGAGAAAGAAACCCAAATATTCTTCACAACTCAAAGATCTAAGCTTATGTAAGAACTTAAGTTTAAGGCTGGTACTCACTTCCTGGTGCATTGTGAATGGATGAGCCAAACCCTTAGAGATGCTACATTTTTGACATTTCATTAACCACAGATATTTTCCTTCTTTTCAGGAGAGCCAAGTACAAGTTACATATTCCCATGACTCATTTCAAAGTAAGTCAGAGGTGACACAGGTGCCTTAGTTGAATAATTCCCTTGTTAATAACATAAATTCTAATTAGATGCGGTCTAACAGAATACACAGAAGAGCTGTACAAAATAGATCTTCACAATCCAGATAATCACGATGGTATGATCACTCACCAAGAGCCAGACATCCTGGAATGTGAAGTCAAGTGGGCATTAGAAAGCACCACTACAAACAAAGCTAGTGGAGGTGATGAAATTCCAGTTGAGCTATTTCAAATACTGAGAGATGATTCTGTGAAAGTGCTGCACTCAATATGCCAGCAAATTTGGAAAACTCAGCAGTGGCCACAGGACTGGAAAAGGTAAGTTTTCATTCCAATCCCAAAGAAAGGCAATGCCAAAGAATGCTCAAACTACCACACTATTGCACTCATCTCACACGCTAGTAAAGTAATGCTCAAAATTCTCCAAGCCAGGCTTCAGCAATACATGAACTGTGAACTTCCAGATGTTCAAGCTGGTTATAGAAAAGACAGAGGAACCAGAGATCAAAATGCCAACCAGAAAAACATATATTTCTGCTTTATTGACTATGCCAAAGCCTTTGACTGTGTGGATCACAATAAACTGTGGAAAATACTTCAAGACATGGGAATATCAGACCACCTGATGTGCCTCTTGAGAAACCTATATGCAGGTCAGGAAGCAACAGTTAGAACTGGACATGGAACAACAGACTGGTTCCAAATAGGAAAAGGAGTACGTCAAGGCTGTATATTGTCACCCTGCTTATTTAACTTCTATGCAGAGTACATCATGAGAAACGCTGGTCTGGAAGAAGCACAAGCTGGAATCAAGATTGCTGGAAGAAAAATCAATAACCTCAGATATGCGGATGACACCACCCTTATGGTAGTGAAGAGGAACTAAAAAGCCTCTTGATTAAAGTGAAAGAGGAGAGTGAAAAAGTTAGCTTAAAGCTCAACAGTCAGAAAACGAAGATCATGGCATCTCGTCCCATCACTTCATGGGAAATAGATGGGGAAACAGTGGAAACTGGAAACAGTGTCAGACTTTATTTCTGGGGGCTCCAAAATCACTGCAGATGGTGACTGCAGCCATGAAATTAAAAGACGCTTACTCCTTGGAAGAAAAGTTATGACCAACCTAGATAGCATAATGAAAAGCAGAGACATTACTTTGCCAACAAAGGTCCATCTAGTCAGGGCTATGGTTTCTCCAGTGATCATGTATGGATGTGACAGTTGGACTGTGAAGAAAGCTGAGCACTGAAAAATTGACTTTTGAACTGTGTTGTTGGAGAAGACTCTAGAGAGTCCCTTGGACTGCAAGGAGATCCATCTGGTCCATTCTGAAGGAGATCAGCCCTGGGTGTTCTTTGGAAGGAATGATGCTAAAGCTGAAACTCCAGTACTTTGGCCACCTGATGCGAAGAGTTGACTCACTGGAAAAGACTCTGATGCTGGGAGGGATTGGGGGTAGGAGGAGAAGGGGATGACAGAGGATGAGATAGCTGGATGGCATCACTGACTCAATGGACGTGAGTTTGAGTGAACTCCAGGAGATGGTGATGGACAGGGAGGCCTGCGTGCTGCAATTCGTGGGGTCACAAATAGTCAAACCTGACTGATCAACTGAACTGAACTGAACAGTTTCTTATGGGATATAGAAAAGACTGAACCATGTATTTTCTCTCAGAATTAGATAAAAATAAAACGTTTGAAGTTTATTTAAATACAAGTGATCAGCTTTATTCAGCCCCTTTGTGCCATTTATCTTTGCCTACCACAGCTTCATTGGAGGCTTACCTAGTAGTGCCACGGAATTTTCTGGACTTAAGGTTCTATGAACTTTTAGATATTCAGTGAGATCTTGTGTTGAGTTCAGTTAGGACTCCAGAAAATGTAAAGCGATTTTTTAAAGATACTTATCAGTGAGTGCACCAAATACAGCCCTTCGAGACTAAGAGCCTGCCTGGGCCAATTCCAATTTTTAATGCTCCCTGGTAATTTGAAAGTAAATGAAGTGTGAAAATAAAGTTACAAATTATTTTAATATTTTACATTTAATTAGTTAAATGTAAACAAACAATATACAATGACTTAAATGTTACCATATTACATTTGAGGTTCTTCTTGAATAAGCCTTATGAGACTTGGCCTAAAGGACTTTCTGGTCTCTAAATAAATTAGTCTTGATATGACTCTCCTAAAATACTCAAGGGCATTGAAAAAAGACAAAGTGTAGCTCCTACAAATGAGTATTTTTAAAAGAACACTCATTTAAATTCAGGTAGTACAGTGTGAAACTAACGGTAGAAACTGCAGGGAGAGTGGTTGGGAGTGATTATTGGTACTACTACTTATAGCTGTGTGAACTTGTGTTGTGTTTCCTCTTTTGCATAATAGAAATAATAATATTACTTATTTCATAGGGTTAATGTAAGGATTAAATGACTTAATATACACAAAGTGCTTAGGAGAAACAAAGAAATGTACATTGAAACTATAACATTAAGTTTTTATCTACCTCAAAAAAACGGCACAATGGCACTTAACATTCATAAAGAATCTCAGTTATTTATGGCTTCCACATTCTTTTTCTTGGCATATACATTTTTTGTTTCTAAATAAATCAAAAAGAAATAGCATTGTTACGTTGTCTCGGCTTCTATAACAAACTCCCAAAATTTTAGCGGTTTGAGTTCATGTGATTGTGTTTATCAGAAACCCATGTGAGTTTGGAGACTTTATTAAAAAATCCTGCTCAATGTAGTTAAACAGGGATCCAGGCCACTTTAAATTTGTGGGTCTCTCTCACATCCTGATGTAGCTCCCAGGCATTTAACTGGCTGACAGATAAATTAAGAGAGTGTGTAGAGAGTCACTTAGGATGTTTTATGAGAGTGCGCATTTCTACCCATATTCCACTAGCCAGTCCTTAGTGACATGGCCGTAATCAAGTAAAACAAAGGCTGCAAACTATTCTTTCTGTATACCTGGGGCAAGGAAACAGGGTTGATTTGCACCTGACAAACAAAGAAATGTACATTGAAACTATAAGATTAAGTTTTTATCTACCTCAAAATAGTTTGAAAAAACAGCACAAGGGCACTTAACGTCCATAAAGAATCTCAATTATTTATGGTTTCCACATTCTTTTTTTCCAATAAAGATGTGGAAGTCAGTTATATAAAGATGGATAAGTATTATTGACAATTATTTACCTCTTAAATCCACTGGAAATTATTGTTAGGTTGACTATGTAAAATGAACTATCTTCAGTATATATTTGAAGTATGTTTTTCCTTTGGACAGACCGAGCTCCTTCCTTTTCTGCTTGTTTGTTTTATGATCCTAAAAACCAATTTTCTCTGAAGGTCATTTTACCTCTAAATATTTCTTAAATCCATATACTTCATTCAACTTATTTGGCATAATTTGAGATCAAATTATCATTTTTCTTGCCTGGACGATTCCATTGGCTTTTGAATTGATCAACTTATATTTACCATTGTCTGCTTCCAATTTATTTATTGCAGCCATTTGATTTTATCACCTAAATATTTTTACAATCAGTCCATTTGTTCGAGTCAGCTCCCTCAAACACTAATTTAACTGACTTACACGTTTCTTTCGGTGACGTTCTCTTACCTGGTCTCCACCATATAAATCACCCTTCATTTCTAGGACGTGTAGGGATGCTTCCTGTCCTAGGGCTTTAGTAAAAACTATTCCTTACATACAAAATTTCTTCCTGCATACATTGGTTAGGTAATTCCTACTCTGAGTCAGACCTCAGAGATTGCTTCTTCAAAGACACAGTGACCTCCTAGACTATGTATCATTTTGTTTACTTTCTCATGGAACCTCTGACTCTTATTCATAGTACTTCTTTATAATAATTAATAAATGGTGCAATTAGATATCTATTATCTGTCCTTTATGCAAATGTTTTCTGTAAGACTGTATTGATCAGAACACTATCTCTAGCACTTGGCAATATGCATTACAAAGAGCAGACACTTAATACTTACTGAACAAATGTGGCTCATTTTATTCCTGCATCACCAAATAATTTCATTCATTATCAGTTTATGTTTGATTTCTTATAATATACTAAGAACTGTGCTGCATGACATAGATTCAAATTTAACTGAACAGTCCTATGGTCTTCGAGTTGCTGATAATGCAGTGGAGGGGCCAAGAAAGTAAATGAAAGATAATAAAATGTAACAAATATTTGGGTACAAATTTCATGAGGAAACAAAAGAACATTTATAATTTTTCTTTTTTAATGAGATAATTTTCAAGAAGAGATAATATTTTAGCATTCTTCCCTTTGTCACTGTGGATCTTGACATCTACCAAATCGGGGAGGGCAAGTTCATGCATAAAGCCCTATGAACTTAAATTCCAAAGGCATAGCTGGTTAATGAAAGGAATCTCTCTGAGAAAAAGAGAGTTCTATATTGATGAAGACTTTACTGATTTCAAGGAAGAGAAACACATCGTGTAAATGAGACATCCATTGCAGAAGTACAAAGAGATACCATGGGCAGAATAATTATTCAGTAAGTAATAAATATAATGTTAAAAACTTTTGACCCCATGCTTTATTTATACATTAAAGTAAATATCATGCAAATGTTATCTCAAATCAACTAGATTTCCATAAAAGTGAAAACCAAAAAAATCCTCAGTAAAGAGAATTCTGAACTATAATTTATCCTATTTGTCTTCATGAACTGATCTATTTTATTGTTTTTATATCTAAATCTTTTAATTGGAAAAATCTCTCATCCAAAGATTACAGCTAATTCCTCGTTGTGAATTCTATGTCTCAATAATCTTGTGTTCCCAGTTTTATATACTAAACAAGAAACAAAATTTTATTTATTATATTTATATTTTGTTTCTGCATAAGGATGACTGATGATGATTTCAGAGTCTGGATTCATATTTTATTTATTCATTCTATTAATATTATGTATTTATTCTATTTACTCTCTCATTTATTTATGCTTTACACAGTACCTCCTATCTACCAGGCATTGATTTACTAGCAATATGACAGAGAACAGTATTGTTTAATGTCTGTGACCCAGATAAATCTTTAGTTACCAGTGCTATTTAATCTATTCCTTAATTGAAAATATGAAGAGAAAATTTAGAATCACCAATGATTTAACGTGAAAAACAAACAAGGTGGCTCAGAGGTAAAGATTCTGCCTGCCAATGCAGGAGACGTGGGTTCATTCCCTGGGCTGGAAGATCCCCTGGAGGAGGAAATGGGCAACTCACTCCAGTATTCTTGCCTGGGAAATTCCATAGACAGAGGAGTCTAGCAGGCTAGAAAGAGTCCATGGGGTCACAAATAGTTGGACATGACTGAGCACATACACATAGGAACCAAATATTTGAAACAGAAGAACTTACTGACAAATAACATACTCAATGAAGGAAAGAGAAAACCACTCATTAATAAAATAAATATCTTTGAAGGGATAATACATCCATTAAAAGACATAAGACACTTTCCATTTTTGATTCTGTAGGAAATCAGATAAGCTGAAAATACTCTAGTTATAATCTCATAATAGTCCATACAATATTAAAAACATGTTGATATTGTATAGCTTAGCTGCCAGGGTAGTAAGGGAAGATCATAGGTATAGATTTTTCTAAAAGAAAGAAAACCAAAAGAATCACAGTGGTTAAGCACATGCTTTGATAGTGGTGGCAGTGGAAGTCAGAGTATGTGGGAAGGTTGGGGGAGATTGCTAATCTCTTTAAACAAAAGATTATTTATCTTTTATTTTATTTTGCTATAATTTTAGAATCACAGAAAATTTCCAAGAATGGTGTATATAATGCCCCAAAACTCTTCTTTGAGATTCTCAAAGTGTTGAAATTTACTTACTCATAATTTCTCATGTTTCTTTTTTTTTTTTAAATTTTTACTTTTACTTTATTTTACTTTACAATACTGTATTGGTTTTGCCATACATTGACATGAATTCACCACGGGTGTACCTGCGTTTTTCAACATTTGTCTTTTTCTTCATCTGCACCCATTTTAGAGTCATGATCTGAGGATCATTTACCAAAATTAACTGAAAAGTAATGAACAAATTGTTAAATTAACAAAAATTTCATAAAACACAATGAGAATTACTCCATCTCAGAACTGTGGGAAACAATTTCATGATAATTAGTTTTGCATATGTATATGACTGTTAAACAGAATTAATTGTTCTACATCATGTGCATCCACAGAGTGATTTCTAATATCTTTGGGGTACAATAAGAGTGAAACATAATCACCAATGCAATATTAAGAAATAAATAAGATCTCTATTTAATTATTAATTTAGGAAAGATGAATGCAGGTACAAAGTAAGAAATTCTTGCTCAAATTTTACCTTTGATTTCATTATCATCAATGCCTTCACTAGTTTAAGATCATTTATCAGCTTATAAGGGCTTCCCAGGTGGCTCAGTGGTAAACAATCCACATGCCAATGCAGAAGATAAGGAGAAACAGGTTAGACCCCTGATCTGGAAAGATCCCCTGGAGCAGGAAACGGCAACCTACTCCAGTATTTTTGCCTGGGAAATCCCATGGACAGAGGAGACTGGTGGGCTGCAGTCCGTGGGGTCACAAAGAGTTGGACAGAATGAGCATACACACACACACACACACACACACACACACACACACACACACACAAACACACACACATCAACTTACATCTCTTGGGACCTACCCTTTGGAACAACATGTCTTCTGAAATTGTTCACTATGATTATTTGCTTGTTATACAGAATTCATGCTAACATAATTGCCTTTAAACATGTCTCTTTAAATGTACAAACTATCTTAGCAAGAATACCTATTTGCTTATCTTCACACATCTGCATATGAATCTATCTTCAGTTCTCTTCTATTGTTTACATATTCCTGAAAATGTGTTAGATTAGAGCCTTATTCATGCACTTGTCACCCACAAACTACGTTACCTAACAGATTCTAGCCACCATTTTATGCTATCTTATGTTCATGATTTATTTGTCTCTCTCTAGGCGATGATTCTAAAAATAATTGAAAATATGTTTCTAATATTGTTCTACTTATAAAGAAAATCCAAAACTGTGAAGTAGAAGCTTAGAATTATAGTTCTAAAAGCAATGTCTCTGTTTGTGGTGTGCTGGAGTTAGGCCTATGCTGGTGATGCTAACAGAGGAGTGCAGTTAATTATGCAAGTGGTTACCAAAACTGAGTATAGCTTATATTATGCAACTAAATTTCAATAAAACTTGCATTCAGTAGAAAAACATTAAAATATTCATTCAATTCATTTTACCTAGAAATACACTATCTGAATTTCAACATCATGCTAATATTGCAGTTAGGCCTGTAAATTCCACAAATATATATCCGCAATTTTCTGAGACTGAATTCTAGCTGAAGAGCAAACACCATTTAATTATTTATTTATTTTTGGCTATATAGCACATAGAAACTGCAATTACCCTTTAGTGAAACAGAACATCCTAGCTTGAATAAAGAATTTTACATGCTTTATCAGAAGATATTTATATGAAAACTATATATTTTAAGTGTAAAAGCAGTTTCTAGAAAACTCTTCTATCAGTTTCCTATGGCTGCTATAACAAATTCCCAGAAATGGCAGCTTAAAACAAGGGGAATTTGTTAAGTCACCATTCTGAAGTTTAAAGTCAGTATCACTGGGTCAAAGCAAGGTATCAGTGTTGCACTTCTGCAAGTTTCAGAGGAGATCCCCTCCCTTACCTCATTTAACTTCGAGTAGCTACCATATTCCTTGCCTATGGTCCAGTCGCTCAAATTTCAGCCTCTGTGTCACACTGTCTTCCCTTTCATCTGTCAAATCTTCCTCTGTCTCCCTCCTTTAAAGAGACAAGTGATTGTATTTAAGGTCTAGTAGGCTAATGTAGGATAATCTCTTCATCTGAAGATACTTTTGTTTTTATCACATCTGCAAAATTTGTCAGAGTCACAGGATTCAGGCATCTAGAATATAGCTAAATTTGGTGGGGGATATTATTCAGCCTACCACATCTCTTTATATCAACCTTAAGATTTTTCAAAGTCCAAAGCCTCATATATATATGGTGACTAAAGTACTTATTTAACTCAAAGCTTTTTAGTGAATTTTGAGTCATAATGTAATTTCCCAGAATCTAGAGCTGTGCTAGGTAACATTCTTCAATGAGTTTTAAATAAACTTTAAGTTATAGAGTGTTCTGTGTCTGCGAATCGTTTCTCCTAGCATCTCTGAGACTAGTACCATCTTTTTTCCTAAAAGATACCTAAGACATATCCTTCTTCTTCCCTTCCCTCCACTCTTCCCTTACCCCGAATTCCAGTCCACCACTTGTCCTTGATGACTTTGACTCTAAATATCTTTCAAATTTTCCCATTTTTTCCTCTATTCCCCTCAACTTCACTCTCCATCCTGCAGTTAGAATTATCATTTCAAAGCACAAAGGTGATAATTAGGGGACAAATCCATTCTCTGATTTGGGGACAAAGGTCAAAATTCTTAACATAGCCAAAAAGGCCACTTTTCAAATGTAGTTATCACCACCTTCCCCATAGTTTTCTTCAATTCAGTACACAGTTATGTGCTGGGGGACACTTCTACTGAAGGCCAATGACCACATGATCAGCCTAGTGATAATTATTAAGCTAGGGAAGGCAAAGCCCCAGGGCACCTGTGAGCTCAGCTAAGACTTTTATATTTGAATAGAATGAATTTATCACACTCTCATTTAAAAACACTCTATTCTGAGATGGGTTAAAGGAACAGCGAAGACAAACTGTCACAGAAGGAAGAGAAGATGCTAGAAAAGAGTAGTCATGATGGATTCCTGAATCAGAGAGGGAAATCACCTTGTGTACCTAACTTTGCTCTTCCAGAAGAACAACTCTACTATTCTTTAGTTTGTTGAATTCTACGAAATTTTGTTGAGCTTAAAATAAAATTTCTATTTTTATAGTCTTTTTCAACTTATTTTGCAATTTGAATGGGTGTTTGTTTATTAAAACCAAAACATCAGTGGGTTGGCCAAAAGATTAAAGTTTAAAAAGTCAGGACATCTGTGGTCAAGTACATAAATTTAATGAGAACAAAATCTTCTTTCTAAGGTAAAAAGAGCTTGATTTCCCATTCAGTTCAGTTCAGTCGCTCAGTCGTGTCCGACTCTTTGAGACCCAATGAATCTCAGCACGCCAGGCCTCCCTGTCCATCACCAACTCCCGGAGTTCACTCATTCACATCCATCGAGTCCATGATGCCATCCAGCCATCTCATCCTCTGTCATCCCCTTCTCCTCCTGCCCCCAATCCCTCCCAACATCAGAGTCTTTCCCAATGAGTCAACTCTTCGCATGAGGTGGCCAAAGTACTGGAGTTTCAGCGTTAGCATCATTCCCTCCTAAGAAATCCCAGGGCTGATCTCCTTCAGAATGGACTGGTTGGATCTCCTTGCAGTCCAAGGGACTCTCAAGAGTCTTCTCCAACACCACAGTTCAAAAGCATCAATTCTTCAGCACTCAGCTTTCTTCACAATCCAAATCTCACATTCATACATGACCTCTGGAAAAACCATAGCCTTGACTATACGGACCTTTGTTGGCAAAGTAATAGCTCTGCTTTTCAATATGCTATCTAGGTTGGTCATAACTTTCCTTCCAAGGAGTAAGTGTCTTTTAATTTCATGGCTGCAGTCACCATCTGCACTGATTTTGGAGCCCCAAAAATAAAGTCTGACACTCTTTCCACTGTTTCCCCATGTATTTGCCATGAAGTGATGGGACCAGATGCCATGATATTCGTTTTCTGAATGTTGAGCTATAAGCCATCTTTTTCACTCTCCTCTTTCACTTTCATCAAGAGGCTTTTTAGCTCCTCTTCACTTTCTGCCATAAGGGTGGTGTCATCTGCATATCTGAGGTTATTGATATTTCTCCCGGCAATCTTGATTCCAGCTTGTGCTTCTTCCAGCCCAGCGATTCTCATGATGTACTTACTCTGCATATAAGTTAAATAAGCAGGGTGACAATGCCTTCCTGATCTTAGTTAAGTTAATTAATCAGGACAGGATGCTAATGAGGTTATGGCTATAGATCTTACAGTTAGCTCTGTTCAGTTTAGTTCAGTTCAGTCACTCAGTAGTGTTCCATTTAAGTGAACACAGATTGACTTCTCACCTCAGTAAGTCACCACTGCTGTGCATCATTAACTGAAATCCCAACTAAAATTTGATATTATTATACATCTGAAAAATGACTACCTCAGAAGAAAAATTTCAAATCTTATACTTTACTTACTATGGGTCACTAATTCCATCTTTGTATATGAAAATTATGATACTTTATATCTTTGATGATGAGACAAGAAAAACAGGCTTTTTTGGTCTCTGTACATAGTCATATAACACATTCCTTTTTAATATTGTCCTGTAACATAAATTAATCCTTGTTTAAAATTCTGAAGGCCAATTTCTATTCTTCAAGAACTACGTCAACCATTTTAATTGTTTTGATTATGTGATAGAGTTTTCCCATATAATTTCACCAAGAAGAGATGCCAGCTAACAATTAAATTTTCTCATGCAATTATAATAATTATCTTAATGTTATAAACTTACAGCAGGTCCTATGGAAATTATTAATGGCAGCAATCAAATATTACATAAGTTAAATCAGATTTTTACCTAAACTGATTTGATTTGTGTATAGGAAAGTAACAGAAAAAAACAGAAATTATAATGAATTATTCAATCAAAATCTAGTAAACAAAGAGTTGCTGGTTACATGGAAGAAACTGGAAGTTTATATTCTTCAAAAAAAATTTTAATGAAAGGCTAGCATCAGGACAATTTCTGAAATCCTCATAAGACAGCTGTAGTTGATTCATCAAGGCTTTGACTAATACTAGTCTCAAAGGTTTTCATCAAATTAGGTGCCAATTTGAATATACAGTACCTGCGTGATATTCTCAGGTGTTCACCTGCTGTTGCTTACATAAGTTAGTTCCTTTGCCTATTTCTTGGTTTTAGAAAGATGTCCCAATTATTATACTGGATAAGGTACTCTTACATATGTTACTTAGTTATTTAAATTGATTATCTGAATAAAATATTATGTAAATAAGGTGATTAGCCTCAATTTACAGATTTGGAAAATGCTGCTACTGAGGTCAGCAACATGACCAAAGTGATACAGCTAGTAAGTTATGTACCAGAATTAGGATTTAGACCCTAGGTTAATGATTCCTGAACCCATGTTGTAAACTACTTGTTGGCTTTTTATGTATACATTTATGCACCTGTATTTTACAAATATTAAACATTGATATCATCTAGAAAATGCTCTGATGGAACACTCTGACTGTCATATACAAAAGGTTCAGGTAATTAAAACTTTATTAAACCAACTCTAGCATTATTATAAAAATGGTTATTTAAAACATAGTATATTAACATTATAATAAAGTTTATTTCAAACCTTTGTATAGTATAAATTATGACTTCATAAAACTATCTGGTTTGTTTAAACTTTATTTCCTTTAGATGATTTCCTCTCTCTTCCTTTTTCTCTTTATATACATATAAACAAGTATAGATATTATATATTATATACATTATTTAATTTTATCAAAATATAGATGGAATTGTAGACAGAATCTCTTAAGAAATTTATCAAGCATGTGTGCTTGCTCTAAGATTTTTTTTTTAGCTTAGTATGTGATGTAAGTTTTATAAAACAAAAATTGTACCCTTAGATGTCAAATCATTTCAAAATACATTTAACAGAGTCCCAACTGCTGCTACACTCCAATATTGGTGAGCCAGGCTTGAAAGCTGAGGATATCTTACAGATATCCTTGAAAATCATCAAAAATATTTTTTCTAAAATAGTGGATAATAAACTTAGCAGCATTTAGACGAAAAAAAAATTTAAACAAGAAAAAATTATTTAAACTTCTTGTATATCTTTCTTGAAAGGTCCAAGGGCCTAATTCTATCATTAAAAGATCTATCTCTTTGAATGTCAACTTTTTATCTCATTAAAAACAAATGTGTATGTATACTCACACCTATAGGCACACATAACACATATATAGATATAACTTTCTATTGAATGGCATATATAGGTATAATTTTCTATTGGATGACTGTTTAATTTCATCCATTTTAATATAATTGGTATGACCTTTTAAAGCTTCACAGTGATTGTATAGTTATCATATTGTATCAACCCACTAGTTACCCAATTTATTAGAGATCAGTGAATGCAGCAATAATTCACAATTCTACAATCACCCATCTACAGTCACTGTAAAAAATTAGTGAGCTTTCTTAAACATACAATGTATATTTTCACATGCACTTAGACATTAAACACATATATAGGTACTCACATATATATATTCATTGAACTTTGATAATTATACATTATTCTTTAATTTTGAAGAGTTTTCTCCTTTAAATAGCTTATTATTTTGATGAATGGATTTTTTTAAAATAAGCAGTTTTTAAATTTAAAAAGAAAAGAAGCTTTTCAAATAAAAGTTTGAGAGGTTTATAAATAACAATTTCAACAACTCCCTATCAAATTGTCTAGTTAAAGCATTTATTTATGAGAAAGATGTTCCACAGAAGAATAAGGGGAAAGGAAAATTCAACTAATACAATCCATAAAACTCAGTGTGCAGTCTATTAGGGCTTGAAGACTTTTTACTGGTTTAGAAAATGAAGCAGATGTTTCAGGGAACAGGAGACAATAAAGAGAATACTAAAAATATGCAGCAGCACAGCTGTGTCTGTGTCATTTTTCTGACCAGGAATTTTTGAGAAAATTAAGCCAATTTTGATTTTTCACTTGCTTTAATTAAGTCCTCTGTAGTTGTGACACTGAATTCAAATTTGTAAATCATAAACATGGGACTTAGGTGCCGATCTGAAATAGAAGTGATAACTCAGATTTTATAAATTAATTGATTAACCAAACATACAAAATGGACAACATGAGCATAAAGATGACTTTTTTTTTTTTGCTAATATATAATCAATCAATGGAAAGAAATAAAATTGTGAAAGAGGGTCTCTTCAATTTTTAAAATTATTGCACTCTAGTTTCCTGGATGTAATGAATGACTTAAAAATTCATCTTGAAATGAGAGCATTCTTAGTTGTCATAAAAATGTTCCTTATTAATCATTCCTTTTAAAATTTCTCCTGAAAGATTACACTGAATTCAAGACACAGAAATGCTAGTTGGTTGCATTTATAGAAATTCATTACCATTATAAGTAACCATAACTTTATGCTTATAGACATCTATGCTGTATGTGAAGCACACATCTAAGCTATTCCATTAAGCATATGCAAATTCTGAGAATATGAAGAACACAATGAGGTGAAGGAAAAGACTCCCTCTTTCAAGAGAGACAACCAGACTAAGGCAGAACTTGATCAGTCACATTTACATGTATTTAAATTTCTATCATCTCAGAAATACTAAATTTCTTACCTGGAGTAGCCTTTCTATATTTTCAACTATTTTATTGAAGTTGTTGGTATTATATCTTTTTTAATGATCACATGTTTCTGTAATCATTAACTATAACATAACTATACAGCCTACTCAAGTGTTTCTCAATCCGTAGGTTGAATAAAATGCCTTCCATTTTCCTTCACTACATAGTCTTATTCAAGACATGAGCAGTCCTGGTAAGAAAATTACTTTTTTTTCCTGTCTGGCCTGTTCTCAGAGGAGCAAAACATCCAAAACACATTTATTTAGGTGAGTAAAGTACGAGAGAGAAAAAAAAAAGCTGTGTTATTATAGGTTAATCTCAGTAATCTCAAATTTGGGTAGCAAAGAACAGACCAAAATACATGATAGTCACCGACAGCAGTATATGATATTGCTTGAAGCAATATATTCTTATTATGGGATTCAGGAGGGGTAGATGAATAAGAGGACTCACAAAGACAGGCTACCTATGTCTAGTTAGCCTGAGATTGACCATGATATTTCCAGGAAGAGGTTACAGAACAGGAGAGGATTAACAGTTTGTCTGAGCCAAATTCCTTGAAGAGATTATGAGTCTCAGAAATTTCAGTCCTTTTTCTTCTCAGCAGATTCACAGAGTTCTAATGAACATTCAAGCCAGAAAACTACCCATGTACTTGCTTTTGTGCCATAGTATCCTCCAAGTACATATCACCAAATCCCAATTTTTCCAGTTCTCATTGGATCTGCATCTGTCTGGGTGATCATCTTTCAGAGTCAAAGTAAATTAATCCTGCAGCATATTACTTCTATATTTGGGATAGCTTTATGGAGCAGTAATGTTGATAGTTGGCATTCCTTTTCTTCAAGCCTCACTGTAATCTCTAAGTATTCTAATTTTATAGATGAGAAAACAGAAGCTTAAAAAGCTAAGTAACATGAGTTAGATCACATAAACTTATAAATGGTGAAGTAAGCACTTGAAGCCAGATTCTCTGATGCCAATCTCTTTCCATAATTTCATGGATAATTAAAATAGTACATTTTGGTGAGGAGTCTTTCATTTGTTTAAATTTGACAAAGTCTCAGATATGGTTTTGTTGCATCTCTGCTGAACAATCAATTAATCAATAATTACTGGCTTGACTATAATTATGGACCTAAACAAAAAAGACTTATGAGGAATCTCTGGGCCCAGTTCCTGAAACTTTACTGGATTCTTCATTTCCTCAAACGCACATGTATTCATGAACTATTTCTAAACCTTGGCCTTAAAGAAATATCTTTCAACTTGATAAATTTTAGAATCCTGCTACTAACTGGGATAAAATGAATGTCAGTCTTGAAATCTCTTTTTCACTTGGAAAAGATGGTCTCACTCTGCATTGCATAAAAGGGAGAGAGCAAATGAAGAGAGACAATTTAATTCTGTCAATAAGGGGGAAGGTAGTTGTATGAATCCCAAAAGAAGAGATAAACATGTTTGAAAATTGCTTGAATCAGTTAAACATTTTATTGTTATCAACGCTAAAGCATATCCTCCACTAGAAAAATGGTAGGTATAACTGAATTGCTTTTAAATGACTTTCAACGATTCTTTTTTGAGATGAGGCATTAGAATAATTTTATTATAATTTCACAAAATTTTATTTTCATTTGTTTTGTCTTCCTGTCAGTTAGAGGTGACTGATGAAAAGACTGTGAAGCAGAGTAATTTTTGCTATTGAAATTGAGAGGTTCTCAGGGATTAGCTAAGCTTCTGTAGTTAAAACTTTGATCTCTATTTTTAAAGATTTAAGATATTTCCTAAAATAAGAAGGCTTGAGATTCATAATAATTTTATTAAGCAATAAGATGGTGAAATTATGAGAAGGTCAAAGATTCTAAATGGATTAAAATAAATATGTTGGGAAAATTTTATAAGAAGAGATTTTCCAAATTATGTTAAATCTTATAATAAATGGAAAAAAAGAATTATTGTTTTAAAATATAAAAATGTTTTTATAACATTAAGAAACATTATTAAATTATTGGGAATTTATCTGTATTTATTGTTTCATTTAGATTTAGAACTGTAGGCCAGTTGTCTTGGATTGTGTTCAGAGAATTTCCCAGAATCCCTTTTATTGAAAATGCAATTGCCCTAAAGGGAAAATAAAAGCCTAAATCATCTAGTATGTAGTTAATTTTTATGCTTGACGTAGACAGTCTACTGGTTCATACAAGTCATATTGGTAAGATAGCTACTATTTCAGGATAAGACAAATGTCAACTGAAGTACCCTCTTTCATGTATTTTTGAGATCTGCATGATTCCTGTCATCTCCATGTTTTGAAGTCTACAGTAAGAAGTTGGCATCACTTCCTTATTGTCACCACTAGCTTTGGTTGCTTTATGGACCATCTTACCATTCCCAACAGTTTGTTCCTTTAGGGTCACACTGTCTAAATGTGAAACACGGCCCACTTTATTTTATTTATACACTATCATTAAAATAATAAGCAAACCGAAAATAAAATTAACATATAACTGTTTCCATTTTAGGTCTGGAAAAATCAATATGGGTGTATTCACAAAAACATCAAAGCATAAATTTTAAATATTGAAAAGTATAGTTTTTACAAATTTTATTGGCCATTATTCAAAAGTCTAGTCAAAGCTATAGTTTTTCTAGTAGTCATGTATGGATGTGAGAGTTGGACTATAAAGAAAGCTGAATGCTGAAGATTTGATGCTTTTGAACTGAGGTGTTGGAGAAGACCCTTGAGAGTCCCTTGACTGCAAGGTGATCCAGGCAGTTCATCCTAAAGGAATTCAGTCCTAAATATTCATTGGAAGGACTGATGTGGAAGCTGAAACTCCAATCCTTTGGCTGCCTGATGTGAGGAATGGACTCATTGGAAAAGACCCTGATGCTTGGAAAGATTGAAGGCGGGAGGAGAAGGGGATAACAGAGGATGAGATGGTTGGATGGCATCACCGATTCAATGGACATGAGTTTGAGTAAACTCTGGGAGCTGGTGATGGACAGGGAGGTCTGGTGTGCTGCAGTCCGTGGGGTTGCAAAGAGTTGGACACAACTGAGTGACTGAACTGAACTGATTCAAAAGTTCTTGGATTCCACCATATTCATTGGATTTATCTATAGTATTCTCATTCTGTTTATATATTCTTGGGAAAAACAAAACAAAATAAAACACTTCTTTCCAAATGGAACTATAATTATTGTTGTTCACTTGCTAAGTCATGTCTGACTCTTTGCAATCCCATGTACTGCAGCACGCCAGGCTCCTTTGTCCTCCACTATCTCCTGGAGTTTGCTCAATCTCAGGTCCATTAAGTCAGTGATGCCATCCAACCATCTCATCCTCTTTGCCTCCTTCTCCTCTTGCCCTCAGTCTTTCCCATCATCAATGTCTTTTCCAAAGAGTCAACTCTTGGTATCAGGTGGCCAGATTTTTGGAGTTCAGCTTCAGTATCAGTCCTTTCAATGAATATTTAGGTTAATTTCCTCTAGGTAACTTCCCTGGTGGCTCAGATGATAAAGTGTCTGCCTACAATGCAGGAGACTTGGGTTCGATCTCTGGGTCAGGAAGATCCCCTGGAGAATGAAATGGCTATCCACTCCAGTATTCTTACCTGGAAAATCCCATGGAAGGAGGAGCCTGGTAGCTTATAGTCCATGGGGTTGCAAAGAATTGGACATGACTGAGCGACTTCACTTTCTTTCTGTGTTCCTTTAAGATTGACTGATTTGATCCCCTTGCAGTCCAAGAGACTCTCAAGAGTCTTTTCTAGAACCACAATTAAAAACCATAAATTCTTTGGTGCTCAGCCTTCTTTATGATCCAACTCTCACATCAACACATGACTACTGGAAAAAGCATAGTTTTGACTATACAGATCTTTGTTGGCAACATGATGTCTCTGCTTTTTAATATGCTGTCTAGGTTTGTCATATCTTTCCTTCTAAGTAGGGTCTTTTAATTTCAGGGCTGCAGTCACCATCCACACTGATTCTGGAGCCCAAGAAAATAAAATCTATAATTGCTTTCACTTTTCTCCCCTTCATGGATCACAGCCTTGCTGTGGTAAAGGGGCTTGCATAACTCACTGTAGCTATGAGCCATGCCACACAGGGCTACCTAAGGTAGACGAGACATAGTGAAGAGTTCTGACAAAATGTGGTCCCCTGGAGGAGGAAATGGCAACCCACTCCAGTATTCTTTACATGAGAACTCCATAAACAGTATGCAATGGGACTATCGTGCTAGGTAATTAAATAATACTTTTTATAGCTATTATATTTCATAATAATTCCAAAATATAACTATATAATCATTATTAAAATTGTTACATGTTTTCAAATAGCTTTTATTTTTCTTTAGTAACATTTTATGGATCCTGAAAAAGCTGTCTCTGCTCCCCAAATATGATGTTTTGTTGTGCTAGTCGTTCAGTCATGTCTGACTTTTTGCGATCCCATGGACTGTAGCCGGCTAGGCTCCTCTGCCTATGGAATTCTCCAGGCAAGAATACTGGAGTGGATTGCCATTCCATTCTCCATGAATATGATGTAGACATGACAAATGTATTAATTTTTGTAGTTAAAACATCATGCAGATAAAATATGTTCTCTTCAACCAGTTTTATGAGGATGGCCCAGGCTGTGTATCAAATAACAGTGAACAATGAACATAGTATCTTTCCCAGGTGGTCCAGGAAGAAGGTAAGTAAATAAAAAATAAATGCTTTCTATCTTCCAGAGGGGATGCACGCATGTTATGACATGGTATTAGTATGACATAGTATTAGTTATGCTACGCTATATTACATTCTGTGCTGTAATACACTATGCTATGCTATATTACATACTGTGCTATAATACACTATGCTATGTTATGCTGTATGTTATGCTGTGCTATTCTATGCATTACACTATGATGGCTCTTTTCTTGAATGTTTGTTTTCCAATTCTATGAAGCCCTCTTTAGGTGCATTGCTTGCCTTAAGGTGTTATGAATTTGGAATAAGTTCTGAGGTATAGAGAAGATTGAGAACTGGTTCACTCCAGGACACCTATTTATGCATCATTCCCCTGTGACTCATAGTCCTATCACTCCCTTTGGCTTCTAGTTGGTGGTGAATTGTATTCAGGTGGATCGATAGGTGAATGTTATTTATCTTTTCTCATACGATGTTAGCTCCTCAAACTAAATCTCAAGTCTAGCACAGTCTTCTCTAGAGCTGGGTTTACCATGCCAGACAAAATTTCTATGCATTAGACAGAGTCTCTGGTAGGCAAAGGGAAACTAAGAGAGAAACAGCTGTTATTTCTCCCATATTGTCAGTATAAGGGATTCTGAGCATGCTCAGTTGCTCATTCATGTCTGACTCTTTGCGACCCCATGGACTGTAGTCCACCAGGCTTCTCTGTCCATGGAATTTTTCAGGCAAGAATACTGGAGTGGGTTGCCATTTTATACTTCAGAAAATTGTACCCCAAATATGAAGCAATTCCCGACCCAGGGGTTGAAGCTGTGTATCTTGTAACTCCTGCATTGAAGGTAGATTCTTTATCCCTGGGTTACCTGGGAAGCCCATAGGGGATTATGCCTGAAAGGAAATCAGGCTGACTAGGCAGCATATAGTTCTAAACACAAATAATAAGAAATTAGATTATTACTCTGGTTCCTTTAGGCCCTCAGTCAAAGCTTCCTGTTTCCTTTTGAGGTGGTTGTCATTACTTTTTCCTATCATGTACTCAGTACCTCTAAATAAGATTTAACTTTTGCTTGACTAGGGCCAAATTTTCAGAATAGTGAAAGCAAATTGATCTAAAATGCCATTTATAATAAATGCACCATTATTATATATACCATTAAATGAGGAAAATCTCTGCTAATTTAACACTGATACTATATTTTATATCACTTAGAGTTTTTATTTCATTCTACTGAAATACTTCTTTGTATATATTATACTTGTGCAATCATAAAGAGTATTTAAGTGAAATAATTGATTAAATGACTCTAAAACTACAGCTTCTTTCCATTCAGGGTCCAACTTTTTGATCTGGAAACACCAGTGCATTTTGTCCCATGTAAAATCATCCTTGGTAGCTACACAAGCATTAATGATTCATTGTTTCTTGAAAAATGGTACAGTAGTTTCTGTATACTTATTGTCCAAGCAGCTAACACTATTTCATAATTTTTCATACACAGGGGCAGGCAGTAAAAACTTCCAAGCCTACCTGTTCCTGAATGACGATAATTATGTCATCTAAATTCGGATATGTTAAAATTTGAAGGAAAAAAAAGAATCCCTGAAATAATGCAACTACATGTTAGCGGGAAATTTCAGATTCTCAACCACCATAGCTAAAGGGTAGGAATGTCTGCTTCTAAACATTCAGGATTCAGCTCCAGAACACTCCTGACCCAGTACTGTCACATTTACAGTAGTAAATGGAAAAATTCCACATGTCACTGAGTGGGATAGGTGGGTTTCCCTAGTGCTTCAGTGGTACAGAATCTACTTGCAATGTAGGAGACCCAGGTTTGATCCCTGGGTCCGGAAGATCCTCTGGAGAAGGAAAAGGCAACCCACTCCATTATTCTTGCCAGGAAAATCTCATGGACAGAGGAGCCTGGCAGGCTACAATCCATGGCACCACAAAGGAGTTGGAAACAATTTAGCAACTAAAAAACTAAAGCACAGATGTGTATTTTGTCTAGGAAATTTTGCTTCCTATAATCATAACAAGAAGATGAGCCTTTCTGATTCCTTTGCTCCTGGATTTTTCCCCAACAAGCACCCATGTCTGGGAACATTTCCAAAAAAAAGTGGTGTAATTCATTGGGTGAAGGAGTATGTGGGAACACAACCCACTGTAGTCCTAATAATCATTCCTGGATACCCTCCTTGCTACATAAACATAGTCACAATCATTTCACACTTCCACATTTCATGGAGAGGTTTATCAACAGATTATAGAAAGTTATTGTTTGTTTATGAGTCAACTGCCTACACTGGTAGCAAGCTAAGAGGTTAATAATTAACAAAATATCCTATGACAAAGTATCCTAGAGAAGGGGGTCTTGTCACACAAACTCAAAATAACTTCCCAAGTCTGAACACTAGAAGTTAAACATTGTCCCTCTTTTCCCTGATTTCTTCAGAGAGCATTTGCATATGTTCAGTTCAGTTCAGAGGCTCAGTTGTGTCCGACTCTTTGCAACCCCATGGACTGCTGCATGCCAGGCTTCCCTGTCCATCACCAACTCCTGGAGATTGCTCAAACTCATGTCCATCGAGTCAGCAATGCCAACCAGCCATTTCATCCTCTGTCATACCCTTCTCCTTCTGCCTTTAATCATTCCAAGCATCAGGGTCTTTTCCAATGAGTCCGTTCTTCCTACAAGGTGGTCAAAATATTGGAGCTTCAGCTTCAGCATCAGTCCTTCCAATGAACACCCAGGACTTATCTCCTTTAGGATGGACTGGTTGGATCTCCTTGCAGTCCAGGGAACTCTCAGGAGTCTTCACCAACACCACAGTTCAAAAGCATCAATTCTTCAGAGTTCAGCTTTCTTTATGGTCCAAATCTCACATCCAAACATGACTACTGGAAAAACCATAGCTTTGACTAGACTTACCTTTGTTGGCAGAATAATGCCTCTGCTTTTTAACATGTTGTCTAGGTTGATCATAGCTTTACTTCCAAGGAGCAAGGATCTTTTAATTTCATGGCTGCAGTCACCATCTGCAGTGATTTTGGAGCCCCAAAAAGCAAAGTCTCTCACTGTTTCCATTGTTTCCCCATCTATGTGCCATTATGTGATGGAACTGGATGCCTCAATCTTAGTTTTCTGAATATTGAATTTTAAGCCAACTTTTTCCACTCTCCTCTTTCACTTTCATCAAAAGGTTCTTTAGTTCTTCTTTGCTTTCTGCCGTAAGATTGGTGTCATCTGTGTATCTGAGGTTACTGATATTTCTCCTGGCAATCGTGATTCCAAATTGTGCTTCATCCAGCCCGGCATTTCACATGATGTACTCTGCATAAAAGTTAAATTGAGTTAAATAAGCAGTGTGACAATATACTGCCTTGACATACTCCTTTCCTGATTTGGAACCAGTCTGTTGTTCCATGTCCAGTTCTAACTATTCCTTCTTGACCTGCATACAGGTTTCTCAGGAGGCAGGTAAGATGGTCTGGTGTTCCCATCTCTTGAAGCATTTCCCAGTTTGTTGTGATCCACACAATCAAAGGCTTTGGCATAGTCAATAAAGTAGAAGTAGACATTTTTCTGAAACTCTCTTGCTTTTTCAGTGATCCAATAGATGTTGGTAATTTGATCTCTGGTTCTTCTACATTTTCTAAATTCAGCTTGAACATCTGGAAGTTCATGGTTCACATACTTTTGAAGCCTGACTTGGAGAATTTTGAGCATTACTTTTCTAGCGTATGAGATGAGCACAATTGTGTGGTAGTTTGAATATTGTTTGGCATTGCCTTTCTTTGTGATTGGAATGAAAACTGACCTTTTGCATGTGTGCAGTCAAATTATTGAAGATTTGAGAAGAATGAAGGAAAATGTCAAAATTTAGCAACTTAAATTGAATATTTTTCATTTATTATTTATCCTGAGCATTTCCCAGAGTCAGACTCTAATCTTCTTCTAAGCTGCTTGACCCTGCTTGATTCACTCTGTGCTCAACGAACTATTTTCTTCTTCTGCTGCTGCTCTCTTTTACACTTAATTTTTATTTCTTGCCCAGAGAAGTTTCATGGTCTTATCTGCTTCCTCAACTCATATTTTCAGTCTTCAAAGGGCTTAAGGAGGTAAAAAATATTCAAATAGAAATCAAGGCCATGCACAATTTCAAAGACTTCATGCAAGGGTTAGGCCTGACTTGATTAGAAATTTAAGTACAGACAAAAATCAAGAGTCAGTAAGAAATTTGATGCAGGAAGTCAGAAGGAGAAGTAACAGAACCAAGGGGGAGAGCTCTGCCTCATTCACTTAGGAAACTAGTTAGCTTTAGCCAGCCCAACTTTAGCTTTATGCATTTCCCCTACACTCTCACACTCTTGCTTCTGTCATCACTCCTTAATGGTAAAGCAGATAGAACCCAACATCAATTTATCAGTAAGGCTGCATTAGGAAACATCTTTTTAGCTCGGATTTCCTAAGCTCCACTTCCAGAGGTGTGTCTTAATAGATGTTAGAGTTGATGCTGTGAATATAAGTTTATTTATTTTAAGGATTTTTAGTTGACTTAGTCATCATCCATTAAGGGATCATCAGATATAAGGGATTAGATCTGATAGACAGAGTGCCTGATGAACTGTGGACGGATGTTCGTGACATTGTACACGAAACAGGGATCAAGACCATTCCCACGGAAAAGAAATGCAAAAAAGCAAAATGACTGTCTGGGGAGGCCTTACAAATAGCTGTGGAAAGAAGAGAAGTGAAAAGCAAAGGAGAAAAGGAAAGATATAAGCATCTGAATGCAGAGTTCCAAAGAATAACAAAAAGAGATAAGAAAGCCTTCTTCAGCGATCAGTGCAAAGAAATAGAGGAAAAGAACAGAATGGGAAAGACTAGAGATCTCTTCAAGAAAGTTAGAGATACCAAGGGGACATTTCATGCAAAGATGGGCTCAATAAGGGACAGAAATGGTATGGACCTAATCGAAGCAGAAGATATTAAGAAGAGGTGGCAAGAACACACAGAACTGTACAAAAAAGATCTTCATGACCCAGATAATCACGATGGTGTGATCACTCACCTAGAGCCAGACATCCTGGAATGTGAAGTCAAGTGGGCCTTAGGAAGCATCACTATGAACAAAGCTAGTGGAGGTGATGGAATTCCAGTTGAGCTATTTCAAATCCTGAAAGATGATGCTGCATTAAATATGCCAGCAAATTTGGAAAACTCTGGAAAAGGTAAGTTTTCATTCCAATCCCAAAGAAAGGCAATGCCAAAGAATGCTCAAACTACCGCACTATTGCACTCATCTCACATGCTAGCAAAGTAACGTTCAAAATTCTCCAAGCCAGGCTTCAGCAGTATGTGAACTGTGAACTTCCAGATGTTCAAGCTGGTTTTAGAAAAGGCAGAGGAACCAGAGATCAAATTGCCAACATCTGCTGGATCATGGAAAAAGCAAGAGAGTTCCAGAAAAACATCAATTTCTGCTTTATTGACTATGCCAAAGCCTTTGACTGTGTGGGCCACAATAAACTGTGGAAAATTCTTCAAGACATGGGAATACCAGACCACCTGACCTTTCTCTTGAGAAACCTATATGCAGGTCAGGAAGCAACAGTTAGAACTGGACATGGAACAACAGACTGGTTCCAAATAGGAAAAGGAGTACTTCAAGGCTGTATATTGTCACCCTGCTTATTTAACTTCTATGCAGAGTACATCATGAGAAACGCTGGACTGGAAGAAACACAATCTGGAATCAAGATTGCTGGGAGAAATATCAATAACCTCAGATATGCAGATGACATCACCCTTATGGCAGAAAGTGAAGAGGAATTAAAAAGCCTCTTGATGAAAGTGAAAGAGGAGAGTGAAAAAGTTGGCTTAAAACTCAACATTCAGAAAACGAAGATCATGGCATCTGGTCCCATCACTTCATGGGAAATAGATGGAGAAACAGTGGAAACAGTGTCAGACTTTATTTTTGGGGCTCCAAAATCACTGCAGATGGTGACTACAGCCATGAAATTAAAAGACACTTACTCCTTGGAAGAAAAGTTATGACCAACCTAGATAGCATATTGAAAAGCAGAGATATTACTTTGCCAACAAAGGTCCCTCTAGTCAAGGCTATGGTTTTTCCGGAGGTCATGTATGAATGTGAGATTTGGATTGTGAAGAAAGCTGAGTGCTGAAGAATTGATGCTTTTGAGCTGTGGTGTTGGAGAAGACTCTTGAGAGCCCCTTGGACTGCAAGGAGATCCAACCAGTCCATTCTGAAGGAGATCAGTCCTGGGATTTCTTTGGAAGGAATGATGCTAAAGCTGAAACTCCAGTACTTTGGCCACCTCATACGAAGAGTTGACTCACTGGAAAAGACTCTGATGCTGGGATGGATTGGGGGCAGGAGGAGAAGGGGAAGACAGAGGATGAGATTGCTGGATGACATCACTGACTTGATTCACATGAGTTTTGGTGAACTCTGGGAGTTGGTGATGGACAGGGAGGTCTGGCTTGCTGTGATTCATGGGGTCACAAAGTGTTGGACACGACTGAGCGACTGAACTGAACTGAACTGAGTGATCGTCCAGACTAGTAAATTAATTACCACGCTTAAAATGGTTTAATATTATTACATAATCCAGTATCCAGAATACATTCTGAAGAAGAAAACATATTTTCCAGGAAGGAATAAGTAACAATGAAAGCTTAAAATTTGAAAGGATGGGCCAAAGGGAGGCCCCATGATGAGGGCATTTGCAGATATCCAATTTACTTTACAGGGAAAGAACACCTACAGGATAAGGGAAAGGATACCTACAGGATAAGGAAAAGTAAAATTTAGGATGCAGAAGTTGTTCCAAAGGAAAGGGACTAGGAGAGTAGCAAATAAAATTTCTCATATTTGCCATTTGATTTAGTTTCTTCCTGGAAAATACAAACATTTGCATATGCTGGAATATCGTTTCATTGCCACTGTTTAAAATGCTAGAGATAAAGGGAGTGAACCAAGGGGATGAGGGACCTAAGCAAGAGGGAGACTTGCTTAGAACTTGTCTGTTGCTTGTGCTGTGTGATGCCCATGCATCTGAAGAAAATGAAGCATTTTCTCTGATTAACCTTGTATATTTCTGAAAAGATTGACAGTTCTCCTTAGTTCTTGGTTCCTCGGTTTAGGGGATTACATCCTTGTAAATTTTGACCGCAAGTTCTCTTTAAGAAATGTTTTTGTTTCCTTGATATCCAATAGTGTTTGTCATATATTCATGTATAACACCTACCTTTTGCATGTGTGAATGACTGAATAAATGATTGGATATAAAGCAAGCTTGTTCTGAGGAAGAAAAGAAGGAAAAAGAGTTTTACTCTCTGATTAAGTTCTCTAGAGTTCTTTGAATGGTCAAGGCCAGATTTCTTATGTCATGTCTTGATGTACCCTTTGAATCATCAATTAAATAAAATACCTAATTTTTCTCATACATATTTTGCACATATCAAGTTTTTTTTTCCATTTTATGGAACATTAATAACAATTGTAGTATTAGTTACAGCTAATAATTGTACATTACTGTAATTCAATTATTTGCAAGAGCCAAAAACTCATCCCTTACTTTGGCCATGCCACCTGCAGAGAAAATTTCTTTGTGATAGAATGCTGTAGAAGGTTCCATTCTCTCCTCCATATATCTCCTAGAGAAACTGAGGTCAACCTTTGTGAAATAATATTCTTTCAGGGTACTGACCATTTCCAAGAAATTTTAAAACAGAAACTTTCTCCATAATAGAACTTCCCAACTGAGTTCTCCTTCTGCTTAACCACAGTTTGGCTACATTCTCTCCTGAGAACTCAGTCATATTTCTAGAAACTGCCTTGTTTTCAGAAAACACCTTGCTTGTTATTATACATTTGACTCCATTCATTTTAGCCATGATGAATCATTTACTCTTTGGGTAGGCCCAGTAATAACATCAGGAATCATTGCTGGGAAATCTAGAATATAAAATAATCTAGCTACCTGGTAAGAAGGACTTTAGGGTAAGCACATGAATGTGAATGTTAAATAAGTCTTACAAATTCCAGTCTTTTGAATAGTATGTAGTATATTCACAGATAAAAGAAGACAATGACAGAAGGCAGAAGCAAAATTTAATTCTATTCATAAATCAATATACATATCTAAAGCAAATTTTATTTCTTCCTTAAATTTGTTCTGCTTAATTTTGTGTTGTCTATATTTCTGATTCTATACCAAAAATAATTACAACATTGAGATAGTAAGGTATTTTATTTGGAGTAATGGCCTCCTCAATTCCAAATAACGTATATGCACCAAAGAAGTAATTTTCCTCTTAAAGTAGACTTTAGAGGAGATAGTCCTGCTAACTACATATCCCAAACAATATATGGTATATAGATTAATGCCATTATGACTGATCAATGACTTACTGTTTAAATGGTTAATGCATATGCCCTGACAGGTCATGTTTGTCAATCCAGTAATACTAATCAAGGAAATTCCAATAACTCTGAGCAGCTTAGCTAGCTTACTGTTGGAAGTCTAGTATTTAATATTGCTCTTTCTTAACATTTCTAGTACAGAATACAGGTTCTTACACCTATTTCTAAACAGGCCTGGTTGTTCTGTGAGGGTGTCAAGACTCATGAACCTTTATACTTGTTATACAGTGCATATGTTTCTGTGATTATGCTATAATCCATCTTGCCTAATACCTCTTCTGGAATATTTGGGGTTATTTTATATTGTTTATGTTATACATTGAGCCAAATGGCCATTAGAACAAATACCAATCATCTAGAATAAAGAAATTTGAGAAGGTCACTTTACTAATTTGTCCCTTCTTACCTGCCAAGTGGCCTGATAGCACTCTTCATTCTTCCTAGGCCCCCACTGAATGAAGTAGTCCTGCTTTGCCCACCACTTTCCTATTTTTTGCCTTGCCATCTGTTCTGCTTTGATGTGACTGTTAATAATCTGTGTGACCTAAGTGATGACACCATCAATTTAAAGATTCGAGGGCATCTGCACTCTTTTGCTGCTACCTTTTGACATTCTTCATCAAGTTGACTGCTGCTCCCATATTCATTTCTCCTCTGAATTCAAGACACATACCATACATTGTCTCATACATATCTCTACTTGGACATTTAAGAGATATTTTAGAGATCATTTTAGAATCTCGATTTCTTTCCTGCAACAGACTTCTCCCAGAATAGTAGCCAAAGCAATGAATGGTAACTATATCCTTCCCATCACCTAGGTCACAAACTTTGAAGTCATCACTGTCTCTCTCTCTCACACAAAATTCACATCTAACTGATCAATATATATTGGTATATCAATTCTCTGAAAATTATACAAGATATGTCCATTTCTCACTTTTCCATAGCTGCTACCCTCATCCTAGCCACCGGCACTTTTCATTTAGATTATTATAATATGTGCCTAGTTGATAACCCTATCTCAACAAATCATTCAGGGTGCTTCTGCAAAATTGTTAAAGATCATTTTATGACTCATCTCAAAAACCATCACTACAGATCTTAGGCCAAGAGCAGTAAAAGGTCACAGAGTCCAGTTTTCATGTGCTACGTGCTGGTTCCCAGGTGTGCTGTTACCGCTCCTTCACCTAATTCTTCTGTCATTTTCAAGTCCCAGTATACCAATTTCATACTTTTTTCTCCCTCCCTGTTTAACTCTCTCTCTCTTTTGTAGTTCAGCATGCAGTAAAAAGACACCTCTCCAGACGGTTTCCTGCCTAGGCTCCAACATTTCCCTATGCAGCCATCCATGCGGAACAGGAATTTGGACCTCCCAGGGTGCAGTGCCTCCTATCTCGCTGTCTACCGCATTCAAGCAAGGGGCTCCTAGGTGACTCTAGGGTCTTGAGTATAGCCAGTCTGGAATCCCACCAGGAATTGCTTGAAAAAGCTGTGGCAGCCCTGGAGGGGACTAAGTAGCCTCTGTGACTATTAACAATCTGTTAAAAGCAGGGGGCCACATTGTTTGTAAAGATGAGGTGTATGGAGATACAAATAGGGTACTTCAGACAGGTGACAGCTGAATTTGGATTAAAGATTTCTTTGTTGATTGTTCCAAAACCAAACTGTTAGAGGCAGCTATTATGCCAGAAACCAAGATTGTTTAGATTGAAACCCCCACACATCCTGGCCTGAAGATGATTGACAATGAAACCTGTACACATGGTGTCCTTAAACCTGGAGACATTATTTTGGTCATTGATAACACATTTATGTCAACATATTTCCAGTGGCCTTTAGCACTGAGAGCATGTATTCAGCAACAAAAGACATGAATGACCAGATGTTACAATGGGCTTAGTGTCACTTAATCCTCTGTTTCTTACAAAATTCTCTTGGAGCAGTTCCATCTCCTGTTGACTATTACCCCCACAATAAAGGCCTGAAGACTCTTTAAGTCCATGTGGAGAAGAATTTTGAAAATGGAATGGCAGTTGCTCAATTTCTGGAGTCAAATCCTTCGGTAGAAAAGGTTATTTATCCTAGGCTGCCCTCTCATCTTCAGCATGGGTTGGCAAAGCATCGATTCAGAGGTCACCCGGAGATGATCACCTTTTATATCAAGGGTTCCTTCAACATACTGATACTTTCCTCAAAAACCTTAGTTGATTGACTCTGTCTGAGAGCTCAGGGGGAATATGAAAGTCTTGCTGAGCTTTCAGCATTCATGACCCACGCATCAGTGGCTAAGAGTGAAGTCCTTGGGATAAGTGACACACTGATTCTACTCTCTACAGACTTAGAGAATAAACAAGACCTACTAGACAACCTAGGTCAAGGCAGCACACCCTCCAAATGCAAGTCACAACCAGCATTCCATAACTGCGATCCGAAGTTGCTTCCAGAGAAAATCAAATCTTCCACACAATTGAATGGACCAGTAATGAGTCTTTACAGAATTTTCAAGTGAAAAATTTAAGGCACCTCATTACCTTTCACAGCTGTAATCTTCCTGGGATCATCCCTCTTAAACTGTTTCCTCTTTCCCTTAATATAATTGACAGATTAATTCTGTTAAGACCTTTTTGCTAATTCTGATATTCATTTGCTTCTGAAGGCGATGAGGTTTGTGCTGCTATTGGGGATTGTGTTCCTTTTTTTCCAACCTTAAGATCTATATTGATCATGTTAACAATATAATGGTAATTCATTTTTTATGTTTTCTGAGGAATTTAAGTGATTACATGAGTTTTATTAAATCAAGAGTGATTTTTTATGTTGTTGAAAGTAGCACTCAAAACAATTGTTTAGACTTAATTACCATAAGCCAAAAATCAAATATCTGAAAAGTCTGTGAAATTCTACTGATTTAAGGTTGTAATTATTTTTTAAAATAAATCTAATTACTAACATACACATACACAAAAAAACTAGTAAAAATTAATGTCCCAATAGGGGCTTGGTTGATCTTACTTGATTGAGCCCTTTTATTTCTTACCTCATCCCCACCACTCCCATCCTCTCCTGAGTTGTTTCTTTATCAGATTTACTGTTGTGTTTTGCATATTCCAAGCAATGCCCCACTTGGGGCCTTTACATGTACTTTTCAATCTAACTCAAATATTTTTCTCCATTACATTCAAGTATCTTCATTACATTCATTCACATCTGCATTTGTGAAAAGATATTGACCAAGTAAGACAAGATAGTAGAGTAGGAAAAAGCTGGGCTTGCCTTTTGTCATGAAAAAAACAAACAAAAAAAGAACATATAGAACATTTTCATTTCTAAGAATGACCTGAAAACTAATAGAAAAGATTTTCTGCAAATACAGATAAAAAGAAAAAGCCACAAGAGATGGAGTAGGAGTATGGAGAAATAATCTGGCTGGGACCCACACCCCAAGCACTGTGTTCAACAAACAGGAGGAATTTTGCAACTTCAAAAATCCTCCCTGAAGAGTGACAGGGCTCTGAGTTCCACCTTGAGGTCTTCAGTTCAGTCGCTCAGTCGTGTCCGACTCTTTGTGACCCCATGAACTGCAGCACGCCAGGCCTCCCTGTCCATCACCATCTCCCAGAGTTCACTCAGACTCATGTCCATCGAGTCAGTGATGCCATCCAGCCATCTCATCCTCGGTTGTCCCCTTCTCCTCCTCCCCCAGTCCCTCCCAGCATCAGGGTCTTTTTCAATGAGTCAACTCTTCACATGAGGTGGCCAAAGTACTGGAGTTTCAGCTTTAGCATCATTCCTTCCAAAAAAATCCCAGGGCTGATCTCCTTCAGAATGGACTGGTTGGATCTCTTTGCAGTCCAAGGGACTCTCAAGAGTCTTCTCCAACACCACACTTCAAAAGCATCAATTCTTCAGTGCTCAGCCTTCTTCACAGTCCAATTCTCACATCCATACATGACTACTGGAAAAGCCATAGTCTTGACTAGACGGACCCTAGTCGGCAAAGTAATATCTCTGCTTTTGAATATGCTATTTAGGTTGGTCATAACTTTTCTTCCAAGGAGTAAGCATCCTTTAATTTCATGGCTGCAGTCACAATCTGCAGTGATTTTGGAGCCCCCCAAAATAAAGTCTGACACTGTTTCCACTGTTTATCCATCTATTTGCCATGAAGTGATGGGACTGTATGCCATGATCTTCGTTTTCTGAATGTTGAGCTTTAAGCCAACTTTTTCACTCTCCTCTTTCACTTTCGTCAAGAGGCTTTTTAGTTCCTCTTCACTTTCTGCCATAAGGGTGGTGTCATCTGCATATCTGAGGTTATTGATATTTCTCCCAGCAATCTTGATTCCAGATTGTGTATCTTCCAGTCCAGCATTTCTCATGATGTACTCTGAATAGAAGTTAAATAAGCAGGGTGACAATATACAGCCTTGACGTACTTCTTTCCCTATTTGGAACCAGTCTGTTGTTCCATGTCCAGTTATAACTGTTGCCCCCTGATCTGCGTACAGATTTCTCAAGAGGCAGGTCAGGTGGTCTGGTATTCCTGTCTCAGAATTTTCCACAGTTTATTGTGATCCACACAGTCAAAGTCTTTGGCATATTCAATAAAGCAGAAAGAGAAGTTTTTCTTGCTTTTTCCATGATCCAGCAGATGTTGGCAATTTGATCTCTGGTTCCTCTGCCTTTTCTAAAACTAGCTTGAACATCAGGGAGTTCACAGTTCACATATTGCTGAAGCCTGGCTTGGAGAATTTTGAGCATTACTTTACTAGCATGTGAGATGAGTGCAATTGTGCGGTAGTTTGAGCATTCTTTGGCATTTCCTTTCTTTGGAATTGGAATGAAAACTGACCTTTTCTAGTCCTGTGGCCACTGCTGAGTTTTCCAAATTTGCTGGCATATTGAGTACAGCATCATCTTTCAGGATTTGAAATAGCTCAACTGGAATTCCATCACCTCCACTAGCTTTGTTCATAGTGATGCCTCCTAAGGCCCACTTGACTTCACATTCCAGGATGTCTGGCCCTAGATGAGTGATCACACCATCATGGTCATCTGGGTCATGAAAATCTTTTTTATACAGTTCTGTGTATTCTTGCCACCTCTTCTTAATATCTTCTGCTTCTGTTAGGTCTAGACCATTTCTGTCTTTTATCGAGCCCGTCTTTGCATGAAATGTTCCCTTGGTATCTCTAATTTTCTTGAAGCGATCTCTAGTCTTTCCCATTCTGTTCTTTTCCTCTATTTCTTTGCATTGATCACTGAAGAAGGCTTTCTTATCTCTTTTTGTTATTCTTTGGAACTCTGCATTCAGATGCTTATATCTTTCCTTTTCTCCTTTGCTTTTCACTTCTCTTCTTTTCACAGCTATTTGTAAGGCCTCCCCAGACAGCCATTTTGCTTTTTTGCTTTTCTTTTCCATGGGAATGGTCTTGATCCCTATCTCCTGTACAATGTCACGAACCTCATTCCATAGTGCATCAGGCACTCTATGTATCAGATCTAGGCCCTTAGTTCTATTTCTCACTTCTACTGTATAATCATAAGGGATTTGAATTAGGTCATACCTGAATGATCTTGAGGTCTTCAGCCATGTGGAAACCTGCAGTAGGAAGAAGAGGCCCTGTAATGTTTAGCTTTGGAAACCACAGGGCTTATATCTGGGAGAACTATAGTCTGCTCTTTAAAGGCACATACAAAGTCTCAAACACTCTAAATCCCAGAGCAGAGGTAGCATTTTTCAAAAGTACATGGGTCATAATTGAAGGAGATTGACTGACTAACTTTAGGGCTACTGAAAAAGGAAGGGATCTGATGAAACATTCTCTTGTTAAAAATGAACGAGCAGGTGCTGCTTTTTTGTTTGTTTGTTTGTTTTTGGTTGGGTGCATTCTCTTCCTAGCTGACTTGATGCTTCAGTTCAGTTCAGTTCAGCCACTCAATCGTGTCTGACTCTTTGTGACCCCACGAACCATAGCAATCCAGGCCTCCCTGTCCATCACTAACTGCCAGAATCTACCCAAATCCATGTCCAGCGTATCGGTGATGCCATCCAACCATCTCATCCTCTGTCGTCCCCTTCTCCTCCTGCCCCCAATCTCTCCCAGCATCAGAGTCTTTTTCAGTGAGTCAGTTCTTCACATCAGGTGGTCAAAGAATTGGACATTCAGCTTCAACATCAGTCCTTCCAATGAACACCCAGGACTGGTCTCTTTTAAGATGGAGTAGTTGGATCTCCTTGCAGTCCAAGGGACTCTTAAGAGTCTTCTCCAACACCACACTTCAAAAGCATCAATTCTTCGGTGCTTAGCTTTCTTCACAGTCCCACTCTCACATCCATACATGACCACTGGAAAAACCGTAGCCTTGACTAGACGGACCTTTGCTGACCAAGTAATGTCTCTGCTTTTTAATACACTGTCTAGGTTGGTCATATCTTTCCTTCCAAGGAGTAAGTGTCTTTTAATTTCATGGCTGCAGTCACCATCTGCAGTGATTTTGGAGTCCAGAAAAATAAAACTGTCACTGTTTCCACTGTTTCCCCATCTATTTGCCATGAAGTGATGGGACCAGATGCTATGATCTTAGTTTTCTGAATGTTGAGCTTTAAGACAACTTTTTCACTTTCCTCTTTCACTGTCATCAAGAGGCTCTTTAGTTCTGTACTTTCTGCCATAAGGGTGGTGTCATCTGCATATCTGAGGTTATTGATATTTCTCCTGGCAGTCTTGATTCCAGCTTGTGCTTCCTCCAGCCCAGCATTTCTCATGATGTACTCTGCATAGACGTTAAATAAGCAGGGTGACAATATACAGCCTTGACATACTTCTTTCCCTATTTGGAACCAGTCTGTTGTTCCATATCCAGTTCTAACTGTTGCCCCCTGATCTGTGTACAGATTTCTCAAGAGGCAGGTCAGGTGGTCAGGTATTCCCATGTCTTGAAGAATTTTTCACACTTTATTGTGATCCACACAGTGAAAGGCTTTGGCATAGTCAATAAAGCAGAAATGGATGTTTTTCTGGAACTCTCTTGCTTTATTGATGATCCAGCTGATGTTGGCAATTTGACCTCTGGTTCCTCTGTCTTTTCTAAATCTAGATTGAACATCTGGAAGTTCACGGTTCATGTATTGCTGAAGACTGGCTTGGAGAATTTTGAGCATTATTTTACCAGTGTGTGAAGTGCGTGCAACTGTGTGGCAGTTTGAGCATTCTTTGGCATTGCCTTTCTTTCGGATTGGAATGAAAACTGATCTTTTCCAATCCCGTGTCCACTGCTGAGTTTTCAAAATTTGCTGACATATTGAGTGCAGCACTCTCACAGCATCATCAGTTCCAAATTTCCTCATCTAATTTACATGCTGTTCAACCTGTCCCATGTTCATCTGTGAATACACATAGCCTGTGCTCCTTCAAAGCATCTGCTTGCCCTGCCAAGCCAGGCAGGCACCAATGTCCTGCAACAGAAATCCTTGAAAGCTGCTCTCCACCTCACAGTTCTTAGCACATGCCTTTTGCCAGCATTAACACACCCTCAAATTGGCTTACACCATAGGGGCTGACCTGGCACATTAGAGTGCCTGGAAAAGCTGCAGCCAGGCCTTACGGTTAAATGCAATATGGGCCAGCACCACATATTAGGATGCCCACGGCAACTCTGGTCCAGTTACAACAGGTGTATACACATAACCCACACAGTGGACCCTCTTTGAACACCTGGCTCCAGGGAGTAAAGGGGAACCACACTACTGGGCTTCACAGGTCACCTTCTACACAAAGCTATTCTTTACAAACCAGGAGAGGCACCTGATCCTTATATACAGGAACCAACACAGAAAGTTAGGAAAAATAAGGAGGCAAAGGAAAATATTCCACACAATACAACAAGACAAAACCTCAGAAAAAGAACTAAACAAAATGGTAATAAGCGATCTTCCAGATAAAGAGTTCAGAGTAATATTCATAAAGATGCTGGCCAAACTCAGGAGAGAAATGAAGGAGCACAATGAGAACCTCAGCAAAAATGAAGAAAACATAAAAAAGAACCAATCATTGATTTGCGGATATTGAAGAATCCTTGCATCCCTGGGATAAAGCCCACTTGGTCGTGGTGTATGATCTTTTTAATGTGTTGTTGGATTCTGATTGCTAGAATTTTGTTGAGGATTTTTGCATCTATGTTCATCAGTGATATTGGCCTGTAGTTTTCTTTTTTTGTGACATCTTTGTCAGGTTTTGGTATTAGGGTGATGGTGGCCTCATAGAATGGGTTTGGAAGTTTACCTTCCTCTGCAATTTTCTGGAAGAGTTTGAGTAGGATAGGTGTTAGCTCTTCTTGAAAGTTTTGGTAGAATTCAGCTGTGAATCCGCCTGGACCTGGGCTTTTGTTTGCTGGAAGATTTCTGATTACAATTTCGATTTCCGTGCTTGTGATGGGTCTGTTAAGATTTTCCATTTCTTCCTGGTTCAGTTTTGGAAAATTGTACTTTTCTAAGAATTTGTCCATTTCTTCCACGTTGTCCATTTTATTGGCATACAACTGCTGATAGTAGTCTCTTATGATCCTTTGTATTTCTGTGTTGTCTCTTGTGATCTCTCCATTTTCATTTCTAATTTTATTGCTTTGATTTTTCTCTCTTTGCTTCTTGATGAGTCTGGCTAATGGTTTGTCAATTTTATTTATCCTTTCAAAGAACCAGCTTTTGGCTTTGTTGATTTTTGCTATGGTCTTTTTTGTTTCTTTTGCATTTATTTCTGCCCTAATTTTTAAGATTTCTTTCCTTCTACTAACCCTGGGGTTCTCCATTTCTTCCTTTTCTAGTTGCTTTAGGTGTAGAGTTAGGTTATTTATTTGACTTTTTTCTTGTTTCTTGAGGTATGCCTTTAATGCTATGAACTTTCCCCTTAGCACTGCTTTTATAGTGTCCCATAGGTTTTGGGTTGTTGTGTTTTCATTTTCATTAGTTTCTATGCATATTTTGATTTCTTTTTTGATTTCTTCTGTGATTTGTTGGTTATTCAGAAGTGTGTTGTTCAACCTCCATATGTTGGAATTTTTAGTAGTTTTTCTCCTGTAATTGAGATCTAATCTTAATGCATTATGGTCAGAAAAGATGCTTGGAATGATTTCGATTTTTTTGAATTTATCAAGTTTAGATTTATGGCCCAGGATGTGATCTATCCTGGAGAAGGTTCCATGAGCACTTGAGAAAAAGGTGAAATTCATTGTTTTGGGGTGAAATGTCCTATAGATATCAATGAGGTCTAATTGATCTAATGTATCATTTAAAGTTTGCGTTTCTTTGTTAATTTTCTGTTTAGTTGATCTGTCCATAGGTGTGAGTGGGGTATTAAAGTCTCCCACTATTATTGTGTTATTGTTGATTTCCCCTTTCATACTTGTTAGCATTTGTCTTACATATTGCGGTGCTCCTATATTGGGTGCATATATATTTATAATTGTTATATCTTCTTCTTGGATTGATCCTTTGATCATTATGTAGTGGCCTTCTTTGTCTCTTTTCACAGCCTTTGTTTTAAAGTCTATTTTATCGGAGATGAGTATTGCCACTCCTGCTTTCTTTTGGTCTCTATTTGCATGGTATATCTTTTTCCAGCCCTTCACTTTCAGTCTGTATGTGTCCCTTGTTTTGAGGTGGGTCTCTTGTAAGCAGCATATAGAGGGGTCTTGTTTTTGTATCCATTCGGCCAGTCATTGCCTTTCGGTTGGGGCGTTCAACCCATTTACGTTTAAGGTAATTATTGATAAGTATGATCCCGTTACCATTTACTTTATTGTTTTGGGTTCGGGTTTATACACCCTTTTGGTGTTTCCTGTCTAGAGAATATCCTTTAGAATTTGTTGGAGAGCTGGTTTGGTGATGCTGAATTCTCTCAGCTTTTGCTTGTCTGTAAAGCTTTTGATTTCTCCTTCGTATTTGAATGAGATCCTTGCTGGGTACAGTAATCTGGGCTGTAGGTTATTGTCTTTCATCACTTTAAGTATGTCTTGCCATTCCCTTCTGGCCTGAAGAGTTTCTATTGAAAGATCAGCTGTTATCCTTATGGGAATCCCCTTGTGTGTTATTTGTTGTTTTTCCCTTGCTGCTTTTAATATTTGTTCTTTGTGTTTGATCTTTGTTAATTTGATTAATATGTATCTTGGGGTGTTTTGCCTTGGGTTTATCCTGTTTGGAACTCTCTGTGTTTCTTGGACTTGGATGCAAGGATTCTTCAATATCCACAAATCAATCAATGTAATTCACCACATTAACAAATTGAAAAATAAAAACCATATGATTATTTCAATAGATGCAGAGAAGGCCTTTGACTAAATTCAACATCCATTTATGATAAAAACTCTCTAGAAAGCAGGAATAGAAGGAACATACCTCAACATAATAAAAGCTATATATGACAAACCCACAGCAAACATTATCCTCAATGGTGAAAAATTGAAAGCATTTCCCCTAAAGTCAGGAACAAGACAAGGGTGTCCACTTTCACCGCTACTATTCAACATAGTTCTGGAAGTTTTGGCCACAGCAATCAGAGCAGAAAAAGAAATAAAAGGAATCCAAATTGGACAAGAAGAAGTAAAACTCTCACTGTTTGCAGATGACATGATCCTCTACATGGAAAACCCTAAAGACTCCACCAGAAAATTACTAGAGCTCATCAATGAATATAGTAAAGTTGCAGGATATAAAATCAACACACAGAAATCCCTTGCATTCCTATACACCAATAATGAGAAAGTAGAAAAAGAAATTAAGGAAACAATTCCATTCACCATTGCAACAAAAAGAATAAAATACTTAGGAATATATCTACCCAAAGAAACTAAAGACCTATATATAGAAAACTATAAGACACTGATGAAAGAAATCAAAGAGGACACTAATAGATGGAGAAATATACCATGTTCATGGATCAGAAGAATCAATATAGTGAAAATGAGTATACTACCCAAAGCAATTTACAAATTCAATGCAATCCCTATCAAGCTACCAGCCATATTTTTCACAGAATTAGAACAAATAATTTCAAGATTTGTATGGAAATACAAAAAAACCTTGAATTGCCAAAGCAATCTTGAGAAAGAAGAATGGAACTGGAGGAATCAACTTGCCTGACTTCAGGCTCTACTACAAAGCCACAGTCATCAAAACAGTATGGTACTGGCACAAAGACAGAAATATAGATCAATGGAACAAAATAGAAAGCCCAGAGATAAATCCACACACCTATGGACACTTTATCTTTGACAAAGGAGGCAAAAATATACAATGGATTAAAGACAATCTCTTTAACAAGTGGTGCTGGGAAAACTGGTCAACCACTTGTAAAAGAATGAAACTAGATCACTTTCTAACACCGCACACGAAAATAAACTCAAAATGGATTAAAGATCTAAATGTAAGACCAGAAACTATAAAACTCCTAGAGGAGAACATAGGCAAAACACTCTCAGACATAAATCACAGCAGGATCCTCTATGATCCACCTCCCAGAATTCTGGAAATAAAAGCAAAAATAAACAAATGGGATCTAATTAAAATTAAAAGCTTCTGCACAACAAAGGAAAATATCAGCAAGGTGAAAAGACAGCCTTCTGAATGGGAGAAAATAATAGTAAATGAAGCAACTGACAAACAACTAATCTCAAAAATATACAAGCAACTTATGCAGCTCAATTCCAGAAAAATAAATGACCCAATCAAAAAATGGGCCAAGGAACTAAATAGACATTTCTCCAAAGAAGACATACAGATGGCTAACAAACACATGAAAAGATGCTCAACATCACTCATTATCAGAGAAATGCAAATCAAAACCACAATGAGGTACCACTTCACACCAGTCAGAATGGCTGCAATCCAAAAATCTGCAAGCAATAAATGCTGGAGAGGGTGTGGAGAAAAGGGAACCCTCCTACACTGTTGGTGGGAATGCAAACTAGTACAGCCACTATGGAGAACAGTGTGGAGATTCCTTAAAAAATTGCAAATAAAACTACCTTATGACCCAGCAATCCCACTGCTGGGCATACACACCGAGGAAACCAGAATTGAAAGAGACACATGTACCCCAATGTTCATCGCAGCACTGTTTATAATAGCCAGGACATGGAAACAACCTAGATGTCCATCAGCAGATGAATGGATAAGAAAGCAGTGGTACATATACACAATGGAGTATTACTCAGCCATTAAAAAGAATTCATTTGAATCAGTTCTGATGAGATGGATGAAACTGGAGCCGATTATTCAGAGTGAAGTAAACCAGAAAGAAAAACACCAATACAGTATACTAACACATATATATGGAATTTAGAAAGATGGCAATGACGACCCTGTATGCAAGACAGGAAAAAAGACACAGGTGTGTATAACGGACTTTTGGACTCAGAGGGAGAGGGAGAGGGTGGGATGATTTGGGAGAATGGCATTCTATCATGTATACTATCATGTAAGAATTGAATTGCCAGTCTATGTCTGACGCAGGATACAGCATGCTTGGGGCTGGTGCATGGGGATGACCCACAGAGATGTTATGGGGAGGGAGGTGGGAGGGGGGGTTCGTGTTTGGGAACACATGTAAGAATTAAAGATTTTAAAATTAAAAATAAAATAAAAAAAAGAACCAATCAATGCTGAATAATACAATAACCTGAAGTGAATGATATACTTGAAGGAACCAAGTTAGTAAGTTAGATGATGTGGAAGAATGGGACAGTGATTTGGAAGAGAGGCTAGTGGAAATGACCCAATCAAATCAGGAAAAAGAAAAAAAAAAAAAACATGAGGATAGTTTAAGGAACTTCTGGAACAACATCAAGCATGCTAGCTAACACTTGCATTATAAGAGACCTAGAAGGGAAAGAGAAAGAAATAAAGTGATAGAAAACCTATGGAAGAAATAATGCTGAAATCTTTTTTATCCTGATAAAGAAAGCAGACATCCTGGTCTCAAAGCACAGGCAGCATGAAGAAGATAAATCCAAAGGGACCCACACTAAAACATATTATAATTAAAATGTTAAAAGTTAAAGAGAAAAATTTAAAAGTAGCAAGAGGAAAACAACTAGTTACATAGAGAAGAATCCCCATAAGGTAATCAGCCAACTTTTTAATAGAATCCTTACAGGCAAAAAACATGGCATGATATATTCAAAATACTGAATGGGAAAAACTTACGACCAAGAATTAGTCTATCTGGGTGGGTAATCATTCAAAATTAAAGGAGAAATAGAGTTTCCCAGACAACCAAAAGTTAAAACATTTCATCACCAGTAAGCCAAACTCACAAGAAATGTTAAAAGGGCTTCTTTAAACATAAAAGAACTTAATTAGATGTATTAAAAATATGAAAGAAAAAGATCTGTTACGGCAAACATACAATAAAGGTATTGGATTAATTACCTATAAAGCTAGTATATAGGTTAAAAGAAAAAACTACTAAAATTATACACACACAAACCTACAATAATTAAAGGATATGCAAAATTAAAGATATAAAATATGATATCAGAAAGTAAAATGTTGGACAAAATAAAAAGGTAGTACTTTTTGAATATGGTCGATCTTACACAACTTAAAATAGACTGACAAATATGCAGGTTGTCTTATCAGAACTTCATGGTAACCAAGAACTAATAATATATATAATAAATAAAAAGGGATACAAATATAAATCTAAAGACAATCATCAAATCAAAAAGGTAGAGAGCAAGAAAAGAAAGGAACAGAGAACAATGAAAACAAACAGGAAACAATTAACAAAATGGCAGTAAATATATACCTATCAATGATACCTTCAAATGTAAATAGGCTAAATACTAATATCAAAAAACAAAGAACTGCTGGATGGTTAAAATACAAGATACACTCACACACGTGTGTGTGTGTGTGTGTATATATATATATATATATATATAAATTGATCAATCATCTAGATGAAAAATAAGGAAACACTTGTCTTAAATGCTGTCAGACCAAATGAAACTAATAGATATATTTAGAAAATTTCACACCCAAACAGCAGAATAGACATTCTTTTCAAGTGTACATAAAAAGTAGATTACAAATAAGGCCACAAAACAAATCTCAATAAATTTAAGATAATTGACATCATCTAAAGCATCTTTTCTGACCATAATTGTATGAGGTTACAAATAAACTATTAAAAAAAAAAGTGGAAAAAAACCACAAACACGTGGAATCTAAAGAACATGACACCATACAACCAATGGATCATTAAAGAAATCAAATTGGAAATTAAAAAAATATATATTGAGAAAATGAATATGGGGACAGAACCATCCAAAAATCTATCAGACACAACAAACGTAGTTAAATAAGAAAATTTTTACCAATACAGACCAACCTCACTAAATAAATGAACAAACAAACAAAAATCTAATTTTATACCCACAGAAACTAGCAAAATAAAGACAAACCTAAAATCACAAAAAGAAGAAAGTAATAAAGGTCAGAGAGTAAATAAATGAAATAGAGACTAAAGAAATAATACAAATGTCAAGAAAACTAAGGCCAGTTCTTTGAAAAGATAAGCAAAATCAGTAAACTTGTAGCCACTGCCCTTTTTTCTCCAAGAGGAAAAGAGAGTGCTCAAATAAACAAAATCAGAAATGAAAAGTTACAAACTATACTACAAGAATATAATTGATCATAAGAGATTACTGCAAACAATCGTATAACAAGTTGAGCAACCTAGAAAAAAAAACTGACATATTCCCAGAAGCATACATTATATGACTGGATCATGAATAAATTGAAAATTTGATAATGCTAATTACATAATGACATTGGATCAAGTAATGAAAGTATGGGTCCAGTTGAATTCACAGTTAAATTTTGCTAAACATTTAAGGAAATTTCAATATCAATTATTTTCAAGCAATTCCAAAAAAATGAAAAGAAGGTAACAATTCCAAACTCATTTTACAAGGCAGCCATTGCTTTGATATCAAAATCCAACAGACACTACAAAAAGATAAAACTATAGGCCAATATCACTAATGAACAAAGATGCAAAAATACTAAAAAATATTAGCAAATTGAATTTAATTATACATAAAAGGATTATATACCATGATCAAATGATATTTATCCCTGGGATTCAAGGAAAGTTCAATATCTGCAAGTTAATGTTACGTACAACATTAACAAAATGAAGGACAAAAATCATATAATTATGGCAATGGGTACAAAAATTTTTGACAAAATCCAACATTGATTTACAACAAAAACTCTCAGCAAAGTATGTATAGAAGGAACATACTTCGACATAGCAAAATCCATATATGATAAAGCACAGCTAACTTAGTGGTGAAAAACTGAAAACATTTCCTCTAAGATCAGCAACAAAACAATGATGACAAATAGCCACGTTTAATCAACACAGTATTGGAAGTCCTGGTCACAGCAAGCAGATAAAAAGAAATCCAAACTGAAAAAGGCGAAGTAAAACTGTCACCTGTACATGAAAAATGCAAAAGATGTCATCAGAAAACTACTAGAACTCATCAATGAATTTGGTAAAGTTGTAGGATACAAAATTAATATGTAAATAACTTGCATAGTTATACCCTAATAATGACCTATCAGAAAGTTAAATTAAGGAAACAACCCCATTCATAAAGAATAAAATACCTAGTAATGCACTGAATCAAAGAGCTGAAAGACCTATATTGAAATCTATGACACTGATGAAAGAAATTAAAGATGACACAAATAATTATGGATTGAAAGAATGAATACTGTTGAAATGTCCATACTGCCTAAAGTAGTCTCCAGATTCAATGGAATCCCAATCAAAATACTAATGTTTTTTTCATAAAAATAAAACATGTGATCCTAAAATTTGTATATGATCACAAAAGATCTCAAAGAGCCAAAGCAATCTTGAGGATAGATAATAAAGGTGAGAGGCATCATGCTCCCTGATTTCAAACTATACTACAAAACTGTAGTAATCCAAATAGTATGGATTACTACAAAACCAATCACAAAGATCATTGGAACAGGATAGAGAGCCTAGAAATGAAATCACATTTACATGGTCAATGACTCTATAACAAAAAAGACAAGACTACACAATGGGGAAAAGATAGCCTCTTCAACAAACGTTGTTGGCAGACCTGGACAGCTACATGCAAGAGAATGAAATTAAATGTTTTCTTATAACATATGTAAAAATAAATTCAAAATGGGTTAAACAATTAAATGTAAGATCTGAAACTACAATTTCCTGGAAGAAAACAGGCAGATCTTTGACATGGATGCTGGTATGATTTTTTGATATGCCTTCTCAGGCAAGGGGAACAAAAGCAAAAAGCAAATAAATGGTTTTTGCTATGCAAACTAAAAAGTTTTTGCTATACACAATCAAAAGGGAGATGTCAAAATGCTATCATCTTAGACTTGAATGAATCACTATTTTTTGCAATAGTAATATTAAAGATCTCTGATCACAGGTCACCATAACAGATATAATAATAATGGAAAAATCTGAAATTTTTTGAGTCATCAAACTGTAACACAGAGACATAAAGTGAGCAACTGCTGCTGGAAAAACTGTTCTAATGGACTTGCCAGACAGAGGGCTGGTACAAACTCTCAATTTATAAAAACAAACAAACAACAAGAGAGCAACAACAGTATGTGCAAAGCACAGTAAAGGAAAGCATGATAAAAAGAAGTATGTCTGTGATAAATACAGGAAAAATTTTTACTCTATATTTCTGGTTTGAATATTATTTCTTACTCAACATGAAATTTTCCCAACATTTCTTACTCATGAAATTTTCTCAACATTTCTTACTCATCATGAAATTATTTCTTACTCAACATGAAATTTTCCCTTCCATCCCTATTTTAACATTCATCTATTTGTTCTGGTGTTGATTTTCAAACTTTAAGTCTACTGCACACCATGGGCTTTTATAATAAATCCCTTTTGAAAAGGATGTGGACAATAGTAAATTTCCCCATAAATGAAAAGTACTAGATTAAATAATATTAACCTAGCATTCCTTAGTATATTATCCAGAAAGATGAAGGAGTAACCTATCTCAATGGACGGAGGTGAATATACTATTTAGCTAGTATATGAAATTTGATATGTTCTCCATTGTTTGCCTACTGCTAAGCACAGATAACAGCACACAGCACCTCTTCAATGAAGAGGTGAAGAATAAGCCACAGATCCTCTCATTGTTCAGGCTCTCCTGACTGCTAGAAATTAACAGGTTAGATCAGTTCTCTGTTGTAGGCATGGTTGACTTCAATCATCACATTTGGCTTCAGTTAACTTTGAATTTCTGAACCAAGAGAAAATAGCTGAGAGAAAAAAATCAAATAAATATTTTAAAGCAAACAAAACAGGGCAGCGTAGTGAATGAAAATGCCATGAAAAAGTCAAGGCTATGGCCTTCTCAGTGGTCATGTATGGCTGTGAGAACTGGACCATAAAGAAGGCACAGAGCCAAAGAATTGATGACTTCAAACTATGGTGCTGGAAAAGAATGACAGGCCCTTGGACAGAAAAGAGATCAAACCAGTCAATCATAATGGAATTCAACCCTGAACACTGATTGGAAGGAATGATACTGAAGTTGAAGCTCCAGTATTTTGGACACCTGATGTGAAGAGCTGAATCTTTGGAAAAGTCCCTGAAGCTGGGAAAGATTGAGGGGAGAAGAAGAATAGGGTGTCAGAGGGATGAGATGGATGGATGGCATCACCAATGCAAAGGACATGAACTTGGGCAAACTTTGGGAGTTGGTGAGCGATGGGGAGGCCTGGAGTGCTGTAGTACATGGTGTCCCAAAGAATTGGATACAATAGAATGACTGAACAAAAACAACATAATCCTCCTACAAGGGAGTTAAGTTCAGTTCAGTTGCTCAGTCATGTCCAACTCTTTGTGAATCCATGGACTGCAGCAAGCCAGACTTCCCTGTCCATCATTAACTCCTGGAGCTTCCTCAAACTCATGCCCATTGAGTTGGTGATGGCATCCACCATCACATCCTCTGTAATTCCTTTTTCCTCCTGCCTTCAATCTTTACCAGCAGCAGGGTCTTTACAAATGTGTCCGTTCTTCCCATCAGGTGGCCAAAGAATTGGAGTTTCAGCTTTAGCATCATTCCTTCCAAAGAAATCCCAGGGCTGATCTCCTTCAGAATGGACTGGTTGGATCTCCTTGCAGTCCAAGGGACTCTCAAGAGTCTTCTCCAACGCCACAGTTCAAAAGTATCAAGTCTTTGGTGCTCAGCTTTCTTTATAGTTCGATCCTCACATATATACATGAGTACTGGAAAAACAATAGCTTTGACTAGACGGACTTTTATTGGTAAAGTAATGACTCAGCTTTTTAATAAGCTGTCTAGGTTGGTCATAGCTTTTCTTCCAAGGAGAAAGCATCTTTTAATTTCATGTCTCCAGGCACTATCTGAAGTGGTTTGGGATAACAAAAAAATAAAGTCTCTCACTACTTCCATTGCTTCCCCTTCTATTTACCAAGAAGTGATGGGACCAGATGCCATGATCTTAGCTTTCTGAATGTTGTGTTTTAAGCCTATATTTTCACTCTCTTCTTTCACTTTCATCAAGAGGCTCTTTAGTTCTTCTTCACTTTCTGCCATAGGGGTGGTGTCATGTGCATATCTGAGGTTATTGATATTTCTCCCATCTATCTTGATTCCAGCTTGTGCTTCATCCAGCCTGGCATTTCACATGATGTACTCTGCTGCTGCTGATGCTAAGTCACTTCAGTTGTGTTCAACTCTGTGTGACCCCATAGATGGCAGCCCACCAGGCTCCCCCATCCCTGGGATTCTCTAGGCAAGAACACTGGAGTGGGTTGCCATTTCCTTCTCCAATGCATGAAAGTGAAAAGTCAAAGTGAAGTCACTCAGTCGTGTCCGACTCTTAGCGACCCCATGGACTGCAGCCTACCAGGCTCCTCCATCCATGGGATTTTCCAGGCAAGAGTACTCTGCATATAAGTTAAATAAGCAGGGTGACAGTATACAGCATTGACATACTCTTTTCCTGATTTGGAACCAGTCTGTTGTTCCATGTCCAGTTCTAACTCTTGCTTCGTGACCTGATACAGGTTTTTAAGCAGGCAGGTCAGGTGGTCTGGTATTCCCATCTCTTTCAGAACTTTCCACTGTTTGTTGTGATCCACACAGTCAAAGGCTTTGGCATTGTCATAAATTAGAAGTAAATGATTTTCTGGAACTCTCTTGCCTTTTCCATGATCCAGCAGATGTTGGCAATTTGATCGCTGGTTCCTCTGCCTTTTCTAAATCCAGCTTGAACATCTGGAAGTTCACGGTTCATGTACTGTTCAAGCCTAGTTTGGAGAATTTTGAGCATTACTTTGTTGGCATGTGAGTTCAGTGAAATTGTGTGGTAGTTTGAATATTTTTTGGCATTGCCTTTCTTTGGAACTGGAATGAAGACTGACATTTTCCAGCCCTGTGACCACTGCTGAGTTTTCCCAATTTGCTGGCATACTGACTGCAGCATTTTCACAGCACCATCTTTTAGGATTTGAAATAGCTCAACTGGAATCCATCACCTCTACTAGCTTTGTTCATAGTGATGCTTCCTATGGTCAATTTGACTTCGCATTCCAGGATGTCTGGCTCTGGGTGAGTGATCACATCATCATGGTTATCTGGGTCATTAAGATCAATTTTGTAGTTCTGTGTATTCTTGCCACCTCTTCTTAGTATCATCTGCTTCTATTAGGTCCATACCATTTCTGTCCTTTATTGTGCCCATCTTTGAATGAAATGTTCCCCTGGTATCTCTAATTTTCTTGAAGAGATTTCTAGTCTTTCCCATTCTGTTGTTTTCCTCTATTTCTTTGCATTGGTCACTGAGGAAGGCTTTCTTATCTCTCCTTGCTATTCTTTGGAACTCTGCATTCAAATGGGTATATATCTTTCCTTCTCTTTGCCTTTAGCTTCTCTTATTTTTTCAGCTATTTGTAAGGCCTCCTCAGACAACCATTTGGCCTTTTTGCATTTCTTTTTCTTGGGAATGGTCTTGATCACTGCCTCTTGTACAATGTCATGAACCTCTGTCCATATTTCTTCAGGTACTCTGTCTATCAGATCTAATCTCTTGAATTGATTTGTCACTCCCACTGTATAAAAGTAAGGGATTTGATTTAGGTCTTGCCTGAATATTCTATCCTTACTTTCTTCAATTTAAGTCTGATTTTGTCTTAAGGAGTTTATGATCTGAGCCAAAGTCAGCTCCTGGTCTTATTTCTTTTGACTGTATACAGCTTCTCCATCTTTGGCTGAAAAGAATATAATCAATCTGATTTTGGTATTGACCATCTGGCAGTGTTGATGTGTAGAGTCTTCTCTTGTGTTGCTGGAAGAGGGTGTTTGCTATGACCAGTGCATTCTCTTGGCAAAATTCTGTTAGCCTTTGCCCTGCTTCATTCTGTACTCCAAAACCAAATTTGCCTGTTACTCCAGGTTTCTCTTGACCTCTTAAATTTATAATCTAGTCCCATTCAATGAAAAGGACATCTATTTTGGGTGTTAGTTCCAGAGGTCTTGTAGGTCTTCCTTGAGCCATTTAACTTCAGCTTCTTTAGCATTACCGGTTGGGGCATAGACTTGAATTACTGTGATATTGAATAGTTTTCCTTGGAAACCAACAGAGTTCATTCTGTTGTTTTTGAGGCTGCACACAAGTATTACATTTTGGACTCCTATGTTGACTATGAAGACTACTCCATTTCTTCTAAGGGATTCTTGCCCACAGTAGTAGCTATAATGGTATCTGAGTTAAATTCACCCATTCTGTCCATTTTAGTTCACTGATTCCTAAAATATCGATGTTCATTCTTGCTGTCTCCTGTTTGACCAATTTGCTTTGGTTCTTGGACCTAACATTCCAGGTTCCTATGCAATATTGTTCTTTGCAGCATTGGACTTCAAATCCATCAGCAGTCACATCCACAACTGAACACTGTTTTCACTCCATTTCTTCATTCTTTCTGGAGTTATTTCTCCACTCTTCTCCAGTAGAATACTGGGCACCTACTGACCTGGCGAATTCATCTTTCAGTGTCATATGTATTTTTGCCTTTTCATACTGTTTATGGGGTTCTCAAGGCAAGAATGCTGAAGTGGTTTGCCACTGCCTTCTCCAGTGGACCATGTTTTGTTAGAACACTTCACCATGACCTGTCCATCTTGGGTGGCCCTGCACAGTGTGGGTAATAGTTTCATAGAATTAGACAAAGCTGTGGTCCTTGTGATCAGTTTGATTGATTCTGTGATTGTGTTTTTAATACTGTCTGCCCTCTGGTGGATAAGGATAACAGGCTTATGGAAGCTTCCTGATGGGAGAGACTGACTGTGGGGGAAATTGGGTCTTGTTCTGATGGTTGGGGCCAAGCTCAGTAAATCTTTAATCCAATTTTCTGTTGATGGATGGTGCTGTGTTCTCTCCCCGTTGTTTGACCTGAGACCAAACTATGGGGGAGGTAATGAAGATAATGGTGAACTCCTTTAAAAGGTCCCATACACACACTGCTGCACTCAGTGCCCCCCACCCTGCAGCAGTGCCCCCCACGCTGACCCACGCCTCCACCAGAGACTCCTGGATACTCACAGGTAACTCTGGGTCAGCCTCTTGTGGGGTCGCTGCTCCTTTCTCCTGGGTCCTGGTGTGCACATGATTTTGTTGTGTTCTCCAAGAGTCTGTTTCCTCAGTCCTGTGTAAATTCTGACGGCTCTATGTTGGGGCTATTGGCGACCTCCTCCAAGAAGGCTTATGCCACATCCAGATCTGTTGCACCTAGAGCCCCTGCCCATGTGGCAGGCCATGCTGATCCATACATCAACAGCAGACAGTCAAACACTCAAAGGTAGGTCTGATCTCAGTTTCTGTGGGATCTCCTGGTGTGCATAAGGTTTTTTTTGAGCCCTCTGAGCATTTCTGGTGGGTTGCAGTTTGATTCTAAATGTGATTTTGCCCCTCCTACCGTCTTGCTGTGGCTTCTCCTTTGTCCCTGAACATGGGGTATCTTTTTTCTGGTGAGATCCCACATTCTCTAGTTGATGATTGTTCAGCAGCAAATTGTAATTTTGGAGTTCTTGCAGGAGAAGATGAGTGCACTTTCTTCTACTCTGCCATCTGGGAGTACAAATAATGGGGAATAAAAAAAATCTTTCACAATACATAGTGAAAGAAAAACCTGGAAAATACATAAAATCTGTAGATAATACATGAATAATAGGTAACCAGTTGCTGGAAGAACTCAGATGTGAAATAATAATAGATCATATTTATATTTTGCATTTTAGTCTACCCTAGGCTTAACATACATAATTACATTTGATACATCCTCTTAAAAAGAGATTTTTTAATGTATATTTAATAGGTAATGAAATTAACATTAGGTTAAATAACTTGATCATGTTATTATCTTAACACAAATAATAGGTAATCTTGTTATATATTTGGTTGTTTTGATATTTGTAATAGTCTTGTTACTTCTTTCTATTTTGTTGTTGTATCCATGTGAAACAATAAAAAAAGTGAATATCCATGGGATGCTTTAAAGTGAGTAAATCTGAAGTGATTGATAATGAATGGTTTATATTTTTTTTCCTTTGGCCATGGGGTTTATTTTATAAAAGCAAAAATTAATCTAGGTTCTTTGATTCCTTTTTTTGTAAAAGCAAAATATGGCCTTACTGTAAAGTTGTGTTGGATGGTAAGTAAGCTATTGTAGAATGAAAGTTATGACAGGACTATATAATTGTCACTTAATATAGAGACTTAAAATATCAGTTTAAGACAATAATAAGTGTGTTTAAATGTTGATCAAAAGGAATTTTCTATAGGGATAAAATTGCTATTTGCATAACAAGTAGGTGGTGGCACAAAGAAGGTAAATACATAATTACCATTATAGATTTTTATCCTCACACTAATTTTCTAGTCTTAAATCATTCACTTGAGCACTCATTTATTTATTCATTCACTTAACACTGTTTTAATAATTACTTGGGTGAGTGAGAAAAACTTCCTGCATTTTAAGAAATCAAAATCATGTGGTGGAGGTGGAAATAAATGCAAGTAATTGCTTAAGAGTGTGATAAGTGCTAAAGCATGTGTTTGCAAAAGGTTAAAATAACACTTATGATGTGACTTCATATTTGTGGCATTTTGGCCAAACAGAAAGTTAGAGAAGACTGTGAACATGGTAGGGTGTTCTAGAGAGAAAGATGCAGAGATGGGGGTGGAGAGCAGCAGTGAGAGAATATTCTTCTTCAGAGTGGAAGAAGGAATAAAGCCCAAATGTATATATCCTCTGCAGTTTTCTGAGTTGAACCTTACCAACTTGAAACTGTATATCAGCAAATCTTACATAGCATTATTGGTTCTGCTTTATTCCTTACTTTCAAATGCTAGAATAAAAGTCCATGCTTAAGAAATCTCTAACTAGAAGTTAAATATGTGCTATGCTGTGCTGTGCTCTGTTGCTCAGTTGCGTTCAACTCTTTACGATTCCATGGACTGCAGCCTGCCAGGCTCTTCTGTCCATGGGATTCTCCAGGCAAGAATACTAGAGTGGGTTGCCATGCCCTTCTCCAGGAGATCTTCCCAACCCAGGGATCCAACCCAGATCTCCCACCTTGCAGGCAGATTCTTTATTGTCCGAGTCACCAGGGAAGCCTAGAAGCTAAATTAAAGGCACTGGAAAGACAGATATGGTCAACCACAACAGGGCTTCCAATGTGGAAGAGTCAAGTTTTCACTTAAGTCAAGGAAGCTGATAATAGTGAAAGACCCTAGAATAAGCAAGAACCACATCTGCTGCATAAGATCAATGCCATTTTAAAAAGCAACAGGAAAAATTGAGCTGAGTTGCACCACCTGCTGTGATTCCAACAATCCCGCTGCTCAGTTCTTCTCAAGTGAAGCTTTGACAGTTTTACAGAAACTTTTATTTGTTTGGTAGTATCTAAAGAAGGCTCTCTGTTTTGGGCTGCCAAATGAAACAATCAAAATAACATAGTTATTGCCTTGCTTCAGACTTACTTTCACTGATTCACTGTAGTTTTTCTACTTCCAGAAATAGTAAACTGCAAAATACTCGACTTTTGTTACTAATATATTAATGATATAAACATCATACAAAACATATGGTATTATTTTATGACTTGCGACTGTGTTTTTACTAAATTTGAAAAAACAATAAACATGGTTGAGTATACCTGTACATATCTAGAAAGATATATCAATGCATTTGTATGCATGTCTGTATGTGTAGGTATATATATATGTGCACATAATATAAATATATATAATGTATTTTTGTGTTAAATTTTGAAGATAATTATCTTGTGGACAAAACTAAAACAAAAACCAAAGAACAATAAAAAACTTAGTTTGAGAACCCAGCTGAAGAGATGCATTTCTATAGATTAAGAAATGCTAGTGGTAAAGACCCCACCTGCCAATGCAGGTAGACATGAGGGAGTTTCAACCCCTGGATCATGAAGACCCCCTGGGGGAGGGCATGGCAATCCACTACAGTATTCTTGCCTGGAATCCCATGGACAGAGAATCCTGGCAGGCTTCCTTCAAATTAAAAAATATCTTTACAATATATCCATTCATTATTTTGTTGTTAAAAACAGATGGCCTAATTGTAAAATCTAAAACATGAATATATATTGCTTTCGTTCATTAAAAAATAAAAGAAATGCTTCAGTTTGTAATTTTTCTTCTTAATGCTTTATATTAAAAGAGAGACAAGTGTGCTGGGAACTGGCCAACGACTTGTAAAAAAATGAAACTAGAACATTTTCTAATGCCATACACAAAAATAAACTCAAAATGGATTAAAGATCTAAATGTAAAGCCAGAAACTATAAAACTCCTAGAGGAAAACATAGGCAAAACACTCTCCAACATAAATCACAGCAGGATCCTCTATGACCCACCTCCCAGAATATTGGAAATAAAAGCAAAAATAAACAAATGGGACCTAATTAAAATTAAAAGCTTTTGCACAACAAAGGAAAATATAAGCAAGGTGAAAAGACAGCCTTTAGAATGGGAGAGAATAATAGCAAACGAAACAACTGACAATCTCAAAAATATACAAGCAACTCCTGCAGCTCAATTCTAGAAAAATAAATGACCCAATCAAAAAATGGGGCAGAGCTAAACAGACATTTCTCCAAAGAAGACACACAGATGGCTAACAAACACATGAAAAGATGCTCAACATCACTCATTATCAGAGAAATGCAAATCAAAACCACAATGAGGTACCATTTCACACCAGTCAGAATGGCTGCTATCCAAAAGTCTACAAGCAATAAATGCTGGAGAGGGTGTGGAGTAAAGGGAACCCTCTTACACTGTTGGTCAGAATGCAAACTAGCCACTATGGAGAACAGTGTGGAGATTCCTTAAAAAACTGGAAATAGAACTGCCATACGACCCAGCAATCCCACTGCTGGGCATACACACTGAGGAAACCTGAATTGAAAGAGACACGTGTACCCCAGTGTTCATCACAGCACTGTTTATATTAGCCGGGACATGGAGGCAACCTAGATGTCCATCAGCAGATGAATGGATAAGAAAGCTGTGTACATATACACATTGTGTACATATACACAATGGAGTATTACTCAGCCATTAAAAGAATACATCTGAATCAGTTCTAATGAGGTGGATGAAACTGGAGCCTATGATACAGAATGAAGTAAGCCAGAAAGAAAAACACCAATACAGTATACTAACACATATATATGGAATTTAGAAAGTTGGTTCTATAACCCTGTATGAGAGACAGCAAAAGAGACAGAGATGCACATAACAGTCTTTTGGACTCTGTGGGAGAGGGCGAGGGTGGGATGGTTTGGGAGAATGGCATTGAAACATGTACATTATATGTGAAACAGATCACCAGTCCAGGTTCTATGCATGATACAGGGTGCTCGGGGCTGGTGTACTGGGATGACCCAGAGGGATGGGATGGGAAGGGAGGTGGGAGAGGGGTTCAGGATGGAGAGCACATGTACAACCATGGTGGATTCATGTCAATGTATGACAAAACCAATACAATATTGTAAAGTAATTAGCCTCCAAATAAATAAATGAATAAAGTGGGAAAAAAAAGAGAGACTTGTTTGAATCTTAACTTTAATCATATATGCACTGAATTTTTTTCTTCTCAGAATTATTTTCTTCAATTTTGATTATTGATATGCACTCTAAACACATAGATCTTCATAATTATGCAAACTGAGTTAATAAAAAAGCAATCAAAGTGTAGTTTCATAATGACTAAATAATTATATAGTAATTCATCAAGTCTGTTAATTATTACAGATTTGTTTTAAGGTTTCCATTTATTTTATTCAGTAGTAGTATTAGGTCAAAATAATATTCTGGTATATTTGCATAGTAAACAATTATTTCCTTTCTATCCTCTTTTTGTAAACTAAAGTAAAAAAAAATTATGCTAAAATGTTTTGTTTCATGCTTTCTTCTTTATTAATTGGCATTTAAAATGCCTTGATTGAACTTTAATGGAAAGTTTTGTTTTATTTAATTAATAGTTACAATGATAGAATTTAAATTTTATAGCAAGCAATTCAGATAACATATGTTATACCAAAGTTCAGTACATGCATCTAACATACAGAAGAAGGATGTATTGGCTTTATTTTACCAACAACTATAATAGTTACTATGCGAGTATGGCTCAGAGGGTAAGCAATCTGCCTGCAATGTAGGAGACCTGGGTTCCATCCTTGGGTTGGGAAGATCCCCTGGAGAAGGAAATCGAAATCCACTCCAGTATTCTTGGAAGAATACTATGTACAGAGGAGCCTGGCAGGTTACATTCCATGGGGTCACAAGGAGTCAGACACAACTGAGTGACTAACACTATAACCATAGGTCAGAAATGTCAATTGAATTCTCTATTTAGCAAAGTTTTATTATTATATAAATATCTTCTTTATTTCCATTTATGGCTTGAAATAGAATTAATTTGAGGGCAAGGGACTTAGTCATTTTAGTTACAATTTCTTGGATTAGCTTGGTTAAACTCCATAAGGTGGTGTGGACAAGATGTGGAAATGACAATATTTTAACACATACAGTGAAAAATTTATATCTTTCAGTGTACAATAACATTAAACATTTAATTATATGGATTCAAGCTATATACATGCATTCAGTTTTTTGATATTTAAAATCTAAAATCTTGCATAGTTAAAAATTTTATCACTGATAGTCTAAATGCTTCATATAATCAAGTGAATTTTAATAAAATAATTGAAGCCAAAGATATTTCTACTAAATTACCTATATAACTTCATATTGTATTGGTTTTATCTTGACTAACGCTTCTTTTCATGATTTTCTTACATTAAAAAATACTACATATTAGAACATGGAATTTATAGAGAATTAAGTGCATAAGTGATGAATTCAAACAAGGCTTCCCCTAAATGATACCTCTCAACAGGTAAAATAATTGGTATTTTCATGGAAATTACCTCAATTATACATTTTACTTTGTATAAAGTGGAGGTTAAATTCTGTACTTAACATTGATAGATTTATTTGTAAATATAAAAAATATTAAAATTAATTTGAAAGTGATTATTTTTGTATTTTATTCTGTTCAAAATATGCACAAAAATATACACAGATATTTTAGTGTCCACAATTCAACACTTCTCACATCTGAGTGAGATGTAAACCCATAATTGATGAGAAAGACTCTGCCATGTTATACAACTGTGATCCTCTGACTGTGTTTCTCCCTGAGGATAGCTTACTGGAAGAGGGAAAAGGGAAATAAAAACAGGAGCAGTGGAAAACAGGGAAGAGAAAACTCAAGGCAATAATGTGGGAAACACTTGGGAGTCAGAAAAACTAGCTCTGAGTGCAGTTTTACCTAATATGTGTGTGAGCTTTACTAAGTCATTTAGCCTTGAGAATGTTGATTCTCATCTGTAAAATGCAGAAACTAATACAACCTCCAGTTATTATATGTTTTTAATACAGTAATTTATATGAATGGCCTACTCTAAAGCCAGGTATATTTCATTAAATGGTTGATTTCTTTTCATTTTTCTCTTCTCTTCTTTCCTTTTGTTTACCCACTCTTCTTCCTCCTCTACCTCTGTCTCTTCTTTCTTATTTTCCCTTCTATCATCATCATTATCAAGAAGGGCAGAGAAGGGAAAGACAAATAGCAGCTGCTGAAGTTCACAGTTTAATGAAAAATGAGGTGTTAGGCAATCACTTGTTTTGCGCTATGATGATATACTCTATTGAATTTGGGGGTAGGTTAAAAACTGATAAATTATACTGCTTACATCTATGCTCAATAATGTTACCTGAGTCAAAACAGATAGGATAAAGGTTAACAAGGAAAACGATCAGTGATCCTCAGATGTTAAAAAATGAGCAAGTAACTTATAAAGAATGCACAATTCAGATTGTATCAAAGTATTCAAAAATATTACTTAAAATAAGTTGATCTTATTCCCTATTGGACATTTTATGACTTATGTGTGGTAAATTAAGGTAATGAATCTGTGTTAAATATATAGTCATTTTTTTTTCTTTCTAAGAAGTATGCTGTTAAAAAGTATCTCCTTAGTTTTCTTAGTTTAATATACCTAAGATAAATTTAATCACTTTGCCTATGATATACTATTGACATGTCATCAACTTTATTAATAACTAGGTTGAAGGAAGAATATGGAAAAGACATATAAAGATATTTATGACTTTTTCCAAGTTCAGAAAATATTCACATTGCTAACACAGAGTAATATATTATACCGTTTTGGGAAATTTGGACAAAATACAAGCTAAAAAACCATTAATTTACCGTAATTATGGTTACAATTGGTTTATATTTTCTCTTTCTGAAAACTATCTAGTTTCTATTATTCTGGAAAGCTCACTGGTTTTTAAAATAATACAGTTGTGTTGTGAGTGTTAACACATTGTAGAAAAATTAGAATGTAACAAAAATTGTAACATAAAATACAAAAATTTCTAAGTTTTAAGCAAGACTTAGAATAAACACTTGGTATGCACCTATCCATTGTACTCACATATGGATCTCTATACAAATAATGTAGTCTCAGTGCCTGTTCCATTTTGTACCCTGCATTTAACATCACATTGTGTCATAGAATCCTTAATGCTAGTGAATTGACTTAAATAATACAAATAACATTCACCCAGCATTCAAGAATAACTCAGGCCAATCATAAAATATTTTCATATTAATCAACAGTTGATCCTGTTTAAACTGGAAAGATGACTATGTGGAATGACTGGCAAAATAAAGAAGGAAGGAAGGAAAGAAAGGTAAATTCTCTAAAACTGGGAGGTCAATTCCAAAGACCTCTATGCAGGTTAAAACTAACAAATATCTGTTGTGATGCACTGGATCATCGAAAAAGCAAGAGAGTTTCAGAAAAACATCTGTTTTTGCTTTATTGACTATGCCAAAGCCTTGGACTGTGTGAATCACAATAAACTCTGGAAAATTCTGAAAGAGATGGGAATAACAGACTACCTGACCTGCCTCTTGAGAAACCTCTATGCAGGTCAGGAAGCATCAGTTAGAACTGGACATGGAACAACAGACTGGTTCCAAATAGGAAAAGGAGTACGTCAAAGCTGTATATTGTCACCCTGCTTATTTAACTTATATGCAGAGTACATCATGAGAAAGGCTGGACTGGATGAACCACAAGCTGGAATCAGGATTGCTGGGAAAAATATCAGTAACCTCAAATATGCAGATGACACCACCCTTATGGCAGAAAGCAAAGAAGAACTAAAGAGCCTCTTGATGAAAGTGAAAGAGGAGAGTGAAAAAGTTGGCTTAAAGCTCAACATTCAGAAAACAGATCATGGCATCCGGTCCCATCACTTCATGGTAAATAGATGGGGAAACAGTGGGAACAGTGGCTGACTTTATTTTTCTGGACTCCAAAATCACTGCAGATGGTGATTGTAGCCATGAAATTAAAAGATGCTTACTCCTTGGAAGGAAAGGTATGACCAACCTAGATAGCATATTCAAAAGCAGAAACATTACTTTGTCAACAAAGGTCCATCTAGTCAAGGCTCTGTTTTTTCCAGTAGTCATGTATGGATGTGAGAGTTGGACTAAAAAGAAAGCTGAGCACAGAAGAACTGATGCTTTTGAGCTGTGGTGTTGGAGAAGAGAATCCCTTGGACTGCAAGGAGATCCAACCAGTCCATCCTAAAGATCAGTCCTGGATGTTCGTTGGAAGGACTGATGCTAAAACTGAAACTCCAATATTTTGGCCACTGGATGCGAAGAGCTGACTCATTGGAAAAGACCCTGATGCTGGGAAAGATTGAGGGCAGGAGGAGGAGAAGGGGACAACAGATGAGATGGTTGGATGGCATCATCGACTCAATGGATATGGCTTTGGGTAGAATCTGGGAGTTGGTGATGGACAGGGAGGCCTGGTGTGCTGTGGTTCATGGGGTCACAAAGAGTCAGACATGACTGAGAGACTGAACTGAACTGAACTGAACTGAGTAGCTAAGTTATGTCTGATTCTGCAATCCTATGAACTGCAGCTCGTCAGCCTTCCGTGTTCTTCATTATATCCCAGAGTTTGCTGAAACTCATATCCATTGAGTTGGTGATGCCATCCAACCATTTCATCCTCTGTCGCCCTCTTCTCCTTCCTTCAACCATACCCAGCATCAAAGTCTTTTCCAAATGAATGGGCTCTTTGCATCAGGTGGCCAAAATATTGGAGCCTCAGCTACAGCATCAGCCCTTCCAATGAACATTCAGAACTGATTTCTTTTAGGATTGACTGGTTGGATTTCCCTGCAGTCCCAGGGACTCTTAAGAGTCTTCTCCAACAGCACAATTTGAAAACATCAAGTCTTCAGTGCTCAGTCTTCTTTATGGTCCAGCTCTCATATCCAACCATGACTACTGGAAAAATCATAGATTTCACTATATGGACTTTGGCCTGCAAAGTGATGTCTTTGCTTTTTAATATGCTCTCTAGGTTTGTCAGAGCTTTTCTTCCAAGGAGTGAGCATTTTACTTTTAGGGCTGCAGTCACCATCTGAAGTGATTTTGGAGTTCAAGGAAAGAAAATCTGTCACTGCTTCCACTTTTTCCCCTTCTATTTGCCACTAAGTGATGGGACAAGATCTTAATTTTGTGAATGTTGAGTTTTAAGCCAGCTTTTCCTCTCTCCTCTTTAACCCTCATCAAGATGCTCTTTAGTTCCTCTTCAATTTCTGCCATTAGAGGAGTGGTATCATCTACATATCTATTTGATATGATATCAACATACATACATGTTGATATTTCTCCTGGCAATCTTGA